>NC_064881.1:25191752-25845086 GCF_929443795.1 Astur gentilis | reverse complement strand
TACTTCATAAACTACTTTTGCTGCTAAATCCAGGAAATCCAAAGTACAGCCCAAAAAGAGCCCATAAGAGAGGCAACATAGTAGCTAAGCAGACCTACCCCTGGTCATCAGTCGACTGTATTAGTCTTTCTATAGATAACATATGTTACATGTGGTTCAAAAATTAAGCAAGCAGAACATTCTGGCATCCCAGTAGCTGAGTGAACAGATCAGGGATATTATAACTTTCATCTACTTATCGTAGAATGATAGAATGGTTTGAATTGGAAGCGACCTTAAAGATCATGTAGTTCCAAGCCCCCTGCCATAAGCAGGGACAATTTTCACTAAACCAGGTTGCTCAAAGCCCCATCCAGCCTGGCCTTGAACACTTCCAGGGATGGTCCAGCCACAACCTCTCTGGGCAACCTGTTCCTGTGCCTCACCATCCTCACAGGGAAGAACTTCTTCCTAACTTCTAATCTAAATCTACCCTCTTCAGTTTAAAGCCATTACCCCTTGTGCTATCACTACATGCCCTTGTAAAAAGTCCCTCTCCAACTTTCTTGTAGGCCCCCTTTAAGTACTGGAAGGCTGCTGTAAAGTCTTCCTGGAGCCTTCTCTTCTCCAGGCTGAACAACCCCAACTCTCTCAGGCTGTCTTCATAGGAGAGGTGCTCCAGCCGTCTGATCATCTTCATGGCCCTCCTCTGGACGTGCTCCAACAGCTCTATGTCCTTTTTATGTTGGGGGCCCCAGAGCTAGAGGCAGTATTCCAGCTGGCGTCTCACAAGAGCAGAGTAGAGAGGGAGAATCATATCCCTCAACTTGCTTGTCATGCTTCTTTTGATGCAGCCCAGGATTTGATTGGCTTTCTGGACTGCAAGCGCACATTGCCAGGTCATGTTGAGCTTCTTGTCAACCAACACTCTCAAGTCCTTCTCCGCAGGCCTGCTTTCAGTCCACTCATTGCCCAGCCTGTATTTGTGCTTGGGATTGCCTCGACCCAGGCGCAGGACCTTGCACTTGGTCTTGTTGAACTTCATGACATTCACACAGGCCCACCTCTCAAGCCTGTCAACGTCCCCCTGGATGACATCCCTTCCCTCCAGCATGTCAACCATACCACACAGCTTGGATTCTTTGGCAAACTTGCTGAGGGTGCACTCCATCCCACTGTCCATGTCCCTGACAAAGATGGTAAATAGCGCTGGTCCCAATACCAACTCCTGAGGAATGCCACACGTCACCGCTCTCCACTTGGATATCGAGCCGTTGACCACAGCTCTTTGAGTGTGACCATCCAGCCAATTCCTCATCCACCAAGTGCTCCATCATTCAGATCAATGTCTCTCCAATTTAAAGGCAAAGATGTCATGTGGGACAGTGTCAAATGCTTTGCACAAGTTTAGGCAGATGACATCTGTTGCTCTTCCCTTACCCACCAGTGCTGGAATGCCATCGTAGAAGGCCACTAAATTTGTCAGGAAGCTTTTCAAGACAACAGCCAAAATAGCAAATATGAGTAAAAAAAAAAATCCTAGCACAACTGAGGCCAAAACCAAGCTTCTACAGACCACAGCAGGAGCATCAGAGGTATTTAAATCTTTTGTAATTTAGATGAGACTCTAATTCATTACAGTCTGATTTTGTAAAGCTCTTCTGTCTCTACCATTAGAACAGATTTTCTTGTACTGCTGTGCCCAAAATGTGTAAGCTTACAGCAAAAGCCTTTAAGAAAGAAATGGCTGTTATTTTCTAAGCCCAAAAAGAACTGTTCTGGATCCTTCCACCCCGTGCTGCTCACAGAGAATGGTACAGATCCTGCTGGGATATTCTCAATTCCAAAATTATAAAGTGAAAAAGCTAATACCCCCAAACTATTACCACTTCTTCCTACTATTTCATATTTTTAGATAATGGAAATTTTGCCTTAGTACACAGTAAATCTTATTAGGAAGATAGAGCTGTCTACAAATTAATCAGCAATGACAGATGCCACAATCTAATTATAACACTGAAACGTGCAAAGAACTATAATGAAAACTGATTACTGTTCACATTATTTCTACATTTTAATTATAATAAATACTTTAAATGACTAATTATACGAGTATGTCACATTTGCCTACTCTATTCCTCATTATAAAAATCCTACAGCAACACAGTTGCTATGCTCTATATTTTTGTTCCATTAGTTTTCTTATTCCATACAACCTATTTTAAATTGCTTTTTCTGAATCAGAAAATTTAATTTACATGTTACTTCTGTATGAAGATGCTTAAAGAAGTAACCCAAAATATGTCATCAGTATTTAAGCCACAAATAATACAGAAGATGAAACATATTAGTCTTACCCCTTTGAAGGTAAAAACAAGGAATAACCAACCAAAGTCAAACACCCTGCACAAATTTCCCTGCTTTCAAAAGCCTAAGAAAGCCTAACAAGCCCTGTCATACATCCAAAAAATTCCCATGAAGGGCTGAGTTCAGGCTATGTGACAGAAAATTGAGGGAATCTTAGAACTCAGGAACTCTTCAGAGAAACTGTAAGCAGCATGTCCTATGCTATCTTCAGCTAAAATATTTAAGGATGATGATAGATGAATGGAGTGGGGCTATAGAGGCCTGAAGAGCTCAGAAAAAAAGAAAGATGTGTACGGAACAGAAGGGAAGTTTCCTCCTCAAAAAAAGAATATTATGGGTTCCCCTGTGAAGATCAGGCTGAAAGAACCATACTCACCTGGGCACTGAGGTTCCATTTTGAGTTCAGAGCTCCCATTGCCACCCTAAAGTAGGGCATTCAAGCAAACAAACCAATTTTTCTTGAAGAGAGTGATATATAAAAACTCTCTTGTGCATTTTAGGGACTTAATATACTAAGTCTTAAGATTTAGAGTTTTATGGCAATCATGGAGAAAATGGCTAGATAGAATCTCAAAAGGGCACCGAGTCCTTCATTTGGTACCAAATCAATTTCAACAGTACCAAATTCAAATATAAGCAGTACTCCTAATACACAAAGTGCATGCAAGCAATACCTAGGTAAGCGCACACACACATACACAGACAGCTCATTTTTATAAAATGGGAACACCTTCCCTGCATGATCTTGGGCAGGCAGTGTAGGAATAACAATTCCCTTCTGCACCCCTCCTCTGAGTGCTGCTGCACCCTAGCTCTGCATATGCACACACTCACATGCAAAGAATTTGCGTGCACATGCTTGATTCAAGCCTATACAAAAATAGCAGTATAGTGGTGTTGCCTCCAGCTTTCAGGGGCTGGCCCATAAAGTTTTATCGCTTGATAAAACATTTACTTTACAAAAACAAGCTTTGCACATGGGTGAATATATGTCTCCTTTTAAAACAACACTGCATATCCTTCAGTGTTCAAGTCACTTTGTAAAAATCCATTCAAATTGACCTACATTCTGCATATGCTAATGCCTATTCTGTACTATGGGACTGAAAGATGGAAGAGTGTGTTCTGATGAGACTGGGAGAAGGGTGGGGAGAGATGCAAAATATTTAAAGGAACAGTTTTGAAAACATAAAAGTCTAAATTGGCCCAGATGCTTAACTGCTTTGAGTGTCCCTGGGCATTCAGCTTGTGCCTAATGAAGCAGTACTAGTATAGCCTTTGGATGTACACAACACATTCAGTCGCCCCTGACTCATCACTGAAAATAATAGGGCCACACTAAAGGATATCAGATAAGTGCCAGAAATATGTGTCATTCAAGGTATACATGTCATAATTATTTCAACTAGGAGAAGAAATGCCCAGAATAAAACCCTTGTAAAGGTTGGCAACATAAAGTGCATTCTCATTTGGAAGACAAATGTATTTGAAAAGAAAACTGTTTATTTGCTTCTCAGAGTTGCTGTGTTCCCTGTTTTTATCCATAATTTACTGTCATTCATTACTTAATTCATTTTAATTCTGGTAAATTAGTTTTATCTTCTAATCCTTCTTAGCAAGTGGATGTGACAGATGGAAAACTATCAGTACTAGAGCTCATATTCTTCACTGTTCAGGAATTTTCATGGGGTTTCCAAACAAGAATGGATGGAGTTATTGTCCTGCTTTTACAAGAGGACGTTTGACCCAGAAAGGAGCAGCAGCCATTTGTCAGCATTAAAAAAAAATAATCTTGTATGTTAAAATCTCATCTCTTCTATTGCTGTTGAACTGCATGCAAGTTTTGTCACCAGACACACAGAAGTCTTAACCTGATTATTTCAAAGTGCGATGGTGCTTCAGTTCATAAGAACAAATTCTGCTTCCTCAGCATTCTTCTCTGCAGCCAGGGCAAGCCCCTTGCTGCTCCGTCTTAAGGACAGCAAGGAGCTTACTACAGCCTTGAAACAAGCATGTGCAACAGCTTAGCTGAAGCAGTAGTGGTTTCAAATATGATCCTCCCAGTGATTGACATCCCTGTGCAAGCAATGTGCTTCACCATGGTGCACGGAAGGAGAATGATAGACAATGGGCATAAATTGAAACAAGGAGGTTCAGACTGGAGATAAGGAGGATCTTTTTCCCCGTGATACTTCTTTGAGTAGGAGGTTAGATGGACTAGAGGACTCCCGAGGTCCCTTCCAACCTGAATCATGGTCCTGCATATGCAGAAAGAATAGGAATATTGTTATTACTAGGACTGGCTTTGTGCATTTGAATGAATCAATGCAGCAATAGCTGCTGCTATTCCATCCGAAACCAAAGTGACTACATCCCTTTTTGCTAAAGTTTCTGATAAAAAGCTGACTTAGTAGCACACATGGATTTTTTAAAGCTTTATATAAAACATTAGTCTTTATGAAAATAAACATATACCATACATAGTAAAATGTATATATCCCATGTGCAAACTTGAATTGCACATTCATTTACAGTTTCTTCAGTGGTCATAAAAGTCTTTCAGATTATTTGAAGAAATAAGACCTCAGGGGAATCTGAATTTGACATATACTTGGTTTCAAATGAAACAAAAAAAATAAGAGCCAAGAGTAATTTTAGGTACTATATATTGTTTGAGTCTCAAACCAAGACATCTTTAAGGTGGGGGGTTTTTTGGTTTGGCTTGGTTTGGGTTTTTTCCTAATGTAGAACTTCCTCTCTCTTTCCTATTTCTGTTTTAATGACCTAAGGAAAATTGATCATGAAGAACCTGTCAATGTGCCACAAATGCATAATGAATTCAGAAGAGGTAAAAGTTAATTATTTTTTTGCTCCCTTGATTATAAAGAAACGTGCTGTTACTTGTAAAAAAAAAACAAAGAACAAAATAAGCAGGGATGCGATTTCAAAGTTGACAAATCACCTAAATTGTTTAATAGCATCCTAGTTATTTTTCAAGCATTCTAAAGAATTTGATAAGAGATAAATGATTTTCTCAAAAAGAACTGCTGACTCGGTTTCCTAGAAGTTTTCTCTTTTGGCATGAGTGTGTATCTTCATTCCTCTATACTAAATGCTCACTTTCAGCATGCAGATTTTTAGCTTGTGTTAGAAAAGCATCAATCTGGTGGTTTATGCTGCAGTCCTCAATGCTGGCCTGGGCTGTAAGAGGCCACAGTGCCAGTGTTGGGGCCAGAGGCCTTTATCTCACACACATTGCTTAATGTGACAGTAGTGGATGTGCACTGAGGACTCTGAGCAGGGGGAAGATCCAGGCTCTGACCACAGGCTGACATGTCAGAACCTGCAGCATTGCAGCAAGCATACAGCAGGCAGCAGGATTTGAGCCTAAAGGAAGTAGAAGGCAAGGAGAGGGCGTTGAAAAATAACTGCATTTGCAAATCCTGGGTTTCATACAGTAATTCTCTTTTGAAGTCCCTTTTCTTAGCCTAGAGGGCACTGACTGTTTTGTTGCATAGTGGCACACTTCCAGAGAATAACCTGTGCTCAGGGCATTCTTCAAGTAAGGGCAGATATCTGTGGAAACATCACAAGCAGAAGCAGGCCTTCAAACTGGGTCTGCTGCTAACGAATCAAATTTTAGCATCCTGGTGTTTCCTGATGGCGCTTTGCTAAATCACTAGAACTGAACCATAGATAGTGTTGTCAGAAGGGTCCAAGGTAGACAAGAATACTGCCTCCAGAGAAAAAAAAGTCAAAGGACTCAAGATATGAGAGACAAAGAGGAACAGTAGTACTAGGACAAATGAATTTTAAAGGATCCATTTTTAAGCTGTTGAAAAACACCTGACATTTTGCCACTATACAAGCTTTAAAATCTTCACATGATGAACTGTTCATGAGTAAAAAACCAAGTTGTGACAGCCATTCCCTGTTTAAATCTTTGAAAGGATCAAAGACCTCTTTTTCTTTTGCTTCATGCTCCTGGAATTGGTTTCAGTTTTTAGCACTGTCTGCATGGTTTGAAAAAGGACAATCATTGTCAACACAAATTAAGTAGCTGAATTTTTTATTTCAATTCCATACTAGTATCAAAACTCTTCTATTCCTGACAGAGATTTCTCAAGAAACAAGACTGAAGCACTTATGTGTTCCAGCTCCAGCAGAGGAAGACCATCAAAGAGAAGGCCAAGCACCCAGTAGAGTACTCTGAGGAAAGAGATGAAGGGAGCACACATTTCCAATTACAAATGCAGAAACAAGTAAATAAAATCCCAGAAGTTTTATTAACTAGTGTTATTCTAAAGCATTTTCTTTTGACAGATTGAATATCTCACAGTTACAAACTGGTAGCTAATGAGAGTCAGTGCCTTGACATGTAGTTTCTGCTTTGGTACTGCAATAGAGAGGGCCTCATGAGGTTCCCCCTAAAACTACAGGAGTGGTGGGTGGGGGGCTGTTGTTCAAAGAAACCTATTCCCAGTTTCACCATCTGCTATCTCATGTTTAGTAGTTACATAAAGCTTACAGAAAAAATAATTATTATGCATCCAGTAAGAAAGCTGCACATAAATATTTCTCATAACACTATTTTACCAGTTTCTTCTCAGAAGTCAGTAACAGAAGAAAGGAGCCTGAAGCCAGGAATGTGCTAATTAAGGTGAACAGATAGTAATCAAGAGACTTAAGAAGAGAGAAAGGAAAGGACTTGGTTCCCTGCATTAGAAGATGAAACCCTGGTGCTAATTCACAGGAAGTGACAACCAGGCAATAAACAGCTCCCGTCTCCGAGGTGCACAGCCAGGCTCTGTACAGATGCAACCATCCCCAGGGATGAAGGACAAGCAAGGAAAGCTGCCACTTGTAGCGGTTAGGCATGACGGGGAGATGGGGATTTCCTAAATCCCAGTGTGCAAAGATTCAATGTAAAAAGTGGTATCTCCAGGAAAAACTGGGGGGAAAAGTGTCTCTTTGTTACTCCATAAAAGCACCTAAAACATAAATACTCAAATAATAAGACAGAACTTAATAAATAAAATACTGCAGATACGCTGGCCTTTGTTACAGACAGCTGTGGGAGCGGGGCAGGAACCACACTGCACCTGACATGGAGCAGCACTGGTGTTCTCCAGTTTAGCCAGCAAAACTTCCTAAACTTCCAGATACTACTCAGCTAATAAAATGTTTTTCTATTCTTGTAATCTTTACACATCACTAATCCCTATTCACACAAGAGTCTTAGCTCTGATCTCTCTTGTCTCTGAACAAGGAATAGTTCTGTCAAAGTAAACAGTTATAGCAGAGAGGCTGAGATCATAATTGGGCCAATTAATGTGAGGTTCTCATAATTTCCTTCAAATTGCCAATCATGCATTGCTAATAACTAGAGCCTCATTCTCCCATTTGTATCTTTTTTTCCCCTTAGTCTTTACTATGTGCAATCCACTAAACATCACTCAAATTTCTTAATCATAACACATCTCTTAATTAGATTTCATCCTAAAAAATTGTATTATTCTGTGATACTCCTGAATACACTGCTAAAATGTTTGTAATGAAGTCAAATACTTTACCCACATTGTTGCAGGGTGGATCCAGGTTCTGTTTTCTCGCTGTTACATATTTCACTTCAAAGGGCTTAAAGATTCTCAGTGTTATCATGGAGCACCTCCTCCCAATTCACAGCCCAGCATCCTTCATTGGACATCTTCTAGGATGTCAGAAGCAGAAAAATGTTTTTCTTTTAAAGTCTAAAGAAAATTGTTCTCCTTTTCGGACACAGGCTTAATGATAACGTACTTACCCATACACTTAGAGCTGCATAATTTTTTTGTAGTATTTACCAGACAACTGGTGTAAATGACTAAACAAATTTTGAAGAAGGAAGTTGAATTTGTGTTTATATACACAAAAAAAAAAAAAAAAAAAAAAAGAAATTTCATTTTCTCAGCAAAAGGGTGGCACTTTCATTTAGCCTTTTTATCTTAAAAATCCTTCATTTTCTTTGTTTTATATGGAATAGAAAACACATGTTCCCCATCCCATAACCTAGTGGATAAGGTAAACTAACAGGAGATTCAAGTTTGAATCTCCTGACTAGGAGGAACTGAAGTTTAATCTTCTTTGTCCTGAAGACATGCTTTATACTCTGATCTCCTGTATATAAGGGGCAGTATACCTAGTAATACACCTCAAAAGAAAGCAGCTGCCATATTTAAATATTGTCCAAATTGATGTGTTTAGCACACACTGATAACATTTACTAGATCTATGTCAGGGGAGACAGAGACATACCTAAGCTCTGGACTTAAACCAGATATGAAACCAAACTGAGGTGTTTGGTGTTATTGAAACTAAAGTATTTCTATGTATTACCAGACAAGTCTTTATTAAAAAATGGTGCACCTAGGAAGCTTAAGTATCACAATCCAAATAAAAATCAACAAGGAGTTTTCAGTCTCAACATTTTGACTTGAGAATCAAGCCATAGGAATCTCAATTTATGGGAAGGCTGGGATGTTGGTTGAGGAATGGCATAATTAAAATCAAATATATTCTTTCACAAAGGAGGCTGCTATGGATAAGCAAGAAACAATCACCGATGTCAGATACAATAAAATATAGATTATTTTAGAAAGTTTAAGAGTTTTCTTTAGCTATTTTGAATTATAAAATATCCTATATACAAAAGATAAACACTAATTTGTAGAAAACAGTTTCAGTGAAGTGTGAAGAAGCACAGTACAATTGTAGAGCTGAAGAGATCTAATTTCTCTTTATCCATTTCTCTAGAAGGTATGCATTATAGAATTGTGCAAGTTATAGAAGCACAAAGCTACTGCTGTCAGAGGGTAAATTAGTCTTTTCCAAAGCAGCTTATTAAAAGTGAAATTAGTAGCAGAGTGGAAGAAACATGGTAGGTTTTCTCAGGGGTGGGTAGGGAGGGAATCTTTTGGGCTTTGGAAGGGGGTTGCCTTATGACAGACAGGATAATTAATTGATCCAATAAAAGGTGAAGTTTGCTGGACAGACTATGGTTCATGAAGAGTGTTTCCTCTAGAGGTTTTCATTCTGCATTTGTTCGTAAGTCCGACATGCGCAGACATCACGATAGCCTCAAACCAGAAACATTCACTTTTTTATTTTCTGTAGTGTCTCATGGCCAGGAAGACAGAGCTCCTGCACAGATAAAGATGATAATGCAGGACATTTTACCCTATGAAGTAGGAAGATATAGGGGGTATACATGGCCTAAAAAGAAGGTATAAATCTCATAAATTAATGCAAGAGGAGTAGAGGTGAAATCTAGAGAAAATAGAATTAGGTACTGGGATTTCAGCTCATTCAGTTTCAGGCCTCAGAGACCTCTTTCAGTGTGTTGGCAACAAGAAAATATTATCCTGGACATTTTACTAGCATTTCAGGACATTAGACTGAAGAAAGATCACAAATACCGTATCACTATGAATCCCAAAACACTTTGGCATAATGTGAAAGGAGGTCCTAAAAATGTATAAATATATTTCACAAAGTTACCAATATTCTTGTGCTTGTGATTCATGTTGCTATTTGACAGAATAAACCTGCTCTATCCACAGCTAATAACAATTATTAAAAGCTAGCAAGCAAGTGCACTTAAGCAAGCATGTTACTATGCTAATTATCTTAGTAAAGTAACTACCTTAGTCAAAGATGGACCACAGTTTCATGGTAAGGTCATAAGGAAGACTACATTCATAAGTTCATAAATAAATTTAGCAGGTAATCAAATTAAATTCTGAGTTTGATGTTACAGGGCAAGGGATCCTGCATGCTCCTTTGCTTTTGCAGTGTACATTTTTCCATCTACTCTGCCTCAGGGACTACCTTTGTAGCTTTGGATTAATCAAGCAAATGGAAGTGTTTTCAAAAAACAACAAAAACCCACATATGCAAATCCTCTTATGGCTTAAAGATTGTTCCACTGACTCATACTGAGAAGTTTCATCATTTGAAAAAAATCAATTAAACAACTATAGATTAAGGAATCTTTTGAGAATACAAAATCTGAAACATAACCAGAATACATTGTTGAAATACACAGCTTCACCTTCTAGGTGACTTTAGTGAACCACAGTTAGTAGTAGCAGCTTGCTATAAAAAAAAAATACTTTAATGAATGCTTTTTCTCTACAAGTTTTGAACATGTCTGTTAGTTTTCAGCATTTCTTAACATAATCTGGACTTCTGTCTGATGAAGAATTAAGGGAAATAACAGCAATAAATTTATGACTTCTCAAGATGGCATCTGTCCTGAAAATAAAAGTTGCCTTTTATATTTTATCAAAGTAAAGTCTATGCATAAACAATTAAAGTTTTCCCAGGTTTAAATTATATTGGCCTCAAATCTCACAAGGGTATATATTAGTACTAGAGTAGCATATGGAATACTATCAGCACCTGGAAATTTTCAGAGACAAAAATTGTTGAAAAATATCCATTGTATAATAATAAAAGATGGATGACATTCTCATCAGCAGAAACAAGCTGAACAGCGATCTACTCCAGAGAACTAACTTCAAGAGGTAGAGACATCAGGACATGGTTTAAAGAAAGTGCATTTCAAGAATCCAAAAAATGGTGTATGCCAGCTACAGATAGATAGAAAATTCATCAGAGGCAAAATACAGCAAAGGAGAAAACTTCAATACTACAAAAAATACCTAAGCTATGACTATATTTATTTATGATTAATTATTACATCTCTCAACTGTTTCAGGCTATTTCCAAGCCTTTCATTACCTCCCAGGGAAGGATATCTTTATAGTATGAATATTTGGGGAGCCTAAAAAGCTACTTGGAACTATTTGTTCATTTGGCAAGACAAACATTAAACCTTTTATGCAATGCTTTGTATGTCAGACATCGACTTGTCTCAAAATACAAAAGATATTAAAGATTTGCCAGCTTATTGTGTTTCCAAGTCAGAGACTAAGAATGAAAAAAATTACGCTTGCTTTGAGAAATAAAAGTTTTCTAAGAATTAGAATATATGTATATAAGATGAGATTTTTATGTGATGCTTTGGACAGATTACATGACTTTGGTATTATTCTTCCATAAGAAGACAATGGCAGCCAAAGCAGCTCTCCAGGTACACATTGGGGTTTAATATTATTAGCATTTGAATTAAATGGTCTAAATAGCATGAATTTATCCCTCTTCTATTGGACAGACTTTTCTTGACAAACAGGTATCAGAACAATCTGGTTTTAAGGAACTTCCAAGAGAAACTGTTACTTTTACAACAATGAGCAATAGTGAAATTTCACAAGCAAGAAACTGAGTTAGGGAAGATACGATCCTGTCCCTGTATATCCTACAGGGCTACTTAAAACATTGTAATGGAAGACAATCCTACCAATTTGGAGCCCATTGTAAAGAGCAGAGCAGTCGTCATTGATGGGACACCAGTGGTTCCAGCCATCCGAGCTACTGTAATCTTGGTGTGCACTGAGCAAGAGAATCCAGTAGTGAAGCATGAGTGCCTACCCATCAGGTGTACCTAACTATGCCATAGGGGAAATACCTTGTCCAAAAGTCTTGTATTTGGATAACCCCCATCTGTAGGATTGTATAGCTGTCTGCTCCAGAATTCTCCATGCAGCCACAGCTGGTCAACCATACAAACCCTACAAACTTGCAGGCCCATGCAGTGGAAAAATACTTTACTCATAATAATGCTTCTGCCAAGTAATAGTAAGTGCATAAAATGACCTCAAACAGCTCTGTGGACACTTCTGAAATGCTCACAGGAGTTTAAAACACTTTACAACAACACTTGTCACAAATGGCAGACCAAATTTTACAAATGTGGAATTAAAAGACTTTCTGAGCAAGAATGAGATTAAGCAAATACAGAGTTCTCCATATATCTGACTTCAAATAGTTTGACAGAGAGAAGCCTAGGACTGTTTAATTGAGCACAGTGTAATATCACAGGGAATACCTGAAGCAGTATTTAAGAAGTACTGAAGTAGGATCAAAGTCTAAAGAGGGATTACAAGGAGCAACCCTTCATAAAATGAAATGCAACATTTAAGAACCAAGCCTCAGGAATGGAACTCACAAATCCAAATTAGGAGCCTAATTTCCCTCTTTGTTGAATACGACGACTCAGACTCTTTTAAATATGGTTTACAAAACACATTACGCTAAACAAGATGACATTTCCAGAGTCAACTGGAAACGCTGGGAAGCCATCCCACCTCTTCCTACATTTAGAACATGTTCTTTTTTTTATGTTTCACCTGACAGTGTCCAGAGCTGGAACTAAACGAGAGGTGGCAGAAACATCTGAAGTGAAATTCATGTTCACTCACTTTAGAATGTATAGCATTTTTATACAGGCTAATTGTATTCTCCCATTAAAACCAGTAGAGAGAAATAGGTACTTGCAAGCATGGTTCACTGGACTCATTTAGGACGTCCATCTCAGTGACCAATGACTCATGCATTAGAGGTCGATCTAGACAATTATTTCCACTAGAAATATCTCAGGTTGGTTGAGATGAATCCTACATCCACTATCAAAACCAATATGTATATTTATATTGTCTATATCCAAATAAAGAAATTTAGGGAAGTAGCAAAAACTAACTGATGAGTAATATCATCAACTTTCCAATTAGTAGATAGTTCTGACATTACTCTTCTTGTCAATTAATTGTGTTAACTAGACTGCTGACAAGAGTCCACAAAGCCAGCAATTACATAGCTTGAAAAGCCCCAGGAGGAACAAGTGAACTAAGGAGAACAGCCAGCAGGTTTTCTTAACCAGTCTGCCTTAATAAACAGGAGCATATTAACTTTCCATACCTTTACCAACTGGAAAGCTCAGGCTTTTTTTTTTTTTTTTTTTGTCATTCACCTGTTGACACATACTCCACCAAATTTGGCAGAACCTGGTAGTTGTTTAGAACAGTGTAAAACTCTGAGTAGCACAGCTAAAGTCCTAGATTCTGATCTGGGTAGGGTAAAAAACATAAGCGTCATCAGGTCTGTGAGTAGAAGCTTCTCACCTAACAACTCCTTTCTAGGCTTAAACAAAGAGTGACACTAGCAAGGTAGTGATCCCTAGGGTCAGCCTTTTACATACTGGCTTCTTGTGCGTGCACTTCCTCAACACCTTAAACTTTAAAGCTACTTCTCACCCATGTCTTTCATGACACAAAAAAATACCTTAGATGCAATATTGGATTAAGGCCATTTTATACATCCTTGCTGAAGCTGGTGACTATCCTAGAAGAGAAATTTGAGATTAACATGGTCAGATACAATTAGTAAGAGGTTGCTAGACTCTACAGCTCTACAAAGCAATCTTAGACTCTAGTTCATATTCACATTTTGCTCTTTAACTGAAAAATATAAAGTCATCACATAATGTCTTGCAGTCCATTTATTTCAATCAGATACTTCAAAGTATAACCTTGTGTCTTTATGAGAAGAAAAAATGTTGTGATACCACAATTTTTTTATGTAACTGCTTTAGAGTAATTGCAGGAATTGACAGAGGAAGTTCACTGCAAGACATAAATATACACATTTTGGACATCCTGATCATATAAAATTCTCAAACCCTTATACAGTTATGAGAAAACAGATAAATTATTTATCCTCTCTCCTGGATATACATATCAAAATTTCTTAATTAAAACCAAACAAACTTATTTAATCTATACCAACCTTCACTTTAATGTGGACATGACATGATTACTGGGAAACTACATTGCAATTTTGCTTGTATGGGTTTTTTGAAAAAAAATGTAATTTCTTAGTATTTCAAGTTCCAAGTTTTTATTGGTCTAATTAGATCCATTTTGTCAAAGTTCCCTTCTTGTCGTGGTACTCTGAACCAGCAACTAAAGAAAACAGCAGAATTTCATCATGACAATATAGAAGACTCAATAAACACTTTTTCCTACGAAAAATGGAATCCATTTTTTCAAATTTGTTGCCATTCTGCTGTGTGTGGCAGTAGAGATCAAGAAGACATTTACAAATGATGGAAAACAAAATGATGGTAGACAGTGAATTTTTACAGACATGCTTGACTAGAAGAAAGATGAATTTATAACTAAGGATGTTTTTTGGGGGTTTGTTCTTCGAAGATAGCTGCCAGGTATAATATACAGAAATAATTGTCAGTAGAAGGGTGAAGCTGTCTAAGCGTTATTTTAAGAACAAAATTGAAGTGTTTCATGGCAAAAGAGTTACAATGTTTTATGTTCATTTAGAAGCTTTTACAACATTATAAAAACAATGCACAAAGGAAATTTTTCTATCAGAAAAAATATTATGGCATAAAGTCTCATTCATGAGATTTCTGAAGATACTTCATTTAAAGTCTAATAATTTAGCCTAAAAAAGAGAGAGGCTATTTTAAAAAAACCTGTAAAAAAGATTGAGAGGTACATTCCAATCTTACTACATTGTAATAGAGTGAACTAACTGTCAAATGCCCTCATGTAGATGAAAGGTATGTTGAAAGATAAATTCCTTCTTGAAAAAGTTCTTTAATGTAATGAATATCAGGTTTTTATGCATATGGTAATCATGTAGTTTAAGCATAATGAAAAACCCTTGGGACACAAAATTTTATGAGACCAATGAAGTCTCATTTCACATCTTAAAATTGTAGTTATTTTAACTTATAAATTATTCATTTTGAAAACTTTACAGCTTTGTTAAGCTGTTGGAATTTAGGAAGAGGATTTTTTTTTTCTTTATGAAACTTCCTAATACAAGCACATACCCAACTTTACCTTAAATAAATATATGTTATAATCTACTATTTTTTATGGTATGGATGGACTTTGCTTCTGTGTTCCCAAACTGATAATGAAATTAGTCTTCCTTGCTAATATGCTATTGTGGTTTTTAAATCAGAGTATAGAGTGATAATGTGGAAAAAAGAATAGAAACATGGGGGGGTGGGGGGAAGGCAAAGAAATTAAATTCTCTAGCAGATGTAGTGAATGGCCATAAGAAACTATACATCATTCATTGCACTGCATGTCTATGAGATGTTGTTATCCAACCACAGCACTCTTACAGAGAATCTTAGAAATTCACACTAGAGCTGAGCCTATGTGAGTTATACGCACATAAACCAGGGTCAGACTGCAATTAAGGGGGTGATGTTATTCCATATTACTAACCTTGGTGAACAACTCTGGTGCTGGCATTTTTACACAATCACACACACACACGCCTCACTTTTCTCAGCTTTATAGTGTCTCCTTTATGAACTGCAGTGAATCTTTGTCATAAAAATACCTGTGTAAGAGGCTAACACTGAGCAGTGAAGAAGCATTAGTTTTGAAATGCAAGGAAACTGGACTTTGCTGGGTTGTCTACATTCAGATCATATACCCAATGGGAAGTTCATTCCCATATTTCCAAGATGGAATTTGAAAGCTAGTTCTGAAGCATATGTCATTTCCTTCAGGTGCACGACAAAATTAAAACAAAAGAAATGCCCTGGGTACCAAAGATCGTCAGATTTGGCTGCCTCTAACCTTGTGCATAGATGAATTTCCTTGAAAATCTGAGAGACGCACAATGAGAATTCAAAGTCCCAACAAAGAGTATGTGGGATAGATCATCTACTGTTACTGTCTGATGTACTCCACTGCCTTATATCAGGTCCCAGCCATGTAAAATTCAGCCTGTGTTGTCACCAGCCAAAAAAAAAAAGAAATATAACGCGGGGCTTGTGCAATTACCTTGATTCAACAGGCTTGTATGCTCGGACATTTTTGTGTTCTCAAAGAATTTCTGTTCACCTATTACTTTCCATCAGGAAAAATGAAATAACAATGAGGGTGCTGGTTTTTTTTTATTTTATGTGCAACAAATACATTTCCACAAATAAATAGTTCAAAAGTGCCATTCACAATTGGCTTTCAGCATGAAATAGCAGAACACACAAAACATTTTGGAACATTAGTCTGGTTTCATACAGTGCTTTTCAAATGCTGTGATAAGAGGTCTTTTCAAAAATCGGAGACTGAATGATGGAAGTGTCTTGACTGAAGGCAAGATCTGCCTTTTTTGTTATTCCATATGTCGTTACAAGCTTTAGACATTAGAACTAGTTTTATATAAATTATGTACTCTGCAAGAACTGCCCTTACTCTAAGAAAAATATCAGAAGCTAGTCAAGATAGCAAGGCAAAAAGCAGTCTAATTTAAAATCTGTCAGAAATACAGAGCCCTCCTGGTGAGATTCTGTGTGACAAGGTCTTTGATACACATCCAAACCCCAAGTTCTGTATAGAAGTTACAGCTTCAACTCAGTCACTTTTTTAGACCCTCATTTATACCAGAATTGAATTATATCTACTGAAGAGCAAACTTCATCACTGTCTGTAGCTGAAGAAGCAAGTGCTGCTGAGTCGTACGGAGACATAACCAAGAGAGTAACCAGGGCAATTCACTTATAAAGTGTTCACCTGGCAAAGACAGCAGAATACTGTAATCAAATTCAATACGATTACACCAGCAATCGGGTCCAGAGGTTTAAATTCTCTACTATGCTGCACCCTGCAGATTCATACATCTACAAAATGCCTACATGGGAGATTTTTAACAAGATCAGAATGGTAGCACTTTACATCATTGTGGTATAAGGCATAAAAACCACATTACTGTAGAGACTGTATCCCTTTTGCATAGCCTTTCTGAACCATAAATCTAGGCTTCTGGGTTGAACCTCTTGCATCACAGAGTCCAGTCCTCTGTCAACACAGCCACCTATCACTCTATCATTAGTGCATTTAGCATCACCTGCAAAGCAGACAGTCTCTTTGGCCTAGTGCTGTAATCAGAGTCAATTCCAGAACCTCCCCACCTTTGCAAATCCAGGTTTGCTCATGGCCAGTCTACACCTAACACAGATAACAGAAACACACAGATACTTTCATGATTTGTCTTAAATTTAACAAATATTTATTATACACAAAATGTTGGGGTTTTTTTAATGAGTACACAGAAATCCAGGGTTTATTTATTACATAACCTCCAAAGTATTTGAGGTTCATTAATGGCTATTATCAGTCTTGCTATTCTTTCATGTTGGGATCTTATCACATGGGTACCAGAGCCCAGAAGCTTCCTCTTCTATTCTGCTGTAGAACACAAGCATTTTTCCTTTATAATGGAGAAAGACAATAGTTTCAATGATACACTAGAGACCACATACTGAATGAGTAGCAGAGATAAGGTGACTTTTCCAGTACTCACAGCCACTCCTGTTTGACCAAAAGCTCCAGAGCCCCACCACAGTGTAAGTTCCTCATAAATGCTACCCTCATAACACCATCTCCCATGAGGATTACTAGGGTGCTGGAGAAGGACATCTTGTTCTTTCAAGATCTTCAGAAGTATCTTGCAAAGTGGAAGTGTACCTTTAATCATAAGAACTGTCCTTCCTCAGATTTCTCATCCATCCTTAGCTTTTTCATCTCATTTTCCTCTGAAATCAGAAATGGTATACAAAGAATTTGTATAGGTGGCCGGTTTAGAACAGTTGCCTGAGCCCTCAGAACCATCCTTAGACAAAGAACAATCCCTCAAAGTATAACTTTCTGTCTTTTAAAAGGGAACGAAATTTTGAAATGCAGGACAATCAACAGTTTTCAACTTGTGAAGACATTAAGGGTACAAAAACAAAGCCTTAATGACTTTCCATGCCGATTTACTTTTAAGGGAGATAAAGGTTCATGTATTAAAATGAAACCGAGGATGAGATTCACATCAGCTTACTTCATAGACCTAGACTGGTAGGTATTTAAAGTAAGTCATCTGAGCTGGTTTAGGAGAGGAACTGGCCTGTAAACACCCCTGTTTCTTTATTTCTGTTTCCAAAAGAAGGAGCCTGATATAGTAATGTAAGATTTAGATGTCTAGGTTTTAAATGCCTAAGGTTTAAGAGGTGACTCTCAAGTCCAAGGCCACTTGGCAGAAGTGCCTCCAATGGTAGAATTCAGCTTATCTAATAATTTGACTTCTCCCCAGTACTACTTTAAGGCTTGCCAGTAACATTGCCTCAAATGCTGCATATTCGAAGCTGGACTAGTGAAAGGTGTATCACTGAATTGAGGGCTTGTGAAAAAAAGAAGCAAACCTAAACACAGTAGTGAACCAGATTTCTTCCTTTCTTCAGCTGATTCTCTGCTTCCTCTGTTGGTCTAGAGGCTTCTCAACTCTGCTGTCCCTAAGACTTTTTACAGGTCTGAAGATTTTAATTCATAGTTTCTTCCAATCAACCAGTTTCACCAACATAACATCTTCAAGTGACAAAAATCCATGTAAAGCCTAGGGTGGAAACTCAGGTCTCTGGAGACCACAGGCTTCTGTGCTAAGTTTTACAGCACCACAGAGCAATCTCACATTGTCATCACTGTCAATGGCTGATGGGGGGGGGGGGAACAAGACCCTACTGTCTTCAATATCATGAATCTGTCCTCAAACTTAAAAGCACAGGCACTGTCACTCACTAATATTAAGAAAGACACATAAACCAGGACCCTGGCACTGACAAGAGGAATTAAAGGGGATCTCAGATCTGAACTAAGATCTCCCTCTCCTGTTCTGGATAAGAAGGTGGTATGTCCCTGTATTTTCCCCACATTGATTACTGATTTTTCCAGCAGAGCAAAGGAAAACAAGGAGGAGAAATGAGGAGAAGTCTAACCCCACTGTACTCAGACAACACCTTTCTACCTTATTTTTACTAGACTTCTAGATCAATTGAGATCCCAGCATTGAAGTCCAAGAAGTTACATAGATGTCGAGAAGGATCAAGCAACCTACATTGACATGTAATACTCCCAGTGCACTTTGAATTAATTATAAGCCCAGCAGGAATTCATAAGGCATTGCTCAGAAAAGCAACAACAATTATTCTTAACTGTAGGCCCAGCTGGCTCCCAATCTTAAACCAGCAAGAGTTTTGCTAATAACCATAGCAATAGCAGAAAAATAAATACCTTTGCTCAACACAATCATTATTTACTTACATCCACCCCACTGGCGTAATTTAACTTGGACTCTTTAGTCTATCCGCTCTCCTCATGTCTCCCAGCCAGCATATCCACGACACATGACACTAAAGGGTATTTTGAATAACTGCACTGTTCCCACAATGCAGAAGATCCACCGACTGGAGCTGAGATCACTGAATTAAAGAGAGGCTCATGAAAATCTGTGCAGGTCTCTCATTTAATTAGTTTACCTCATAGATTGAATATAAACTTATGTATCGAAGTAAGGAATATCATCAGCGATGACAGCATTGGGGACTGTGATTTGTGTCAGGAAAGATCTTGGAGCAGGTATCCAGAATTTAATTTTTATAAAATGAATAAAAAAATACAGTTTGCCAGTCACAACAGTAAAGTTTTCAAAGAAGGGGGGGGGGGGGGACGGGACGGGGGACGGACTGAAATCTGAGTGCAGCTGAGTCAGAATGTGAAATTTGAATGTCTCCAAGCTGTTAATTCTAGAGAAGGTGTAGACTGGCAATTGCTAGAAATTAAATGGAAAGTATGTGGTGACATTCTGTCAAACTTCACCTGCAAGTGCAGAATATTTATAAAAATAAACTCTGCTCAACCCTTCTTTTTCCACAAAGCATGAAAAATAGAAGATTGAGATTATTTTCTCAGTGTAATAAAAATGAAATTAATAGATCCAAACTGAAAAAAACCATGTTTTGCAATTCTAACTAGTGTATTTATCGCTTACTACATTCAGGAATGTAGAGTAACATTTTCAAAAGCATCCAAGATTTTTCACTGGCCAGAGTTTAAGTTCTCTTGAAAAGTTTGTTTTTAGATTAAGTTAAATGTGCAGAACAGCACTTCCCAGCGATCACTGGTCCTTAAGTAACAATTCTGTGAAAGTAACATTTTGAAAGCAGCCCTGCATTGTGTCCATCCCACTGTGCTCAGTTTTAATCTTTCAGTTCCCTCTGACTGAGAGCAATATCACAGGATTGTACACAGCATTGTCCCACAAGGTATGAACCATTGCTCTGAAACAGCTTCAAGAGAAATAAGTGTTAGCTGTATTAGTTTTACTAAAGACATCTTAGACTATTGAAGCTTTACTTTTTACAATGTATGTTAATTGTTCAAAACCCAGTCCTCCAATCTGATATATGCAGATGGATTCTAATTCTTCTATGAAACACCACTGATTTCTGTGAATCTTTTTTCAAGCATATGACTAATACAGACTTACAGCTCTTTGCACCTCATTCTTTCCAAAGCAAAAACAGATAGGCAAGTACCATTTGTCTCTGTATTTGTCTTTTATTGGCTCTGATGTAGCAACGTTACTGTCCAGATTCATTGTACTACCTTATGTTTGTTTACATGCAAAAAATATATGTATTATAGTGGAATTCTTTAAGATAATCGTCAATATGCTTCTCTTCATATAACACTTCTTTAACTCATTGTCAATCATCCTTTGTGCTTTTTTCTTTAAAGTTTTGCAATAACACATTTTAATTTTCTTTGGTGTACTTATTTGGCAGAATACCATTGTAGTGACTTCTGCAATCTGCACAAGATCTTTGGAAATCGTTATTAGTTCTGGAAAACAGGACTTTTTGTGACCTAGAGGAGTGAAGATCTCTTGTTTGTTTAAAAGTGAAACATATTTTTTGAGGAAAAAAAAATACTGCACTTTGTTTCCCACTTAGAAGTGGGGGAAAGCGAGCACACAGAAAGGATGTTTTAGAAGTTTCCCTTGGATGTTATGTACTTTGCAGCCATTTCTGGTGAGATGTTAGTACACAAATCAATTCTTCACAGACAAGCTTTGACACCCCCCCCCCCCCCCCCATTTACTTAAGATTTTACTGGCACAATCTCTCAGTTATAAGTATAACGCTTGACTGCACAGAATATGGGCACATGTCACTGCATACATCTTGCATATAATTATATGCTTATAGTAGGGGAAGACGAATTGAGATGAGGGAGTGGACTGGTTTACTTACTGCGCCAATCTTAAATCAGTATAAATTTCCTGTGTAGGCAGCATCTTCACTGGCTTCAGCAATCACACTGTAGCATGTAGGAGATTTTCACACTGTGGTAAGACGCAGGCTGCCCTAAACTCTTGCAAGATTTGAGAAGGCTTTGGGAAAACCAGGACCGAGACGAGAAAGCACAGCAATGAATGAGCAACACTTGAACTTTACAAGCAACCAGAAAAACTCTGATTGAAAAAGACCAGTCAGTGGAAGTAGACTATAAAGGTAAAATGCCTAGAAGGACTTTGGCTTTGTGTTTAAGAAGAGTATAACCTACTTTCATAGTTTAAAAAAAAAAAAGCATTGTATCCAGAAAGAAAGATCTGTCCTTCATTTTCAACACGAGATCAGTGCTGCAGCTCAGCTATATTCCTAAAGGATGATTAGAACAAATGCCAGGAACAAGAAATTCCATTTCTTGCAAATAGTCCATTAAACTGCTTGTAAATAGCACCCCAGCTCCCTTCAGGAGAAAAAATAAAATGTACATTAAAATACTCTAAAAGAAGGAAATGACAGAATTAAGATTGTCCATAAGAACTTGATAGGCTTTCCTGTGTATGGTGATAAGACCTCTTCGTTGTCAGGACATCTGTTTCATTCATTCTAAAAAGGAAAGTACTAATGGGATGACAATATATACCATGTCTTATTTTGCCATAACTGAAATTTTTTTCTAGCAATTCTTAATTCACTAACCTTAAAACTCTGCTCTGAAGGGGATAATTAAATTCTTCTAGCCATCCCTTGATGCTCTTCATTCTAACAGGTGTTTGACAAGTAATACATCATTTTCTTAAACTGTCCCTGACTGAAGATGAATGAGGATAATCCCCATTTTACAAATAGAGAAGGCAATTGAGATATCTCAGGCATATCTCCCCAAATCTGCAAGCATGATTTGAGGTACTAAATACTTGACTTGCCTCTTAGCAGCGTCACTGAGCACTTGCCTGCTCAGTCTGCAGCTGTCAGAGGATTACAGACTTCTCCAAACGAACCCAAAGCCTTCAGTCAGGGTCCCAGGAGACAAAGCATGAGACATCTGGGGATCAAAAAGATAAGATGGGTTTTAGTGCCTGCCTATGATAAAAATGAGCTCTGTGGACACGGCAGAATCAGTAGTCACTTCTCCAAGGTGGAATGCATATCATTTGGAAGGAGGGTCTGCTTGCAATGACATCTGATTCAATAATTTCTTTATAATTGAGGTAGGGAAGCCACAGACTGCAATCTCCTTCACAGACACTACAAACCTGAATCATGACAAAACTAGCCACAACTCTATACTACACACTGAATAATTAAAAAGCAGTCTTACTCCTGCCGTATTCTGATTTACAACTCAGTAGCATTATAATCTCCCAATTCACAAGTTAACACATGAATGCCTAAGTTAAAGACACACAAAACACCCAGACAAATCTCACCATGTGCCACCACACACAGCCTTTTGGCAGTATTTTGGAGAGGCATTAGGATTTTCATGGAGTCACAGAATCATAGAATGGTTTGGTTCAGAAGGGACTTTAAAGATCATCTAGTTCCAACCCCCCTGCCATAAGCAGGGACAATTTTCACTAGACCAGGTTGCTCAAAGCCCCATCCAACCTGGCCTTGAACACTTCCAGGGATGGGCCAGCCACAACCTCTCTGGGCAACCTGTTCCTGTGCCTCACCACCCTCACAGGGAAGAACTTCTTCCTAACTTCTAGTCTAAATCTACGCTCTTTCAGTTTATAGCCATTACCCCTTGTGCTATCACTACATGCTCTTGTAAAAAGTCCCTCTCTGGCTTTCTTGTAAGCCCCCTTTAGGTACTGGAAGGCTGCTGTAAGGTCTTACCAGAGCCTTCTCCAGGCTGAACAACCCCACAGGCCCACTTCTCAAGCCTGTCTAGGTCCCTCTGGATGGCATCCCTTCCCTCCAGCGTGTTGACTGCACCACACAGCTTGGTGTCACCGGCAAACTTGCTGAGGGTGCACTCAATCCCACTGTCCATGCTGCCCGCAAAGATGTTAACGGCACCGGTCCCAATACTGACTGTGGAGGAACGCCGCTCATCATTGTTTTCCACTTAGACATTGATCTGTTGACCACAACTCTTTGAGGGTTACCATCCGCCTCTTTCCAACCAGCCTAATATATCATTTAGTATCCCTCAATGTACAGCACCAGCTTTTCTAAAAGATATGTTGTTGCATCCCAAAATTGGAGCGACTCAGGTTCATGGATTCCCTTTGTCAGAATTAAGGTGAAACACCACCAGGGGAGTTCAAACAACAATCAACATGTATTCAACCTAGCTAGCCTTGCCCAAGTACAAGTGAACTTATCAATATAAACCTTGCGTCATTGCATTAAGCCGCTCTTTGAAAAGAAAAGGGAGGTGTAGAAAAAGAAATGGAAAAGGAGCATGAAACTGTGTCAGAAGGAGAGCCCTCCCATTGAGTTGTGAGGTTCAGAGCAGACCCCCTTGCTTTCTGGACTCTTCTCAAAGAGGAGTCCAAGGGCATCTAGATCCATTCCTAGTCTCAGACTTGGTCAACAGTTTATATTTAAAAGGTTGAGGTGTAGGGACTGTGGAAAAGAAAGAAAAAGGGGCGGGGGGGGGGGGGGGGGAGACAGAATGAGAAAGAAGGAAAGAAGGAAAGAAGGAAAGAAAGAAGGAAAGAAAGAAGGAAAGAAAGAAAGAAAGGAGAGGAGAGGAGAGGAGAGGAGAGGAGAGGAGAAGAGAAGAGAAGAGAAGAGAAGAGAAGAGAAGAGAAGAGAAGAGAAGAGAAGAGAAGAGAAGAGAAGAGAAGAGAAGAGAAAGGTTTCACCAGTCCTGGATCCAGCGTTGGTCCAGCCAGCATAGAGATCCAGTTCTGGAGGGCGCGCACTGAGAACTTGTTCTCCCTTCTTTTATAGTGTGTTAGTCATTGGTCTCGACGTGTGCAGTTCACGTTCCCAGGGTTCTCTGGAATCGGTCAGTGAGCTTTGGGGGGGTTCATTAAGGATTTGCCTCTCTTTCCCTGATGGCGACTGCTTAAAATAGAAGCACAGTCCCATCCTCCAGGGGGGCCCCTCCTCCAGGTGCATACGCTGTGCTCCTTCTCCTGGTCACTTAAGATAAATTGCGGCTTTGGAGAAGCACAGTCCAACCCTCCCTTGGGCCCTCTCCTCCAGCCACATTGTCCTGTTCACAAAACTCCAGCATTTTTACAGAGGCTGTTTTCTCGACCAAAGTTCTTTAACGAATGTTTGAGACATTGACTATAATTTGTCAGACCGTCACAGATGTATAAGTGCTTTATGTAGGTTTTTATTTGATACAGGATTGCCTAGTTGAGGAAATGTGAGTATCTTTAGTTGCTCCAAGCAGGTTTGGATTTAAGACTTTAAGGCTTCATAGTCCAAAGAAACATGTCTCCCAAACTTTTCTGGACATTGCTTAGATCTATTTTGAGTCAAATCACAGAGACAATCACTTGAAATGGTCTCACCACAGCCTCAAGTTACTCTCCTGAAATATCCCTGAAGCATTTTCTCCAAGGCTGGCCTCTAGCCCTCTGACCATAAAAAGCCCTTTGAAGGTCCATAACATGAACTTTGGAGTGTCTTGTTTGTTTTACTCAGAAATCCAGTAATTAGAGGAGCAGAACTTGAAACCATATCTGCAAAGCTTCAGATGGCTGCTTCATTTTCTCCCAATACAGCTTTATTAGGCTTCTTTGTTGCTTACAGATTCTGCATGTTCTGTTCTGATTTTAGGACTAGATTAAAGACTTCTTGGGACCATTAGTTTTTTCAGATAGTCCACAGAGGTGCAGGCATACTTTCTTTCAAGTATAGCAGATAGTGTCATAAACATGTCTCCCAGATCCCTTGCACAATACTGGATGACAGCTAAGTTACACTCACACAGTCCACTGGCTGAAGGTGCTAACACACAGTAGAGATACACACAGTAGAGATGGTTAAATTTCTTTTTGGAGTGCTTTCTATCAACTTATTAAAGTGAGTGACAAGATCTCCTAGAGGCATTGGTAGAAGGCTATACAGACATGCAAAAGTGCAGATATCATGTCCAGGAGTCAAATTAATCTATTACACTGAATCAAAAGTAACTTATTTTCCACAGCTCTGCACCAACAACTGGGACATATTTTCTTTATGTCTTGGTACATGGTGTTGGTGTAGTACCATACAGGATTCTGTATTGTTTATAGGTGGCCACAGCAAAACTGTATTTCTGTCCTGTTCACCATGGCATCCATTCGTAAAAAACGTGTCCCACTCCAGACTGGCAATTATCTGAAGAAGTGACAAGGCAAAGTGAATTGATAAAACGTTATTTCTAATTCTTTTTGGGGAATTAAATCTGTCCCAAATCATGTTAATGTAAATTACTGTGGCAAATGTGACATCTCTGTCTGAGAGCATGTTAATGTAATTTACTGTAGTGAATATCACATCTCCATCTGCTAAAGCAATCTGTGAAAATTCACTAAGATTATTATCTTCAAGAGGCAGAGGTATTTAATCTTTCAGGTTGTTGTTTTTTAAGTTACTTCTGATGGAAATAGTATCTAACGTGATGCTGACTGACAACATTTGATTAAATTAAAGATGGAGTATGTAAATTCCTAGCTCTTACCAGCTCACTGTAAAATAGCAGCTGGTAGGAATTTAAGTCCAGAATTTCAATACCTCAAAACATTCAGTTTCAGCCAGGATGAGTGGTAGATAGAGATGAATACTATGAGAGTAATATGATAAATTTTATATTTGCCTAAATTATGTCAGCTTTTAACAAGTCTTTGCTTATTATCAGAGATCAAACAAACTGCTCCAAAGTAAAATGTCTTACCTCAAGAAGCTACGTAAAAGTAAAAAAAATCAGTGAAAGAATGCAATGCTTATGACTGTTCCATTATTATGGCTATGCAGTGTTTAAAACAGTAGGATACATCCTGTAGGCACTGCCTCTGCAGAAATCAGGAAAAAAAGGCTGAAATACCTCAAGGAATCATGTGTCTTTCCTAAGGGCTACCCAGTCTGTACTCATAATGCTTAATCTATAGTAATATGGAAAGACGGGTATTTTTACTATTCATTGAAAAAGTTCCCAAGTCTCATCTAGGAAGGACGTGTCATGTAACTACACAAAACATTACAAGATTCTCTTTCATGAAAGTCTAAAACAGGTCCAAACAGACGTTACTTACACACAATCACATAAATGCTGAAATTTGTGTTGAAAACATATTTCACTTAAGATTTTTTCACTTTAGCAGCTAACGGGTATTATGATCCTAAATAGAAAAATATCCATTAATACGTAGTGGAATAGAACCTTTAGGAGAAAAATAGATATGGTGCAATAGCACTTCAACAGCTTCAATTAAAGCCCATTGCACTAATCAAAACAGCCAAGTACCCCAGTCTTAGCCACTTTTCCACTCTTTGGGTGGATTCAGCCAGGCTGGCTAGGGAGCACAGAGGCTTGAAGGCTGAAGTCAGAGACTGCAGAGCTTTGAAGCTGTGGGGACAGGGAATAAAAATACTACTACTAGGATCAGTAGGAAAAGAAACTAAGGGGTACCTCCTTTCAGGATGGAAGGGTTGCTTAATTTTCCTTCCCCCTTTCCCCTCAGAAGATGGCTTCCTTCCTGGTGGTGGTGAAGCACAGAAGAACTTCACAAAACCATCTTTCAAAGGGAGACATCCAAAATACATATACTCCCTGTTCCAGCTTCACTCTTTCTAACTGTATCTGGCTGCTGGGCAGTTTCTTCACTTTGGGGTATTGACACCTGCTGGCCAGTATAAAAATAGCAAACTGGTTTTTCTCAGGAACACAGTCCCAGAGCTGGGTGCATATGGTTTCCTATTCTTTCTCTGCCATATGGTAGAAACTTTCTGATTCAAACTGGTTGCAAGTAAAAATCATAATTTTTAAAACTATTACATCTTTTAAAAATATCTGGTTTGGAATTTGTTGTACTACTAGTGCCAAGACACCCTGAACAGTGGAAGTGTTCCCAAGTCTTTCCAAATACACCAGTATGCTATAAACAATAAAAAATGTCCCTTGGTTTCTGATTTTCAAGGATTTCAATAAACCTAAAGAACTGTGTGCTCCATATTTTGCTGGAAAATAAATTGAAATTAAAGGAAAGGGTCCATATATTGAGTCTACATATTTCTGCTTTTTCTAGGTATATGGAAATCTCTACCTCCACCTCTTCAATTGTTTGTTATGTGTTTAGCTGTAGAATCTAAAAGAAGGACAGCATCCTTTTAAATACTTACACAAGTTAAATATTTTCAGTGGAAGACTGGAGAGATTCATGAAAGAAAAACCACTGAGGCTCAGTAATTGCACAGGAATGACATTTGGCTTGATCTAAAAGTTTGGAGTCTGAGAGATCATCAGGGGAAATGCAATATACTTATAATTTCTGCCATCATTCTTCATACAACTTTTCCTAGGCATCCCCTTTTGACTAGTCTCAGTGACGGGATATTGGGTTAAACTGCGTTTTGATATGGTCCCACATGATCGTTCTTAAATACTGGAAATTCATCTATTAATGAATACATGCTACCATAGATAAATGCTAAGACCAGCACCCTACTCCTTGCAAGTCGGGGCGTAGGGACAGATTCATTTGTATTCCTTTATGATCCCACTGAAGTCTGAGACTCACAATTTTCTACTTAACTCTACATCAAATAATATCTCAGTAAGTGTTTTCCCTAATTACAAAAATAAAGCTTTACATTAGATATTCCACTGGTAGTCTCTCACTTATATTTTACAGACTGTATGTTCAATGTAAATATGCACTGTGAACAAATAGAATTGTCGTGTTTCTCATTGTGAAAAACTCATAGTCTAGGACAGGACAGGACAAATAAAAATCAATAATATGCATGGGATATTAATGACGTGAGGGAAATAGTAGTCAGGAGTCATTGAGCTGACAGTCAACAACCTGAACAATTAAAAACACTCTGTGTTTTGACCGATTTTTGTAGATGGAAGAAAAATCCTTTCAGGACTCCACAGGGATTGAGTAAGTTTCTTCAACATCACCAAGAAGATCTGCCCATATAAATACTTTTATGAATAAATGAATAAATGAAGCCCATAATTTAACTGATTCCTTGCAATATCTCCTCATGTGAAGGAAACACTGATTAGTAGCTCAGCAAAAATACAAACAAAAATATACAGGGGACATTGACTTTGTAAAATAAGTACAAATCCAGAATACAACATGTGACAAAAATGACTGCAAACCACTGTGCCTGGAAATATAGGTTGTAACTTACATGAATCACTCTGTCCATGATGTTCTTCTCACTTGCCTTAGTTTAATTTGCAATTCTTTTACTTATACGGTCAGACTATAACACTGTTTCGCCCACATAGTTGGCACCGGTTTTCAGGTCTTGCTGAAACCAGCCAGAATTGTCAGAATGGAGGTAAAAGAAAGTGAATGCAACACCATGACATCTGGGGAGCTAGCTCAACTTCCAGTCTGGTTTTAGAAAATCTCTGAACAACCAAATGTTCTTGGTTATATTTCCCTGCTTCATAGCTCTACCATTCTTGCATTAAGAGGAGACGAACGGCATTTGGTTGTGTGTCATAGCTGGAACAGGCCCAGAAAACACTTAAATATTCTTTTTTAAAAGAAAAGAGTTCCAGGAGCATAGCTGATTTGCTAATGTTTCTATCATCCCTGTTGCCTCTACTGAGACAAAGGAACGAGGAGTGAGCAGACACGTGAGTTTAGTGCACTTACCTAATCCCATACTAATGTACCACTTGAAACCTGGTAGCATTCTACCTCAGTTTGCAGCATTTATTTCCACAACAGGCTTTCACAACTGGAGAATAGTATTCCTCACATTATTCTTCACATTCCTCAGGGTGAAAGCAAGCACCTGCATTGTTTGTAATTAAAAAAAAAAAGTATTAGGCACTGGGTGAAAATTAGCTTGTATGGAAGCACCTAAGTGAGAAATGCGAACTCACTAACATCATACCTTGAGAAGCATCTTCATACCTTAAGTTTTGCTAATGCTTATGGCCAGGACTCTTGGTTTCCTATCTGTGCTGACAATTGTGTTCCCTGTTTCACACGCAGGCCTGTTTGGGATTCACAAGCTAGGCATCCCAGCCCCATAGAAATGCTAAGAACACACCACCAGTGCAGAAGTTCATACAAAGCATAGCACTTTCATCTGTTCCCATTAAATACATGGCTTGAAGAGAAAGGAGTGCTGCCAGCCTCATACTCTAGCCCAGAACTTTCCTCTACGGAGCGGGACACCTGGGCTTTCCAGGTATCAAAGATAAATGAAGTTCATATTTTCCATAAGAGTATCCAAACCACCAGACAAGTAGGGCTAGGGTGCTTCCCCCCAAAAAAGAAAGCTATGGTTACCAAACTCTGTTCTCATGAGTATATGGGGGCTTTGTTCAGTAACTGCTTGATTTAAAATGCATAAAATACCCTTAGGAGTAACGACTGGGGACTGGAGCCAGCCCTTTCCCCACTATGTATCCTAACATTAATGCAAAGGCATGCTCCTTCTTGCTCCTCTTTTACTGTCCCTTGAATCTTGTGTTCCCAACTGCATAATGGTTCAGACTTAGCAAAGAGGAGGAAAAACACCACCGCTGGCCTCTACCCTGTCTGTACTTGTACTCCTGTAACACAGTAGATGTGTCTAGAACACACAGCACCAAGGAGTGCATAGACCTTAAACTGACTGCTTTGTTTGGTGACCATGAATCTGTTACATGCCCCAAACAATACCACTTTGGTTTGCATTAAAGGAGACAGGGATGATCCAGCCAGTCCTGCACAAATGCATATCCCCAGTACCTAAACTCAGGTAAGGCAGAATTTCAGCAAGCTCCTACTGTGTGGCACAATCTGTTGGCCTATTTAGGCACCTGGCACTTGGCATGTGCTTGTGAATCTCAGGTTAGTTCCTGACTTAAGTCAGGGTTGAGATTTTCACTGCAGGATCCAGCCTCCAGGTTGAGTTTTTGCAGACGTGTGCATCACAGTACATAAGTTTCTTTTTGTACCCAGAACTTCTGAAATGTTTACCAGTATCTACTTAGCTGTATCATCAAGCTGATTTAAAAATCAGACATATTAATTTTAACTGCTCAGTCCCACAGTAGACTCTGAATTATCCTTCTGTTTCAGTGGTTCAGAATTTAAAATCTTGATTTTAACTACCCTTAGATTATAACTTTCATATCTCCTCCAACGTTAAGAATTTGAAAAGACATGAGTCTGCCAGGGGGGAGAGAAGAAAAGAATGGATTTACAAATGCAATAGTAGAACAACTTAGGAAACAAGAAGGGTTCTTTCCTTAATTTGTATTCTGTGTTTGATTACATATCTCTCTGCATTCAGGCTCTGCTTTTTACCTTTCTGGATTTCCAGGAGAATTTTGTTAATATGCACATTGACCTTTTGTAAACAATACAGGGAGAAAGGGGAAAATGTTTAATCACTTTAATATTTATTTCAATCACCACAAAGGTTTCATGCAGCCCACAAAATACTTGTTATTTTACAAACATATATATGTATATATGTTTTGTTTCTTTTCCAAGTTAATTAAAGGTGGCCCATCCACCTCTGTCACAACCAGTAAATTATGTCCAATCTAAGCTGCATGGCTGCACTCTCTTGCTGGATGGTTCTCTTATAACTGAGGGAGCTGACCCTCATGTCAAGGTCTGGTATGGTATGTGTCCCCACCACTCAACGCCTACTGGGTTGCAACCGACAGCAGAACTAGAAGTTCTTCATGGTGGCAAACACAGAGGCCAACCCAGTCTTGCCCTTGACTATCGTTGGAGGCGCTTGGCCAGCCCCAGTTTCCCAATCCAGTTATGAGGGTTTGTATAAGCAGGACAGCACTACCCTCAAGGGCTGTCAGGCTGGGCCCAACTTTACCCATGGGCACAGGTTTTGGGCAATGACAGGAAATCAGTGCCAGGCATTTGTTTCACCTTTAGGAAAACTATCGAATGGTCAGTGAAGGCAATCGATAGGGAGGAAGTAGAAATAATTCCCACTCTGGGGCAGTGGTCACCTTGGTTGCCCCGAAGGGCATCCAGCGGGACCACGGGGAGGTGTAACCTCTGCAGTTCTGCCCAGTTAGTAACTATGATCCCGTCTTAAAAGAGTCATAGTTACTCTTGAAGGTTGTTAGTCTACATTGGTGATGTGAGGTGTAATACAATAGCTATCTGTAAGTCTAATTTATAGAATGTGGCTTATATGCACTACTTCTCTTTCCTCTGATAAAGAGTACCACTTTTAGGAAACAGGAACTTTTCATATGAATTTGAGTTCTTGCTTTCTGAAGCACTTTGCATGTGGTAAGAGAGAGAAGAGGTAAATGAAGACAAAGGAAGCTGAAGTTTATCCCTGAGGTTTCAGCAGGTTTAGACTAAGTTGTCTTTGCCAAAACTGTATGAAGAGATGACTGATGACCTGCACCATGTGGTTCTTGCCTTTGGGAGTGTCTTAGGAGGCAAAAGTATCCACAACAGGGCTGCATTTACCTCTAGCTATAAGCCACTGAAATATTGCACAGAATCTGCGTGTGGAGATTTAGGGTAATTTTTCCTATTACAAGGAAGTTTCACTTAGAGTGAACATTAACTTTTTCATGTTCTGACATCACACAAAACTCTACACTTCTGATTATGGCATATTAGTGTTTGTGAACTCAGGTTAAATGGTTTAACCACTACACTTGATCTTTCTCTGCAAATAAAGGAGTAGGACAAACTTATGATTATCTTGGATAAGTGTTTCCACACTCTTACACAGCTGGCTCTAAATTCATTTCTCTCTCTGAACTACCTGGATAAACAACATTTGGCTTCCTAGCAAGCTCCTTTGTCCTAGGTCATTCAGACACATTATTACAACTCAGTTCTAAAACAATTTGGCTTGAAATTATAAAAAGATACCTGTGTTGCAGATGTGCAATTTCTTTTGCTGGGAAATTCTTGCACTAAGCAGCAGAAATGAGCTGGAAGAAGTGCTTCAGGTACCGTACTCTGTTAATTTCTCTCCTGCTCCTTACACTCTGTGAAAGGATGTTGCAGGTATAAACCAGAAAAACAAAACCACCCCTTGCCCTTTGTGTATAACAGAAACTTAATGATTGATACAGAGATGCCACACTGACATGAGCCCAGCAGAGAATATCCAGATGGACAGTGGACTGAAGCTCATGGCATGCAGAGTGAAGATGAGAGCAAGGTTTGTTCAGTGTTCAGAAGAAGGCTAATGGGGATCTAACTGGAGATGCTGCCTAATGGGGTAGCAAGACGATGGAGTCAGACTGTCCTTGGTGGTGCACAGCAATAGGATCATGGGTGATAGACACAGGTGTTAGGAAAAAACTTCCCAATGAAGGCAATCAACTATGGGAACAGCTTACCCAGCTAGTAATCTTCATCCCTGAGGCTATTCAAAACTTGATTGGACAGGGTCATGAGTAAATGCCCTAGGCCATCCCTGATTTGAGCAGGGGTTGGATGAGATGACCTCTAGATCCCTTCATTCTACAGTTCCAGCTTTTGTAGTTGTTACTATTGCTGAAGCAGCTATGTTTCAACTACAGAGACACGCTAGGTCATGCCCACTGTACAGACCAGGTCCCAGACCCACATCAGTAAAGTCAGTCAGCCCCTAGGCTTCAGTTCCAACTATTTCCATTTATTCGTCAGTGCAAGTTTACAAGTTCTGATGCTCATAAAGAAATGCTCGAAGTTGTTTCCCAGCAGTTCTGCTTCATTTAAAGCATATGCAAGAGCAAAGTAATCCAAATTCAAGTGACTTGAAACTACCATTAATCTCTCCTCACGATGAAATATTTTGTTTCATCTCAAAAACTAATTTCATAGCTTTGCTTTTCTGTCTTGTATTTGCATCCATCCCTATACTTCATTTTTTCCATGGTTTTTCTCTGACACTTCAAAGAACGAAAATAGAGCATGCAGTGTAAATCAGACTAAGTTTTTCTTGGGTACCTACTCTTCATTTACAAAAAAAAAAAAAAGAGCTAGTACAGAATTTTATGGTTTCCATGGCTGCTACTATCCTATTGAGCTCTATACCCCAAATGATCTCTTACAGCAGCTCCAAGAAATAGCCAAACACAGCAGTCTGTGTACTTTTAAGTCTGGTTTTATTACATTTGATATTGCAGTTCTTGGATTATGTGTTGCCATTGTTTTATGCAGATATGCCTCAAACCTTAATCAGACCTGGCAGGGACTTTTGCAAGCCACACAGACTTTAGGATCTCAATTTTTTAGGTAATGTCTTTTGCATCTTTTTGAAGACCTTCACTTCGTTAAGCTATATAAAAGGACAGAGGATAATTTAGACTGTAATGACATAAAAAGACCTGAATTTCTCTCTACAAGCACACACAAGGCAGAGAAGAACAAAAACGTATGTATGCCCAGCACAGAAGCACTCCCCAGGCCTGGTGCCTGGTGATCAGAAACAGTATCAGTTTAGAGGGAGTAAGCTGTTGTTCCAGCACCTAGAAGTCAACAGGAATATCACCAATTACTTTAGGCAGAGGAAAAAGTGGCATAGCTACACTGATGGTATGGTACTCTCTTGTAAGGAACATCTCATTGATTGCAGATCACTGGGTTTGAATAGATTTCCAAAGTAGTGTGTACACAGTGATGACCCAGCTTCATATCCATTCCTCTCCAGGGTAGGCTGCCACCCTGAAAGACTGAAGAAAATCTGCTTTCTCCCTGTTTTTCAGTGTAAAGATTAGCATATTAAGTCTGTCTGTTAGAATTTATACAGTCAGATCAGGCAACATTTCCTACATGCATTTGGACACTGTAATTCAAAGTTAGCTTTTGTTTAAGTCCAGTATTATTTTCTACCTGAAAATGTTAGTAAATAAGGTGATTCTGCATGTGTAATGTGTTATTTACATCAGTTAATGACATTTTTAAATGGCAGTTAATTGGTTTCTGGTTTGTTAAAGCATTTTTGGTTTAAATTTTGCAGTTCAAAATTTCACATTATTTCCCTAAAAATGACACTTTAAGAATATCTATGTAAGCAGTTTCTCATTACAACTAAACATCGTAATTCTGGGAAATTATATGCAAACATCACAGGTGTAACTATGGGTATGGTTCTGACTAGGCAACTAACCTAATGCTGTCAAAGACAAGGATGTAGTGGAAGCCAGATGAGATAGAACTTTGCAACACTAGATGGACCAGTGTGCCTTAGGGATGCACATCCAGAGGAAGGTCTGAGGTAGAAGTTTCTAGCTATCTATGCATCTGTGTTCCCTGAAGGCCGTTTCCCCCCACTTAAAATTAAAAACCTGCTGATTTTTACTGCTTCCAGTAACTTGTCCAGTCTAGTTCCTCCACAGATATTTTGAGTATTTCTGCACTGGACCCCTGCTTACTGGTGTGTTTGCAGCTGGACCACATGCTACTGAGGTAGGAACTGGCACCATTTGGTTTTGAAGATGAAAGTATTATTACTGTTTCTACTTACCCAAGCCTATTCCTGCACTAGGTGGAGCTTAGGTATAAAAGACAACCTGGGCCAAACTGTAATGATATCAAATCCTACTCTAGTGACAAATGAATTTTTAATGGTGACAAACTGGAAATATACAGATTTTTTTTCAGATGAGGTAGCAGAGCAATTACGCTAATCACACAGTGCAAGGAAAATGGAGAAATACATCTGATGTTGAGGTACATGATGTAAATGCAAGACTACTGCTCTTCTCGCTTTAAAAGATGGTAATAAGCATCTTACTGAAGCGACCAAGGGGAAGCTGTCTCCAATCTGAGCAGGACTAAATTTTTCCTGATCTTATATTCTTTTTCTCACAAAGTGGAGTAAGTAACTTCATATGCCTATCTGCCATCCTTTGCATCTCAGTATGCAGAGCTGCATATCTCACCTTTAAATGTTTTGAATACTGGAAACTCAGACTGCTAATTGCCTTAGGTAAGTGTAATTTTCAAAATGTGACCAATGTATTTACTCTATTGAGTGTACTCTCTGAAGTAAAGTGCAATGAGAGAGACATCCTGCAGAAACTAAAGTAACTATATCTACTTCTCATGGGTAAACTGCCATTATCTTTTCTGTATTGCCACTAACTGGCCCGATTACCTTCACAATGGAGCCATATTTACACTGGAACAATTCCACCATCTTCAAAGAAAGTTGTCTTCTTTAAGTTTAATCTGAGGAGGAGTATCAGGCTTCAAACATTATTTAATCCACAGAAAATCATAAGAAACTTAAAGTAGGTTAGTTTGAATCTTAAGATATATGATTTCATCTCTTTTAAAAGAAAAAAATAATCTTTTAGCACTGAAGAATCAAAGTCAAGAGATTTACCCACCTGTCCTGGGTTCAGCTGGGATAGAGTTAATTTTTACAGGAACCTGGGAGGTGGGGGGCATAGCCGGGGCAGCCCAGGAGCTATTCCATACCATGTGCCATCATGCTCAGTATATAAATGGGGAGCGGGCCGGGGGGGGGGCTCTCTCGGCTTTCGGTGGGGGGAAGTGGCGGAGTGTTGGGTTCCGGGTGGTGAGCAGTTGCACTGTGCATTGCTCGTTTTGTATACTCTTTCATTAGTACCATTGTTGTTGTTGTAACTTTTTTTTTGGTGTTGTTCCAGTAAACTGCCTTTATCTCAACCATCGAGGTTCCAGGATTTTTTTCTCTCCTCCATCTCCTCCCTATCCCACCGGAGGGGAGCGGGAGGAGTGAGTGAGCGCCTGCGTGGTCCTTTGTACCAGCTGGGCTGAAACCACGACACCACCATAAACATTTGACTTACATAGAGTGTTTTGTGCACCCTCTACTCCAATGTTACTAATTTCTTCCAGTTTCCTGCTTTGTTACTCTACTTAAAGGGAAATGAAATTAGCACTGAGCGAAACCTGTATTTTTCAGGCTTGAGGTCTCAGACACATAACATTTTTCAACACTCCGCAGAAATTCTCCAGGGTTATAACAGGTATTACAGCAGTTTATCAAGGCAGAACTGCATAACAACTGGAGAGGATTATTCAAAATAAATTAAAATGAAACATGAACCGCAGTACTGGGATAGACTTTATATTAGATACACTTATTAGACTTCCAGGGCTTCCTTTTCTCTTTCCAAAATGTTGATGTGATTTTGTAAGTGGAAACAGTATGATTTTGAGATTTGAAGACACAGCACTTGCTCTGAAGCCCAAATTATTACAAAAAGATAATAGGCATTGGATGAAACTCCTGAAAAATATGTTCGTAAGTAGATACATTTCTATATTTAATTGTTTTTCTTAAAAAAAAAAAAAAAAGGTGTGGCCATCACTTGCCTTCCAAGTTATTTCCTAAGCAGATATAGCAAAACTCAATGGACACTGAGAGTGTATCACACAGCACCTCTCCCAAGGACAGTAAATTATATTTCCCTTTCCTCATCCAGACCTCAGACTTGTCCTTCATCCTGCCCCACCACTTTGACCAAGCACAAGCCACCACACAGTTGGTTGATTCAGAGCTATGGACAAACAGATAAGTATTCATAGATTTCTTGGCTGGCTGATTTCTCTTTGATCAGCTCAGGACTAACATTTATCTGCAGCATCAGCAGGAACGCAAATTCAGATCTCTAATTTTGTGAGAGTTTTATACCTTTAAGCTTTTGTCAGATATAGCTAAACTGGACAACATAAAACAAATATTGGAGTGAATTAAAGACAAGTAACATGACCGTATAAGCCTGGTTTTATTAAAAGGTGAGACTAAAAGCATTATCACTTTGTTATTGCAAGCAATGCTGTTCTGTTACACTTTGAGTCACATTTGTATTGGGTAGTTTAAAGAATTGCAAAATCACAGAAATCCTGAACAAGTATATCCTGTAAATCCCAATAAAAAATTGTTTATTGTCCCCTGGAAGTACTTTCGTCTTCTGGTGCTGTGGAAACTTTGCATGATGTTCTGAAAACTTAATGCAATGATCCGTGTAATTTTAACCTTAAATTAAAGCAGAACAACAGAAATGCTATGTTTGCAGTATTATTTATTTGACCTGAGAATGGCTTGGGATTTATTGTAAATTTTGAAGCTGCAGAGCTCTGGAAGAAGCTTTTAGCAATTCACTAATTTATTGTCTTTGGATGTATCCTGAAAGGTAGAAATACTCCATTTTTTATCCCCCCCCCCAAACTTGGACACTTTTATGCTTACATTGGCAAACACAAAACAATTTATAAGCAGAATAAAGAACAACTTTCCAAGAAATTAGTGAGGCTCACAGATGAAAGGGCTAAAGCAGTTACCTATAAAGGATTGAATGTAGGACTATTATTACTTAATTTCACAGTGACTGATACCTTCAGAAAAAAAAAATATTATTGTTCAACATTAGAAAATAGAATAGCACACATGAAGAATTTTTAAACCTGTGGAGAAAGGAGTACTGAAGAACAGCCACCCTTATGTAAAGTATTATCTACCTTGTCCATGAGCATGTCTGATGGTCGACTGGCACACATTTCCCACAGGAACTGCTACCACCACTCTCTTAATCCATTCAGTTCTATGGTTGAGGGTACTTTTCTTAAAATTCTGTATCATAACTCAAGGAGCTTAACCCATTTGAAAAAATACTGAATTATTCTTGACATAGACTCTTTGCCATCCAGTTATGATATTTATACTAAATAGTTTAACTGTACTGTGGAATTTTTCTATATTTCTTTTATTGTAGCAGGAACTCCTACTTTTAGAAAAATGTGAAAAATCTTCAGCTACCTTACAATAACCAGTAACTGAACAGTTAAGATGAAACAGGTGAGGGGGGCTGTAAAGGTCCAAGTTTCTGCCTAACATAGTTTGGAGATGCCCCCAAATCTCACTGACACAAAAATGAGACGAGTGATTGTCCATAGAACTGAATTATTCTACTTTCAACTGTCTGTCTTCCTTGTATAGACCGTACCACTTTCATACAGGTTATAAATCAAGATACAAACTTAATCCACATAACCACAAGAAGGTTTTATAAAAATAAAAATAATAATAATAAAAAAAAAAAAATCAATCTCCCTCATGTGCTTTTCTTGATGAAAAACTTCTTCCCTCACTCAAAGAGTGTTTCCTGTCAGGTTCTGTATATGCTTTTCCAGGAAAAGTTCGGTTTTGTTGAAGCAACGTGTTCCAATGGAAAAATGCCTTTCCACTGGAAAATTCCCCACTAGCTCTAATTTGATTCCCTTCCTTGAGGTCTCAACGACAGTTATAATATTCATTCCTGCTGTGCTTTCACCATAACTTCAAACTGGCCGTGCTGCTGTTCTGGAAGTCCTGGGTCCCTTAAGTGGCTGCCCCAGAGGTATTTTGCACATCTAAAAGCCAGTTAAAGCTGAAGCTTTCACTCTCCCTGTATTAAAACGCCTGCTCTTGAAGCTGATGTGAGCAGCAGCTGCAGAAACCAATTGACATGGCAAAAATTTTAAAGCACTCACAAACCTCAGGTGCACTGCATGTCCTTCAGCCTCGCCTCCTGCCACGCAACACGGTTATGACCGTGCAGAACCGCAGGGGCTCTCAAAGCAGACCCGCTCCCCAGCCCTGGTAGCGCAGAGCGGTAGCAATGGGGATGATAAGAGTTGCCGTCTGGCCCCGGCTGTGGTGCCTCTTCCAATCCAACAGGGCCATCCCATGGATTTGGGGGAAGTCACAGCAGCGAAAGACTCCCACTCACGCCTGCTTGCAAAGCGGTTTTTCTTAGCGCAGAAGCTGCTGCAAGGCAAGACACTGAAAAGACACTTTTCTTCAGAGCCTGCTTTCCCTCATATACTGCTTCATCACAGCTTAATTCTGACTTTGTGCCATTACAAGCTCTTACAGGTTTGTGCTGCCCATATACGCTAGGAAGTCTATGTGCCTCTAGAGGTAAGCTGCAGATGGAAGACCGCTAGGTTTTGTCTCTCCGAATTTGCAGCATAGTTATAAGAAAGAGTTCTACAAGATGCTTGTTTAAAATTCATAATTTTCTATTGTTTCCCATTCAGAAAAAATGCCTAGTGTGAAACTGAACAGACATATCACCATCCAAGTTCAATCAAAAAGGCAAGAAATTCAGCATACAATCAGCAGCATTTTATCATTTTGCATAGCTGGGAGATGTAAACCGTTGCAAATATAGTACTTGATATATATGGTATATGTAATACACTGCCATGTAAAAGCTTATTTATGTGACAGTGGCCTTAACGATAAATAAAACAGACTTGACAAGGACAGACTTAATGATGTGGCACTCTCATTTGAACTCATGTTCTGTCTCAGGACAGTGGGTAAGTATTCAGCCATTCTTAAATGGGTTCTTCTAGTAAGAACTTCCATTAACCTCTTGTGAACCTTCTATAAACTGAGGAGTATTGAAAATGTTCTAAGCCAGTAAATGGTGAAAATATGAAGTAAATGTTGCAGAAACACAAATCCACTGGGATTTATTCTTTGAAATCTTTCACCTTGCATGGATTTGGAGACAAGGACTTTCTTTCCTTCATAATAGGTATAATTTAATGATTGATTGCATGGGTGAAAATTGAATTTAGTATTTTTGAAATATGCTTTGTTTAAGAACCCAATATATTTGAGCCTCCTTTTGTTTATGGTTCAGTAACTGCTCCACTAGCTTTCTTTCAAAGATGCAGCAATTTTTTCCCTCTGCTTATTGTTGGTTTCTCTAGAAAACTATGTATCTTTTTAAATGATTTTCTTCTCAAAATCTTACAAGTAATTTAAAACTGTTTCTTTTGAATAAACAAAACTATATGAAAAAAAAATCCTATAAAAATACTTACCCCAAGGGATTGCAAGACTTATGCTCGTATCCAAATACAAATTCTTATCACAGACCCAGTACAGTCCATGATTCACAAATCCTATGGGATTATTGCAAAGCATCAGTTAAAACAGTGTGAGAGGAAACTACAGAGAACAGAGATCACCCTATACAAGGACATGACTCCAAAGTTTATGGCTTCATAGAATCAAGCAGAATCCACAGAGAAATAAAGAAGTGTTTTATTTCCTTTAATTTGTTTTTATTCCTGAGAAGACACTTACTGAACAATTAAACAAACACCCAAACAGTGGGAGAACCCACTCACTATGGCTCTAAAGCATAGCAGAAATGGAGGGACAGTCTTTAAATTTCAGACATATTCCAGGATTAAGATGCCACTGTAAGCAGTTGAGAAGGTGGAGAAGTTTCTTCCCCTTCTCACCAGTAGAGTTTGGGGCATCTGAATTCATGATGACTGTGACATCAAGTCACATTTACCTGTTTGTCCTAATGTGCAGCCATCTATAACCATCGTGTGCTCTGTAGAAAATTCTCCCTTCACAATATGTAAATATCTCAATATTTTTACCTTCAAAATTCTGTGAAAATTGCTCTCTCATCTTGTGTTTTTTGTACTAAACATCCAAACAGCCTCTTCGCTCTTCCAGTCTTAGCAGTTTCATTTTTCAATAGCTTATTTAATTGCTACTTCTTTTCCCGTTTTAATCATTCATGCCATGTTCAACCCATGCACGGAACATAACTTACTCTCTTCAACTAAGTCTCTGTTAAAATCCTATTTCAAGTGAGAACACTTCATTTATTTTTCCACACATGCACATATTTCTTGAATTTATGAAAATATCCTGCCTTCTTTGTGCCTATCTTTTAAACCATTAACTCTTCTTAGCAGAGACCACGTTTAATTTGCCTATTCAGAGTTGTGGAGTGAATTTCTGAAGTTGAATAAATATTTGTACCTCCTGTAAAAGCATAACAACCTTTATATATGTTGGATCATAAACTGAACTCTGTATTTTAGCATCAGATGGATTTTGTGTAATTTTGGGCTTCAGGTATGTATTTGGCACATTGATGTTAGGAAGTATGGGTCTGTTAACAGACATGGTGCCTTTTGAATAGCTGGTCAAATGAGAAGATAAGTGACATAACATACATGGGTATGATGGCAAATTTTTTTAGTTCAAGTCAGACAACTACATTTTGGAAGTCTGATACACAGCCAATTGAGAGCTACATAAGCAAAATCGGTAGTCATCTAAGACAGCATGGCCCTGCCAGCTACCTTCCCTACACTGAGCTGTCCTGACTTGTGCATCGGAGGAAGTAATAAGGATGTATGTCAGCTACTAACAGGAGTGCAGGGAGATCATCTCCCAGTGGTAACCTCAGCCATCTGACAGATGTCCTACATCTGTCCACAATGTAGGAGCAGCAAATTCAACCATCTAGTGTGCTCTCATCCTAGATCACAGCCTTGCCATGGCAACATGGAGTAGATCCTCTTCCTTGAAGAAGCAAAATTCAATTTTAACAATTTTCCTGATAGACCATGAGCCCCTTCCTTCCTATTACATGTATCCAGTAACTACATCTGGTATTTGAAGAGTATCAATTTGTTAGATTAATCTAGCATCCAAAGTCAGCAACAATTATAGGAGTTTTCCTGTCTACATTAATAGTCCATCTTTTCCCAAAGAAGATTGCAGGAAAAACAACAAAAAACCTCATTCCCACCCTCCTTCACATTATGCTTTGAATTACCTTTGCAGAGGTAAACAAACAAAATATTCCACAGCAGCCATGGTCTTCCACTATACAGAAAGGAAAAGACATATAAACATGGTGCAGGAGAACTCTAAACTACAAATTACGCTAAGAGTAGGACTTGGTGACTCGGTCTAGAACACAGAAAAGCTGTACATCTTCCAAGATGGGAGGAAAATATAGAAGGACACTCTCATCTGGGTACTACTGCAGTATCATGCCTTCTGTGCTATGATTTTCTATAGAGCTAACATGCACCACTGAACAGAATTTGTCCATCTGTTAGAGAAGAACTCTTGATATTTACTTTCTTGTAGCTTTGCTATAAGACTTCTAAGAGACCATGTCAAGTAACTTCATTGGCAGGCACTCATCTGAATTGCCCAACTCAAGAATTCAGTTGTCCTAATTCCTTTCATAATGTTGTGAGAAGAAAGGCATAAATGAGTCTAATCTCCCTCCAGAAGGGCCGTTGCTTCCCCTCCAGATAGTTGGGATGAATCTCAGTCTCTACACTCAGCTCCCCAGTGGTACTGCTTTAAGACATAGGAAAGAAATGAGAATGAACGTGTTACATGACCATATCAAGTCAGAGTTTTTAAACACAGTGCTTATTGTCAAAGGAATCCTTTTCCAAATTGTCATTTTCAACTTCATTGGACAGGTGCGTGACAAAGTGTAAATCAGCATAAAAAGGAGAACAAATAAAATACACAGCAGGATTAAGAAACAATTAATACAACACAAAGAGTTGGCAAGAAAGTGACTGATGATTTAGAGCCTGCTATTTATCAAAGGCTAAAGCATAGTAGGTGGCTGAGGTTATTGTATTTTCTATCAGTGACATCTGGTTTCTTGGCAGATTCTGTAGGCTGTAAGCACCTCGAAGCTATTTTTAGCTTTGCATGTGGTTAGGCTAATGAATCCGATAGGAATGCATGAACTCTTCTGCGTAGCTTGCCCTATAGGACATGTTTATCTCATCTTATTGTGCTACAGAGCAGTACAGCAAAATCTGCTTGCTCCTGCCAAAAAAAATGCATATGTAAAGAAACATCTGTATTAAAATGTTTGTATATTCACTGTGAACTACTTATTTCAATTACAAATAGCAAGATATAATTTTCAGTCTATGTTAAAAGAAACCGCAAAGACATGACATTATCTTACCAAACAGGCTGCTCCTCTTGTGAGTCCATGATTATACCTGCACATTTAGAAAATATTTGTTACTGGTTTCACCTCTTTTGGCCCTTCAAAACCAATACAGCTGAGAGCGTATGAAAAAGATAACACTTTTGTCCAGCTGACAGCAGTGCAATTATCTGACAATTTCTCCATCACTTGTGCCTGAGGCACCACTAAAGCAGGAGCAGTGCTGAAAGCAGAGCTTGGTTATTTGTGAGAAATGGCAGGACAAATCAGTAATTTAACTACAGGCTACGCACGTTTTCAGAACAACCTTGGGATGGGAGAGTGGTAGCCAAAAGTTTGACTTCTGCCTAAGATGAACTTTGATTAATTTCCAGAAGACTGTAATACATATCTACCAACTGTAATAGGGAAGAAAGACCTGTTGAACACAAAAGGCTCCTTCCCATACAACATTATCTACTAGAATAAATTAATACATATTAAGTACTATCCAGCAGGAGAGTTGACACTGCAGCAGGAGGCTCTAAATCTATAGCATTTGGTTGTAAATTCACCAGACCTGGTCCCTAAGCATTCAGGATTACATTCACGAAAGTTATTTATATGTGTGTTATACTGTAATAGTCATTTAGTATTTATTGACTTTAAAGGGAGGCAAGCAATGAAACCCCTTTGTAGATCTAGCACTTAGCTCTTATCAAAGAGTAGAACACTTCTAATTGACTGGTATGAAAAGGATGAATGAAGCTACAAAACCCAATCTGTTATTGGGGCTTTAGTGTTACCTTCAAAACTGCTCAATGTGTGTACTGGTAAATAGCAGGACTCTCCAGCTCATGACCTACTAATTACTTTTGGTCAATAAGCAGAAAAAACCATATCTGGTGAACAGTTTGTCATCCCTTGCTTGGTCTAAACAAAGTTCTTCTCCAAACTCCCATCTGAAGCACCTAAGGAAGAATATAATGTTTACTGGTTGTGGAGGAGCTGAAGAGGGAAATCAGAAGATTTAAGAGATATTTTGCAGAATGGGAATGAGGAATTATTATACAAGTAAAAATTAGTAACTATATAACTGATAGCAAGATTCATGGGTTTTCTGGGTTGACATTAGTTTGGGGGTGAAAATAGGGGGAAGTTTTGCTAAACTATCAAAGGAATATGTTTCTCATGATACACATGGGTTGAGGATAAAAAAGACTAGGGTAACTGGACGTATGAGCAGATACCATCCTCCATGCTCATACACATGGACGTAGAAGGAAGTAGAAGAATGGAGTTATCCAAGAGCTCCTGGTGCTTTGCTTCTAGCCTACCTCCATCAGTCAGATGCCCTTAAGAATAAGGCATCTTTGCTAAAGACCAAACAGCTATGTATGAATAAACAGGGAAGTTGTAACTAAGAACTTTTCCAGGATTTCATCTGAAGGAAAACTGACAGCTGGTCTGCTGCTTTATAACTCTGGAAAAACTATAATTTTAAAGAGAGACATAAATCTTCTGCTTTCCCTGATAAAATTTACTGCTCTTCATAAACTGCTTAATCATGAACTTAGTAGTGCTTTTGATTAATGACTGGGGAGAGAAAAAAAGTCATATTTTATCTGAGTAAGAAATGGCAGTTTTGTAGCAGTGAGAGCCATAACCAAGCTAACTCTATAACGGAAGGGAAATGGCTTCTTTCCAGCTTTTACAGCACTGATTGAGCTCTTAAATACTAAATAAATCTCTTTTCCTACACCGCTAAAACTTTCATTGTTCCAAGAACAACCTTAAACCTGAGATGATATCAAATACATTACCAAAGTCTAATATGGGGGGGAGGGGGGGGGAGCCCTTTTTAACAACTCCTTTAAAATCTTCATGTGCTCTGTGAGGTTTTTCCTCCTTAAACAGAAGTAGACTTCCAGCACTAGTGACCTTAAAAAGCAAGTATTTTATTGCATCTTACCACCAAACATATCATCTTTGAAATCTCTTTATCTAGATTTATCTCCAGCACAGAGTACTTTGGAGTCTTAGAACATTCAAGTATAACTCCTAACACTTAAGACACAGTCTTCCAAAGACTTATGGACATAGTGAACTTTAAACAGATAAATAATCCCATCAAATTCTCTTTATTTTTCCCCTCACAGTTTCAATGAAAGAATTTACCTTTTTTGAAGTTAGCCGTCTGTACATATCTCAGCAGACCCAGAATCAATAAGCATGATAGCTGCTGGCAGATAGAAGAATCACTAGTGTAACTGTCTCACACAGCTGTTGTATGTATACAACAATCACTCCGGTGTTATGTGGGGACACAGGAGACAGACTGGTATTTCACATAGTTGCAAGCTAATTTCAGTACATTAAGTTAGAGTAAGTTATGTTACCCTTCTCCCTAAATTATGTGACAGCTGTGTAGAGGTAACCTTAAAAGTAAAGAAAGATGCTTTTGTGGAGCAGTAGGAATATTGAGGTTAAAGAGACAATCAGCTAAAATGTAAAGAAATCAGTTAAGTTTAAAAATACTGTCGGGGTTAGCAGGGCTCCAATGCATGTTGTAGGATTTTCCTATGTACAGGATAGGAGATACAGAATTTGAAGAATTATTTTTAATTAGGAGAGCATGTCGTAATAACAATCTATCAATTTAAAATTTCCAAATGGAAGAAGAGCTTTTCATTCACATTGCCCTGAAAAATCTAAATAAAAAGGGAGGATGAATTCTTCACAGCATTACCTGAACATAAGTAAACCCCTTCCTGCAAATATAAAGTGAAAACTGTAAGCCAGCCAAATTAATAAAGGACTTTTTTTGCCATGAAAGGCTCTTCTTTTAAAACCTATCTCACCGTTTAGCAGGAGTGACTCTTAATGGTGAAATCCTAGCCTCTACTGCTTCTCTTAGAGCTGATCACATGTTACCAGAAGTATAGGCAATGTTATATTTCCAAACAAGAGGTCCAGGAGAAGCAAGAAATTGAGCCTGACTTGCTCTTACAGTCATTACTCTACTACTTTTTGTTACTGAATCAGAATTAAAAATCAAATCCAACCATTAACACCAGCCCCTTGTGAAGTGCAGGCCAAAGAGGTCACAAGTACTACATAGGCCAGGCTTATTCAAGGCATTTTCCTTTTAATTTTCACTCCTACAAGTTTCAGGCATTTTATCTAGTAACCTGAAATGAAATTATTTGTATAAAATTTCCTGTCTTTACAGTAGAAGCTACCACTCTGTTCTTCCCTTCCCAAAAGATGGAAGTGCAGAGCTAACACTTGCTCTTACTCTCCCTCTTTTTTTTGTGTTTCAGTTAATCTTCTAGCTATAATTTATATAGCTGTACTGATTCAACAGGAGATGTCAAGAATAGTGCTTTTCATCTTTACAAAAGGTCAACCTAGTACTGCAGAAGACTGTGAGCTGTGAATATAAATCCCTTTTTATCAGAGGTCAGAACCAAAGCCAGGTCCTGTATTTGAGCTTAGGATACAACCGCTAGACAGTTTCATTAAAATATTCTCACTACTCTCTTTTAAAAGAAGATGAGAAGAGAAAGCAGAACCCAATACAGCACTCTGAAGAATTTAATCATATTAGGCACTACTTCCTTGAGCCAAGCTACTTATACGAAAAGTGAATGTTTGCCTAACATCTGGTTTTTGTAAAGCACTATCTCATCAGACTGAACTGGACTGTTAATTTGCCTTTGAAGTACCATTAGTAATGGATTAAAAATAATAAGAACCCCTGTGCCTTCCACCAGAGGCTTCCCCACCCAAACAACCAATTTGGCATTCATCACAACTGCAAAAGCACTAAAAAATGCTAGAATCAAAAACAAGTAGATTGGTCTCAATCCATGGGTGGCAGGGAAAGCCTCCTCAGAGAGTAATTACAACTCTGCCTTTAAGTAGAGAAAAATACACAAAGGAAAACTGTAAAAGTTTAATGGACTGGTTGAAACTGGGGCAAGTCCCAGTTCAGTGCTTTATCAACTGTATCAAATTAACTCCATTTTTAAAGAGTTTTTTCTAAAGAGTTTTTTTTCCCCTCCACTAAGCCACTGTTTCTGCAGTGCTCAGTTCTCAGTTTGTTGCTATGTTGTTGACTAGATTAGATAGCTTGTGTTGGTGTCATGCTTTAAATATTTAATGTTAGAAAAAACATAAGGCTTAGCATCACTGCAGTGGGAAGAGGATGCTCTGAGGGTACTTAGAAAATATGGTGCGTTTAGAGGAATACATGACACACTTCTGAGAGCTTTCATTCTTTTGATAACACAGTGAATTTCAGCTTTCCAGAAGAGATGCAATTTATAACCAAAATCCTATTTCCATTTCCCTCAGTTAGAAGTGTTAGCATTATACAAGCATTAACATTACTGGCATGAAATGCCCTAAATGCATCACCTTCTCTTCTTCCCCTCCCCACAATGATCATTCACTTACAAGAGAGTATACGAAAGCAGTGGCCACAGATGTTTCTCCTCCATGCTTATTTCTGCTCTTCCCCACAGGTGCCTGCCTTGCACCTCTGGGTCCTTTTTAATCCAAATTAAGCCATGTGTTCATCTCCCCAGTCCCTCTTCAGGAAAGTATGTCAAGCTTTTATAATCAAATAATTGAAAAGTAGTCTTAGGAAAAAAAGTAATGGGACTGCATCACTTAAGTTATCACATTTGCTTCTGTTTCTTAAACTTCTCAATATTATTAAAAAGAGAAGCTTCAAAAGCTGACAAATATTGAACATGAAAGTCCAACTCTATCCTGATCACCTTCAGATATTTTTCAGAGTAAACAAAATAAAAATCTTTCCTTCTCTAAGTCTTTCCCCCCTCCCCTTGCTCCTAGAAGGAAATATAATGGAGGAATATCGAGACGATGTTGGTCAGGCACCAAGAATGAGATTATATATTGAAAACATTCTGAACAAGAGATACTTATTTAGGTTTGGGGGTTTTTTTAAATAGAAAAAAAAAAAAAAACTTTTTTTAATGGGGTCTGCTTTTCACCTCACATTAAATGCTTCTGAGGTTTAAAACAGAATAGGTTTTAGACCTAAACCTTACCAAAATTTGAGATTCACTCATGGTTCAAGAATTTCTCTGCTTTTCATGTACACCAAAGTTTCCTTTTCCTGATGTGTTCACACATATGAAAGTTAAACTCACCTGACGTTTTCTTACAGTTTTATTTAAGGGTATAAAATTCCTTTCTACCACTCTGGAAAGATAAATACTACCATACTTGTTCTCCACGGGTATTCTACATAAGAGAAACAATGATTAGCAGTTAAAAAAGTCAATCACAACCAGTTAGTCACGTGTGAAATCACATGAACACAGTGACTAGAGAATAACTTTTACATTCTAGCTTTGAGTATAAAGTTATATGTAAAGCAGTGGTTCTGAAACCAGAATAACAATATCTTGTGTGAAAAAGATATTCAAATTTTTTAACAGCAAGATGTATTCCAGGTTGCTGCTATTTTACAAGGCTAGAGAACAAAGCAGCAGAATCCCACCTCCTTTTTCAGAGTCCGGGCATTTTACTGAGTTTTTTGGCAGCTTACTATTTCAGTGTATGCTTGCATGGTTCAGAGAAGATCTTACTGATCCTACTAGCATTTGGGGGAAAATAATTTTACCAAAGTGACTTACTTTTCAACCTCTTGATGTAAATAGCCTTCAGAAAAAAAAAAAAAAAAAGAAAAAAAAAAAGGAAAAAAAAAAAGAAAAGAAAAAAAAAAAACAAAACCAAACAAAACCAAAACCAACCAACCAAACAAACAAAAAAACAAACCAAAAAAAACCCCACACCGCATCCAGTGGTTTTCAGTAAAAGTTTTTAAATTTGGTGCACAGCCAGCCCATGCAGCTCCACGCCGAAATACAGGCTCCAGTCCAGGAATCAGCCCTTTCGAAGGGAAAGGTTGTCTGCCCTCCCTGTCTTCTTCCTGGGGTTTCCTACTGAAGAAATTCAGCAGATGAGCCCTTGTCAACTTCCATACTGTAAACAGCTGCCATACGTATTGACAAAAAATGTAACAGTACAGAATGATATTTGAGCTCATCTCACATATTTTGAGAAACTCTAGCACTTGAACTTCATATTTTGAACAATTCCAGTCTCCCTAGAAGTGGCTCACACACAGAGGGCTTCCCCTGGGAAATATCCAGATGACCACATACAGGCACTTTCCCTTCTGAAGGGTGACGCAGAGAATCTATTCCCTTCTATAGCAATCTATTCATCTCCATGGAGACGCATGAAAAATGGGAAGAAAGAAGGGACTATGGCATGTGTAGTATAAGATTACTAAACAACTACATGTGCCATGAGAGCACTGCTTTTCAGGTTGGTTGCTTCTGACACAAGAATGACCTCTGTCACATTCCAAATTAGTTCTGCTTACCAGCTAAGGTACTGAAGAGACCCTAAATTGCCAGTTTGAGGCTCTGTGGTCTTCCAGGAGGGGCTCCAGGGGCCTAATTCTTCCAGTGACCTAGCCCATGTGTGAGACTCCTCCAAGTAGGTCTCATGACCACCTTTCTGGAGGGGCTGTTCCTCTTTTCTCCTAGGTCCAGAGACTCTTTTTTAATATTCGCTTGAGTGAGAGAGAGAGAGATACTTTTGAGCACTACCCTAATTGATAAAGCTTTCTCATGTGATGAGTCACATTTTAGGCAGCAACACACTGTTACTAACAAAATTCTGCCTGTAAGGACACATAAGAAATAGAGGCATAAACATTTCATGGTGGTGCCTTTTTTGTTTTGAGGGGAAAAAAGAGAATCAAAAAGAAAGAGAGAAAAAAAACCTCAGACATTTTAAGTGCAGTGTACTCTCTACTAGTAGAGAAGAACCTTTCTTCACCTTCTATTATGCCTCCAGACCAATGGCATAATTAAACATAAATGGGCTTACATTTTTCTTCTGTCTTATGCCCCATTCCTTTGATTCACATTACTTTCATCAAAAGAGGTCACTAGCAAGAGGTGGCATCAGCCATCATAATTTTGGCAGGCTGACAGTCAATTTTGTCACCTCCTTTAACCCACCCATCACATTATGGCATCATGATAGTATTACACTCAGAGCAAGCCAGAATCTGGTGAAGGCTCCAGAAAATTAGTCTTTAGGATATGGCTCCTACATTCACTAAGTAATTTTATATAGAGGAATGTGAAAAGGAATAGGAAATATCAGCACCCTGTCTTTTCCAGCCTACTGTCACCAAATTGTTCCCATCTTTTTTTTCTTGTAAGCTGAACAAATCCTGTTAATTGGATTTCATATATAAAACTGAATTTGAAAGGAAAAATTAGAGTCTGCATTCATTGAAGGCCAAAACAATCAAGATTATTGTGTATTTCCAGATTACTCCAGACCATAAGACCTATTACTGCCTCAAACTTAGGATGCAGAGGCCTATTCTGGTACATTTGTGCCAGTGTATAAACTACAACATAAAAAAAAGGCTTATGAATCAGGGCAAAATTACCAATATTGAAACAGTGAAGAATCATCTTTTAAGTAACCTTAGTTATTTCTAAAGATACCTTATGAATGCTACAGTTATAATGCATACATCTGGCCATGACTGTGATAATGTGCTTAAGGAGACATATTTCCATTAAGAGCATGAATTAATTTTCTTTATTAAGGCATAGTTCATTAGATGATAGTATCACCTGAGTTTAAAAAAAAGACAACAATGCATAGAAATGAAAGATCTGAGCTACAGAACCATTTTTTTCTGAGGAAAAAAAAAAAATCTTTTAACAAAGTCCTCAGAATTAAGGAAAACAGATGAATTAGTGCTATGATTTTTGTTAATCCAAAAAAATAGGCAAAATTGTCAAATCTTACACTGTGCAGAGGAAAAATTATAAGTGCTAGTTCCAGCTTCTGTCTGAGTACTATTACAGAGCTCTAAAGACAGATGTACTGCTCCTAGTTGTCAAAATCCTTGAATCACAGAGAGAAACTGAAGAGAGATACCTATGGAAAACACCTGCACATTACATTTTGCATCATGGGAAGATCTGAATAGAAGTGAAATTCAAGCTTTGATCTTTTTAACATGCTACACCTGATTTAAGACAAAAGTAAAAAATTCACATGATATCTATTGATCTGTACATTCAAACAAATGGAGCAACTGACACTGTAAAGCAGTCCTTGGAATTCACTCTATGCCTATTAAATACCCTGGTAGTTAAATCTGAGTTCACAGGGCTTTCAAGCATTTTATAACAAGTACCAGGCAAAACAAAACAAAACAAAACACCCAACACCTCCAAGAACAGTCCTGAAGAATATAATCTCTTCTCATCAGCAACTGTCATAATTAATTAGAAAAAGAAACCATGCTTTTGTATATTCTTATGATTTAAGAAGTACTGTACTCTAACACAGCTTCAAAAGGGTGGTGGAAAAGAGTCCTGCCAATTGTTTTAGCAGTGATTACAAGTCGAGTAAACATATGGCATTTAAATTACCTCAGTTTATAAGACACCTGCTATGTTTCATGGAGAATAATCTCTTGCGCAAGTTTAGAACATAAAATCCAGTCTTAATGCCTTGTTTCAAATTTACTTTTGGATTAAAAAAAAAATCTCTCAAAGAAAAATGTTATCAAAAGTTTGGAAAGCCAGTGCACATGCCAGATTTTTAAATGGAGGAGCAACATTTCTTCGAAGGAAAAAAATGGGGAAAGGGGTACATCATTAATAAATATAGGATGTACTCTACCTGTGTCTAGAGAATGTATGAGACAGGCTTGAAATCCCTGTACCCTGTAGGGTTTACCATAAATACAGCATATAGTAAGCACTGGTCAAAGCCAACTTAGCTAAGAAGCTAACTGGATACAGGCTATCTGCTTTGCTGCTGCACTCTTAATCTTCTTAAACAGTGTATCATGATATTAATTTAACTGAAGTGCTTTTAGCATGTTCAGAGCCCGACAAAAATAACTAAATAGCCATAGTACATAGAAGAGAAATGAAATATTGAAGCAGACTAATTATCTTACCAGGGTCAGGAGGTGAACTTGTACCTCCATTGGTATCAAAATATTAGGTTTGTTGTGGTCTGCTTATTATTTACAAAATCACATCATATGAAGGTGTTTCAAACATTTATTTAATTAGTCACAGACTAAACCAATATAACATTCATTAACTGCAGATGTCAATAGTTATTAACAGGCTCCCAAAGGCACTTTGTTTTAATGTCTACTACATTCCTTTTGCATGCCTTGTAATTATAAATTCAAACCAGCATAAACACTATAATAAAAAAAAAAATTATTAAAACATGTTGTTGCTTGGCATTTTTTAAAAGATGAACGTGCATAATTTTGCATAAATTCTTAAAAGATACATATTTTCCTTTAACAATTGCTATATATTTCCATTGTGTTATGCTTTATGCACAACTTTATCATTTTTAATAAACAAGGAAAAAATCACCTGTTATAAAAAATTTTAATAATTAATTTCTTTTTCATAATGAGAAAACAGTTGCTCTCAAAAAGGCTTAGTCTGCAGGTATAGTTTTTATGTGGCAATTGATTAACGTTTCCCGCATTAACCAATTTAATCTACTAAAATTTCACATAGTAAAAGAAAAACTAACTTGTTTTCTAGGATTTCTTCTGAAATTCTTCTGTTATGAGCTGATGTAAAAAAGAGCATGGAGGCAGAATTTCACATTCAAAAGACAAGAAGCTACCTATTGTCCAGACCTGCATAAGTGAAAATACTTGAGATATTAATTTATAATTTAGTCATTCAAACACTAAGCTTAAACACAAACTGACGAATTAGCAAAAATTGCATTGTTTTTAAAGTAAACCAGAACACAGACCTTAATAAAAATGGAGGTTCCAAGCTCTTGCTACATCTAACAGCAATGAAATCATGCATGTGGGGGCATTCCCAGTTACAAGACTGAAGTCCGACCAACTATTACAAGGTCTGCCTCATAAGTGTCAATGTAGGAAAAAGGCTTGCAAACTAACTAATGAAAATTGTTGATTCATTCTTATTGTTACTACTATGGTAGAATAAGGATTAGAAACCATTCTCGCCAGACAATAGAAGCGCCAAGGAGGTTGCCATTGGGACATTTTCAATACTTCAATGCAATTGATAAATATGTAATTATGGAAATAACTCAAAGGAGTAGGCTTCTGCATTTCTTGATGACTTGATGACCAGCGTAAATCAATTTTAAACTGTTAGCTTAAATTCAGACCTGAAAGTGAAGGCTTAGACTTGTGATAAATAAGGTGGAATTAAGGACAAGAAGAGAAAATTGAGTTGTAAAGACCATTGTTAATGGGTTGAATCAACATGGCACTAGAAGTGAACTCTGAAATTGGGTTTTACTTATAAACTAAAGCATGCTTGATTTTATAGAAATTTATGTAGGATGACCCAAAGCCTATAGAATCTCAAAATTACGTCCTAGTTATAAACTCTTTAAAAATCTATATATTACTAATTTGTAGGACATTCACCTAAAATTTAATCTCATCAAAATTGTAGCTAAGACTGCATAAAATAGTATTGTCTGTAAATACATTGGAAAATGAAAGATGAAATTATTTCCATGTATTAAAATAAGAAGGGTGGAATAAAACCAGGTATAAACTTACTAAAACAAACCCCAACAGAAGACCTTTTAGTGTCATTCACTTAAAAAAATTAAAAAAAAAAAAAAAAAAAAAAATGTTCAGGACTGCAAAGAAATCAAACCTCTTGAGAGCTCATGTAATCTACTGGGTATCTGGTGATTATTGGTAAATTAATCTTTTTCATTTCCTGGTTAAAATACAGGTGTCTTTAGAACATAAAACTTAATTTCTATATATAAACTAAATGCTTAATTACCAGTACGTAAAAGATTAGACATTGATTTATTCTAACCTGAAAGTGTTCACTCTCCTCTGAATTTGTGCATGAAAAGTTGAGTCTGTATGTACTGTAACTGTCAAGACTAGAAATAACTTTGTCTACAACATAAAACAAAAGTATTAATGGTGACAAAAAGCCATCACTGAAACAGACTGTGCAACGAATTTCTTTAAGGCATTAATCAGCCCTAAACCTGATTAAGTGTCTAATTGGCTTGATTACTAATGGCAAGAAAACATGTGCTGTATACCTGTTCATGATAAAAGAGTTATAGAGGCTTCAGGAGAGTTGAATAGGCAAGATGTTTAGAAAATTAAAAGCGGTATTTTCTAGACCAAAATTATCACCTGAGGAAGCAGAGTGCAAGAATGAAGGTGTCCCTCCACCGCCCAAGGCATCTACAGGCCAGGTATCGTTTTTATTGTTTAGTATAGACTCAGTAATACTACCTTGTGTTTAGTAATTATTTATGTGAGTAAATGCCAAAGGTTAGATTTTCAAACATACTTACTGCTCATGATATCAATTTTTATTTAGCAAAATCAAATAAATGGTTTTATTCCCCATCCCACATTTTCTTTATGAAGAAAATATAGATTTCCTCCTTTTGCAAGTTGCTTTCCAAATAGGGCTAACCTGAAATAGTACAAGCTTATGAGAGGTCTTGTTCCCTGCTCACAGAAAATGTCAGTACATCCTTTCTCAATCTTAGAATGGAATAAGATATGTATCAGCCTGCTTCCTGGTAACTGTCGGAAAGGCAAAGTAATTAAGTAGCTTTTTTAAGAAGCATTATATTTGGCTTGGTTTTATTAATATAACTCCTGTGTGAAAAATACGGTAAGTCATATTAGTCTACAGTCTATACTTTTTATTTAGTAGCTCTTCATTGTAAAGTTAAGAGTTTTTTTGGTTTTTAATGGAATATTTTTAAATGAAACTGAAAGATAGGTACTCCTTCAGTTGTTACCTTTGCATTTTTATCTTTCCTCAATAATGTCCTATGGAGTGTTTTGGTTTTTTCTAGCTTGACATAATCAAAACTTTACAAGGCAAAATGGCAACAGTTGAGGATTTCACCAAATAACTTAGAAAGTGAAATGAGTTCTTTAGTATCAGCCTGATCTATTAATCTGAATTCATGCTTAATGAAACAATTGAAATGCCACCATTAAAAAGTTAATTTTAACTAAGCAGTGTCTTTTATCATGTTCACAATGGTTAAGCATATACAAAGACTCTGACTTAACTTCTGGGAGCCTTAATTTACACGTACAAGTGTTCCATAAATTTTACAGTTTTAAGTAAAACTGATGGAAACATAAATGTTCAGAAGACTGAATCATTTCTAGAACTGATGTTTGTCTGAGAGCTCATAGGGTTATACAACCTCAAGAAGAGGTACTGTTTAATCCAGCCCAACTACAACTCAAATTTGATTTGTCATTATTATAAACGTGCAAAAACAAATTGTTTGATGAAACAGCATATCCATACTGCCATCCACACAAAATGGCAAAAATGTCTATTAAAACTTCCTATGCTGCAGATCTGCAGGCAAAGTATTGTTCATGCTTCTTTTAAAGTTCTGCTCATCAGTTTTCTTGGGTCAATGAAACATTGCCTTGAAAGAAGAAAAATCCTGAATCTCAGCAGCTGACTTGTGTGCAGCCTGATACCTCACTTAAGAAACTGCTCTAGGAAAATATATATATTTAGATTTTCCTGGACCCATGGATTTCTCTTTTCACCAGAATAATTCCATACATCAATGCAACACTCAGATTATATCACCATCAGCCTCCACTATTTTAAATACTGTTAAGATGGAAGCAGATGAATGGGTCAAGCATTAAGACATTTTCTGCCTGCAAGGCAAGGGCATACCATCTAAAGAGAAAATAAGAAATGTACACAGTATCTGTTAACTGTAGAGCACTATTCTCACACTAATGTTCTTATGCTATCAGAAGGAAGCCTGAAACAAAGAAAACAACCTTTACAACAAAACATCCTGCAAGTACCTCTAGTATGCATAGAGATTGATTGGGGTTTTAATTTTAATTTTTATATATATATATATATAATATCTAATGTAATTATTTTTATATATATATGTATATCAGAACTTCAGTACCAGATTCTCTGAATAAAAGCAGACAGGAAAAAAAAATACTTTCATAGAAAAAGACAAACTCCAAATTAATATCAGAAACTCAAAGAAAGAGAAGGTCATTGAGTTTGGAGGGAGGGAGGGAGGGGGAAGTTGCATGAAGACCTGAAGTCTCCTAAAGTCAAATAATTTTCCATATGCTTATACTGATATCTTTCTCTGTTAATCACCATGGTAAACACCAGGCATATTCATTCTGTCTGGGGTAACAAATGCTCATGGTCTTGAATATCACTATGCTGTTGCATAGTAGTGAACACCTAAAACTCCCCATGCACTTCTCACTCCCTCCCCCAAGGGTCACTTTGCCAAAGCCAAGATGAACCAAGGTACAGGTACATGAGGACTTAGTTCATGAATCTAAGCCAGTAAGTGTGGGAGGAAGTTAATTTTTTTTCTGTGAAAGTTGCTACTATCTCTATATTTTGTAAAGATTGAGATCTGTCATTGTGGTAAGGTAACTCTAACAAAGGTGTATTAGCCCAGCAGAAAGTTTAGGCAGAAGAATGACTAATTCAGAGATGCAGACTGCCTTGTAAGTGGCAGCACTGAACAAGTCAGCCTTGACAACATGAAGGAGGCTCTGGGAACATGCAACAGCAGAACTCCAGGCTGAGTAACTGGGTTTGCACAGCAGATGTGAAGACATCAGTTTTTTATTTCAGCATCCCAGTCCTTTTCTGAACCTATCTGGAAAGTCTTGTCCAAGAACACACACACAACACCCAGGAACGAAGCTCAGTGTGTGTCAACTTGGTTAATCAAATTCCTAGGAGAATGTTGTAGACATCAAACCATCCTTATCATTCTCAATGATAAGCATCAACAGTTTGTAAACTTGTTTATTTTTTTAAGGGTGAAAATAAAAAGCCAGATGAACCACAGAAAGCAGAACCCGTACCAAAGGAACAAGGTCAGTATTTATGAGTATCCAAAGATCATCTGGACAAAATATACATACACTATATAGGGCTGTAAATAAAATTGTTCTTCTTTCAAATGCTCTACCAGGTGCTGATCTTGGTTTTAATTTGTGGAAGAAATTAAGAACTTTGAATTCCCATTGACCTCAAACCAATGATTTGTTACAGAAATATAAGCACTATCCAACATTAATAAAAAGCAACAAGCTTTCAAGCACACAGTCCCTTCATGAGCTTGTCCACTTTAATTAGCTAGTCTAACAAATTATTTCCTCTTACTGTAAGTTGACTTCTTAGAAACCTCACTTTAATATAAAGATATTTAGTAGCTTAAGAAAGAAAACTGCATATATTTAATGTTTCTTTTGGGTATACTTCTCATATGTATTAAAAAACTACAAACACGAGACAGACTTTAAACTATCTGACATTCAAATCTTTCATTGAACAGCCATTCAAAACTTCTTCAAAAAAAGTGAACAAACAAATAATTAAAGAAACCCAACAATTCCATTAAAAAGGATTTGCCATCACCATTCAGAAGACATCCAGGACTAGAACACAGGAACACAGAGCTCAGGGCAGTAATACAAGCTAATTATTAGCCTAAGCAGCTCGTTGCTGAAAACAGCGGCAGCTGGCCATGGCTGTTCTGCCCTCCTGTTCCCTCACCTCCCAATAGACAAGCCTGTTTTGCTTATACCAGACCCAGAATGACTGCTGCAGCAGCTACCAAAATAAAAGCTCAGCATGGGTGAAGCAACAACTATTGCTGGACCATTTTCACAGCATCAGTGGTGCAGCCCTTTCCTTTTCCATCCTCCAGTACTGGAGAAAAACACCAAGTCCAGTTTTCCTGTCAGCTCATGTTTTTCTTTGGGAGAACAATTCAGGTTCATTTCACTGGAGCAGCAAAGCAAAAGCTGAGGAACCTCCAGCTTTCTGTGATAAAGATAATTTAAGGAGAGAGGAACAACTGGAAAAAGACTAGAAGGAAACTTGCATAATCCTTACTTGTGCTTTGTGCAATCATAACAAGTATCACAATTCCTTTGCTCATATAATGAAACTTTAAACAAAGTCCATTTAATGCAATTATCTTGTTATATAATGGCTGTAGCACTAAATCAAGAGAAAACAAAATCTGACATGAATTAACTGTAGCAATAAGCCAACAATGAAAAAAAAATCAAATCCGATGTTTCATGACTTTTTGGCAACACTAAATCACAGATGCTATCCCATGACAGAACTAAGTATCATTATAGAAAATTTTTTTGTTTCCATCCAAAATCTAATCTAATTTTACAGATTAATGTAATTCATTACTCTATATTTTGGGATACTAAACTACTTTTTTTTTTCCCCCTTCTAAAATACAAGATAAGTGGTGGCATAGAAGCAACTATCTCATCAATTACTTTAAGAAAATATAATAACATGGTTAGGCTCCATGTTTGTTTGGTTTGTTTTTTTTTTTAAAATCCATAGTTTTCTGGAAAGTGCTTCAAATCTCATTTTCAAACAGCCACAGGACAGTTTCTCCTTTTGCTGGTGGGCATTAATGAGTTAGATAGACAACAGCTATACAAGCCAGAGAACTTACACAGGCACCACACCTCAGAAGAAGTTTATGAATTCCAGCACCCTGTACATAAGTCCTCACCATCTGAGGTGAATAAGGAACTCCATTATCTCTGGGCAGAAAAGTGAGGCTGGTCTCAAGTGGTTCACAGAAAGGTCTAGATAAAAACTCCTGCAAATCTTGGTGAACTTTGTATCATCAGACCTAAAATCATGTGGACAGCTGCTAGAAGAAGAAAATAAGAATGCCTGTGGGTAAGCAGAGCACAAGAGACCAGAGAAAACATTTTGCAGTGTATGTACAAATTTGGAGAGAATTATTAATGCACAGCCAGGGCTCAACTAACACTAGTTAAGGGAGATCAGTTAAACAGAGAAGTTAAAACTAGTTAGAGAAAAGCCTTTCCAGGATGTCTCATTAGTGTCTCTGGTACAAACAGAATAAAATAGACCAGTAAAGCCTCAAATCATAGTTCGATTTTGCAGCTCCATTGTCCTGAAACACAAACCAATAGACTGAGTAGATTTTATCTTCACCCCCTTCTTCTCACGTGGCCAAAACCAGCCATCACCTTCTCCCTTTCTGCTAGCAATTCACAAGGCAGCATGATGTTCCCAACACAGATGAGAACTCAGCAGGAGGCACAGTTGGAGTCTGTTTAGTTAAAACTTGGCCATTTACATCACTCAGCAACACCTGGTACTTTTGGCTTCTTTATTGGCTACTCATTGCCTCATCTCCACCTTCTCAGTTCCCCTCTCTCTCACTAGCTTGCTTTGTGATTAATTCTCTGCATAATTAATTTACTCTGTAATTAACTCTCTGCGCTTAGTCAGTTTGTTCCATAACGGATTCATTTTTTAATTTTTTCCCTGCATTTCTTCATGTACTTAACAAAGTGTGATTCACCTAATTACAGGTTTTCTGTGATATTGAATCTGATTGCTATATTTTTTTTTTTTGCATATCTATCATCTTCCATAACTGACTGGCTCTACAAATGCTTCACTTGTTTTACACACTGTTGTTCAATAGCTCTGTTGGTGGTTATACTATTTAGAAGGCCACATCCAGCCTCCACCTGCTAGCTGATATCTGCATTATCATTCTCTGTATCACAATTTCTTTTGTCCTCCTAGCAGATCCTTCCAGTATGATTATTTCCAACTCATCCTTTTTCTTTCCCTTTCTCTAAACACTCTCAGTACCACATTTAAGTACTGCTTTTCTGAAGTCTGTCCTCATCTTCTCACTTTTCCCTTACTAGAAACCAGCCTGTTTCCAATATTCCGGTTTTTGGTCTTTCTACTTCTATTAAATCAACATGTGTCTCAAAGATTTTTTCCAGATTCACAGACATATTTATACAGCTTTTACCAAAGTCCCTATTGACATTGCTTTGTTCTTGGTAGGACTTGAGTGAGAAAGCTAGACTAAAACTATCACAGGTATTTCTATTCATGCTACAATTGCACCTCTGGATCATAACATACACAGAACCTTCCATCTGGGAGATTACCTATTAATTTTCAGTGATATTTAGTATCCAGAGCCTAGATGCTTTGGAAAGTACCCAGAGGATATATAAAAGGTTATATACCTGCCTGCAAATTAAATGCAAGTGCCATTCTATAGTGCATGAGATTTTGGTGCTTTTGACAGAGTCAGAAAATCTATATCCTAAGTGAGAAGCCCAGAGTTTAAAAAAAACCAAACCAAAAAAAACCACCAACCAACCAAGAATTTTAATCAACATCCCTGAATGTGTGGTACCTCAAAGGAAAGGCTGCTCAAAAGGAACTTCAGTCCACTCCAGACTCTCTCCAGTGAGTACACTTCTGTTTAGGTACTTGAAGAACATTCACTTTTCTGCTAAGTGTTTAACTAAAAAAAAGAAAAGCAGCAAAGGCTGCTGATAGCTGCCAGCTTTCATGTATTAACCTAGCTGGTTTACCTCCACTCTTTCATAATAAGGGAGTTCAAACCCATATCTCTCACATTCTAGTAGAGTTCCCTAACTACCCATGTAAGGTCTAGACTAAAGAGATGTGGAAGGAAATTCTGTAGCCTTCCTTATTTCTGGGCCATTGTGCAGAAAAGAATGCAAAAACCTGTGAAGTCTCAGAAGATGGAGTACAACACAGAGCCTGGAACTAACCTGGAAGTTAACTGAAGCACTAACCTTGTAGGAGGAATGAAGAACATTGATTTCAGTATGCATTTATATTACAACATGGTTGAATACTTTAAAAAAGGAAGATACTAATTCTCACAATGGGTATTTGAACATGTTGCAAATAAACAAGGCCCAGAGCCAAGATTTCCTCTTCTGAGAGGAAAGCGTTGATCACTAGCTGCTATATAAAAGATGGTCACTCCCTCTTCCTGTAGATAGAAATAAAGCAGATATATTTATTAAGGGTACCAAAGTCCTGTTGCTGTGAAACCCCAGCTAATTTTGGCTAATTAGGCACCAACTAACTCTACATGGACTACAACTGAGCTACAAGCCCCTGAGAAGGGACATTTGAATTAAATGTGAAATCTCACAGCTAAAACCTGCCTTTGGCCTGTTATGAAGCTGGCTCTTAAGCTGCTTTACAAAACCTGTCCCCTAACACCTCAAAATCCTGGGTTAAAGAAGTGGTTTGTATTTCAAAAAATACAAATCAGGTAGAGCATTTTGATATAATACTCTGCAGCTCAACGAACCAAACCTGTCAATGCAAAGAGACTTTTAAATAATAATCTTATTCCTTGTCTTCTTATCCTTTATACTCTTCACTGATACTTAGTCAACAGGCAGCTATTATTCCTATAAAATGTGTTTTTTCAAGATTACCAAGAACTCGAATATGTTAAATCAGCCTGCTTCCACTCCTGCTCATGTAAAGTCTTTTAATTCCTTTCAGATCTTCCTTTTTCACGTGAGTGACAGGGTTAAATGCTAGGAAAATAAACCCAACTCCTTATGCAATCTTTCTTTCTTTACATGGAAAATAAACCTTTATAATACTTTTGTTAGCCGCTGAAGTTGAGGGTTGAGTTAAGCTGGACCTACTTACTGATTGTTTTACTTCAACCCCACTGATTTCTGAACTTTTTTCCCCTGTACAGAGCATTTGTTCAAAAAATTTTGCTTGGAAAGACACAAAGGTATGTATTTTGTAATGTCAGAGCTAAAGCCTCTTCTCTCCTTTGTCCATAGGTTTCCTGTGTGTTTATTTTTCTTGACATCTTCATATCCTATAGCCATTTTTCAAATATTTACAGAGATAGCTCAAGAACACTTCTAGGAGGCAAGGACAATCAGGAAAATTATTAACTATGTCAGAAGTATCCCAGGAAGTTTGTAGACCAGTTCTCTCATTCCCATGCTACTTCTTCAAATGCAAAGTCAGTCTTTACTCCTGTTATTTAAGAGAACATGCTCTCTTTGTTATTTGGCAGGTGATAACATTTAAGACCCTATTTGAGAGTTTAACCCATTTTGAAACTTTTAATATTTTGCAAAAAGAGGAAATGACAAAAAAAATCACTGATTTTAAGTGCTTAAAATTATGTTTCTAAGGGATACATGTCACTGAGAGCTAAAAAGCAGATTATTCAAACATTAGCCACTCTGCCTCCTGCTAGCAAGCTCTACCCATGTCTTTATGCAGTGTTTCCCATCTCAAACAATGCTTTCTAACCTCAAGTATTTCCATGCACCGTTAAGATTGCCAACGTTGTTGTTTGTGTATTAACTAAAATAGTTTTATCGTATGAGCACAAACACCAAGCTACGCAAGGTTTTCAGGCAACCGTTAAATATACATATTTAACAGAAAAAAGATAAAGTATTCCTCTGACTAATGACTAATTCTCTTCTGTGTTTCTGCTAAGTATTGAGAAGCTGATCAAGACACTTAAGGCCAATCAGATTTTCAGGACTTTTTTCTTTACTGAAGGCATACAAAAGAACAACATTAAATGTTCTTTAAATAAAGATTGCCTACATTAATCCTGGTAATAAACATCAGAACTGAGTGTTAAGGTTTACAACTGTATTACATACATAGTAAGTCAACTAACTATAACTAGCACGACACTATCATTGTGAGTTAATATAGTATTTTTTAAGCATCAGTTTATTTTAAAATGCCTACATTTTTTAAAAAGTCACTAAGAAGTTAGCAGTAGAAGAACATATTTGAAAACATATTTAATTCATATAAAATACACACTATACTAGGGTGTTCTAATGGAAATATTGCTTACACGAAAGAAAAAAACTACAAGCGAGCCAACATTTTGTAAATGGTCATGTAAAACAATATACTGTGGATTCAAGATGAAGTGAGACTATGTCAGATAATGATCAAGTTGTGCTAAACTGTGCTTTTGTATAGCCAAAAGAAGCAGCCCAGGGAACTCTCTGCTTTTTATATGAGACCCATAAGTAACTGGTAGCTATTAAAAGTTCTACATTCATATATGACCAACCAGTCCAGAAAATGAGAGGAAGCATAGATAAGATACTGGTCAGACTTGCTAGTACAAGGCAATGGAGCTGGCTGGGAATTCTGTGGAAGAAAGTCTTCCCCTTCTGAAGTATGGCAAAGCAAAAGCTATGGAATACATTTAACTGCTACTGTCTAGCTGCTGACATTTATTCATATCTTTATCTCTAAAAACTAATCTTTTATTTGACATTTTGCTTCTCTTCATTTTTTCAATAAGGATAATACATTTGTGATGCTAAAGGTCAGTTATTATGGCTAGGGAACGTGTACCTGGACATAACTGATCCAAGAAATAGAACTTTTAAAGCCAGCCTAGTAACTGAGAGATTTATGGTTTATTACTTTCTGGAAAAAAAGTCCCTTCAGACTGGCTGACTGCTCCAGAGGCACAGCTCCTGATGCTGAATAACCAGTAATGCCGGTGGTCTCCACAGCACAAAGTGCTTTCTTCCCTGTCCCTAAGCCTCCTGCTGCTGTTTGCATGGACAGAAGTGGGGGTCAGATAGGACAAAAGATTGGTCAGGCAATCTCTTCCCTTGCTCTGAAGAGCAGGCTGGTGTCACATCCCAATTTCTCAGGACGAGGACTCAGGTTCACCAACTCCAGGTCAGGATTAAGGTGAAACGACACCAGGGATCCTTTAACTCACAAAACTCAACTTTTATTCACTCAAAACAAGAATTGGCATGAAACTACATCAGTAAACCATGTAACATGCTAACCATAGTCACCAAACATATACTACAAGCCTTGCTTATTTGGGGATCAATGCAGGAAGAAAATAAGGAGACCCCTTCTATTGTGTCATGAGGTTCAGAGCAGACCCCCTTGCTTTCTAGACTCCTTCTCAGAGAGGAGCCTAGGGGTGGCTAGATCCACTTCTAGTCCCAGACTTGGTCAGCGGTTTATCTCTAAAGGGATGAGGTGTGGGGATTGTAAAAAAAAGACACAGAGAGAGAGAGAGAAAGAAAAGAGACAGATTTCACCAGCCCTGGGTCCAGCACTGGTCCAGCCAGTCTAGAGGTCCAGTTCCAGAGGGCATGCACACATGGGGCTTCAATTTGTGTCATTCGATAATCTCCTTGCCCCTCCTTTGGCAAGCACACAAACTCATCAGGCTAATTAGGTGTCATGCATGGGTTTTGCTTTCAGAACATTCGGGAAATGGGTTGGTGGACTTGAGGGTTACTTGGGGAGTTACTTCTCCCTCCCTGCAGGCATGACTGTTGCTTGACAGTTCTCCCTCCCTGCAGGCATGACTGTTGCTTGACCTCTGGCCATGCATGGTGAGCTGCCCTGCTCAGTGTATCAGAACACAGAATTGCGCATCCTCTGGCACGCACTCCACGCCCTGTTGTCCTGTGGCCAACTGGCTTCTCACCTGGGGTTCATCATAGTTATGCAGAACTTGCCCTGCCACAATGTTTGAGACATTAACTCTTTCAGTCTCTCACAGCTGGCAGCTCAGCACCTCAGTCTCCACGTTGACCTTTGGAGGGAATAAGAGGAAGGAGCCGTCCTAGCCAGGCTGGAGAGGTAACAATTGTCTTTTGCAAATCTAGGGCTTTTGAAGAACACCAGTAACAGCAGGAATAGTACTGGGAAGTACAATAAATTATTAATTAGTGTAAAATGACTGACTTAATCTGCCCTTCTGTTTTCTAAGTACTTACTATGTTAGTAAGTAACATGTTATGCTCTGCTGGTGGAAGGATCATGATAATATTCATGGCCACAAGATAACACTTATCTCAGTGGATCCATAAGGTTTTAGAGTCCTTTGCTGGCATTGCCTATTGCCAGAAGAGAAGTCAGCAACACCTCTGTGGGGCTAGGCCTATGGAAGAGATTTTTGGATCCACCAATACTTACATACACTGAGTGAAGGCTTTAGAAGAATCAAATTGATTATGGCAAGAAGGGCAACCCTGCAGTGCTGTGTCCTGGCATTGATAAATCTACCTATACCAACAGCTTCCTCTGTGGAAAAAGGTCCTTAGGACTAATGCCTACAGTTTTAGGACAGTGTGTATAGTGCTAAATCTTAGAAACATGACAGTGGAGTTGGTCCTACAGAAGCAGGTTTAAATTAAAAACAACTTTGCCAGGTCTTCCAGTGTTATGCTTAGCCTCACAATGTTCTGCTTTTTGCGAAGCTTGAACTCCTGGTTTCATGTGATTATTACACAGTTTTAATAAAAACCCCAACATCTAGCCTTTTGAGTTGCAGAGGAAGAAAAATCTAAATTATCAGTCAAAAAGGATAGATAAGTATTTAAGTCCATAGATAAGTAAAGTATTCTCTTTTTTGCTCTACTACAGAAATGGGAAATACTCTGCTTTGGGCTATTTTGCAAGTGTGTGTAGGTCTGTGTGCATGGCAGTAGGAAATCTAATTAATTTGGAAAGACTGTCAAGGGTCTCTGTCCAAAATTGTGAAGTGAAAACTGAAGATAAAAACTGTTTTATGGAAACAGGAACAAGAGAGCTGAGCAGCCTCGGAATAAGTTGGATATACTCCTCCAACATGCAGAGATCTTCTGGCTACTCTAACCTAATCCTGCAATACTGTTCCAATGTTATTTTAGTGGAAGTATGAAAATAGGGGATAAGAATAAACAATGAAAGTTTAGTAATACTAACTTTCAGCTGGGAGCATCATCAACCTGGCTAAGATAACACAGGTAAAAGACTGACATCCCACCAATAGTCTTTTTTGTTACTTTTTTGCTTGGCCTAAGTCTCTCTTGGAACAACAAAGACCTGTGGAAAATCAGAAAAATCTGAAAGACTAAGAGAGGGAAACAAATCAGTCTTATAACCTGCATTGTGTTCCTTGCTCCTTGCTATCCTAGGCAGATCACTGGTATGATGAGGTTTCAGTGGGCCTCTGAAGTTAACCAGCTATCTTTTTGAGGGATTCCATCAAGCAGTGTTTTGCCCTCAGAGATATACTACCACAACTGGCACTTTTCCCTTCCATCTTAAAACAGAACCAGCAACACTTATCCCAAGTCCATTTTAAATTGTTATTCTTATGGGGAGGCCAAACGATCTAGAATACATAGACAACAGTGGGCTGCATTCCTCAACTGCCACTGCTAATACGTTGGCAGCTTTACCTACTTATATTCCAATAAAATGGAAATGGAAATCATTTAGAAAAATTCAAATCCCTTATTTTGTTGAGTAAGTATGGATCTATCTGGTTTGAAAATTGCTTTAGATGTTAGTGCCTCGGCATAGTTCTGCCTCCTTTTTCTCATGATTTCTTTACCATGACCAAAGTTATGTAAAGCCAATAGAAGATTTCTTTGTTGTCCCATAAGCTTTGCCATCTACCCGATGGATCTATTCTTCTAGAAACCGATTGTTGTACTCTAAATGTTCCCTAAAATGACTACCACATTGTTCTTAAGGCATTCTTTTGGGGCTGGTCTCATAAGTCAGGGGAGTATAAACTAGATTTAAGCAGCAAAGAGCAAATAGGGTTTTTTTAAATGTGACTACAAGGACAGCCCACACAATTTCACACAGAAAGAAACAACTAAAACTTGACACACAGCTGGCAGTGGTGTTAGGCTGTGATATCCTAATACTTAATGCAAGTAAATCCTGTGCTGGTCCTGGAGATTTATGAACTCTAAAAACTTGTGGAAATTTGGAATCTTCATGGGATTACAATGTTTTCCATCAGTCTGAGTCCAGTCAGCATTTAATGGCTGGTGTGGGTTCAGACCTCAGACTGAATACCTTGAGAGTATCTAGGAGGCTGAGAAGCCATTATCCTTCTTCAATGGGATGCTTATGTGCAAGCACCATATATTTTTTACTTTGTGGTCTTCTCTTCCAATACACATGTTGTCATTCCAGAAATGGATTGTCTTATTCAGGAGCCTGTTACTCTAGGTAATGTGTCTATACTGGCATTTTGTTTCAGATGAAGAATGCCCTTCTGAAACAAATCTGATTGTCTCCCACTGTGCTCTGTTTTTTCACCAAAAAAAACCCTCTAGGAATGCATGACTGGATTCCTTTAGAATAAAACTAAACCAGAAGAAGCACTCCATGAGTAAACCTACTTTACTCAAGCTGCTGATGGTCATCCATTTCAGAGGATCACAATAGACCTGGTTTGAAATACAGCTGCCTCAAACAGATATAGATTGGATGCCAGGCCTTCAGCACCATTTCACTGTTCTGATTGTTCCTATCAGGTTGTATTCTCTGCTAGTATAGATGTAACAAGGGGCAATTACTGTTACAAAGAAAATTCCTAAAGTGAGATAATTACAGAAATGTTGAGATTAGCCTTTCTTTCACTCTTGAGTACATGGCTTTTTGGCTGGGGCCGTCAGGGCAGGGAGAACTGGGAAACTACAAACCATTAATTCGAAGGGAGCAGGAACTTCAGCAAGTGCTGAAATTTTGGGCTCTTGCATCTTTTTCCTACATCACATCATGTTGACCACAAAACCACAGCAGGACTATGTGCCAAGAAAAGCACAAAGTCAGTAGCATCATTTGTAGAGATCCCCTAGGGAAAGAGTTAAATAGAATTTTAACAGGTTAAGGTTTTGTAGCAAGACCCACAAATTAGTCAGTTATAAATAGGTCCAAACCTCCTTTCTTTTCTGTAACTGCAGCTCCTCTGCCATTTTCTTACAGAGGATGTCTATGAAATTCCTAGGAGAACTAGATTTTATTTCACTATGAGAATGTGTTCACTGTGCTAGAAACCTGAACCTGTTTTAAAATTCTCCTTCCTAAAAAAAAGCCTTTTTGACTGGAACTCCCAGAAAAGCATTTTGAACTCCTGTAATCAAATGGTAAGAAACTCTTTCATCCTCTCTTGAACCTTCCTGGGGACAGGAATGGCAACAGTCCTCTTTGGAGTCCTCTCTTTCCTGAATGTATGTTATTCTGTACCTTGGAAATTCGCTGGCAGATCCTTCCGGTAAGATGAAACATTCCCTAGTGTTATATTTTCAACAGACTTTTCCTCAAGATAATGCTGCAATACTAACTGCTGCAGAAAGGAAACAATAATCTGCATTTCCATTAAGTGGATGAGATACTGTTATCAATTTAAGCCATAAATCAAATGGAATGTCAGAGTTTTAAATAGAATTCCTCACAAAATTCTTCCCAGCCTACAGGTGATAAGTAGTACAAATCCTGCAGACTGTCCATTCATACTTAATAGTGCTACATTTCCCCAAGGGACTATTTGAAAATTAACCCCTGAACTTGCTGTCAAAACCCAGCTGACATTGGGGAACATGGATTTCTTTGCCTTCTCTTCAGTTCCTTGTCTGACTCTGGCTTGAGTATTTCTGGCATCCACAGATACCTCTAGGTCTTGTCTTTGATCCCGTTTAAGAAATTAATTCCTGTAAGAGTAGCAGGGCTCACACAGGGTGTTCTCGCTTCTTAACATAAATACTAAGAAAAAATACTAGAAATGCCCCACTGGTCCTGTAATCAATTGCCCATCCAGTAAAAGTCTGAAACTCAGCTCAAGAAACATTGCATCTGTTCTTAATAGATGCCTGAAGAAAATATTATCCCAAATCTGAATAAATGGTGGTAGGAGGGTAGTTTGGTTTATCAAGTACTGTAAACAAACTGACCTGCTGTCCTTCACTAAGTTTTGTTTCAATGCCATTTCAAGCAACCACCTTCCAGCTGAGCAGCTTAACAGTTTACCGGTATAACTGCTTTTACCCCTCTGAAATGAATAACAACTCTCTAAATATGGAGATTAACTATCAGAAGACTAATCTTACACTATCTATCCAAAATACTCAAGGTCTGATTTTCTCTGAGCTGTCTTGAATTTATAATACAGCATACACAACAGGCTCCTGATTTATTTGCTATGATGTTTTGCTGCCAAGCTTTTTCCTGTATAATCATATTACTTAAAGTATTTATGAAGGCTGAGCTTGTTCCTCCTTTATGCAAAGTGTCAGACTGATGAGAGCTTTCAAATTATTTGTCATCATGAAAATTTAAAATAAAAATATAGGATTAATTGTAAAAATTAATCACATAAGGCCACTTAAATGGCAAGAGACTATACAATTTGCATAGTTTGTTCCAAACTCTACAAACTTCCCACTTAAACTCCTTTAAAAAAGCTACTTGTAACAAAAAAAAAAAGAAGAAATAGACTAGCCAAAGTTCTACACACTCACATCCTTAATGATATATTTAAATCATAATTTACTCAGCAACAAAAAGGACTGTCATGGCAGCTGAAGCAAAAAGAGGTTTAATGCAATTCAAACACTGGAGTATAAATAATGTCATTAGCATTTCTATGCATAAGCAAACAAGCTACACTTAATTTTTCTTCCTGTATTTCACAAGGCATTTCTGGAGAGATCTATCTATCTGTCCTCTACATATTTTTTTAAATAAGCACACACTAAAATTGTATCTTACTGCGTTAGTTCATGTTGCTTATAAATATATAAGAGCTCTGTATTGACCATTGTTGAGCTGGTTACAGAGGCATCTAGTTTAAAAACCACAAAGTTACGTATTCTAAAAGGAACACTCCCCATAAACATGTTCTTTAAAGCTGGCACTAAGATTGATTTAAGCAGGAAATTATTCAAAGATCAGGTCCCAGAATCAGTATCATGTAGTGCTTGTCCACTGAAGAAATAATGGCACCCAAGCTGTGATTCCTCCAAAAGTATTATCATAATTCTTTTAAAATTGATATTCAAAAATTAAAACCTTTTTCTAGATGCAGTACCAGCAAAAGAACCCGAGCCTTCAAAAACTGAAAAATCAACTGAACCAGCTAAGGTAATTCAACAGGAACAACATCAGCTCAATGATGGGAAAGAAGATGCCAAGTGAGTAAATTCAATTAAAAAATTTGAAGCTTTTTTCCAGACATCCTGACTTAACATTTCTGTGTGCCGTATTTCAGTTCATTAAATGTCCCTGCTATCCTGTAAGGATCTGAAGAGCTTTATTTGATTTCTAAGGCAACCATATATATGAGGTATTCATTTAGTATGTGCTTTTGATATTCTGTTGTGCACATCATCCTAAATTGCAGGAATGAGGAAAAGGATTTGCTCAACTACACTTATATACTAATTCTAACAATGCTGTTGCTCAGTTATTATTACTCTACCTTAGCAAAGAATAAGTCCCAGGATTCTGCCCTGAATTGCTGGAATGTTTGTCACATCATTCTGACTTAAAAGCTTTTTACCCTGCGCATTTTTTGCTGAATTACACCATTAAATCATCATTACTCTGCACAACCAGAGGATTAGGACTGTCTCTTCCTGAGAAGAGACAAATAAATTAAACAGTAATGTTCCTTCAGGGGAAAATCTAGGGTCATTCAACCTTTGGAAAAAGCTTAGGTGACTGTTTGTTTTGCTAAAATAGAAATAAATATGAAGTCCAGAAAACAATAGTCTTGGAATAGCCTACATTCATTACAGAAGCATAGATTCATAGAATCATAGAATTGTTTAGGTTGGAAGGAACGTATAAAGGTCATGTAGTCCAACCCCCCTGCAATGAGCTGGGACATCTTCAACTAGATCAGGTCGCTCAGAGCCCTGTCCAACCTGACCTTGAATGTTTCCAGGGATGGGGCATCTACCACCTCTCTGGGCAATCTGTTCCAGTGTTTCACCACCCTGTAAAAAATGTCTTCCTTATATCCAGTCTAAATCTACCCTCTTTTAGTTTAAAGCCAATACTGCTTGTCCTATCACTACAGGCCCTATTAAAAAGTCTGGGCTGCAATAAGGTATCCCCAGAGCCTCCTCTTCTCCAGCCTAAACAACCCCAACTCTCTCAGCCTTTCCTCACAGGAGAGGTGTACCAACCCTCTGATCATTTTTGCAGCCCTCCTCTGGACCTGCTCCAACAGGTCCATGTCTTTCCTGTACTGAGGACTCCAGAGCTGGATGCAGTACTCCAGGTGGGGTCTCACCAGAGCAGAGTAGAGGGGCAGGATCATCTCGCTTGACCTGCTGGCCATGCTTCATTTTATGCAGCCCAGGATATTGTTGGCTTTCTGGGCTGTGGCTGCACTCAAACCCACTGTCTGTGTCACTGATTAAACAGCTATTAAACAGCTTCATAGAACAGCTCAGATTGGAAGACTGCTCCAGAAGGAATGAGGTCCAAACTTCTTCTAAGAGCAGGACAAATTTAGAGGTTAGACCCAACTCCCGAATTAGATCAGGTTGCCTAGAACTTTGTTCAGTATAAATGTGAATGTGTATCTCCAAGAATGGTGTTTTCACAGTTTCTCTGGGCAATCTGCTCCATGGTTTGACCATGCTTATTATGAAAATTATTACCTTACATATAATTAAATTTTCCTTTGCTCTAACTTGCTTCCAATGCTTCTCATCCTTTTGCTGTGCACCTCCAAGAACAGTCTGGGTCCACGTTCTCTATAACCGCTCATTGGGTAGTGGAACACTGCAATTACCTCCATGTACTCAACTTTTCATCTCCAGTCTGAACAAACCTGGCTTTCTCAGCATCTCCTCATATATCCTGTTCTCTAGTCCCCAGTCATCTTAATAGCCCTCTGCTAGTGTTGTACCATGTGGGTAGTGCCTTCCATGTACAGGGGAGACTACAGCTGGATACAGATGCAAACTCATAAATGTCATGCAGAAGGAAATAACCACTCCCCTTCAATCAGCTGGCTATGCTTTTTCTAAAGCATAGCATATAGTTAGCCTTCATTGCTGCAAGAACTCATCGTCGATTCATATGCAATTTTTTGTCCACCAGGACCCCCAGATCCTTTTATGCAAAGCTGTTTTCTAGTCAGTCAGCTCCAAGTCTTTACTCTTGCATGGGGTTATTCCATTCCAGGTATGGAAACTTGCATTTGCCTTTGTTATGCTTCATAAAGTTCCTGCCAGTCTGTGCCTACAGCCTGTTGAGATCCCTTTGAGTGGAAAATAATGGATACATTCAGTACAGAACAAGATAGAAACTCCTCCTGCTTGCTTTTGCCTTCTATTATTTTGGATATGCTGATGACACAAAGCTAAAGTCTTTACCTGACACGGAGTTATTTAATTTATAGACAAGATTATCTGTTTCCTCTCCTTCACTAAGACAGACTTTGTACTGCAGTGACAAGGAATAATCAAGCAAAATACTACTGTATATGCCTCTATAAAATAATACATGCAATTAAAAATAACTCTGACTAGAACGACTGGAAATGTTATAAATAACTTGGTAATTTGAATGTGAATCAGTAGGTCAACAATGAAAACCTAGATAAAGCATCTCCTTTTTTATCATTGTAGGATATATTATTAGATGCTTACAGTTCCACTCGTAAATCCTGTTACTGTGGTTAACATGGTTACAATATGCTTATGAAACAAAGGGGTATGTTGCTTATTAGTAGAAGACAAAATCTGTCTGTTAAAATGAAATTAAAAATGTTTATGTTAAACATTCTCCTCTCAGAACTGTTCTGAGTCACTGTCATGTGTGCATCCGGATATATCTAGTCAGTCTAATTTGAGCAACAGCTTCTAAAAATACAGTAAATCTTCAGTAAATTCTACTGTCAAAACAGTTACCTGCTAAATTCTGCAGCAGAGCTTGGAAAGCATAGGGCTGGTGTCATTGCATTGGTATGAAACTAAACTACACATCTATTATATGACTTTCAGAGCTGGAGGGAGAATAATTTTTAAAATGTGCCTTTGAGAGAATTTAATTCATTGCCCCTGAAGATTCATGAGAGTCTATTCAGACACTGTTCTTGATCAAGGTCACTACCTTATTGAGTCTATGCGTTCAAATTTACTTACTAGAATATTTTTAAGATCAACTGCCTTTATTATGTGAGGAAAGCTACGTAAATGTGTATGCATATGGAGAATTTGAGTCAAATAGATACATGTAGTCTACAAAAATAGCAGTAAATGAAACGTGCTCAGATCACTCTCCAGCACTGAGGCCAGCTAGAACAATACAAAATGCCTCCTGAAAGAAGTGTCAGTTGTGAATTATCTTTGCTCAATGCCAAATTCTGGGTATTCCCATACCTGGGAATTACTTGGAAACGTGCCAGTTTGACTATTCAAAACCATATCAAGAACTGTTCATACAACTCAACAAGATAGTCAACTGAGAGTTCCATTGTCTAGTTGTTTCCCCTGTCACTGTTTAATCTACATGTAGATAATGTCCAAATGGAGATTAGTAACAAGTGGTATCCCTTGGGGGTCTGCATTGGGAGCAATACTATTTGATATCTTTATTATTTACATAGACAGTGAGATTGAGTGCACCCTCAGCAAGTTTGCAGACAACAACAACCTGAGTGGTACAGTTCCTTCATTGAAGAGAAGGGATGCCATCCAGAGAGACCTTGAGGATTGGACCCATATGAACCTCGTGAAGTTCAACAAGGCCAAGTGCAAGGTCCTGCATCTGGGTCAGGGCAATCACCAGTATCAACACAGGCTTGGTGATGAATGGATTGAGAGTAGCCCTGCGGAGAAGGACTTGGAGATACTGGTGAATGAAAAATTAGCTATGAGCTTGCAATGTGTGCTTGCAGCCCAGAAAGCCAACAGTATCCTGAGCTGCATGATAAGAAGTGTGACCAGCAGGTCAAGGAGGTGATCCTGCCCCTCTACTCCACTCTTATGAGACCCCACATGGTATACTACCTCCAGCTCTGGGGTACTCTGTACAACAAAGGCATAGACCTGTTAGAGCAGGTCCAGAGGAGGGGCACAAAAATGATGGAACACCTCTCCTGTGAGGAAAGGCTGAGAGAGTTGAGGTTGTCTAGTCTGGAGAAGAGAAGGCTCCAGGGAGACCTTATTGCAGCATTTCAATATATAAAAGGGGCTTATAAGAAAGACGGAGAGAGACTTTTTTCCAGGCCCTATAGGGAAAGGACAAGGGGTAATGTTTTCAAACTAAAACTGAGTAGATTTAGATTAGATGTAAAGAACAAATTTTTTTGTGATGAGGGTGGTGAGACACTGCTTGCCCAGAGAAGTTGTGGGTGCCCCATCCCTGGAAGTGTTCAAGGTCAGGTTGGATGGGGCTTTGAGCAACTTGATCTAGTGGAAGATGTCCCTGCCCATGGCAGAGGGATTGGACGGGTCCCTTCCAAACCAAACTATTCTATGATTCTATGATACTGTTAGGGAAAGAGCCATAATTTGGTTGGTTGAATGAATTCAAGGCTGGTAAAATGGTTGGCAGGATTTTCTTAACTGAAATCTCAGATTTCGTCCAGGTGTATTTCAGGGCAGTATCTGAGGGAAGGGGAGATGGGAGCCAAGAGTAACCCCAGCACAAGCAGTGTCCTTACCAACAAGGTGTAGTCCCACAGGGTCTGAACACAGCAAGCAGAGCAGGATCTTAGTAACAGGGTCCATCAACAAGGCAAAGTGATAAACCAGGTTTAGGGTCCGTCCAGGGAGCCCAGTCAGGAGAAAAAAGACTGGGTCAGGGACAGGGCTGGAGACAAGGCTACAAAATGGCTCCAAAGTCCACCCAGGAGACAGCACCAGAGACAGAAATGGAGCTATAGACACCTAGGCATAGTTCAGGCAGTGATTAAGGCCTGAGCTTAAGTGGACATCCCAGGCCCATGGGCAGAGAGTGTGGGTGGAAGTCCCACTGGAGGCTGCTCAGGGCCATTAAAGCCTGTTGGTGTACTCAGGGTACTGGTACTGTGCTTTGACTTACTTAGATAGACTATTTTTCTATACTATCCTCCAAGAGTGAAAGTTTAATAAAAAGTCACTTGATCTGCACAGTAAGAAATCACCAGTATGCCTGTAGACTGTGAGTGAGATACATAATAAGGTAAGGTTTGTGGATATATATCTGTTCACAATCCGTATACATCCAGAGCACCTCAACTTTCATGGAAATTATGTTAACAGAAAAGGTTTCACCTTCTCTTCTGTTACTGTGACTTTTAATTTTTTAAAATGCATCTGTGCAGCCTCAGATACATAGAGTAAGGAAGAGGGAAGAAGGCAGTTGTCCTGTTGGAAACAGCACACTTTTCATTTGGATTAGACCTGTGCCTCTCCATGCAGAATTTCAGGGGGAGGTAATTAGCTTCCACGTAAGGACTTTAAATTTTAAAATCTTAGGTAATACTGTTTTATGAACAATTATAGTAATGTAATTAACTTATCTGAAATCAGTAAGACCACTTATATATATGACAGTTTGCAAGATTGTGCACCACTATGTCCTTCTTCAGTTCAGTTGCATTAGAGTAGCTTTTTACTCATGGTGCAGCCTGTATTATCTATTAATAGGAAAATAGGGGGTTTTAACTTCCTCTGAAAGAACAAAACATTTTTTCTCTTGCTAAGTCAACAACAGCTTTGACAAAGACTGCAATTACTCCTGAAAATTCCCATAGAAACTGTCCAAAAGAAAAAAAAAAAAATACTTCTGGCTTTCCCTCTCAGCACTTCCTCATTTTTAAAATACAGCAGTACATGGCGATGGGCATTTAATAAACAGCAGAAAGACACAGCACTGGTCTCAGCCACCTGAACACTATGTCTGAAAGAGGAGACACACAAGAACGGCTGATGTGCCAAGGCGCTGAATTGTGGCCAAGTAACTGAAACTTTTAATGTCTGTTTCCTAATGGCTTAGATAGGATCGCACACGAGTCGACCCTGTCTGCCAACATATTGTTTCTCCCCTCCATCTTTAATGATAATGTAACAGAACGGTAGGTAATTTCCATGAGTAGCTATTTACTGAGCGATAATAATCTCTGGGAGGGAGGGCTAAGACTACACTGCCTCTTCACAGCAAGAAATGAGGGAACAAAACAACACTCAGGACCTAATTTGCACTCTAATAGAAGACAGTGGAGTCTTATTAACAAGGAACCAGCACAAAACATCATTGCGGCCTTAATAATATATCGAGATTGCTTTCTGTTGGGGAGGGTTCATAAAAACATGTATGTGCATACACAATCCTGCACTTCTTTGAAATGCAGTGCAAGCATTTCACGGGAGATATGCGTAGCGCTTAAGCAAATATGGCACATTGCCAGGGAGCTGCAAGGACCAGCCCCTGCCTCAGGGACAGGGAGCTGGCAGCATGGTGGACAGGGCAGGGGCCTCCCCAGCCAGGGCCCAGGCCCAGCCCCGAGCAAGGCGAGCAGGGCAGGCCCAGAGGTAGCAGCCAAGGCCAGCCCAGAGCCCAGATCACCAGGCAAGTCTGTGGTGACAAGGCAGATCCGGGGCCAAGCCAGGAAGGCAGTCGGCCCGTCAGTCAGTCAGTGCCCGGTAAGGGGAACGGGGATCAGACCCAGCCCTGGGGCAGCCAAGCCGGGCTGGGCTGAGGGCAGGCTGGATGTCAGCCTGCGGGGGTGGGTGAGGATCCGTGGGGCCCACGGCCAGGCCCAGGCCCAGTCACGCTTGCCACTCAGTGGGAGCTGTAGTTGTGGACCAAGCACTACAGCCGCCAATGAAAGCAAAGGTCTTCAGACCATCTTGCTCCACAAACAGAGAAATATAGCCCTGTGTACTCAAGAGAAAATGACAACATGCTTCGTGAGGGTACTGTTTGGAACCCAAAATCTAACCAAAAAAAACCCAAACCTACAAAGACGTGACTTAGATGATCACAAAGGTGACGTAGGAGAGACCTTTGTATGACCGCACGCTGAAGGCTGGGAACCAATAAAGAGCCTGTGGCATGTGGCAGCCGATGAAGAGGAGGACTGTATGAAGTGTTTTGGCATGTAAGAGTAGAGGGGAGACAGATGCCTAAGAAACAAGTAGTAGTCAATGCCTGGCATCAGGGGACAAGACAAAGAACTTGCAGCAAGTCCTAGAAAAAGTAGAGTATGGAAGAATGGTAAACAAAGCACCTGAGAACATAGATCAGAGAAAATGGAGGGATACAAAGAGCTTCTATGACCTTTTCTCTCCTCTGTGTCTTTTAAAAGCCTTTAAGCCTGGATAAGAGTGTTTCATCTTCCCAGATTACCAAAGTGATTACAATGTACTATTTATACTAAGGCAGTACTCTGAAACCCCAGTCAAGGATCATGAACTCTACTCTGCAAAATGCTGTGTAAAATGACAATCCATATTTGTGGGCCACATAACCAAAGGTCCATGAAGAAAAAAAACCACAGTGGGTAACTGGGACTTTGGATGTTTTTGGATTTCACTTTAAGATCTTACACATTCTGGGTTATGTTTAGAGAAGAACAAAAATTTCTATCTGGTATGTCACCTTCAGAATCTAGGTATTATGAACAAAACATGTTCCTATAAAATGCACTAAATAAATTTTAATAAAATACAAAAATTATACAAAATAGGTTTAACATTCTTACCCTGTAAACATACTCTTCTGATTCTGCTTTTGCAAATGCAGGAACCCAGTGTTCAATATTTTCAAATAAAGGGAGCTCCAGTGTTGCAAACCACCATACAAGCACAGGTAGTTCAGGAAGACTGAGTTTTGTGCTCGTAGTTTGCCTTTTTCATAGCCACATCCTATTACCTAGTAGGCTATACCAGTCCTTCTCAGGCCCATAAAGGAGATTTTTTCCTCTCTAATTTGGCTAATAGCAAAAAAAGATAACAAAACAAACAAAGATTAAGAGGCAATTTGCTATGTGGTGCATAGCCAGGTTAATAAAGAGAGCTCCTGCTGGTAGCATGTTCTTAGTGAGTAATGCACTTCATTTAGCTCAATTACCTCGACCAAGAAAATTATTGTGCTTATTAGTGCTTGCCATCCACTAGTTGCAACACATCAATTCACCAAGCTGATGCATCTTAGAGAAACTATGTCCTATCACAAGAACAAAATCTCAGCTCCCTGATGAAACAAAACCAGTATCAACCCTCTGCAGAGTCTCCAGAAATCCTTGATTACTGTAGGAACACCAGAGACCCAAAAAGATGACATTCATGGCACTAAATTCCAATCAACTTGAAATAAAGTAAAACAAGGCCAATCCTGGGCACTTCTGAAAACCCCTAATTTAGACATAGTTTCAAGTACATTCTATGAAGAGACTAATACATTTCCTTAGTTGTTTCCAGCTAACCACTGCAGTACTTGAAATTGTAAACAGATGGAACACATCCAGTACAGTTTGTAAGCCTGACTGAAAAGACATTAATATATTAAAAAAACCAAAATACTTTTCTTAGCACTTATATTCCTTCTGCTTAGGTCTTTCTATCAGAGCTTGTCACTTTTAGTGCTTGCATTTGAATTTCTGCAATGGCTAAATTGAGAACCTGCAAATTAAATAGAAAGGTGATGGTGTGCTGCCTGTACCAAAATGGATTAAACTTGCTGTAATCATTGCTGAGATGTATTTTCCTACAGCCTTTAAATTCTATCCATTCTGCAGGATGCAGTTACCCATGCTATTTAATGCCACTCACTCTGCACGACAATCAAGTAGGTAGCCTGAAGTTAAAAAGGTAGCGATTTCCTTGAAGACTAAATGAAGCAAGTAAAAAGACAGGAATATCATTACACAGACTGAAATGCTGCTTCTTTTTTTTTTTTCCTTGCATTATTTTAAATTATATATTCATAATATTCATACATATTTATTTTTGAATATATAAATGAGATAAATTCTTTTCTTAGTATATGTAAGAAAAAAAGGGTATAGTTTGTTATACTTTGCCACTGATTTCTTTCTTTAATTAAAAGTATTTTGTGTAAATCCTCCATTGACCTAACATTTTTCAAAGTAGGAAGATACCTTTTTTTGTGATGGAAGAAATGATAATTTATTAAAAATGCTATCTCTGCTATTATCTGTTGAGTCAATTGTGGGGAAAAAAGCAAAGCAATGAGCGTTGTGACAGGTAAACTAGTATGTGTAGTATAAAATATTTGTATTTAAATTGCACTTATATTCAAATTACATTTACACCAAACATTTGCACATACATCAGGGTCTTTCTTGATAAATCTAACAGACATATAAATCTAAGACATAATGCTTATTGTCATTTAATAAAGGAAAACTGATTATTACTTCATGAGAAGTATAAATATTCATGCTTATAATTAATCTTGTCCAGCACTTCTTTTTAAAACACCGAGTCTCCAGTTATTTACTCATTTTCCAAATATTAGCTATTTAAGATGAAAACATCCCATGTTGTGCAGCACAAGAGAGGAACAGAGGAAACAGTGACAGGCAGAGATATGAGGATCAGATGAGAAGTCAAAGGCGTCTGGCAGCCCAGTCTTATTTGGTGGCCTGGATGAATGATAGTCAGGAGGAGATGTGTGATGATCAGTTGTCCACAGGGAACATGCCAACTTTGTTGCTGAATTTGGAAAAGAATGTGGCAGGAGCCTGCAGAAGGGGAAAGGATGGTCTTAGATAGCGGTAATTGGAAGTCATCTCAGAGAAATGGGTTCTTTCTATCTCTCACCAAGTTTCTTTGTGATACTGGGAAAGCTACATGAAATGAGGTCCTACACAGGTGGCTGTATAGCAGTTTACAACTAATGAAGGTAGAGTTGCAACAGAGTTGGTTGCACCAAGCTAGTTTTATATAATTAGCATCGGCAACAATAGCACATGGCATGAAGTTCAGTATATTGTGAAAGTCTGCCAGGGCTCCCAATAGCGGAGCAACTTTAGTTGCCACACAAGCTGAATCTATGCCACAACTTCTTTTACTTGTATTTTTACCCTTGCTAGTTGAATTAAAGCTTCCTGAAGCGTATATCAGCTAAAAGATTCTTATTCAGGTACTTACACCTCTGCACACTGAAAATTATAAAATTAACTAATATTCTTAGTCATCATACAATTATTACCCTTTTCCCAGATCTTTTTTCATTTGCAAAAAAAACCAGTTAGAACATGAAAACGTTTAAACAGCCAAAAAGTAAGATAAAAGAAAAGGGACTATAAATTTTATCCCATGTTCACAGTGGATAGGACAAATTGTACCAAAAGATATTTATGTTAAGAAAAATTCGTTCAATGAGGCTAGTGAAGCACTAGAATAAATTCTTTAGGAAGATGTATTGGGTTTGCGTGGCCAGGTTTTGGTAGCAGGGGGCTACAGAGGTGGCTTCTGTGAGAAGCTGCTATTCTAGCTGCCTCGGTGTCTTGACAGAGCCAATGCCAGCCGGCTCCAAGATGGACCCACCGCTGGCCAAGGCCGAGCCCATCAGCAACAGTGGTAGTATCTTTGCAATAAGATATTTAAAAAGGGAAAAAATACTGTGCAACAGCAGCCAGGAGAGAAGAGTGAGAACATGTGAGAGAAACAACCCTGCAGACCCCAAGGACAGTGAAGAAGGAGGGGGAGGAGGTGCTCCGGGCACCAGAGCAGAGATTCCCCTGCAGCCCGTGGGGAAGACCCTGGTGAGACAGGCTGTCCCCCTGCAGCCCAGGGAGGTCCACGGTGGAGCAGATATCCACCTGCAGCCCATGGAGGACCCCACGCTGGAGCAGGCGGGACCCGAAGGTGGCTGTGACCCCGTGGGAAGCCCACACTGGAGCAGGCTCCTGGCAGAACCTGCAGACCCGTGGAGAGCGGAGCCCACGCTGGAGCAGGTTTTGTGGCAGGACTTGTGACCCCATGGAAGGGACCCACTCTGAAGCAGTGTGCTCCTGAAAGACTGCACCCCATGGAAGGGACCCATGTTGGAGCAGTTCGTGAAGAACTGCAGCCTGTGGGAAGGACCAACATTGGAGAAGTTCATGGAGAACTGTCTCCCATGGGAGGGATCCCACACTGGAGCAGGAGAAGAGTGTGATGAGTCCTGCCCCTGAGGAGGAAGGAGCGGCAGAGACATGTGAGAAACTGACCCTAACCCCTATTCCCTCTCCCCTTGCGTTGCTGAGGGGGAGGAGGTAGAGAACTCTGGAGTAAAGTTGAGCCCGGGAAGAAGGGAGGGGTGGGGGGAAGTTGTTTTTAAGATTTGGTTTTATTTCTCATTACCCTACTCTGATTTGATTGGTAATAAATGAAACTAATTTCCCTAAATCAAGTCTGTTTTGCCCATGACCGTAACTGCTGAGTGACCTCTCCCTGTCCCCTACCCATGAGCCTTCTATTATTTTTCCCTCCCCTGTCCAGTTGAGGAGGGGGAGTGATAGAGTGGCTTTGTGAGCCATCACTAGACATATTTAAGAACAGGTTACACAAGAATCTGTCAGGAATAGCACAGATATACCTCATCCAGCTTTGAGCTGTGGGGACTAGGATTACAGGATGTCTCAAAGTTCTCTACAGTCCTATGCTTGTGTGATTTTTTTGGATCTGTATTAAAACAGATGAGAAATGAAAGCATCTATTGAAAATTAAGTTTTTCAAGTTTGAGACATTTTATTGCAACTTTTTTTTTTTTAAATTCACTTTGGGAAATATTATAGTGTTTTCATTTCAGCTTTTTATTTCCTGTGTATTAATAAAAACTGAAGAATAGAAAGTTGGAAGAAGGATTTGTGCTGTGCTCATGAATTCTGTATGGCACTGGATCATACTCTGATTAAGACTTTTCTTCCTTAGCCATAAATCATTATATGCTTATGTAAATAAGTTATGAGTTTGCATCTGAATGTGTTTGAATGTAGCAGATGGTATGTATATATATGATAAGAAATATCTTTAAAAATTCCTGATAAGAGCCAGATGCCCCAGACAGATTTAATCACTTAAAGATAAGAAAGCCCCAATGACACAACAGCACCAGATAGGGAAATAAGGGAGGCAAAACTGTCTCACTTATTATCATATGGTTCCTTCTCAGAATATTATACTTTTGTTCTAAAGCAATCAGTGTCAGAAATTATGCCACCCTTATTTTTAACATCATAGTAAATATCCAGTGCAATTAAACAACTTTATATCACCAGTGACATTAAAGAAAGATGATTTTTCAAATTTAATTGATACTTTCAACATTCATACTTCTTTATTTTGTATAGTTCATACTGCAAAATTACTAATTAAAATAAAATCTTATTCAAATTTTAATCTGGTACCTCAGTGAGAGCTCCATGTTGAGACAGACTTCTCTTTAGAGAGTACTGTAAAGAAGATTAGAGGATTCGCAGCCTGTTGTGATTGAGTAACTAGGAGGATTGTCAAAGAAGCTGCTGTGACAAACCTTTGAACTAAAGAGGAGGAATCTCATGCAGCCTAGATGATTAGATTTCAGTCTGCACTGCATCAAGAAGTTTGTTCTGAGTCCAATGTCAGTAGATAACTGAAAGATAGTGCCTTCCTTGAACATTGTTGCTTCTATATCCGTTTTGCTGTATGAATACAACATGAGATCTGGGAAATGGATGATCTCTGCATCTTACTTCAAGAACACTTGCTTAGCACCCAAACGACCATAATTTCTGTACAAAGACTCTGAACTGAGGGAAAGTTATGAAATCCAACAGAAAGTTCTATTTACATGTCATCCACATGAAGCTTACTAATGCTTATGGCCTATTCTTGCTTCTATATATAATCAAAACCAACACATATATTATTATATCACTATGTTTAAATTAGAGAAATATGTAAGAAAATAGATAGTAGGACAAAAGTAACATCCGTTTAAATTCAAATTGTATAGTGAAGAACAATTCAATCCTAAAATAGAATGAAAATAGAAATGTATTTTATTCTTTTTTATTGCAAAGACAAGTTAATGTACTACTAGTATTTCAAAATATGCAGCAAATAGAGAAAGACATAATCTTCTGGATCACTAAAGATGGGTCTCTCTCAAACATTTTCCCTCTTAAAAGAAGAGATGATGGGGCGGAGGAAGATACTTGTTTCAAGACTGCTAATGAAAATTAAAATTTAATTAAGAGCTTTTTGAAATTCCATGGAATCTAACCTGTCAACAGTTTGTTTCAAGACTGTAAGATGGTATATTTATCTTAGAAACTCACTTTCTTAGCACTTGAACTGTTGAGATTTTTGGTAGTAGTGGACCTGGTAGTATCTGTACAAGTTAAGTCACTCATTCACTTTCCAAACCTTTATGTATTTCAAGTTTGTTTACTCAAAAGGATTTCCTGTCATGCTGCATACATTCTCTTACATTCTCAGGAACCACTGCCTGCAATAGTTTTCATGATCTTAGCTAATATAATCTTGAAGTCTGTCATGCTTGTTTCAACTGCTCCTCACTCACAGTAGAAGGCTGTCCAGTATCCCAGACTTAAAAGGCTTAGAAACTTTCTTCAGACTTTTAACTCATATTACTTTGTAGTGTTTCTATTCACATTTATTATTATTACAATACTCTTCCTCAGCTCAGATACCTGTTTCCCTACACAGTTCTCCACCAAAATTTGAATTTATACACAACAATCCTACTGCCTCTCAGTCTGTTTTGCTGCCCTTTTTAAAGCTATGTTCCCAGCAGCCTTGATCATTCTAAGAGGCTTTATACAGTTTCCTACATGAATTCACCTTTTGAGTATATCTGGTCAGTATAATTCCCACCATTGGCTTATATACCAATAGTAATGCTTCCTTCACTGGCAATATGTCAGATTCAATCTAGGATTACATTTGTACCAGTGTAGCCAGATTACAGTATGGCTCATAGGCACCTTGCTGTTGACTAAAACACTTGGATATATATCCTTTTGTCATCTGCAATTGATGATCCCACCATTTACAAAAGAAATTCTTACAATTTGTTTCTAAATGCATGTCTGCATTATGTAACTTTAGATTTGTTCTCGTTTCTATTACTCGGTTCAAATAATTCAATTTTTCCTGTATAGGAATCAGTCCTACTTTTCAATCTTCCAAATCCAATGTCCTACCAAACATCATTAGCACACTGATACATTTGTACCAACATCATTAAAGAAAATATTAAAGCTCACTCCTAAAACTCCATCAGCTTCCAGTGCAGGTAAAGGAGGATAGGCTCCTTTCGCAGGCAATTCAGAGCAGAAACCAATCTTAGTCATTCTGAACCTCTCCTCAGAGAAGCTTTCTATTGACTATAAATGGAGCATAATCAGAATAGCTAAAATTAGCTTTTTGGAATACCCCTCTTCCTGTACCAAGCAGATGACTAATGTATTTTTTTTCTATTTCAGAGAAACATTAGGATTCCTAGTCATTTAGGATGAGTGAGCTTAGACTTGGAAGTGGGGACAGATAGAGGGTTCTAGTTTCTATAGCATTACCCACACTGGGATTGTCAGCACAAATTGAGAATGTGTTTTTGAATCAATCTTTCATGATGCCTAGAACTACATTTTTTTATCTCACTGAAATCCTTCTCAGCTATACCATCATGTTTTGTGCACATTTGTATAGCTATGCATTGTCATATCCTTCTGAAAATTGGTTATTTGAATTAGAGAGTCTCCATAATTTATTTAAGACAACAAATTATTTTTTCAAGACACAGGTTGTAAATGCAATCATAAATCATAATGTCAGAGCTCAATAAAAGCATTAAAAGTTCTACTGCAAGATCAAGAATTTTATTTCCAGGAAGATAAGAGAAAGTTTCTTAAGTGCTGCAAAAAGAGGGGTTATTACTGAAATCATCAAAAAGTGGTATGGATTTTTTTCAGGCAGCAGCATACATCTATGAAATACATTTTCTCAGGGGTCACCATGTAGATAGAACATGGAATTGAATGCAGGTACTTGGTGTTCATGGCCAAAAATCAAGAAAGAATTAAACTCTAGATTGCAATTTAGAAAAGGGTAAGCTTGATTTATTCTGAAATAGCCTATTGCATTTCTTGATCACTGTTTTGTTTGAACTCTTAACACAGAAAACTTCCAAGCCACAGTACTTAACAGATGTTAGATACATTAGCACACTCAACACAGTATTTCCATGGCCTGTTCTTTCAAGGCCATTTTCTTCCACTATGCTCTAGGTGTCTAAATCGTTTCTCTTAGCATGGGGAGAATTAAGGCACTGTAATTTTATTCACTGAACAAACAAGTTTAAACCTGTAAGTGAAAAAGAGAAAACCTGCAAATTAAAAACTGTACTGGTTTCAGCTGGGATAGAATTAACTGTCTTCCTAGTAGCTGGTACAGTGCTGTGTTTTGAGTTCAGTATGGGAAGAATGTTGATAACACACTGATGTTTTCAGTTGTTGCTCAGTAGTGTTTAGACTAAAGTCAAGGATTTTTCAGCTTCTCATGCCCAGCCAGAGAGAAAGCTGGAGGGGCACAAGAAGTTGGCACAGGACACAGCCAGGGCACCTGACCCAACTGGCCGACGCTGTATTCCATACCATGGGACGTCCCATCCAGTATAGGAACTGGGGAGTGGGGGCGGGGAATCGCCGCGAGGGGACTAGCTGGGTGTCAGTGGGCGGGTGGTGAGCAATTGCCCTGCGCATCATTTGTACATTCCAATCCTTTTATTACTACTGTTGTCATTTTGTTAGTGTTGTCATTATCATTATTAGTTTCTTCTTTTCTGTTCTATTAAACCATTCGTATCTCAACCCATGAGTTTTACTTCTTTTCCCGATTTTCTCCCACATCCCACTGGATGGAGGGGAGTGAGTAAGCAGCTCCGTGGTGCTTAGTTGCTGGCTGGGGTTAAACCGCGACAAAAACATAAGAAACTGCATTATTATTATAATTCTATTGTTACATATGTTGCTATTGTTAAACAAAGTATGTTTGAGGTAATAACAAAACTGTGTGCATAGTACATGAGTTGTGGTCCTAACTTTTTCATTTCCTAGGCCATGTGAAATTATTACTTCTGTAGGGAGTAAACATTTCTGCTCTGTAAAGGACTATATAGTGTAGTAAGTAATATAGACCTAGGCTTATTGTAACATATTGCAAAAAGGTCAGAGATAAATTTGCTTAAAGAATAACATATCAGCCTAGAGACAAATCCTAGCACCACCTAATGCGAGAGATGGAGTCAAGTTTATTAGAAGTGATTTAGTCAAGTTTGAATGGGCTTCATTAGCCAAGGCAATTTAAAGTGTGTCTCCACACAAAGCATATTATATGTACAATACACATCTTCAAATTAGCAGTGTTCAATATGCAGCCTCTTCCATCTGCAGTAACCAGAGAAAATTTAAAGTAAGAATTTTGTTAGTAGAAAATAATAGAGGAGGAGATAACACAAACCAAATGAGAAGTAGGGCAAGGAAAATCAATTTCTCATCAACTGTGGGGCAAATAACTTTAAACAAAGTCACATAGTTTCTGATCAGTACCAAATAACAACATGGTTCCTTTGGGCTAAATTGCAATAATAAAGGACCAAACTCATGACAGAGGAGACTTTAACTTTTATTGGAAAAGCTGTGAAATAACAAGAAAATCCCACACAATTTATAGCTTATCCCTAGAAAGCAGATAGAAGGGGCCTTTGGCATGACATTTGTGTTAAGTGTATTTTACTATAAGATAGCTAATGCCCTGAGCAAATATAGCAACAGCAAAGAGTAAGAAATTCTTTGCATAGAAGCTGAAAAACTAGTTGTGACATGTTAGCTCAAAATAAGAAATGTTTTCATTACACTGAGCAAAGGGAATATGTGACACAAAAGGAACTGTGATGATATTACAATGTATATCAGAACTGCTTGATTAATCTCCTGTCTGGGAAGTTTGAAAAAATAGACACTACAGAAGACTTAAATTAGAGGAATGATAAGCACGTACTTCCAGATTTCTGCTTCTTCCCTCCATTTTATCCTATAGTTTATTGCTGAAGGATTTTCACATCCTTAAATTATACTTCCTTGGGCATCGTGATATGTGTTATGCCTCCAGAAAATCATGCTTCTCAAAAAGCTACGCGCATCCCACTCTGACCCTCTCCTTTTTTAGTTATAGCTCCTGTTAGGAACTTCAATGTAGGTTTAGGTCTTGAGGAAACATGGTGTTTATTCAAAGATCAGTTCGCAATGTTTTTCATTTCCTCCCCACCCAAGGTGCTGTCATACCACTTCCCCTCTACTCACCTTTGGGAAGGTTTTGTGAAGAATCTGTAAATTTGGGGCATGCTTCACTCTTGGTCTGCCTCTTCTCTTACTGTAACATCCCCATCCCCATGGTATTTGGGACAGAGCTGAAAAACTGTTAAGAAAGAAAGAACAATTCTCTGCTGTACTCCCTCTACTGGGCATAGCTGGCAGGGTTTCGGTACAGGGGTGGCGGTTGTGATGTGTGGGGGAGGAAGCCTTGAGCTGCCTTGTGCTGGTCACAGCCATTTCCAGCCAGTCCCAGCTGAGAAGTGTTGAGTCTAGGATACAGAAGTCCAAATGCATGGCCCAGCTGCCAGCTGGGTGGCACTCCAAAACAGCCCTAATTTGCATAATCAGACAGTAGCATCTAATTGAGGATGAAATTTCAAGTATGAATAAGCCCAAAAGAGTTGATCAAGAATCACTCTCACCTAGATTTTCTAATTGACTGTGCAGTATGCATAGATCCTATTAAAAACATTAGTTTCAGTCCAGAATGTGAGTTTGCAGGTATTTGAAAATCAGTGGTCCTCAGGTTTGAGGAAATGCTGTGAGTGCTTAGTGGAAACAGAAGAAACTTCAGCAAGAGCACCAGTGTTTTGTTTCCACTTAGTAAAAGAGATGCACTTTTTACCTCATGTTAGCTAAGACCCATAACAAAACCCAGATGAAATAAATTTTCCCAGTGTTAGGAAGAATAAAGTAAGCATAGTCTCTCCTCCCCCACTGCACATCACTCTCTAACTCGGTTATGTCCTGTCATCATTAGGATATTACCGTATAATTACGAGCACATTTTTATGCACAGATGGGAAGAGCGTGCCTTGTATCTTAGCAAATACACGGGATAAGCTCTAGGCCTTACATAGCCACAGTAGAACTTGGTGAAAAGCAGCAGTGAGAAGTCATTAGTTCAGTGGGCTATACAGAGCACAGGGTACCCTGACCTCCTCTGCCTGAAATGTTGTGTAGGCTGCTGCTGGCATAAGCAGGAAGCAAGAACAGTTAACTTAGATGTCCACCTACCATGAATTAAGTTATGTGAATAAGCACTGTGGCCAATATCTAATCTTAATGTCTGACTTCTCCTCAGAAGTAGATTTAGCACTGTTTCTTTCCATTGCTTTCCAGTACATTAAGCTTTTTCCCTTTTGTTTTAATTAGCATACAGAAGCCAACACCTTCAGGTTTCCAAACAAATGAGTACGCTGATGCCCAGCTTCAAGAGATTGTCAGAAAAATGCGGGAAAGGGCAACAGTATACAAGGAAAAGCTGAAAGACCCAGTGCTGTCCTCCCCTGAAGGCAGTCCTACAGCTTGTAAGTGACTCAAGAAATAGCTGTGCATTTTTTGAGTTTAAAGATGAAAATTATTTTCTGGGAACAGAAAATACTGTGATAAAATTTTCAAGTAAGTATAGCACGTTTACCCACTGAAATGGATCAGTTTGTGCCCACTGAAGTCAATTTATCCATATTAGCTAAACAAGCCAGGTCCTTAGCTATGAGCTACCTTTGAACCCCATCACTGAAGAACTGGGGAAAAAAACCATGGGTAATGTCTAGAATCATCCCTGTCAAGCAGTTTTCTATATTTTAAAATAGCTCCCAGACATGTTTATTCATAGGAATGAATCTGAAACATATGAAGAAACATACATATCTTATGAGTAGACATTAGTCTCTCTGAGATTAGCTCTGCTATGTAAAAGTAAATAAAATTTTAGCCATGGCAGCAATCTTCCAGACACACTGAGGACTCAAAGTACATGCCTTGAATAGAGCAAACTCATCTGAAATTAATTAAATATTGACTTTTAACAAAATATGACACATAAAAAAAATATGATGTTTTTCCTCTTCAGAAGGAAGTTTTACTTTTTTTTTTTCCTTTTCCCAAAGAATTGATTGTGGTGATTGTATATTCTGACATTTTTTTAGAAGGTGTTTATTACTTACCTGTTTTTTAATAAGCTGCAGAAAATAGTGCCTGAAGTATCATAAACTATCACAGCTGATAAAGGAATTCCTTTTTAAAAAAAATTATTTCTTTGGTCTTTTACCTCTTTTGTTCTCTTGGTAGAACTTACAAGCATTTATTTCCTAAATCATTATAGATCCAGTTTGCCAGTTTACTGCTAAGACTGTGTATCTTACTCAGAGGTAAAGCCACCAGAATTAAGGGGACAAATGTATGGACAAAATTATCCAGCCCAAAGATGGAAGAACTGGACTCAAAGGGGTACCACAAGACTTTTGTAAGCCTAGAAATATACAAAACTGTAGGCTTTCCCGTTAGTTTCATCTTGCATATGAGGTCTCAGGAGAGGGGAGAGATCAGCCCATGGCACAGGCATCTTTTTTTATCTCCATCCTAACTGCATGCATTATTTGCAACAGTCATGTAAAAAGAAATGCCCAGTTGCATTAATGAATGTTAAATTATGAATTACCTTATTTCTTGTCAGTCTTTTATGGCATCAGTTGTGAGCACTGTCCAAGGAAATACAGTAATATATATCTCGCACTCCGTAACATGAAGTGTCCTGTTCTTGGTAGCAGATGTACATGATTATCAGTGGTGACTTTATTCTCCAATCTGTTTTCCAATGCATTCCGTATTATAATGAATTGTAGCTTTAGTCACTGCCAAGTGTTTTTAGAAGAGTTTTTAACATGATAAGGGTCTTGTACGTGCTAAACCAGGGTGTAGTAATTGAGCCATTACAAAGATATCACCGTTTGCGGCATTCTACGCTGCATCTTCTAGCACCATCAAAGAAGAAGCCTCCACCCCCACCAAAAGAAGAAAAAAAAGAAGAAAAGAAAGAGGATGCAGAAGCAAAGCCAGAGGAGGATCATTACTGCGACATGCTGTGCTGCAAATTCAAAAAACCTCCACTGAAAAAATACATGGAGCATCTGCAGCTACCAGACAGCATAGACTCATACACAGGTAAATTAAAAGCTATGCAATAGAATGAGGTAAAGGCATACTGAAGTGACCTATGATTACATAGTACCTGTAAGCCACCATAAGATCCACACTCCAGTTTGCAACTCAGAGGGACACACAGACCCTGCCCCAAAGAACATTTATTCCAAACAGGGAGAAGACAGGAAAAGTGACAACAGTTGTAAAGATGGTATGCACAAAGCTGGTATGCAAACCAACCACAATTAAAACCCAAGTCTTCTGATTCTTGATCTAGAATTTGTCCTATTCAATAGGGCCAAATAATTCTTTTGTCAGTTATACCACACACCAGCAGCATGCAATATGTATTGAGTTTCTCCAGATACACTAAATTCTATATGCTCTCATAAACTCATCTTTTTTCCCTTTTGCAAATTCTTTTTGTGACTCCTAGTTCCAGCCTATATCACTTTATCAGCCTGTGCTGTTGAAAAAGGGAGAATGGTAGGTTGCTCTGGAAAGAAACATTCCAAGAGACTACAGTAGAATAAATGTGTCTAAAAGAATCAGAAAAGATTCTAAGTTCATGTCTGTAAATTCCATGTTTTTTTCTTTCAGATCGCCGTTATGTAGCATGGCTCATGCTTGTGACAGTCGCCTATAATTGGAATTGCTGGTTTATTCCCCTTCGCTTTGTGTTCCCATATCAAACCCCAAGTAATACAATATATTTTTTTATCATGGACATCCTTTGTGATATCTGCTACCTGTGTGACTTACTGATTTTCCAGCCCCGAGTGCAATTTTTAAGAGGTGGAGACATAATAGTAAGTATTGGAAGTGGGATTTCCACAGGTAGTAGTTGTGTGTTAAAGTACTTTATAGAAATTCCCTCTAATCTGACACATTTTTTCCTGCTATGTCAAATCTATGTAACTTTTTTATTTATCAGACGATACCTATGTTCTTCTTCACTGGCCTTCCAGTGGAAAATCTATTTTGGAAGAAGGAAACATATCCATTGTCTACATTCTTAAAAAAAAAGAAAAAACAGATTTGAAAGTAACAGATGAGAGCAGTCGGAAGAGACATAAAGCTCTTTCTCACCAGGACTGAACTGGTGCAGCTTCACTGGAAGCACTGATTATATGACTATGTACTCATACATGTATGCAGGTGTATGATTGTGTGAAACTTTCAGCTTTCTGTTCACTTTGTGCAAGAATCATAGTTGAAGACAGTGCATATTCTTCTAGGGCCGAACAGGATATGTGTGTTTTGTTACAGATTGTGGGATGGGAGAGGGCAAAATCAGAGCAAATCCCTGTAATTTCAGGATGCTTTAAAAATAATTTATTTGAGATATTTTATTTTGGGAAAATAGGTACATTCAATTTCGCTTCTTGCTACTATTGTTGTGTTACATTTTATAGAAAAATGCAAAATAAAACTCTAAGAAAGCATCTGAAAAAAAGGTAAAAGTTTGCCCTTAACTTATCTAAAGGGCATCTAGAACATTTACTTTTCTTTAAAATCTTCCCTGCTTTTGATTCTGTAACTTCTTATAGAAGAAAGCCTAATGAGGAAAAAAATGAGTTTAGGTAGCTTCTGTGACACTACTGTGCCCAACAGACAGAAAATTCAAAATTATATGTCTTCAAATGTAATTTGGGACTAGCTTTAGTTCAGTGCTTTTACATAAGATTTTACACATTGTGCATACAAGATAATACTGATACCTTTACAGAGGAATCTCAGATAAAACTGTGCAAATATAGTTTAGATAGACATTAAATGCAGTGCAGTATAATGTATTTTTCCATGCCAAGACATTCAGTAACTGGCAATCTTACCTAAATCCTACAAAACTCATGTTTTATGAACAAGGTTAAAACTCTAACATAGGAAGCTTACCTTGTATTTCCCTTGAAGCTGTTTGTACAATTCATAGATTTTAGTCCATGAAGAGATCATCTACTGCCTGATCTCCTGCATTTAGTTTAATGTTTAAATGGATAATAGTGAAAAGTTGGCTGGAAATATCCTTAAGATTTTAAAGCTTTTTAAACTGTCCCTGGTATAAATACAGAATGTATAGTAACAGATATATTTCTTTAGATACTTGTGATTACCCTTTCCTATTAAGGTATTAGTTTCAGTTCTCATGGAGAGCAATTTAAAAATAAACAGCTAATCATTACTAATCAATGTAATGTTGATTATTATAATGCTAATAATGCTAGCATGTTAATACTAGCTTTCAAAGAGCTAATTTTATACAGCACCATCAGAAATGTTCTTTGCATTTTTCTTGGAACCACTGAAGTTAAATGGAGTTTTTGTCCCTGAAATTGAAGGGGTTTGGGTCAAGCACCAATTGGTACAGATGTGTTGAGAAGGAAGATTTGTGGGGAAAAGGTAATGCACTTTGCTAGACCAACAGCCAGACTTGGAAAAAATCGGACAAACCTCAAACTTGATTTTTTCAGGTAGGTCTAATAAAATCTGGTCTAATAAAAGTACTTCTTCCTACAGATCTTTCTCCATTCATACTCTTAGACCATCATTAATATAACTGTCATCATCCCTACTATCAGAAGTGAATTATTACTGAGTAGCAGAAGCTTACTCTTGACATTCTGTTCTTGACTATGCCTTTTTCTCCTTTTGTTATCACTGTAGTCAGACAGAGTGGAAATGAAGAAATTCTACCACAGCTCTGTGAAGTTTCGGGTAAGCAGACCCTATGTTACTGTCTGGCTGTAGGATTTCACAGGATTTTTTTAATTCAGTGAAAGTCACTGTTGGTTTAAGAACATCACCAGAAAGCATTGGCTTGATGGCATGTCAGTGCTCACCAGCTGAAGATTGCCATCTTCATAAACAGTGTTTAATTATAAAACAGAATAATTATAAATGCAATTATAAATATTAATACTGAATAATAATAAATTAATAAAATTGAATGAATGCAATTCTCTGTTTTGACTTATTTGTGTGAGGTCATCCCTGCACACACTGCAAGACAATAGCATGGTTTGCCAGAGATTCGTTAAACAAAAAGTCTTTAGCTTAGATGATAATTCTATTCAGTAAACTCTTATGAAGTACCTTATGGTGCTGAATAGGTCATCACTCACACAAGTAAACAAAAAATTAGATTTTTGATGCTCATTGCACTTTGTAAAAAAAAAGATGCATTTGATTTAGCAAAATTGTTCATTTTGTTCCTAAATACTGTTTTTGCCAACAGAGGATAGGTAGTCTATTGAATTTCTGATACACATACACCTCTGTGCCATTGAGCCCACATCTCTGAAATGTCACTTATTGCCCCCTCCTCTTCTGTAAATACTTTTGCACCTGCCTTGTTTCAGAGTTAAATTTGTGTCAGTGACTGTGGTATTACTACTTATATACTTGAGGTTAAGGATCCAAAAGGATATATGCTGTACAGGCAAGTGAGTAGGACAGAGTCAAACCTACAGCAAGAGAACTAAGATGATATGTATGATTTTATTTTAAGTCCTCACTTGCAGTATGTTTAGTGTTCTTGATTTCTGCAGAAACTAATGAGAGTTGAGTGTTCTCACCACATGCAAGATATAGATATAATCTGGGAATTTGTCATATGATTAAGTACTAATTAACAGTTACTGATATTAAAGCACTTCTGACTAAATTTTGCCTCCTCTTAGACATGTGCCTGAGAGAGGTAGAGAAGCCATAAAAGGCTGTTTGTCCTCAATCAATTTTTTGGTTTGCTTTGCTTTTTTAACATAGTTTGGTTATTAACTGCATCTTACTTGCATGGAATAAAAAGGTCAGTGCTGCATGCTAGTTGCTGCCAATGTGAGTTGCATCTTTCAGAGCAAAGGCATTTTTTATTACAATGAGATGAAGCCTACAGTTCCACATCCCTCTTTTGTTCCCAAATGGTATCAGCAACAGAGCAAGGCATCATAGGGTCTTTAAAAAGGCAAAGCCAAGTTTGCCACTGCTTTCCTTCCCTTCACAGAATTCTTGGGAAGAATAAAGTAGGCAGATAAGAAGAGTAATCACACAGTTGACGGACTGCAGGGAGATGTTGAAAATCTTAGCGATATGGGAAGAAGAAGTACCCAAATGTAACAAAAGACAATATCTATTAAAAAAAAACCACCAACAACCAGACTTACCATCCTATGATGAACCTGTTGTTTGGAACACATGGCTTCTTCAGGTTGCAAGCAAGGAGTCTAATTCATTGTGCTCCCCCAGGTTGCTTTAGGCAGTCTGGTTTTAAAGCTGTAGGACTTGTAAGAAGGGCTTGTGAATTTCTTTCCCCACCTCCACTCACCAGCCACATACTTACCATTTTAGTCTCATCAGAACTGTAATCAAAATAACAGAATCTATTAGTAACCAAATATCTGAGATACTGTTAATAATCCCCATGAAACAGATTAAAATCTCAGGCATGGGGGACTTAAAAGCAGGGCAGAGCAAAGCTGTTGGTGTTTTTTCAAAGAGATAATCTTGCCTGCCAGTACTTGGGAAGTTACAGGCTTAGCATGCTGACTGTTCAAATATTACACCCAATCATGATTCAATCTAAGTAGGTTTTTGACAGCAAGTAAATGCATTATGATTATTGTGAAGTTTAAATTGACCTCTCTGCTCTTCAACAGCTTGATGTGGTATCAGTATTGCCATTTGACATTTTATACTTCTTCTTTGGATTTAACCCAGCATTTAGAGCAAATAGGATGCTAAAGGTAAGATCTGTGTTAGTGATGCACAGCTAACTACACAGAAATGTTTTTACAACCCAATTGAAAGTTGTTTATAATATTTAGGAATATGAAATTTAGAAATTGGAAAATATCTTCAGGATAAGCTACAACATCAGAAAATAAACCAACAAAAAATACAAGTTATAGTCTAGCCAAATGAAGCCTTCTTCTGACTTTATTATTTCCTACTTTCAAAAGGTGTTTTGTCACTAAGGCTGGTTTGTTTCCATTATTTAAATTAGATTAATCTTAAATTACCTGTTTGGTTTTCAAAGATCAGAAAAATTAATTTAAGATCACTAGTTAATGTATTTTCCCCTTCTGTTAGTCATGTCAGGTGTTTAGGAGCAAAGGAGGGAATTTTAAGGAAAACATAAACTATACACAGCATACTTAACAAGCACAAGTCCACTTTTGTTATCGAGTCCAGAGACATCTGGAGCTGTGCAATGAAGGGTCTGAGAAGGGATTAGACAGCAACCCTCTCCCTGCATTTCACGGTACCTAGTAGGTCACTCTGCAACTAAATACATTCCCCTTCACATAATCACTATATTGACAAAGAATTGGCTTTCATTTAAAGTTGGGGGGAGACACAAGAACTCTGAGAATAAAATCAGGGTACTCTTCAGTTTTCAACAAAACTTCAAAACTCCATAAATCAGGACCAAAACAATACGAAAGAATGAAAAGTTAAATAGTACCTCATATAAGGCAAACAGATGTGTACTAAACAAAAACAAAGAAAAAAGCTACATGTGAATATTAAGGGCTATCATGAAAGCTAAACTACAAATAACAGGAAGAATTCGATATAGCAGCAGCTGATACTACATGGTATCATCTAGTATGTGGTTGTTGATACATATGATGAGTTACTGGAGAATTATTGGAATTTCAGAAAGAGAAAAAAGGGATTTTTATGTGTGTAATTCTCTCTGATAAAGTTGCCCAAGCAATTATATTTGTTTGAGGAAGTAGAAGTCATTCATCTGCAGCAGTCTGACCTAAACAGCAAGGTTATTTCTATACTCAGATTAATGGGACACTCAACACCCAAAACAATGTTTAACTCAATTTTCATCTTTGGTTTTGCAGTTCACTATTTAGTTAAATGTTTAAAGAAAGTCAGACTACTGAAAAATCCATTATTTTCAAAATGTGTATATGAACTAATGTCAGTACTATTATAATAAGACGTGTAATGAAGAAAAGTGATTGACTTACTTTCATTTGTTTCCCATTCAGCATAACACATTCTTTGAGTTTAACGATCGTTTGGAAGCTATTCTGGACAAAGCATACATCTACAGGTATGTGCTTATTTAACTCTTGTAGCATGCAAATCTTGACACAGAATGCAGTTCATTTGATTTCATGAGTTGTCAGTGAAGCATTGGATGGAATATGATACATCTTTTATTGTTCAATTTAAGATTTTTAAAATATGTCTTTACTGTAAGCACTAAAATAACAACTGTAAAGCTGCACTCACATATGAAATCTAGCTCAGTTCAGCTGGCCTGGTTTAGGCAAAATGTCCACCAAACACAGGCTCCTGCCAAAATTTAACTGAACAGAAGTATCAGAAAGAAGTTTCTTCAGTGAAAGAGCTAAAGAACAGTTCCTTCAGGTTACTAATAGCAGTGCCAAATCCTCGGTAGCTGTTTATTTGTACTTAATAAAACTTAAGAGCTTGAGCCTGTGTCAATATTTTTCTTCAAATATGCTCTCATCATGAACCTGGCATATACAGAAACTTGATCATCCACTGCATTGACTAAACTTGGAATGAGAATCAACTCAGCACAGATCTCAAATAGTGATTATGACTGTTGTCTGTTGCACTATGTTCTCACCTTCTGCATTGACAGGAAGAATTTTGATTCCAACTCAAGTAGTCCATGGACATGGTTATGGCAAGTTTCATAGGCCCCTCAGCTGTCAGTGATGCTGCTAAGAGACAATGAACCTATCTACTTTGTCACCATTATTGTCATCTACTGTCAATGTCATCAGCCCTAGTTTATCTTGTGCAACTCCTACGCCAACAGATTATTTTTTTCCCTGACCCAGTTTTGAGGCATGTATTGTTCCTGTGTGCTGCTGCTGCAGAAATAAGAATCTGCTGTTTACTGTCTTATTCTATTTCAGAGATTATTGCACTTAAATGATAGACTTGGTGTTTATATATTGCAAATGCGATATTTTATGAGATTTAGAGACTAGTTAAATTTGAAAAGAAGGTTGAAACATCATCTCCTCTTTCATATTTTTGTGTACCTGCAAAATGAAACAAAACTTAGAAGTTTGAAAATTCTACTAAAGTATTTTTGAAGATGCTAACCTCCACAAAGCTTATTCTCATGTTGCCCTCTCACTTATTGAAGAGTCTTTTGTGGTTTGGTTGTTGGGGGTTTTTTCTTTCTTTTTTTTTAAATTCTTGTTGGTACAAGAGAAGGCTTTTCTGAATTTCCACAAGATGAAGAAATTTCTTGTCAGTTGCTGAATCACTACGTCCCTATCTTCTCTAATTTCTAATCTCATTAAAAAGAATGGGGTTTCATCTGCTTTGCTTGTACTTTTTAACTTTTTCTAATGTTGAGAACTTTTAAAATTAATTATTTGCCATATTATATCCTTTGCTTTGGAGTCATAACTCAATGACTTTTCTGTATCTCCTATAATATTTGCAGTGAGTCCTGGGAGATACAGATTTTTAATATAGATGGTTTTGAATCAAGTAATTAGTTCGTATGTAACAACAATGTTGTGTGTATATGGATTTCAAGGAAATGGAAACAAATTAGCAAACCCATTTTCACCCAAATAAGCAGTTTTGCAACAGACAGTTTCATACTATATAAAAGTATGGAATGGGAAATTATTGTTGAAAAGGCAAGTTGAGAATGGGATGCGTATATCTTCAAACTAGCCTAACTTTGAAGAATGTGATGTTGATTCACATGTCAAAAAACAGGGAAGGTGCTGGTTTAGAAAGGCTGACACACAGAGCAAGATCTCATTGGTCATGTAAAATGTACAAAGTAGCTGAAAAGACAGAGCCAGCTACTCTGCAAAGCTGTTCTGCCTTGTTAGACAGTTTTGTAGCATGGGATTTGTTGAGTGCCACAACTGTCTGTTGCTGCTTGTGTCTTTTCTTCCTGGTCACAGGCCCACTTGCATTTTCCAGTATTAAATCACTTGCAGAATGTAAAATGCAGAATGTAAATTGCACAATGTAAATATTACAAAGTGAATCCATTTTCTACCTCATACTCTTAAGAGGCCAGACACCTGAAATTTGTGAAATAGAGCACTCTTCATAACTAAAATACAATTTTAAATCCCTTTGAAGATGTGCAGAAAAACAAGGGTAGGGAACATGGATTTCAATATTGCTCAGCATATATGGCGTTAACAGTATTAATGCTTTAATATCTATAGGATTTCCCATCAGTGCATTGCTAAGGTTTGTGGTCGAAAAAAAATGTCAGCATACTGTCCTAGCAAAATATTTTATTTTGTATTTGCAAAACACCTATTAAATATGTCATGCCATGCCCTGATACAATGCTTTAAAACATACTTCAGAAAACACTGACTCCAAGTTTTTGAGGTACTCATTAGTAAAAACATTTATATGGCAAAGATCTTTTAATTGTCATACCAGAAGGCATTAGGGTAAAGAAAGAAAAAGGATAAATGGAGAAGAGAGGTAGTTATACAGAAGAGTACAGATGGGAGCTGAAAAATACAATTAAAAAAAAAAAAAAGATGGGCTGTTTGTGCAAACCACTGCATTTTATTTGAATGTAGCAATGTTGTTTTGATCTTAGACCTTGGAATGGTCACCATCTGAGCGATAAGGCACCAATTAACTGGATAATGTCAAACTAAACTTCTACACAGAAAGTATATGTGCCTGGTTGGACTCTCTTCTTAAACTCATTACTTTTGGAATAGAGCTAGCAAAAGTTACTACATCTTACCTACCCATTGTGGTAGAGTCAACATGTGCCTAGAGAAATATAATACATATTGTAGCAAAGGCTTTCAAAACCTTTACTCTGACCTCAGGAGTCCAGGCGCATGGATTCAAACTTGTGCACAAGACCCAGCATGGTCAGTATTGTAATATTACTAGATCGCATCAGCTATCTGCTGTTCTCAAAAGCTTACAATCCTAAACGGAGCTGTCCTGGAAGAACACCAACATTTAAAGAGAGAAGTGGCATTCATTTGTCAACATCCTAAAGACGAAGAGTACCTGTAGATAAATTGCTCAATGGCATGGAGAGGCAAAGGAGGGCATGCAATGGCACCTCAAGAAACAGCAAAGGAATGCATAATACAGAAGCAACCACAGAGATGTTATCTCCCATTAACTTAGATCTTATAAAATTTTCATAAAACCGTGCACTCAGTTACTATGCACTGCAAACTGCACTGAATTCTAGCTGTAGCAGATAAACTCATTATGTACCAGATTCCCCGTGTTTAGGCAAGTCCTGTACTTTCCCTGCTTATTTATCCCTTGCCTGTATGAATATTTGAATGGAGAGCTAAATCCAGGAGATCTTCCTTTTGATCCTCATCCACTGAACAGAGGATATACAATGAGATCATTATTGTATTAAACAGAAAGCTGCTTGGTGCTTAAGTAGTTCATCATTGATGTTCTTCAAAGAACTGGCCATAAGCATAAGAACTGGGATTAGGAATGATATAACTCCTGCTGTAGCCAGTAAATCATACTATTTAGCGGATCTACTGCAGACTTCCTAGCACAGCTCTTGTAAAACAGTTCGTTTCTGATCTCAGACATTTCTTGGCTTTGGTTCACAAGTTTAGAGCCTATCTTGAACAGAGTTTGGCAAACACATTAATTTGTACCCTCTAGCCTCATTAATATAGCTTCAAATTTCTGTATATATTCACAGCCAGTTAATGCAGCTGATTATAAAGTCCTCAGGGAATGATAATTTAGAAATTACCCTGTGTCAAATAATCTAGGAAAGATTTATTTGACCTTGGACAAATGTGAGGGACAGGTAACTGCCAGCTCTTTTTTTCACAGAATCAATACAGGTAGGGAACTACTTAGTGGATGCTTAACATAAACACTGTTGAACCAAAAAAGCAGTGGGTTCCGTATTAAAAGGAAGGAAAAATGTAAGTTGTTTTAAAAGAATCTGTTGACTTTTATAGGGTCATTCGAACAACTGGATACTTGCTGTTTATCTTGCACATTAATGCATGCCTGTATTATTGGGCTTCAGACTATGAAGGACTTGGCAGCACTAGATGGGTGTACGATGGCAAAGGAAACATGTAAGTTCCTTTCTCTTGCAAGAGATTTTTTTGTTGATTTTGCTCCTTCCTGCATCCCCCTCCTTCTCCCATGCTTTTGCTTGCAAGGCATGCCTTTACTTTACAAGTGCTTCGATAGAAAACTTTTAGCACCATGTCTGCTGATTAGCAGCTTTCATTACTAACACATATTAGGAGGGCAGGTGCAGTGAAAAATCAGTTTACTGCTTTTATAGGTTTATGAGTCAGTGCTAAGCACTAACTTAATTAAACATTTAGAAAGCAACAAGGGTCATAAATTAAACTTACTGATTGCATATGCACATGGGAACTGTTAGAAAGATTGCAGAACAATCCCTCAAAGGAATCAGAGGCATAGATTTTTTTTCTGCCACACAGCATTGTGTCATTAAAATGCAACATTTTAGTCCCTCTAAACACCATGGTGATTGGTCTGAAAAAAATTCCACCCACTTTCTCTGATCTTTTGAGAAGGTCATGCTTAAACATGTGGCAGAGTGTCTCTAGTGGGAAGGACTAGATGTTGGCACACTTTTCCATAAACTCCTTGTGACAGCACTAGGCTGGGTGCCAAGTAACGGACATATATTAAGATGATGGAGATGAAGCAAGAGAAAATAGCAAAGTCATAATATATTTTGTGTGTAGTTAAATAAAAACATATCTTGTAGGTTCAGATGTATAAATGTTCATTTCTTTCAAAGGCCATAATATAGTTAAAGTCGCAGAAGCTCAATTTGTTCATTAATTACATTATTTGCAAAACAGCATATAATATATTACTGCTGTCATAAATCACCCTTTAAACAACATTTCATGTTTCTCTTGGAGACATGCTTCTCTTGCTTGTAATTTTTTCAGACTTCTTGAGTTTGGTGTGAAGTCACTATCCTGAAGGGTAAGAAAATAGCCTTTGAGAGTAAAACACACTTTGTGTAAAGCAGCATTGATTTTTTTATAATTAGGGTTCTCTTTCAAAAAAATGACATGGCTGGTTTCCACACACCGCTAAAATAAACAGTTTGAGTACTGCAGTCAGACATGTGCAAGCAAGTCATAGAGCTCAGGTGGGACCACTTATGTAAGTGAAATTATACACAGGTATTTATTTGCAGGATCAAGGCTTCCAGAAATCTGACAAGAAAAATGCAGAAAGAATTTCCATTATAACTATTTTTGTTAATGTCATTCTTAAGAAAACTTGCCTCATTATTAAAAAATAAGGTAACTAAGACTGAGCAACTTGAACACTCTGAAAGTAGAGAGCTTACTCAGTCTTCAATCTTTTAATTCTTCTTCAGAACAGCCTAAAGAACAGGCAAGAAAGTCTTCTTGTTTTTCATGACAATAATATTTTACACTTCACTTAGGGAAACAATTGGCAGAATTTATTTGTTAGCTTGATCACAGAAAATGCAGTTGTCCCCAGAGGCAATGGTCAGGTTTTTTAATATTTTGTGATACCTTCTCCACAAGGAGACAAAAACACTTCTCAAATGATGTCACACTGAAATTAAATGGGATTTAGGGCAGAATTTTTTATAAACAATTATAATAAACTGATAATTCAAGGTCTACATTAAACTGAGAAGCTGAAATAAAATGCATATTAGAATCTATCCATGTAAGCTTCATTAAGCCATTTATCTACTTCATCTTGGCATTGGTTGGTGAATGTATGACTTTATTCTTTTGCCTGCATCTAACTCATACTGGATTATATGGTCCCATGTACATGGAACCCCAAAGAGTATCCCATGCTGAGCTGCATTTCATGAAGTATAGCTTAGTATCCCACTAACAGCAAATGCCTTCTGTATGGGATAGTCATTGCCTTAGAGAATCAGGCATGACATATTATCTGAGTGTCAAATATTTGGGGATTTGTAACAGATAGGCATTGTGTGAACATTTGTTATTATTGGAGAAGCCATGTGAACTTAAACTTATCAGACAAGATACTTCTAGGTATATTCATTTCTTTGGAAAGCAGGAATTAAGAACAATCCGGGAAAAATCTGTCAGAAAAAGTGACCAGAACTGCAGTATATATTATGGCACAGCAGTGCAGATGTAATTTCCTTTCACATGGCAGTCAGCGTTGCCAATATTTGAAGCAAAATATGCCATTGGTCTCATACAGAAAGGGAACACATTCAGAAAGAAGATAAGACAAACATAGCTTCTTAGCTAATTAAAAAAAAAATGACAGTAAGCAGTTTGACAAATAAATCAAAATTCTAGTGGTCTCAGATTACACTGACCCAAAGCAAAGCAAATGATCTGGCACTGATTTAGTGGCATGAATGTTTTATGTAAAATCCCTGCTGTGTCCATAAAATGTTGCTAGTTATGGCCAAAACCAGTTCTTAAAAATGTAAGGACTTCTAGGATCTTTTTTTTTTTACTTTCCAGGCTAAAAGAATACACAGACAACAGTTTCCCTTATCAATTTGATTATATATATATATATATATGTTCCTGAGCAGACATACTAACTGCTGATCTTCAATTTTTAATGAACGGCTGTACAAAGCACTCGAACCACAAGCAAAATTATCAAAGTAGCTCTTTTTGCAAATTTCTGCTAGCTGTATTCTTTTCCACATCATGTCCAGACTCCAAAGTGTTAGTGCCAGTCCAGGAAGATTTGAGGTCTTTTGCATGGCAGCCTTCAATCAAAATGCCTTTGACCTGAGGTGCAAAAGGCAGTCAACTTTACCCCTCTGCAACACACCCAAATTAGCCACACAAGATGTTCCCAGCATTAAAACCGCACTCATGAGCTTGTATTAGGCAGACAGACCTCAGTGTCCCCTAATGCAGAAGGATAGCATCCCTGATGCAACACCATAGTGTAGAGCCTATGTAACCACGGCAGCAGGATATTGAAAATGTCTTTTTATTATAGCTAAGTGAACAATTTGAACTGTATGTGTATATTTACAATCTAATTTAACTACTAAGTAAGAGATTGGTCTCCCTAATTCCTCAGGAAAATGGACAAATCCTCTAGAAAGGGATTCAAGGCAGGAATGTAGTGTTGTCCTGAATTGTCCCATGGAAGTATCTGTCTCTTTCATCACTGCCCATAAGGGAAACTAAAACTCGGGAGCTAAAATTCCTGTGCAAACCCCACAGGTCAGCATTAAATTTAGACAAAACAAATCATTCGACTTTGCTCATGGTGTATTTCTCCTGCTGCTTGCAAGTCATCCACAAGTAGTCTGCAAAATTCACTGGCATCTTTATTAATTAAGACATCTATTTGCATCCTGATTATGTTTCTCTGTAGCTTGCTGCCTTTCTGCTCGGGGCACAGACTTAGCAGATATCTGGAAGTCACAGAAAATGGTCACTGTACATGTGTAGAACAACTCTACTTCTTTGGTGTTCATTGCCCGACGGCCAGTAAGACTGGCATATCTTAAAAGGTGTCTCCCGGGTATCAGCTATCCATTGTACTTGCAATAGGTCTGATGTGTCATACTCCCAGTGCTCGCTATACAAAGGCAGTTATCTGCCTCCAGACAATCTGTGAAGGCACAGCCCAACTCATAAGTATGTCAGACCTAATGCTTTCAGACCTGCTACTTGCAGCCCTACTTTTTAGATAAAAGCTTTGTAGTTTACACCATTCTGCCTAAGATCATCATACCCACAGCCACCGGATGAATAAGTCACTCAAGAAAAAGAGGTACTAAGAAGAAGGTCATTAGGGTACCAATTTATAAAGGCCACTTCTTTACTCTGCTTAAACCCATCCTGGCTGTAATCCGAGAGGAGTCAAATGTGATAGCCCTGAAATAATGCTTCCCTGGGCTGAAATGAATGTGTGAATACCACCTTAAAATCTGATAGCCACATGCACAAAGACTTGATTTACCTGTATTAACCAAAACCATGTAAGAATTTTAGCATATTCTGAAATGGACTTTTATGACAAAGATATTTCTATTGACATAATATGACAAGTTATCTTATTTGCAGTGTTTCTGAATGTTTTCATACCTAGGACTTATTTTAGGGAAAAATCTAGTAGTTTGATTGCCTGAAGGATAAACATATATTCTATGTTGTGCGGAGGGAAAATCCTTTTCTTGTCTCATGTTATTTGCTTCAACAGTAATTTTATAGCAGGGTAGTAAACTGTATGGTGAGCAATGATTGTTTCCAGACACTAGCTAGTAGGAAGCAGAGCTGCTAATACTGTTGAAATAGGAATCTGTTTTTTCTGGCTTTCCTTAAACAAAATTTACAATCTCATTTCTCCCCTTCTTAGGGAAAAAAGCTGCTTTATATTTCAACTGTGTAACTTTCATTTCAGATTAAAATAAAAACAATAAAATGTGTAAATGGAGAAAATATAAAAACTGTGCCTAAGAGATAGTGAATATCATGTGACTGCCAGTAGAAAGTTTCTTTTGAGGAAAAATTTCAGAAGAATATACTGTATTAACAACTTCAGAAAGGGGTGGGCTGATCCGAAAAAGATATCTCACATTTTGCATATACAACACTGCAAAGAAGAATGTGACCCCTAAATTTCTTTGAGGAGCTGCTTTCATTCTTTGTAGACATTCCCAGAATGAAGATTATATTGCCTATCATGGTGGAGTTAGCAAGCTTGGCACTCAAGGCCATTGGGGGTGAGGGAGTCAGTTAATTACTTTTGTTTCCTGTAGTAACTAGCACACAGTAATGTTAATTTCTTTACTTTTATATTAATAAATTACACATGTTTCAAGCACTACAGCATTCTCAGTTATGGCAAAGGAATATGATATCAATATGCTTTATATGATAATTCCCCTCAGACAAGCTAGAGACATCATTTTATGCATAAATCTGCAATTCTTCCAAAACAGATCTGAGGCTTTTTCTTACTACTTATTTATGCTACAGAAGTCTAAGAGAAAGCTGCCACTTATGCATACTTTGCTGGAAGCATGCATAGGTGATGATTTTTTTTTTTAACCCAAGTGAAAGCATTATAGTGGTCTAATCCAGCTGTTCATTTTGCACCCCTAACAAGGAAAAATTATATGATGGCAGATCTCTGAATGAAAACAGCCAGTTCTGGCTGTTAAAATCTAAAACTAGAAAACTATAGTAAAAGTGATAATTGTTACTGCATTTCATTAATCTACAACCAAGAAAAAAGTGACTTTGTAATGAAAAGCCAAAATCAATTGCTTTGTAAAGCCTGACATTTTAGGTGAAAGACTTGGAAACACTTTCGAGTGATTTAAATAAAACCCCTCATTGGAATTGATTGTTATTGTGAGTTTATTTTCTCATATTTACACAAACTGACCCTCCAATTGTATTGTTACATGGACCATTTATTAATAGGAGTGGAGTTCGTACCTTAATAAGAGAGGAATTTAAAAGTGGAGGCCACCAAATTAAAATGTACACCTGAAGTCTGCAAGCAGATCAGGTGGCCTCAGATTCAGGGTAGGCGTGAGAAGATGCATGCAAACCGTCTATTTCAAAACAAGCATCTCCAAAAATATTTCTTGTGTGTGTTTTTTTTCTTAATTTCAAACTCAATGAAATTCAACAAATAGAAGGAATCTTCATTGTTTCAGAAGCAATAGTCATAGATGAAATACTAGAAAATCTCATTGTACAATTAAGGAAAATGAAATTCCATTCCTAATCATTAGTGAAGCTGAAGTCTGATTGTACAGAGACTTAGGAAGTCAAATTCTAATTAATAGGAGACTTTTAAAAATATTCCTAAACCAATTACTTGTAGGCCCAGAAAAGAAGGAAATGATGGCACATTCACAGCAATGATTTGAGCTAATTAATCCCCACTGCACAGTAGGGGATTACAGTAGTACTGCAGTACTAGTGGTGCCATGTTCTAGAAACATAAATCTTAGATAAACATGAATCTTAGATAAACAGATTCTTAAAAAAGAATCTTAGATATGCCAAGGCACTTTACATATATATATATGTACTAAAAAAAAAAAAAAAAAAAAAAAAGAGAGTTAGTGTGACTATCCTCACAAAATAATAATAATAAAAAATTCTGTCCAGGTCCTTTGCTGTTTCACAAACTTGTGTTATCATACTAATAGAAATACACTGCTTGAATGCAACAGGCTCTGTCATGGACAAGGCTGTACAAAGAGTGCTGTACGAACAGAACAAAAAAATCTTTGTCCAAAGAGCTCACACTTCAGGTATGGGAAGTGACAGACAGCAGACGGATACAGTGAAGGAGTCAATATGAGCCATAGATTGAAGCAGAGTCTCAGTGACTGCCCATTGCTCGCTGCTATATTTGGTTTCTACACCAAGAGAGTTCTGAGAAATGTCTTGAAGGGTGCTAACAAGGTGGTTTTGTAGCCACGGAGGGAAAGCTCTTCCCAGGCATGAGGGAAAGTAGTGAAGAAGGCAAGAATGTGTTTGTTAAAGGTGACAGAAGGGGTAGTGGAGGCCAGCCACTAGAAGTTAATGCAGGAGTCAACCCTGCAGGCTGAATAAGTGAATTGGTTTGGAGAAGCTGGATTAACACACAGCTTGTGGAAACATATAACTTCTGTTTGACATAACCCAGGAGGCAGAGCCAATGCTTAAGAAGCAGAGTGGAAGGAAAACCTAACATGGTTAAAGGACTAGGAAAATGAATGGACACCAGAAGATCAACACTGCATTTGTTGTACCCACCAAAAGGCTTCACACTGGTGTTATCAAGTGAAGCCATGGAAGAGACCTTCAGATGTGTATCTAGTGTGCTACAGATAAACTCTGGGAAGTCTCTAACATTTTTACACTGCTTTTAACATCATGGCATCTTCACTGGTAGCATTCTAACACAGTAATGTCCACCTTGGCAATTTGTTACAGAAGTATTCTGTAATGCTGCATAGTTATTGGAGAGCAGTAAGTGACCGCTGCATTCCCCATGTATTCTTATTTTGCTGTCAGTGAGAACATTCAGCTCAATATGATTTACACAACTGTATCATTAGTAAAATCATAACCCTTCATAAAAAGTGTTGAAGGTCTTTTGGAATGAAAAGTATCACTAAAAGGCCCAACTCAGGTAGGTATATGCTTAACTTCAAACACCTACAGTCAGTAACAAAAATGCTGTCTGTATCCACAGGTATCTGAGGTGTTACTACTGGGCAGTTCGTACTTTAATCACCATCGGTGGCCTTCCAGAACCACAAACTCTGTTTGAAATAGTTTTTCAACTGCTGAATTTTTTCTTGGGTGTCTTTGTCTTCTCCAGCTTAATTGGTCAGGTACATAAAAAAATCAATAACTAGATACATTCAAATTACTGTAATGTAGTGGTAGTGATAATATATTCAATTTAATAGAGTCCTGTTCTAGGAAAAAGTTTAGCCTCCATCTGAATGTCCTTCTATTTAACTGTCATCTGTACTTATTCTTCTGACAAATAAATGTGTTTAATCAGTTCCCAGTCTTGTAGCCCTTTTGCACACAAGCTGATTTAAAGCCAAGACTCTATAGGACATGGATGATTCTTGAAACTATGTATAATTCCTTTTTTCTTCCTCACAGCCAAGGAGCCAGTTCCTTGACATTCACATTATACTGTTAAATCTGATAGAAAAAATATAATTATAGGTATGTATTAATATGTACAAATTATTGAATAAGTCATGCTCGATACTACTGCCAATAGAATACTGTTAATGCAAATCCTATGATTTTTGTCAAACTAGAATTCTGCTCTCTTCCATAAATTACAATATATTTGCTAACCTGAAAATTAACTGTTTTCTATTTCTTTTGGTTCTTATTTGGCAGGAGGGAAAAAAAAAAAAAAAAAAGCCCATAGCACAGCAAATCACAATACATCAGTTATATTTCCAAATGAATAAAACTGAACTATTTCTGGCTTATAACTACTAAACTTGGGCTTTAGATCCATAGGTTTTTAAAATACCTTCCCTACAGAAAAACAAATGCATGGTTTTAAAATGCCTTGCCTACAGAAAAAGAAATGCCATGGTTCCTATGTGATACTGTGATTTATTGGATTCCTGTAGAAATCATTCCAGACTTTTTGATTTGTACATGTCTGTTATTGGAAGAATTATTATAAAAAAAATAAAAATGAAAACTGAAATGTAATTTTTATTTTGAATACAGGATTCAAAAAGTTCAATCAAACAGTTAAAAATTGCATATGTCCCTTGCCATTTAGAAGTGCAAGAAGAGATAACCATCATGAAACAGACTCTTGCCTGTAGGATTTAAAATTCATCCACAAACAGGAATTACCAAAAATAAAACAAAGTAGTGCATATAAGATATTTCTTCTGGAAAACTATTGAATTCAAGTGTATTGGATTAAACTTCAGAGTTTGGATATTTATAATTTTTTCCTAAATTGATATAACTATCAATGAAAGCACCATTCCCCAAGAAGATTCTGCAGATTGGATTTTATAACTAGTACACTTATTTGCAGACTCAATCCTTAAATCTTAACACACGAACGTATTCAATGCATTTTTTTATAATTCCTGTTTACAAAGAGCTCTTAAAATTACCAAGTTATTCCTGGTTTAGCACACTTGCCTAAAAATTGTTATTCCTATTGCAATCAATTTTATCTCTGTAATAAAGAGCAGAATTCAGCCCACTGGCACACTAATCCTTGGCCACTGCAATATAAATCCATCCTACTAAAAAAAACGTCTATATAGTTATGTTTTGAAGAAGGAATATCTATGACCATTAACTCATGCACTTTCTAAAAACTAAATTACATTTGTGTTGGAATGTTAAATGATGTTCCTGCACTAAAAACTTCAAGGTCACCTTTCAGTTCAAAGAGCATTTTTAGGATTGATCTAGATTCTCTTAGCTACTTAAACAGCAGCAGGTTCTTAATTCTAGTGGTACCAGCTGATGTTGTTAGAGAAATTTAGCCCAGTTTGCTTCACTTCTGACTTGCATTGCACACCAAATGCAGAGTAGCTTTATTATGGATTTTTAAGTAAAGCATTATCTACATTTTTCATCCATGTCCAGAAATATGAGACAGAAGAATAGGTTAAAACGCACAAATGATCCCTTTAAAAACATAAATATAGAATTTCCAACACAATTAGATTAAATCAGTAACACTTCTGAAAAAGCAGATGAAGGACCTATTCAAAACATGCAGCTGAATGTATAATTAATCAGTGATTTTGCAAACAAGTATTTTATTTTTTCTATACGTTGGTGGCAAGATATTCAAATCAAGACTATTTTTTGTTGAAATGCATAGTAACAACAACTGATGTTTGCAGATGAGAGATGTAATTGGAGCAGCCACAGCAGGACAGAACTATTACCGTTCCTGTATGGACAACACTGTCTCCTATATGAACACTTATTCTATTCCAAGAGTGGTCCAAAATCGTGTTCGAACCTGGTATGAATATACATGGGACTCTCAGGGAATGCTGGGTAAGACTTTCTAATTCCAGTTATGTAGGAACTTCAAGTGAGAGTGGTTGTACAGATACATATACAGGGTGAAATTCACATTTCTCCTTTTCTGAATTACACGCGAGAAGTGAGAAGAGAGTATTCAACTTACTTTAGAAAAGAAAAAAAATCCAAAGCAATATGGCACTTACTACTTCACAAATTCTATTAATTTATATAATGTTTTGGTTATACCTTTAGACAAGATATGCAACTTAAAAGACAATATCTTAGTAAAAGCATATTACCAAATTTCTCATTTGAACTCATAAATGCTAGAATAGCTGCATTAAGTTATTTTTCTGTACAATGCTCATTTATATGGACATTCTTTTATTCTTCCTTTATATTTTCTAACTAACAGAGTTTGCTTTTATTTTTCTTTTACAGATGAATCAGAATTACTGGAGCAGATGCCAACCAAAATGCAATTAGCCATTGCAATTGATGTGAACTTTGCCATTGTCAATAAAGTTGACTTATTCAAAGCAAGTAGTTTTACAGAAGAATGCAGAAATGTGTGGTATTCCTGAGACAGAAACCTTGTTTTGTCCATCTTGCAACACTTAAGAACATGTTTGTTAATATGCAAGGCAAAATAGGTGTAAGAAATATCTCAGTTAATGGAGACATGTCAGGACAAAGCCAAGTGCCTGCCTTTGAATTTTGTGTCAAAAAAAACTATAAAAAACCAAATGAGATTAAAACACAGTCCTGTTATGTCGACATACTAAAGCTGATGTTATGGTCAGACTGTAAGTGATTTCAAGAGTATAACTAATCTCAAGAGTCAGACATAGAAGAATGTAATTTTTAACACAGTCCACCTTGCTGTATACCACCTAGGTCTGCCTGAAAGATCACAAATGCTACGTGTTCTGGCAACACAACTTTGATGTAATGAATGCTACTGCTTAGTAACTTTTTGTGCAAAGGAGCTTTCTCTTTATTATCATGATAGATTTTCAGAGATACAATTTAAATATGGTATTTACTTAAGATTGTAGTCTTAGTACTTAAGGAGTAGTCTTGACATACAGTAACCTTAACACTAATTTGTTTGCTAGGATAATTGCAAGAAATCACATGATATCTCAGTATAAACATAGCTGCACAGTTTCTGCCACATTTGCTGAAGACGTGGAATTCATAGATTCAGAGGAACATTTGACATGATCTGTTTTTTTTCCCTGGATCAGTAAAATACATTCACATAAAAGACCCATAAATTCCTGAACATAACACTAACTGAGCTTCCACAGCAAATTTAGATGTACAGAAGCTTACTTTGCAAAAAAAATTAAGAGATGTTCAACTTAAAGAGAACTTTATAAGAAGTATTTGAAATGACAATTCTTTCAGTCTTTTCTCTGCTCTAAAAGCTGATCCTTATGTTTTGAGTTTGCATTCCACTTATGAATTCCTGGATCATTCATGTATTTTGGGGTTTTGCTGCCCAGTGTAAGCACTGATAGTCACTTGTGCTACTGAATTAATAGAGCAATCAATTCTAACTATTTTAACAGGGGTGTGATACCCAGATGATATATGACATGCTGCTAAGGTTGAAATCCATTGTGTATTTACCTGGTGACTTTGTCTGCAAAAAGGTGAGCACTGTTGTCTCTTTCAAATAATAATTATAGCATGTGTTTTAGAAAAAGAGTTCAGATGTTGGTCAACAGTGTCCTTTAAATAAAATTAATCCTGAGTGAATTAGATAGCATAAAAGTAATTAAGGTACTCTGTGCAATAATAACAAATGTGCTTTCAAATTTCAACCTAGAACAAGACTATATGGATTTTATACATTATCAAACATAAGATTATAGTAATATGGGAAAGTATGTAATGTAAATAAGGCTTATCTAATGATACATCATGAAGTTTTAATATTTAAAATGGAGCAAGCTTAATTTTTTTTATACATATATGCAAACAAACCTAGCCTACAGATCTCAATCCATGATGCTCTGCATGTGCTTCATTTGTGCATTCAGAATTAAGTGGAATTATCCAAGTATGTAGAAAATACACTGCATCCCATACCGCCCCTTAGAGCAGGATCTGATCTTGCTCTGCCTTCACTCACAGCTCTGAGCTGTCTCCATACTTCCAGCTGAATGCTGTCACACTGTCCCTTTGCAAAGACGTCTATTTACTCTTACCATTTTGGCTCAAACATGGCATTACAGTAAAACAGGTAGATAGCTCAGCTTCTGACCAAGTGAGCTGAATTCTGTTTTCAGAAGGCATGTAAACATACTTATAGGCAGTGTAGGATGTAATTAAAGCACGGGGCGGATGAAGCATCAGTACTGTTACTGTTCTGGCAAGCAACCCACAGTTCATACCACACTCAGAAGTGACCATCAGAACCCCTTAACTTGCCTTTAGCAGTTCTGGTCCAGCATGTTCACTAAGGTCCTGCTCCCTCCAAAAGTAAAGCATAGGATCCTCTTCCTGATTGCCGAGTAGTACCACTGACTTTACAGTGTAGGAAGTTAAACATTTGTGAATGCACCAGAGGATCAGGCATGTCCTTTCAAAGACCAATCCCAGAATTACTGTTGGCTAGAAAGGGTAGAAGAGTAGTTTGGTGTGTTTGCTTGTACAATGCACAGCATGAAGGATCTTAAGACTGCGGCTGGAACTCTGCCACAACAGAGAAATAAATGACAGTAACAGATTCAAAGTGTTGATACCACAGTCAGATGCAAAGCAGTTCTCAACAAGGATGGATTATGGGAAATTGAGTTATCAGTTTATTCCAGCTTGATTCAGAGCTAAAAGGCCTCTCATTTTTATAGATCTACGATGTGGCCAACAACCATAGTAATCCTATTAATGCTGTAACACGCAGTAGGGAATAAAACCCTGTTGGAACTACCTCCTTCTTGGATGTATCTTGACCTCACTGTACTTTACCGAGGAGGCCTGCATGCAGGCTTGGAAGAGCAAGTGAAGGGATAGCAAGTGTAAGCCCCACGTTTTCAGTCCCGGCTTTGTTGCTGTTGCCTTTTCACTTTTAAAATGAAATTGCTGCTTTGCCTCAGTTACTCCAGCTGCACGAGTGGAAAAATAGTTATTTGCCTGCCTTACTTAGATGTCGTGAGGACTTTTATGATCATGTTCGTGAAGTACATTATATTGCTCCAGTCTGCCTGCTTTTTGTTATATATATTGATGTCACACCTTTGATTCCTAGTAGATCGTGTGGAGGATAATAAATAAATGAATAATCTCTTAAACCATCCAGTGATTTCATAAAAGTTGATGAAGTTTTGAATGATTGTTTATTCTTATTTTCCTTTTAAAATAGGTAAATGATGATTAGAAGTAATTTAGACCATAAAGCATGGGTTTTTTTGCACTTCTCTGTTAATAAATACACTTCCGCAGTACTTTAGTTTCCACGAGAACAGCTGATGGAAATGACTGCTACAATCCCGATTATTATCTACTCTTCTTTTTCCAAGCTGGCCTAGATGGTCTTACTCCTGTTCAAATATTGTCCCAAATCACAATTGGAACTGCCACAGTCAGTCCTTGTGCTTGTGCTCAGTGCTAGGAAAAGTAGCTCAAACATTTATTTCTCCATAATACTAGTAAACCTGTTTATGAGAAAGAGGAAAGATATTTAAAGAGTCTGTCAGATTATTCTAAGAAAAAAACGCTGTGCTGCTAAAACATGGGATCTTTATGTGTTTTCGTGCCCAGGGAGAGATTGGCAGAGAGATGTACATCATCAAACAGGGTGAAGTTCAAGTCCTTGGTGGCCCTGATGGTAAAAAAGTCCTGGTTACCCTAAGAGCAGGAGCTGTATTTGGGGAGATCAGGTAGGTCCATCTCTATTTTTAACACTTTCTTTAGAACTGGTCAAATAATCAATGGTTGTTTAACTTCTCTGTGGTAAGCACGACAGCTACCATGGGGAGGCTAGAAAGTGGGTAGGATCAACCAAGAGGACACTGAGCAAGGACGTGCAGGTAAGTGAAGGAAATGCTAAGTGAAGCATCAGAGGCTAATCTGGCAAGATCTGAGACCAGTGTTTTGGTCAATGTACACAGGAGTATACAGACAAATTTCTCCTTCAGCATTTAAAAGATTTAACACATCTTCCTGTTCTGAGGTCTGCAATATGGCAGGACCAAATGCATTTTATTGCCTGTATAGTGAGACTAGGTGCCCTTACACAGCAGATGGTAAAAATGATAATTAATTTCCAACAAAAGAGTTAAAAAGTCTAAAATAGCAAATAAAACTAGTTCATTTAGGAGCTGAAGTAGGGATTAAGTTGCCAAAAATCAGGCATCCACATTTGAAAATGTATTTGTTTAAGAGCATACAAAACAAGAAAAAGGCTGACAGACCAGACTTTTCGTTCTGAGTTTTTAGGTCTGGAGAAGAAAATTCTTCTCCTGTGGCTACAAATGTTTTCTATATTCTCCATGTGGATGCTATGCAAAATCTATTAACTCTTACATGCCATGGTCCCCAATTAGCCAACCAAGTGCTAGATTTTAGGCACTACATCCCCTGCTGAGGTTGGCCTGAAGAAAAGTAATAAAATATATGTGCTGCTGCATGTGATAAACTGGATCCTTGATTTCTTCCAGCTGCCTTTCTGTTACTGTTAATCCTCTTGCTGGTAGCTTTAATCTGCCTTTTGAAAAGTGGTAATCAGATCTTTGCCAGGTTTACATTTATCTTCTACTTGTGTCTCCCTTTGTAGTAGGGGAAACATTCCTGTTTATCCAGTGACGTGTGTCCAGAACTTGCTTAGACCTCAAGTGGAAAAAACCTGATATATCTCATAGATACAGAACTTTTTCATTGAGTGGGGAAGTGAAATTATATCAGCTCTTTGAGAGAAGGTTATTTGAAAGGTATTTCTCTGTGTGACAACATAATACCTGAGCAAAGCCTCAAAACAAAATGCTTTATTGTAAGTTATGTGGAAAGGCTAAGAATACACTGGTTTTCAGTAAGGGCTGAATAATGAAAAGATAAAAGAACAAGCTACAGCAGCCCGGATATATAACACGCACATAGTTTTCAATTATTTATTAGTCTTGTATTTGGAGCAAGGACTTTATTTTTTAAACTGAGAAATGATAATGACTGATTTTAAAACAAGGAAGGGATTTTCAAACTTTTGATCAAATACAGGTGAGCACGTGTTTCCATGTGAGAACTACACAATGGCCTTTAAAGATTCATTTCCCAACACGTGTTACTCTTTACATAATTGCCAATATGGCCAGTAAAACCCTCAGCAATGCTATAACCCTACACTTCTAGTCTTGTTTTATTCATCATTGACCTACTGCGGCAGCATACTATTCAGACACATGTAATTTGCATATAAATGTCAGGCAGTGGATAAACTCAAGGAGAAAAGACACAGCAACTGGCAGACATCTCCAAAATTGAAGAAAAGCAAAGACATGAAGCACTAAGTGTATCAGTAGAGATTTATCCTCTTCCTTGTGGCAAAGTGTTAGAAAATAATGAGTTTGTATAGCACCTTCCTATGTAAGTTTTGTCAAGGTCTTCTGAATACTGTATAGCAGAAGCAAATGAAAAAACTTTTTTTTAATGGATGAAATATTGCTTCATTTAGCACATCCAAATTTTCCCCTCAGTATTCATAGCGTAATTATCACCTGATATCAGACTGATTTCCTTCTGACTTCTGATTCAAGATTTGTTTAGAGAAATAGGTCAGCTTTATTCACAGTGGTTTAACTACACAATTTATAAGACACTTGTTATTTAATCTCACTCTGTTCAAAATGCATGTAAATGATGCTTAAAAAGTCTCTGAGGGCAAAGGAGTTGAGAAAACAAAAAATGTTTATTTCAAAAAATTTCCCTGATTTATACTAGAAGGCCAATGCAAGACTAATGTTCAGGCAAGTCCTTTGCCAATTTCATCCTTGAAAATTATTACAGAAACAGATTAACTAATAGGAGTTGCCTTCCAATTAACATCTTAGCCTCGTTACTACTTTTCTGTATAGATAATATCAGTTTGGGGAAGCAAAATAATCTTAGAATCAGAGGCAAACAGATTGCTGCCTTAATGAGAGCCTGTCTGTACAGATAATCGAGAAAGAGAGAATTTCAGCTATAACACAACACTTCATTAGTTCAGACAAATTTATACCTTAAACCAGCTGTCCTCATTCATCCATTTACTGATATTTCAATAGAACTATTTCCTATCAGAAAATGATAATTCTGGAAAAATTAAAACATTTATCTATTATATGTAAATTTTTGACAGGAAGATCTCTAAATTTTTGGTCTCAGCTTCAGCCTTTCAGCTGTTTGGTAACTTTAACTTTTATTAAAAAAAATCAAAACTACAGGCAGTATTTAGCTTTGTGAAAGATTACATTTTCCACTCTGGCCCAGGATTTCCCACAAAGTGGCAGCTGCTTCTTTTCAATGAGCTCTGCCCTTTGGTGTTTAACATCCTGGTCAGAAGCAAGACTGAAAACTATTTCCCTTTCCTGACTTACCAGTTCTCTCCATATGCACATAGGTGCTGAGCTGAGCTGCCACAACCTTGCACGTTCAGCTGGTACACACACCATTCCCTGGATCGATCTGCTAATTTCAATGAACAGCAGCTTCCTACAGAGATCAGCTTTTAAAAAAAGTAATAGATAAGCTGAGTCATCACTTACTTTGACAACTTTATACCTCAAAATTAAATTTTCTAGCATAAGAATTCAAAAGTTATCATCTCATACTAATATTACAGCATTTCAGGCTAACAACTGAAATAAAAAATGTAAGGTAAAAAAAGCAAATTTCTCTATTAATATAGATATTACATTATCAAGAACCATTGCAAGGCACATGTAGTTATTTTTAAAGATATGATCTATCATGTAACTCCTAGAACACTAGCCAAAACAGATTCAGTGATGAAGTCCATAATGCTGTCCTTAGTCAAAGATGATTCTGTTTGAGCAAGGGCTGCCTTACTTGTAAAATTCACCTCACATCATCACAATAATGAAAAAGCTGATCTCTTCAGTCCTAGTCTGCCTCGATAAAATGAGCTTTCTGTTAGGAAAGCCTGAAAATGATTGTTCAATGACTTGTTGAGAAGTGATTCATCAGAACTTAAAGCTGTTTGCAATTTTCTTTAGCTGCTTTTCTTATTGTGCAAATAGATTTATTCTATCTGAGGAATTGTTTGAAATTTTAAAAGAAGACAATATACTGCATTTTCAGCTTGAGTTCATATATTGATTGCTGTCTTGGGTTGCAGAAAACTACTGTGTGTGTGTGTGTGTTTGTGTGTGTAAAAATAGCCTAGTACACACAGTTGCAGATGTCTCATACTATCCTTTATAAATAAAATATATTATCTGTATGATCTAATATTTATAAATATAGTATATATTTCATACTAAAACCAATATTTATATATCCTTGATTAATATTTTAGATAAGTATTTCTTCATATTTTATGGGGTCCAGACTATCCTTTATTAATAACTTTTAAATCTGGAGATTACTAAATATTCTCTGAAAGTATTAACTCATTGGGAAATATTTAAGGGACAAATTTTAGGGTAGATCTCCTTGAACACAGTGATAAGGCAATTTTAGTACTAAGAGTAAAATGCAACTTCTCTTGCATACTACCCCAGCTAAGAAGTGAAGTCTCTTCATTTCATTGCTTAATGCAAGATGAACATATTAATTTTTATTTGCACAACATCTAATTCTTACGTGGATATTCTTCCTATGGCCAACTTCTGCTTGCTAAATTGGTCTAATGCCTTACTTTGAAAACAAAATAGTCTTCTTTTTCTGGCAGACACATTTGTAACTGTCAGCCTGAAAGACCTTCCTAACCTGCATCATTCAATTTGCCAACATTCAAATGTGAGATGTGGTATGTGAGAAAACTGAAAACCAGAGTCCCACAGAAGTTATTCACTCAGGAAAATTAAAATTCTTGAAGAATAATTCATTCACTATAAATAACACTTTCAGCAATAACAGACTTGTGCTGCTCTACTTCTGATGTAAATAATTTTCAACAATAAAATTGAGGAGATGCCAAGTTCACATGAGGACTAAAACAAACACAGTCCTTGAAGTGGGTGTCTCTTTGGAGAAATGTCTCTACCTAGCAAGACTTTTCACAGTCCTTAGCATCTACGTATGCTTGACCAGTAGTCACAATTTGCCTTCCTAAGGCAAAAAGATATTTCTAATCCCAACCATAAAGGGCCTTTATAGAATGTCAGACAGAACAGTTGGGTACGTAAGTGAGCTTTATGATGACTTTAATGGACAACCACCAGCAAAGAGATTCCTCACTAGGTCAAATAACGATGTGACAGATGATGTTTATTTTCATTCCAGCCTATTAGCTGCAGGTGGAGGAAATCGAAGGACTGCTGATGTGGTGGCTCATGGTTTTGCCAACCTTTTCATTCTGGACAAGAAAACGCTCAATGAAATCTTGGTGCACTATCCTGACTCTGAAAAACTTCTTATGAAGAAAGCAAAGTATGTCCTAATAACAGTTTTTAAATCACATTATTTAGCTGCAGAATGGCAGTTGTGGCTTCTAGACAGATTTGCATTCCTTTCTTAGAAAAGTAACAGGTGTAAACATATTTGTATTTAGAGGTCAATTTGCCCAGTAGTATCTAGTGGAAGTCATGGTCTTGGCAGGGATTTCAAGGATTGTGGAAATGTGGTAAGTAGAATGAAGTCCTGAATGTAGTTGCCTTCTCCATTGTATTTAAGGTAACAAAACAAATAGGAGATACATATACGTATCAGGACTCCTTACATAGCCAAGAAAGAAACTGCAGGACAGATGTCAGTTAAAGAGTAGGTTTTCAAAGATGCAACTGAACACTCACAATTCTACAGAGATATGCTTCAATGCACCCACAGACCTGTATGCATTTCCAAAACCTTCAGCAGTAGTTAGGAATGGATTTAAAGTAAGGCCCAACAAGATGGAAGTACACAGATTAGAGAGGTGTGCATTTTGTTCAAAAGGGTTCTGAAATGGGATTTCAAACCCTAACTGCTGTTCATCTTGCTTTGGCTATAGCTTGCTAGGGTCACCATTTCTCCAGCTTTGAAAGGGCAAAATAGTGTCAGATTTTGTCATAAAACAAAATGTGTACCTTGCTACCTTGTAAAAGGTCCAAATACTTGAAACAGTTTGTCATTATTAGTATACTTCAGCACTCTTATTGTTCTCAGCTGTTGCTTTGCATTGCTAGCAAAGGTTGGAAGGTTGCTCCCAGACAGTTGAAATTCTACCAGAGAAGACTAAACGTAGCACAAGAGTGATGTTCTGTTTAGCGAAAGTGCTAGCAGATGGTTGCATTCAGCGTGTTTCAACAGCCCTGGTTGTCAAACAACAGTATCTTGAGAATCATCACATCCCTGAGGAATAAGGAACATAGACACAGAATGCGCTGATTTCCCAGTTTTCAAAACTAGCATCAACAGGTAGAAAGGTGGAACAAATCCACTGACTGATTGTCCCCAGCACTCATCCGTCCTGACTTTTCTCCACCTTTTTTATAAACAGTTGTATGACCAGTTACTTGTTATTCCTGTCTCTCTGTCCCACCCTGCTGCCTTCTGCTTTCTTCCCCATCCTAATCATACCCTGCCAAGACATTAAATTCTGTTTCCTCCGGATAGCCTTTCTCAACTGCAGGAGCTTGATCATCCATCCTTCATATCTGCACTCCTATTTGAGCTCAAAGCCCTCTCTAGATATCAGAAGAGATACAGGATATCCTGTTTAATTTGAAAGATATGTAGTACCTGCATGTATTCTGGTCACCTGTCTAGGCATCCACTAATTCTTCCAAAACTCCCATGCTCTGTATATGGTCAGCCATGTCTCTAGAAAAACTAGGCATCAACAGGTGATTTGTGCACTGTTTTGATAAAGATTGCAGTTCTGTTCAGTTTTGGAATCAAGTTATCAGTTGCTCTGCCCTGGAACATTTAAGTTAGAGTTCTCTGTGGGATTGCATTGGCCATCCCACACCTTTATTGGCCTCCTCGAATTAATATCAAAGGAAGAAATTTGTTCTATTACCAGCTGCCTGATAGTCACTGCATGGTCTTTACATAATAAACCCACGCAAGCTGCTGAGGTGTACTTTTTAAATTTATGTCAATAAAACTTTAAAAAAAGTAAAATCTTCACTTCTGAAATTCCCAAAGTTACAAACTACAAGACGCTTAAGAAAATTGTAGTATTATGGGATTTACTGTACTTCAGACTGCAAGTATAGTCCTTGTTCATAAAAAGCCTTAAATCAGCACAGGAACCCTCTGATTTTCACTGGTTCCATCTATCTCGGAACTATCATCTAATCTTTACCCTTGTCATTCATTCTCACTTCTTGCCATTATGGCTGCAAATCAGTACAGCTATAGAAGGGTGTGAAAATAGTCTGCCACATGCTTGGCAGTAATTTTTATATCTTCAAGGTGTCATCTTCTACTGAAGACAACTAAAAGTAAGTTCCGCTGTCTAACCTGACCTGTGAGAGATAAGCCATGCTGGAAGTTAGTTTGGTAAACTATTACTTGAACAGGCATCAGCTGGACTCCCAAATGAGCACTAAATGCTCTCTGAATTTCCATCCAGAAGGCCAGGTAAGAGACTGCCACCGCAGGTACAAGGCATCCATCTCCCTCCATACTACTTCTCACCTTATAAAATTCTCATCTGCTTTGCAACACCTTAATTTGAGCCTGCACTTGTTTATTCTCCAGCATATAGGTAAGCAGCTGCAAATTTGAGCAGTAGCCTCCAGCTCTGGAGGCTTACCTTTACCATTTCCAGCTTTGCTCTTGCCACTGCACTCGGGACCAAAAAAAATTGGCCGGAAAAGTTGCCAGATTTTCATCCATGAATATGACATTTTAGTTTTGCAGGAACTTTGCTCGGTTTCACAGCAATGCTGTGTGTTCTCATTCCTTCCTGTCTCCAGGGTGCTGCTGAAAACAAAGGGGAAACCTCCTCCAGGACCACCAGTGCAACAACCACGGGGCTTGGCTGGTCTCTTCGGGCAGAAACAGGAAACTCCAAAATTGTTTAAAGCGATGCTTGGAGGAAAAGGAAAAGAAGGCCTTGCCAAGCTGCTGCAGCTGAAGAGACAACAAGACGTTCAGGTAATGCCACAGAAATTAGACTAGATTCTTCCAGGTGCTGAAAGACACTGGGAGGGTTTAGGCAAACAGAGTAAATAAAAATGCAGCCTTACTGCAATCGACAGAAAAAACTCTCAGTAGCTGAGATATAATCACTGTACCTAATCTCTGTAAACACTAATTCTAAAATTTGGCTCAAATCTTCCTGGACCTGGACTCTATGCAGAACAGAGAAAACAAAAGCAAAGAAAAAGCAAGGGAAAAAGCAAGCAAACAAAAATCCTTAAAGAAATTAAGGATAAAATAGACGTTACAAAGACCCTAAGGGCATCTGATCTTCTAATTTTATGTTCACAACAGTAAATACAGAATGTCCTAACAGTAATCTGATCTAGCTGACTCAAACACATGGTGGACCCTTCCAACTCAAAGTCAGATTTCTGGTTGTCAAAAATCCTGAAGACAAAATTTAAAGTGTAGCCCACACAGCTAAAACTGATTACATCTCTAACATATTGCACTTATGAGAAAACTGCTATTTTACTTGATTAAAAATAATTCCCACATTATACTCTGTTCTGAGAAATGTTAATAAGAACCTGCTCAGTTCTACACATTTACCTAAAGGTGGCAGAATCCTTTTCTGTTATTATAGGTGAACTGGCTGTGCTTTTATTTATTTTTTTAAGTTAAATAAAGAACTTTGCTTACACAGATGACTACAACACTATAATTGGAGCAGAAACATTGGTCAATTTAATGTGTGTTTGTGAACTTAACAGCAAATAGGCTTTGCCAAGGAATTGGGGCACTGGGCAACATGATGAGATTTACGTAACATCTTTTCTTTCTAAACTAGTGTAAGTACATAAAGGAAGGCAAGACCTGAGGAATGGTTGTGTGCCCCAAAACGTGCCTGTTTCATCCTGCTGTATTAATAAGAAGCAGATACTATCACAATCCACAAGCTTCTCCTAGGTTTTCTGTTGACATTCTGATTCTGAAATTGTGTTTTTCATTTAGAAACTGATTTTCAGCATCTAAATACAAATTTACATATGTTGCATCACAGTATCCATGCTGTGCCTTTCCACTGCATATACAGAATAGAACTACTTCCTGAATTTCTTCTGCAGCATTAGAAAACATTTAATTTCTTGTTTCTAGGAAACTCAGGCTGAAGCAGAGAATAAGCCTGAACGAGAAGAGAAGAAACCCGTGGAGCCCACAGCCTCATCTGCACCTCCTGCACAAAAGGAAGAGCCAGATACAGGCGCTAAGCCTAAACCTGCTGTTATGCACAGGGGAACCACTAATGAGTCTCTGATCATTAGTATGTCCCCATCTCCCAGAGCAGGAGAAGGAGAGATCCTTAAAGTTGAAGTTAAAGAGAAAACCAAGAAATAGATGGTGCTTTGGGCTGTGGCCCCATCTATTGTCTTCCTGAATCCAGAAGGCTAGCGTGACTTTGCTTTTGAGTACAGAAGATAATAGTAGAGATTACTCGAGAAAAATCTACCCCAGTTCCTCTTCTTCTCTCCTTCCTCCCCTGACAACTGGACAAATTATTTATATACTTACCTCTTAACCTTGAGCCTGAAGAGAAAACCTTTGATGTAATAGGAATTAGAGCTCAGATTGTATTTCAGGACCACTTGTTTCTTGTTTGATCCATGCTCTCCCTTATCTCTTACTCTGTCTTGTTCCTGCTTCTCCTCTTCCCTCTCCTGTTTATCCTTGCTTTCTTACTGCTGTTCCTGCTGCTCAGTTTGCTCTTAATTTTTGTATGTGTTCTTTTCTATTTTCTTTTCTGGTTTCCCATAGTTATCCTTTTTCTGGTTACTGCCCTACTGTTGCTGAGGTTACTCATGTTTCTCTCCATCCTTCTCTCTCCTCCCCTTATACTTGTAATCAGTGACCTGCTTTTGTGACCAGCATGGCTCAGTGCAGAAAGCTGTGATGCTGTGTGTTGGGATGTTTTAGCTTGGGACAGAGGGCCACAAAACAAAACCATTGTCAAAAAATAAAATCACAAAATCCACAAGGGGGAAGCAGACTGCAGAATTATTGCCAGCTCTCTGAAAGCAGGAACATTTGCCCCAGTTGTCTTTGACTGGTGAATAAACATGGCGGAGACTTAGATATTAGCCCCCACCCCAGGGGTGACCTTTAACTTTGGGCTGCTGATTTACATACTTGATCTTCTCAAGGGATTGGGCATTAATAATGCTCTCTGAAAAGCAAGCAGCTGATACTGGCTAACTTTCTGAAGAATCTTGGTATTTAAACTGGCCATTTCAAAAATAAAGGCTATTTTACAAAAAGCAGGATTTGCAGTTTCTGACTCTGTGGTGCAGAGTTTCAACAAATGCTCCAGTTGTTCACCTCTATCATAGACCTTGATTGATGGTGCAAAGTGAGCCCTGTGCCTTACCAGGGCTGAGCTACATCATACCTGTGAACTAAAGTAAATCCTTTATGAGTGCCACAGCTGAGTGGGATACAGCTTCCTAACAGGGAGCTCCCACACTGTCAACCTTCTCTATTGAGTCATCACAGAAAGGGATGCAATATTAAACAAAAGGCTGAAGCTGTATTTTAAGCTTAATTCTCACGTACTTTTTTCTCTTCCATGGGTTTGCAACTCCTCTCTCCCCCTATCCGCTTTCAGTCCCCGCCTGTGAGGAACCAAGAGACTGTCAGAGACTGTGGCAACCATTTTGTCTCAGCCAACCAAGCATGTAGCAGCAAGCAGCCAAAACAGGACGGGTCCTGCGGAGGTGGGGTAGTGATCTGTTTCTGGGAGGCTTTCTAGCAGTTGTGCCTCAAAGAGGCTTTCTGGCAATTCTCTTTCTGGGAAGTTTGCTAGCATTTGCACTTGAGACATTTTGCCACAGTTGGAGTTTTGCCACAGGCCCTTACCATGGCAGTTGTTTATACAAGTTCAATGGGATAAGGGGGCATCAGTAACACACACAGACACACTCCCCCCCTTCCCCCCCCGAATTTTTGAGAAAACCCTACAACACTTGCGCAAAGGCCTCTCGGATGAGGGTGAAAAAGGGGGAAGAGACCGAGCCCCAGGCCTGCTGCCTGAGGAATCCATACAGCTACTTCTGAGACTCCTTCCTCGCTCGATCCAAGGGTGGTGATTCCTCTCTTTTTTTCTCTTTCTTCTCTCTCTCTCCCCCTCCTATCTTGTTGTTAGGAGTATTTTGCTACGGCTGTTAGGTGTCAAGTTTTTTTTCGAAGTATCTGCTACGCCAAATTTAGCCACACTTGTGTTATAAGTCAACATTAAATAAAACATATTTTGAGCGTTTAGGAGCCATTGTCATGACTCCTACCCTGGGATTCGCCAAGCGAAACAGGGTGTTGAAATTCTCCCTGTCCCTCCTGAGTCATTGTCATGACTCCTGTGCGGCAATGGACCATCTAAAAGATCACCTCCCCTGAGCCCACCGAGCGGGACGGGACACCACTGGATCAACAGTTTTGGGAACTAAAACCATTACACAGAGGCCAAGCCAAGAAATTGTAAGGGCAGGCTTCACAGCTCCTCAGCTAACCAGCCAACCACAGAAGGCACTGTGCCAAAATTAAACATTCAATTTGCAAGCTATATATGATCCTGCAGGCTATGCATTCTGTAGGCCTGCTCTTTGAACGCCTTTGAACTTCTCTCATCACAGGCAAAGCTGGCAACCCAACCAGAATCAGTGGGAGCTTTCACCAAGTCAAAGCTGGATGACTGAATTCCGTATGTTGTGTATTCCACACATCCTCTGACATGACCAAAACCCAAATCTCTTTCAAAAAGAAAGTTCTGCTGCATTAACAGTGAGGTCAAGGTTCAACTGCTACATGGAAAGAACCATCTTTAATTGTACGTTACTTGTTTGGTATGTAAAAAAAAAGGATGTCACAACAGAGGTAGAAAATTATAAGATTAATCATAAAGACTTACTCATCTATTGCACATCCAGGAACGTCTCAATACAATCTCAAAATTAGAAATAATGCAGAACTGCTTCACAAATGAGGCCTTCTGTGAATAATGATGATCTATGAATTCATTACAATATATGATTCTCAATTTTTTTGAGAGTTGTCAAAACATTGTGGAAAGGAAGAAAAAACATAACCTCCCATATTTTAACATTTTTTATATTAATTAGTAAAGCACTCTCTCACTGCAAAAGATCCAATCCCCTTCTGCCTACACGTGCTACCAGGTAACTTCAAACATTCTCACTATTGGCATTTTTAAGTTCATCAATCATGCACTGACATATATTACAAAGTAAGGGCTGAGATTGCAGCAGCAAGTGTTACAGTGCAGCAACAGAGCATCATCCCACAAGTTGCTGCTTTGCTACAGCTCTTAACAGCTCAGGATTGCAGGAAAGCCTGTCAGTTCTGTCTGCAAAATTACCGTTATGCACAGTTCTCGAGTTCCTTAGACCCAAAATGAAAGAGAAGTGTCAGTGTTTGCAGAAGATCATGGCCACACACAAGTAACATCCATCTGGTTTTCTCTGACATCCTACTTTTCTGTTGTTGGAGTATTTTCCCCTTCCCTGAATTCCACCATTTTTAGACATAGGCAGGGGAAGGAAGGGTCCAGGAATCCAAGTTGCAACTATTTATAGGGTTTTCACCAGAAAGAACAACACAAGAAATGTCAAGATGTATTAAATCCTTTCAGGAACTAATTCTACCTTGTGGATCCTTGACTGGTGGAGAAGTTGAGTGAATTACTCTGAAGCACTCTGAACTTCCAGTATCAAAGCTCACTCAGGTTCTGTATGGCATCATGCTCTGCTGCAATACTATCTCTAGTATCTCTGCCAATAAAAGCATCTCAGACTTGACTACACTTGAATGTAAAGAAACCGAAGGGTGGAGTAGAACGATGTATTTGAAAATTAAAATAACCAAATCTCCATGACTCTCTACTTAAAATGTAGACACTGTTCTGAAAAAAGTTTTGGAAAATCTGATAATAATTGCATGAAATACCATGCATGGGAGAACTCTAACATGGCAAAGAGCATGAAACAGTCACTGCTAAAACCATCCCATTTCACAATATCTTCTTGCTAAAAGCCAGTATGAGATGCTTTATGAAATATACATTGCACATTCATAACCACTGAGCGAAAAGGCATTTTTCCTTTCATCTGATAATACCTGTTATAAATCTGAGCTGTTCAGCCTGTGGAATACTCATCATAGGAACTGCAAAAGCAGCATTTATCATTACATAGAAAATGCTGAATACAAAAGCACAACAGAGTAACAGGATATTGAAATTATATTTTGAATGCATAGATATTGTAATCAGTTAACTTCATCAGAAATGAAATACATAGGAAAGTAAAAAATACAGGTTACAGGTTATTTCTCTGCTGTACATATGTATATAATCACGACCATTAAATGGCAAAACGCATCCGATTACAAAAAATGCTATACATGATTTTTATCACAAGGTGGTGCAAGTGACCTATAAGCACATTCACTTTACAAAACTGACAATATTTTGCTTTGTCACCCTCAAGCTAATAAGGCATTTTTTACATGTAAAAACAAACAAAAAATGGCAAAACAACATAGTAACTACCCTCCCCCTTGATTCACAATCTGCTGCATTCCTTGACTCAGAATATTGCTTCAGCTTAACTTGTAAGTTTCCGAATTTTTCAACAAGTGTTAGCTGTACACCTCTAAGAGAAATTATACCTGAAAAATGGTTTGAAACACTTTTCTTTTACATAGAATAGGGCACATTAAGAAGTAGGTATTGTTGATATGCTATTTAATTCCCTAAGCTTGAGGAACATGGGGGCACTTTTCCAGTAAGGGATAATGAATTCTCTACTGTAGAAACTCAGAATTACCGTATAGAATACAGACAAAACAGAAGGTTTTATTTTATATTAAGCAGGTATTTAGTACAATAATACCTATCAACATATGTAAATGCATTTAAATGCACTTCCATGGCAGCTTAAAACAGAATTGGTAACAGAACTCAGATGCAGCATTATATTTTTGGCAGACAGCTCAGAGGAACTTCAGTAGTATCCTGTACTCCTATCAGTAGTACTCACCCACTTCGATTAATCTAGACAAAGCATTAATACTGCATCCAGTTATCTCTGTACATGGAGCATGTAGCTGTGAAACAGTTTACTGTTCCAAAATCATACAATATCAATTTGCAGCAGTGTGATTTAGGTTCATTATAACTACTTGCTTGATCTTAATATTTTGTGTTGCATATCTGGCATGACACTTCATTATAATTTACGTATGAAGTAGAAACACATTTGCACTACGCTGATAAAAAGATGTCTGTAAATTTTTATATAAACACATGAATTAGATTTAAAAAAAGAAAGAGCTTGGCTTAATATGAAACAAAATCTCTTCCTCAGTATTCCACTACTGAAACTATTCAGGATCCCTTCCACCAAGGAAAATGGAGTGGAGAATAACACATTCATTCATGATTGGTAACTAGTCAACTGTCTACAAAACATTTGCATGTTTTACAGGATGTGTAAGACAATCTCGGTACATATACCTTTCATCCATCAATGTTAATGTGAATTCAGATGCTTGACAGGAGTATACATGTATGGAAAGAAAAAACAAAAAAACCCAACCACACATTGCAGCTCCAGCAACTAAAAAGAAGTCACATACACTATGACCTGCTGCAATCTTGAGTGCCAAAGTATTCTAAATTTAGTGTTAGCCCATTCTGTTCTTACATGTTACAGGTAAGCCATCCACAATCAGATCAGTCAGATACCTGACTCTAAACCACTTCAAATGTGAAACTGCAAAATTAATGTTGAAGATGGGCATTTTGGAAGTGATAAATGAGACCTTTACATCCACTTACTTTACATGCACCGACAGGATCAGAAGAGATCCTCAGCAAGCAGTATGCAACTGAGAGACAAGAAAGCTTCATCTGTCCACTAAGCAAACAATATGATTTACACTTGGTGTAAATGGTTAAGAGAAAATTCAAGCCAAGAAAATAAACCAAAATTGTTTGCCCTAGAGAAACGCAGTATGATTACACGATTAGAGCTTAGAGACTTTATGTCTTCCTACTGGGAGAGAAGAAGGAAGATCGGGGGTTTTGCAGGTATTTTTCATTAGTAGGCTCATGACAAAGAAGCATGATTCAAAATGACAAAACCAATATAGGTAGCACTTTCAAGAACTGCCTTTGCTTGAAAATATGCAGTTATAAATCAGACAAAACTTTTTAACTAGAAAGTGAATTCCCATTTCACAAAAAGCCCTTTAAAGATCAGTAGTCATGACTCTTATGGAACAAAAAGAAAAAAACCCACAACCAAACCAAAACAAAACCCTGACCAAAATAAAATCTGGAGTTCCTGTTTTCCAGCACAGTACACACTGAAATACATCTTACAGCCTTTACAGTAGTAGCCTTGAAGGCCAATAGTATTCTGAGATGTTAGAGGTTCACCTTGATTCACCCTAGTTATTCCTGTACTACCTTAAGAGAATGTATACTATAAAAGAATATATACTTTAATGACTTGTTTGGCTTATGTTCACACAGCCCTGAATCCCAGGCATTGGCCAAAGGCACTGAAGTGGCAAACGTAAAGTAGGCATGCAAGGAGGGCCTTTATGCTCTGTTCTGGCACTTGTTTAATTATGAAACTCCTGTGACAAAATTTTGCTCCGGTGGCTTAATAGACAGAGAAGCTTAAAGTATTCCAGATTTGTTGAAGCACATACAAACTTTTATCTGCTTGGTGGGGATATACCCTCTTTTTCATTTCAGACTGGTTTTACGACCACTGAGAAACTGCAGTCCTCAGTGCTGATCCCACAAAAGTAATTGAACACTCCCACTGGCCATATTTATCAAACAGGCAGCTGTTCCACTTCCACCCCTTCTTCCCCTTCTCTCTGCATATTCAACCTCTTTTTTTCCACTCTTATTTTGCAAAATAAAATGCACCCATGCAAGCCCTATCTCTCAAATCAACATCAATATTAACACAATTAGATTTTGGCCCTTAAAAGGCACATTTGGCAAAGTGATTTGCAGGCAAAAGCTAACAGACATTACCACACAGAGGCGTGTGTTTACAGGTATACAGAAGTATCTTGAGAACCAGAGTCTGCAGATACAGCAAGTAAAGCAAGCACAAAGTCTCAGCTTCCCTGCTCAGCCCATTCACTTTACAGCAGGATTCTTAGGAGGCTGCAGTTTGTAGGTGCTGAAGTAGTTCACCACTTGCTGAGGGATTTCTGCCAGGACACACTGCGCCAGAGCTTCTTTTGGAGACTTAGAAAGAAAGAACATCAAGTTTCAGTTTTCACCAAATTTTAACAGAGATCCTAAGACGGGTAATAAGCAACTCCTCTACTAGACCAATTTAAAGTCTGACATTTTATAGAGGGCTTTACACAGTGCCCTTGTGGGACAGGTGGAAGCTTCTCTGACATCTTTACCTGCTCGCTCCCATTACCAGGAATCAGCTGGCTGCCTCGTTCCACTTAAGTAACAGGAGCTGGGTGCTCAAAGGGCTGCCATGTCTTAAGATACCTTTTGTCATGTGAAATATACACACACACAGAGTGCAGATGTTGAACTTCAGCCATGTAAACACACTTCCACTATCTGCTTAAGATGATACTTCAGGGGCTTGTCCAATCATCTGCAACCTTTTGCACCAAGTCTCATCCACAGTAACTGTTTTGCTACAGAGCAGCTCTTCTAAGAGATAGTTTTTACTGTAATACTAAGTATCCACGGGAAAAAAGCACCCCATTTGCTAGAAACTGAAAGCATTTGGATGTGTATTTTTATGTTGAATATTGACCCTAGTTACTCTACATCCAAGTGCATTATTCAGTAAGTATATTCTATATTGATTTTGCTCTCTTTCTCTTTTCAGTTAGCCTAAGTTGCTCTGAGATTAAACAAAGAATTTGTATCAAAACTAAAAACAGAAATACAAAGACAAAATACGAAGGTATAAGGATTAATAGGGTTAATATGAAGAAACAAAACCAAATTAGAACATATTAGGATGGAAACAAAAATAATGACCTTATCTTCCCTATCCTGAGGAAACTTTTGTTTTGCTGTTTGATTTTTTTTAAATCAACTACTTCCAGCGATATGGCATTTAGAAGTCGGACTATATTAGCCTGTGCATATTTATTGGGTACTACAGCAAAAAATCAGGACTCCATTCTTTCAACACCTATTTTTTTGGTATATTTGCTTTAATGAAAATGAAAACTATCACCACTATTGTGCCCACACACAATTTCTACTGATTACGACCTCCCTGATTTAACCTTGAATTTTAACACTGCACTAAAATGTGAGACGAATCCACGTTTACAAATGGACATCCACAATAAAAAACACTTTACCATAAGAACAAAACCACAATAAGTTCTTCCTCCCAAATGAAAAACACATTCATCTGTTTAATCAAGTCTGGGAGAGATTTATACAAAGGTCATTCTCCTGCAGCAACTTATCAGAAATGCAGTGCTGAAACCAGAAATTGAGTCTTTTTAAACATGCATCAGCAGACCTAACGGAAATTCTACAGATGCTGAAGTCTTTTGTCTTTTTTTTTTTTTTTTTTTTTAGCATTTGATAAAGACTAATCTCAGACTTCAGAGTTTATTTTAGAGACACTGCAAAAGCTTAGGACTATACATAGGATTATCCTAGCAAACCCAGCATACCTCTACAATATTTATTAAGCATACCATTAAGTTTACTTACATTTTGGAATTTTCTGAATGGCACAAACTGGACAATGTCTCTGACAGCTGGTTCTCCTGATGAGGACCTGAGAACGCCATTGTCACCATCAAGAAACTCCATAGCATCGAAATCTGCTCCTCCAACACCAACAATGATAATGGACATAGGCAATTTCGAAGCATTAACTATGGCAGTTCGAGTTTGATCAAGGTCTGTTATCACACCATCCGTTATGATCAGAAGTATAAAGTATTGCTGTCAAATCAATACACACTGTGTTATGACAGAGAAATAGAAAATGTGTAGACATGTACACTTAGAAAAATGCACACACAGACTACATACTGTTGTTACTTTGAGCATGTTCAATGCACTCACTGAATTTTACAATCAAACATCTTAAGTTGTGGTCAGGCTTCATCTGTACAGTACAAAGAAATTTATAAGGACAACATAATCAATCCTGTAAAAGAAGTCATCTTTAAAGAGCCATCTCCCAAAAAAACAATGGTATCACCCTTCTCCTCCACTCCAAAATCCCCAGACAAACCAACAGTTAACCTATCATCCAAGTATTTGTCCTAGGATAGATGGCAGTTTAACACCTGTGAAACTTGTATTTGTTTCCTTTCTGGTCTATCAATACCTTTATGAAATGCTAGCCTTCGTTTCATTCAGTTAAGAACAGATGAACAAAAAAGTGCTACCAAGGGTAATGGAACAGGCCTTCATTTTCACAATGTATCCCTAAAATCCTAAACATAGATTAAAACACATCTTTCTGTACCAAAAACCAGAATGCCCTTTTTTAAATTCCTTTAATCATGTTTTCTAGCTGCTTTATTAAGTTAATTACCTAGGCATCTGAAACCACCTTGCAGTATTTCGGTAATTTATTCAAGTACCACTTGAGTTACTTCCACTATACTGCCAAGGCTTCTAAAAGTTGGTATCTTCGCCTCTGTTCTGGATTGACGTACCAAGAACAAACTAGAAGTACAAAGTTCAGAAACTACCAAATTCCTGAACTTCTGGTCTTCTCTCACTTGGTTCATTTCAGATGATTCCTGGGCAGCACAAATGTAACTTCCAGAGGTACTCCCAGTATTCTCAGAAATCTTCCTCTTCAGTACTTTGCTTCCCATCTTCCCTTATCTGCCTCCAAAATAACTGGTCTTCCTTTATCTCTGTGTTCAGGTATCACCTTTTCTCATGGCTTCCCACCACTCCACTCCCCCACTCCAGAAAGAATGTCTACAAAGCAGCCATGATCAGAGAAGGCTATAACTAGTGGCATGATAGCACATCACATTGGATTTTTTTCTCTCTTCTTATACTTCCCCTGTACTGAAAAAAACCCAACACCAAAACCAAAAGCCAACCCAAAATACCTACAATATGCATTAAATGGGCAAGGCAGCAAAATTTCTTCAATACATGCTTTTAGGCAGAAAAAATAAAGCTCTTGCTAGGCATATTGCAGTCTCAGAAAAAAAAAGTACAAGAGGTTTTGCTACTTTCCTAATATATATATATATGACAGTTACTACTGAAAGGCTACCAAAGCAAAACCTTATAAACTTCTTGGCATGTGAAAATCAATAGCTCTTTTCCAAATTGGTTTCCACAGGTACTTTAATATGCAAAAATAGCTGATTTTACTTCCTGATTTTACATGACATCTGAGATACTAGTATTTGCCATCATCGATGATTTAGGATATATATGGTTTCAGATTTCCTAAACTTGCATGGAATATTATCTAAATGGTTCAATACTCAAAACTTGCTTTTCAGACCTCCTATTTCTTAATAAGGTCAACAACTCATGATAGGGAGGAGAGCACAGCACATATAGCACCTAAAGCTTTATAGTATGGACAGTTAATTATCTATGGTGGTAACTAGGTGTCAGGAGCTATATCCTCCATTTCTTTGATACCTTACTGAATTCTGTCTCTCAGCTATCTGATATGAAACAAGGTCTAGTTGATTTTTCTCAGCTGACGTTAGATCATTCGCCTGTATGCCAAGGCTTAAATTAGAATTTAACACCTATATAGCACTGCAAGAGCTTTGAATAGAAGATACCATAAAGGTGCCATGTATTTTTAAGTTGATATTTCAACTCTGAAGAGTTTATTTAATTTAGGAGACAATTGTTGTGTACGATCTGCAAAAATCAGTTAGCTTTTATATCGTTTTAACGGTACCAAACATCAATTCACAAGGTAAATGGCCAGCTGTTGAAACATACTTAAAAGAGAAAAATAGTATTTATAAACTAGAAGGGAAAGAAAAAAGTAAGCAGAATACACATACTACCCTAAAGAACTTACAGATGCTGTTTGCTGTTGTGTAGCTGCAGCAGCAAATCTTGCCACATGATTTATAATTGGAGAAAAATTTGTTGGCCCATATAACTTCACTTGAGGAAGACAAGCCCGGTATGCATCAACAATGCCTTGGATTCCTAGAGAACACAAATAGACCATATTATTTTTTTTATATTAGAATTAGGATGTTTTGAAGCATTCCATTTTCCTAAAACACTGTATATATCGGTTATTTAAAGTGATGATGCAAAGATTTAAAACTAACCATGATAAAAAAAAAGAATTATTCACGAGCAATGGAGGCCTTCAGCTTGACCAATGCTTAATGCACATGCTTAACATGCTTGGCTTCATGTCAACAGAAATACTGTACACTCAAGTGTGTGTAACTAATTACAACAGTTCCCTTTGCCTGGCAGCTTGTGGTAGTTACTAGTGTGATCAGAGAGGCCACGTTGAACAGGCACTAGCAGCATCATACTCAAACCAGACAACTCCACACCAGCAGTGAAGCAGAATGAAGTGGCTTAACAACATGACAGAACCGTTCCCAGCTTACCTGTACTGTGCCCTAGATCTTTAAAACTTATTTCACAAATCATTACAGAAGAGAGACCAAATGCTATTTCTATTATCTAAGAAAACAGTTATAAAACCGTTTCCTGCTACATGACTAAACTCATTATTTAATTAGAACAACACGCTACATAGTTCACTTTTCAAGTGTGTTTATCCCTTCACCTTCGACATTTTATTCTCTAGGTCTTTCTCAGACTTACCATTACAGAATGGGTTTGATGGGTTAAAATTTAATGGGAACTCATGTGACACCTGTCAATACACAAAAGACATAGTCAGGACTGTATATATAATCTCCTCCTGAAGTAAGTGCTTTTAGTTGTCTCATGTAGTGCATTTACCTATCCCATTACCTGAAAGGAAGGAGGAATTTGTGCACCAAATCCAAAGGCTGGAAACATCTTATCTCTAAAAAAGTAATTTTAAAGAAAATGAAGTGTGTTCCTTTAAAAGCTGTCACAGTTCAGTAAGTTAGCTAATCAGTGCTGCTTTTGAGCATTAAAAATGCTGTTTATTAAGCATTAAGAGGCAAAATTAAATGGAAGTTCCCCCCGTAACTGTTTCTAGGACCAAAACCAATCTTTACCACCAAATTGGCAAGAATGCAAGCATTTATTTAAATTAATGCTGCTCTTTACATCACAGATGAAAAGCCTTGCTTGCCTGCTGTAGACACAAGCTTCTGCTTCTGATTATGTGATCGCGCAGTGATTATGAAGTCTTTTTTAGCTCTACATTTCAGCTCAGAAGTTTCATTCCAATATATCTGTTGGCATCTTCAACACCAGTTTAAGAAATTACCACAAAAATCAATATATACCTAAAAAATTATTTAAATAAAAATCTAAAACTTACGTATCGTAATCCTGAATGACCATTCCCACAGACCAAATGGCTGTTAGGTATTCATTCACTCCATTAGGGCTGAGGTAATGCAGAGAGTCTGGAGAGCGAGGGTCCCCATTGGACCCTGTAAAATCTATTCCCACCTGTCAAATGCAATATGTATATCAAATTGCTGTTAGAGGTAAATTATGTTTCTTATCTCTGGCAAAGCCAAAGTGAAAATCATGAAAGAGTTGTAAATAGTCGTTACCAGGACATCTACAAATCTAACAGGCACAATACATAGATGCAGGTTTCTTGGAATATTAACACTCTTAAAACAATGCCACTACAAAACCAGCAGAAGGCTCTGCATCTCTCAGAAGGGCTGAAATGACTTTTATCTGTCAGGTTTTCGTTGTTTTTTTACTTTCAGTTACCATTCACAGCAGCTCTTCAACAGCTGTTACATTAATTTCATCCTGTATCTTGCCATACACATATTTTGTCTCAGAAGTACGACCAGCCAGACATCACAGAAGCCTAGAGATAGTTCATTCTCTGACCTCAATGGCAAAGGGCCTTGAAAACCACCATTAAGGGCAAAAGTGAAATCCTTGGTCAGAAAAAGGGCAGGCAGGGGAGCCCTTATGAAAAGGAAACTTGAAGGAAATCAGATAACTGTAAATGTCTTCTTGGTCTCCTAACTACAGGTTCAGAACTTTGTGCCCTGAGTAAGGGAAATAATTTTTTCTTAACAGACTAGATGGGCTCTAGCAAAATGGCTTCCCCCCTCCATGCTACAGAAAAAAAACAGCAAAAAAAAAAAACCCAAAAAACCAACCCCAATAATCAAATTAAGAGCACAGGCAATCAATCATATGCTTCAGTTTGTTCCAAAACTCAAAAGCTACTTTATATAAATGATTTAACTTACTGTGAAATTCAGCTGACACCCACCCATGATGTAATCAAGGAATGTGCATTCTACTAGGATCTAAAAATAGAAGTTAAAGATAGAAATTGACTTTTTTTTTTTTAATGGGAGAAAAACAATAAGTATTATTGCAGCAACTTTTGAGGTTCCGCATTTGTTATCTTCACCCATGCAAAGCACTACTTTTTCTCTATAGATATCCCATCCACCCACTGCAGTGAGGATATTTATAGCATATGCCATCACACACTCAGTGCATCAGTATCAGGCCTTTTACAAAATACAGACAGACAACAAAGAAGCTCCAAAAGCACTATCATTTATAAAACAACATATTACAACAGACTTACCAGATTCTAATTCACCATAAAACAGTGACTTGGGGAATGCAGTGGTTCAGGAATGGCCTTACAAATTGGTAAGCGACCTTTGCCATATAGATGGCATCTTCAAGAGAAAGTGAGGAGATAGGGTAGGACAGACACATGATTCAGCTGTCAATCTGTCTCCTTATATGAATCAGAGCTCTAAAATATTTACTGTGTCTGGAACTTTCAGACATTTTAAAGTTGAGGGTGAAGGCATACTAGATGAGAACTGCTATGCCTGAACACTTAAAAACAGAGTTATACCAGAATGTATTACTGACCTCACAGTGCTTAACACTCACAATGCCAGAGTTTTTATAGGTTTTTTTCTTCTGTCTTTTCTTTTCATTGATACATTCAAATTCAACCTGCATGAATGCAAACAAATCCAACAAAAGCACTATAAATATCATTTACGCAGCAAATTTAAAAATTCATTATTCTAGGACTGATACTTTGGGCTTGTATTAAAAATGCAGTTTATTTCACTATCCGGCAAAATTAAACCCAGCCTGCTCAAAATCAGCAAAAAAAACCCCATTATCAAGACAGAAATCCTCTCTTACTCAAAAGTTACAAATACATTTGTTCAGACAACTGTACTTCAACCAGACAAAGAAATTCTGTACCATTTTCCCCCTGAGGATTCTGTTAACAACTTTCTTTTTGGTAAAGACACAGTGATTCAGGCAAAGCATCACTGTTTCCAGCAGCTGTGGCAGTAACTTATGAGATAACAGGGTTATGTTGAAGCTTTCCAAACTCAGTTGTTGAAGCTTCAGCAACTAAACCAATAACTTAACCTCTGAGTGTAATCAACAGCTAACCAGGTTAAGCAGCTCCTGCCATCATACATTCATGATGGCACAATGCAGCGTGTCTGATGCATAAATAGTCTGAGGAGGTATTCCAGACACGTCTTCTGGCTCAGTGCCAGAAATAGGTTCCACTGCTTTGGTTTAAATTAATTAAGTTTTAAGAAATGATCTTGCAATTAATCAAGTGAAAAAAATGCACTAACAAGGTCAGCACCTGAGAAATCTACATGCCTCTTTTTTACCTTCTTTGTTTGGACATTTCACCCCCAGCATCACTTCTATTTGACTTACTTTAGTACTACGTCAGTTGGTGAGGTACTCACTAATAACAGCCATGAGATACATAGCATTTACAATCTTTCAACTACATTTTATAATCCTCCAACCAGAGCTCACTAACAGCATGCTTAGGGGGAAGATAAACCTTAAGGGAAGGGGTGAGGGGGGGGCAGAAATCAGCAATTCTCCAGAGAATGAAAAGCCACCCTTTCATTCCCTTCAGTCATACAAGACCAGTTTTTTCAGCAGCTGAGGATACAGTCACACCCATGCTCACCTCAAATAAACTTCAAAGAAGTTCTGCCAAATCTCCCACAGGCACAGTTGATGTCAGAATCGTGGGAGTAACTAATGATCATGCTTGGAATATATAAAGTCAAATTCTAATGTGCACTAGAAATATTTTACAGACATTATCAAATTATCAGATCACAGAGGATCAGAGGTTAGTTCCTTTTAAAAGTAGAAGAAACCTGGAGCACATTAGTCGTGTTGTCTGTTATCTTCACTTCATCTTACTGACACAGCAGAAAGTTACTTAGAGTAGGTATAGCCACAGTTCTCATGAAAATAACTTTCTTAAAGCATTTCCAAAACCAGCACAGGCAGATTGTAACTTAAAATACCTTTTCCTTAAATTCAAAAAAGACCGCACCTATTATGCTACTAGGGGCACAATGAAAACAGATATTTGTATTCTCAAAGAGCCTTTACCCAACACACTTCACACTGCATGGGAACGCACTATCACAGTTCTTACAAAAAATATGTGCTTGAAAATGTGAACATACTAACCTGCTAGGTTTGTTTAATTTATGACACTGCTACATAACAAAAGTGCAATGTTTTTTTATTAAAAAAAAAATTAAGGAAACCATCTTGTTAGAAGATTCATAAAGTCTTCATTAAAAAAAAGCAGAAAAAGTTATTTTATGAAACCCTTCTGCTCCCTGATTATTATTTTTTTTTGCACAATTTAATTACAGTAATAAGAAGGATCACTGTCAGCATCAAAAGCTAAACTGATACCATCTGGCCCCTGAAAATCTAGAAAAAATAAGAAAACACCTAAGAGCTCCAACTAGGCAGCATATGAATTATATAGGTAGGATACGAGTCCAAAATTTCTTACAAACAATGTAAAACCTTAACAGGCATTAAACTAAACCATGCATAATTCAAAATTAATTCAGAAACAGGTATCTGAAAGAAAAGTATGGCAAGGCACAAAGCAGCAATCAAAAAACCACTACATACAAGGTTGACTCTTCGCATTAAATAGCTCTGAAGAATTCAGTACAAATGCAACATTCAAGATGTTAGAAAAGTACAGGTAGGCACTCTTGTATATATATCCCATTATTATTAAATGCAGGAGCAGTTCTGCAGGTTTTACAGAATGAAAGGAAAAGATAGTAAAATATTTTGATAACATACATGTCCATAAAACAAAGACTTTTACGTTAAGGTTGCTACGCCACCTTCTAAATGTAAACCTTGTCTATTAAAAGGTCTGCAAATTGTTACAGTTCATAAGAACATAAAGGGTAATTTCACTTTAAATAAGAGCCACCTAATGTAACACATTCAGTTGCATTCTTCTGCAGTACCATAAATGTTGAATTGTCTTCATATTCACTGAAGTATGCATGACAGTTGGTAAGTGCCATACTTGAAATAAAGGACTAAGTAAAACCTGAAAAAAATACTACAAGCTTTGGCCTTTTAACTGCATTGAAATTTGTACTGCATTCTGTCCTTTGACATGCTAAATTTTTTGATTTCTGTGTTTTTATGATTAGTGAAATTAATTTGTGTTGACAGTTGGGTATTTAGATATGTAATATTAAAAATTGTAACCAAGATACTGATCCTAGGGAAGTTGATGCATAATGTAAATGCTGAGTCAGCCTCAACTACAGTAGCATTGTTAAGGTGTAGCCTAACACTACTTCAATACCTGCAAGTAAAGTGGTGTAAGCTTTGCTCCAAAATGAGTAAAACAGCTTATCAAAAACACACAGGCAACTTAGACTATGTAAGACTTACAGGTGAGGACCGAGATGCTTCCTTCAGTTTCGACATAGTAGTTTGAAAACTTCCTATGAGATCATGAGACCCATCACTATCATAGTCATAGCACTCAACCTAAAATGAAGCATTGTTCAGTATTAGTAACAGAAATGGCCCCACAAAAGCAATAAACACTGCAATGGCATTTCTAGTTCAGCCAAAACTGACACCCAAAATATTCCTAGATGTCTTATAACATGGAGTTTTTCTCACGTTGCAGTCTTAGAATTGCATAGAGTTACATCTAAAAATTACAGACTGGGTAAAAGCCAATATACCCAGTGTCAATTCAGATCTTCCACTGAAATGAAGAAGAGACAAGAATACTAAGCAGTGTCAGGTCCCGCATGAGCGAGTAACATCAATTATATTGAACTATGTTTGGGGAGTGAGGGGGTATCAGGAAGAGTAGGAAAACAATGTATGGTTTTTTACTGTCATGATGGATTAAGAGACTTAATTTTTCAGACGTATTAAGGAAATTTAACTATCTCTGACCATCCACCTAAAAATTTAATAAATAGTTATTCAGGGATCACAAGAGTTTTATTACTTTTATATTACTTTACAAATCTTCAAGATAAACTTAGAATTTATAAGTTTATGAAGGTTTAGCCCTAAATCTAGAAACAAGGTTTTTTTGTGGGTTTTTTTGTTGTTGTTTGGGTTTTTATGGTGTTTGTTTTTTTTTAAGATCGGCAAATTTAAACAGTCACTAGGATCCACACTTCATGGATCTGACTGTCAACTAAAAATCCCTCTTTTCCTGTATTCAAGGTTTAATGCTAAGTTTTATTATTCAATCAACTCATCTTTTAACACCCTAACCCACCAAAGAAGGCAGAACAAGTGAAAACCAGACTTTTTTTCTCTTTGAGAACCCCTCATTTTGAGTGAGCATAATTTTACCACTGTTACTTTAACCTTGTATGTCCTCAATTGTTGTTTTTTAAAAGCTCAATTTATGAATATGACCCAAGTGCCTTTCTATATATTATCTATAATAGCATATGCTAATTTCTATCCACTTCTGGTATTTTATTTCAGATTAGCAACACAGACATGCTAGCTAACTTAATCAAAATAACTTAACAATAGTAATGATAAATAATAAATCAAGAGTCAAAGTAGGAATCACCCATTATTTGGAATCAAAACATAAACTTCAAGAAAAACTTTTCTGAAATTATATGGGTTAAACTGAACAGCTATTTTCATGTCTGTCTTTCCAGACTGAAAAAATTGTACACTATATTCAAGAAACAATTTAGTTGATTACTTGGGCACTTCATTTAGGAATAACAAAGTAAAACAAACAACTTCAACATACACTTGAGCATCTGAGAGGAATTAACTTTCTGAAACCAAACAGTAATGTTGTACTACAAAATAAGATGCATAGATTGCAAGTTCTACGCTGTGCAGAACATGCCTCTATGTTGTGACTTGCACTACTCCTACAACATTTTGAATGCACTAATAGGTAAATAAAATGCATGCACATGCACTCAATAGCAACTTAAAATTCACACAAGCAGCCACAGAACCAAAAGACTAAAGTTCATGGCAGATACTATGTAAATTCTTTTGAATGCCATAAATCAAGCCAATCAAATACTCAGCCAAGTGCCTCAGTACCTGAAATTTAAAACTGAAGACATTTCCTGAGCCAACAGTTATGATACTTGTTCACAGTTAGCACAGTTATTTCTTCTTCCTTTCAAAGGGATCAAAGTTTGTCTTGCTTGGTATATGTGACCCATCTAAGCCAATTTTCAATACTTAATCCAGGCAAGATAGAAATACTTCTTTTGTTCCAGGTATGCTCTCATGGACACACAGTACCACTAGGGAACTATGTGATAAAATTGCACATATGTTTTCCCCAGCAGAACCAGGCATGCTTGCTCCAGATGAAAGGCTCACATTTTCAAGACAGAAAAACTTCACTGACTGCAAATACACTCACATGGAATATAGCAATAAGTCTAAAAGATAAAGAATCAACTTGGTTTGTGCATTGCTGGGGATACACAAACTAAGCCATTAAATAGGTGAAAAGCCACTCATTACGGAAAAGTTGTTGGGTTTACTTACTATGACAAATAGCCCATTACGTATGCAACTGTGCGCATATAAAAGTGTTAAGAGTATTGTTTAATCCTTCAACAACATTACAATATAATTCTGTCTGCATTTTAATGTTTGAAGTGATAGCTCCCAGATTTCTAAGACAAAACATAATCCTAATGTCTGTCTGCAAGTCCGTAACAACTCCAAGTAAAATCTACTTCTGCTGGAAATAAACCTACACTTCTAAGGTAAGATTCCAAAGAACAGACTATTAAAATGACGACAGAGCTGAGAATGACTCCACCTCAACAGATATATTTTAATCAATGGTCTATAGTTTTAGTATGGCTGTTTACTGAAAAAGAAAAATATGTTTACAGTATATGGAGATGTAAGACCTGTTACAGCTATTTTGGGGAAAAGGGATGCAGAAAGGAATGAGAAGGAAAAAACACAGAAGCAGTAAGGGAAGCACGTTCTGGGCTTGTAAAGTTGTTCATTAGTCTGCTCTGTAATTATGTAGTTAAATCTATACAGGTGCTTGTAACACCCAGATCCCTATGGCTCTTAAGCTTTTTCCAGGACTGCCTCAAGTCATATGACTAATACCTGTCACATGCAGATCATGCTCTCATTTTTCCTTCCCAGAGGAAGAACAGCAATTAAACTGGTTGGTGGGTTTGGTTTTTTTCAAATGCTAAAATTCCAGGCTCCTAACATGTTCATAATAACTTATAAATGGCATTTTGATTGGTTGTTTAGCTTCAATTCCACCCCTGAAGGGAATTCCTGAAGAAAAACATTCAGAAGTTAAACATAACTTATTCAAGATAAGATTTGAAGATACAAAGAGTTAAAGACCAGTCCTGGTAGAACTATCATTTCACAGGTTTGGCTGACTTTCCAACAGAAAGCTCAGTTTTATCTGAGCAGAAAAAGTCGCTACATCTGGTATCCACAAGAGACATCTGGTTCCCATCTTATCTCAGCAAGTATATTAAGTGTAACTAATTGTATGAGGTAGTATATTACGAATTTCTTTAGTGTTACCTGTTGCACCAGTACCAAAGTATTAACAAATCCATAACATAGAACAAAGCATATTCTAGCCTTTATCATGCATCTTTCACTATACAGTATCTTAATACCACCAATATTGGCTGATGCAACACTAAAACTGTATAATCCAAATACAAAACTGAATTGGACATTTCAACGCTACTTGCATTCAACTGGTTTCCCAGACTTTCAAAGACCAACTTTTACCACATGATGCATCACTAATGTGAAATATATTTTTTTCCCTGAAACATGCATATATCTGTGAGTTTCAAGTAAGAATAAGAAACCCAATACTTTCAATTCAATTTGAAACAAAAAGAGGCAATAGAATAACACAACTTCCATTTATTACATATTCAAATTTTTTCAATGCAGTAATTTATGCACACATTTCATATACATTACCTTAATTGACTTATCCATGTCACTGTAACACAGAGAATTGAGAGAGATTTTAAAGGGCCTCCAAACAGGATTCAGGTTGTTTTTAATAACCTGTGGAAAAAAAAAAAAAAAAAAAAAGAAAAGACAGAATAGTATTGTTCACAAGAGTGGAAATAGTCATCATAATGGCTAATACCTTCATGCCATGAATGTTGTAAGCAAAACCAGTTGACTAATGTTGCTGTCAATCACTTTCTGTGATCAAAATCCTAACATACAGCATATAAACAAACTAAACATTCTTAACATGCAATATAATTCTCCAAAAGAGATGGTATCTTTCAACTCTGTATTTTTCTAGACTGCACTGTGATCTACTATATCATTCAGCTACTACACTGCAAAAAATTAATCTTTACATAAACACTGACTTTTTTTTTTTAATAAGCACACACATATATACGTGCACAAAAACATATATAACAGTGTGACTTACCAAAAAAACATGGAAAAAGATTACATTGGAACTTCTGAATACATCAATACTCTGGAGATTACAATTCACTCCAGCTTATATTTATTCTGAAATGCCACTTATCGAAATACTCCCTCTCAAGAAATTCATGGTATGGTTAAGCAGAAACAGTGCATGAGGATAAAAGGTCTCCCAGGCTGAATGCTAAATAAGTGATATTTAAGAATAATACTGAAGGATCTTCAGAATTTGTCAACAAGAAAGTATCTGTAATACACTCAATACACCAAATAATGATACTATAAAGTACAGGAAACTACACACAACAAGCAATACTTAATTAATACTACCTAATAATAGTAATACTTCCAGCACTGTAGGAGTGCAGTGAAAGAAACCTCTCTTTTGAAAATGAATATACTAAATAAAAGTTAGTAACATAAAAAGGTTTTTAAAATCTGTAACATAAAGAACTAATCCTCCAGCCAGTTCTAGGCTGGAACAGCGAATTCTGGATTCATTACTGAAATTGAAGATGACTGAAATTCTCATGGAAAAGACACATTTTATGCAGAAGAAGCACCTCACGAGAGATACTATTTTATAAATCTGACACAAAAAGGATTTATACTTCTTCAACATCCATGCTTCAAAATTAATACAGTCATCACTTCAAATGCACACAGTAGTACCTCAGTTGTGACTAGGGCCTGAGCTTCCACTACAGTGAGACATTTTGAACCTACTCCTACCCTGTCACTTGTCACGGGACCTCTGCACCTCCTCCTGGGTGGAAGGCTGCTGCTCAAGCATGTTTTCCCTCACTCAGCATAATCCTTGAGTTGCCCTTGCTATGCAACCGTTCGGTATGATTACATTTATTAGTAAACAGTACTGCGAGGTGACACTGACATAAGAACAGCAGTCATAGGAATGCCCAAGCTCTACCCTCAGAATAGCACCGAGACAAATGTCCCTGTAAGAGTATGCAGTACCTTTTCAAAAACATTTGTTTTCTTCTGGATGGCAGAAAGTTTTTTTTAAAAAAAAAAAAAGGTATTTTCCTTTAAAATAAGATAGCACACATCAGAATCAGAGTAAGGTAGACTTCCTGTTCTATGAGAAAAATCAGTGGAAGAGCAGAGGTGGTTTCTAACTGGTCTGCATGTCAACTGCCAGATCATTCTCTTCTTTTTCTAAGACACTGTACCTCTAGTGCTGTGACACACTGGAAATCAAATGATATTAAGCTCTAGGTTGTTGACTGAACATATCCTACCTCTGTTCTGTGAACCATCACCCAGTTTCCATCTGCAGTCTGCTTGTGGAATTCCAGATAAGGATCTGACTTTCCAAAAAAGTCCTGTATTTAAAGAACATGTAATTATCCCAGAACAGCCTGTGGCATGAATGCCACTAAATGCTAGTTAAAACATGCTTAGCTTAACAAAAAGTAAACTAAATATTCAGGGAACAAAAGCTTTGGATGAAAAAGCTCTAGTCTGATTATATTACCACCTGTGAAAGAGAGAAAGAAAACAGGGCATGTCCATCAATTTAGGATAAAAGTTCTGTAATGTCCACGCAGTAAATACCTGACAGTTCAAGCAAAAGAATACTTATACAAATAAATACCGTGATGGATAGTTAGGAAACTAAGGATTTCATCCAGTTCAGAAAAGTATCATTAAATTGACTGGGAAAAATGATAACATTTTTTCCATTACCAATTTTTTTTTAATTTTCCTTCTAAAAGTCTTTCTAAATACAGTAATTTTATCCTGCCCCAAAATATTTAACGTAACAGATTTATACACTCCAAGTATACTCTTCACCATTTACTTCAGAGAGCTAACGGGTAATCATATATACAGCTATTCAAACCAATGGATATACCAAAACTTCCTTATCTTTATGATTAAATGTAAAGATTTACATTTAAATGGAAGCATGCCATTCACAGACTATACCTGCAATGCACTTGTCTTATTTAGAAATACATTACAATTCATTTCAAAATGGTCAATGAAGTTACTCTGAAGCAAATCTTTCTTCAATTTCTTTTTTTGGTATAAGAAAAACCTTAATGGATTTCATTATTTCAGCAAAAAGTAGGAATGAACGTTTTAATGTTTCCTGTTTTGACAAGATTCTGATTTTATTACTGTATCAAAAGGAACTGCAATCACACAGATACCTTATTGTCCAGTTTCCTTGCTTCTACTTCCAATACAACCACCCTGTTATCCTTCACTTCTTCTGCTGTAATCTAGATAGGCAAACAAAATACTCATTTTGTATTCAGGAACTACATTGTTTTCTCATATTCTCAACACTCCTATGACAGGTCCATAAAAAAAAATATAGAAGTTTGCTCACAAATGAAGCATTAAAAAATGGGGTGGGGGGAGGGAAGAACAATTTGATTTGGCATTGGGATTCACTAGATGATGACACTGACAAAGATACTGCCCAAACAGTAGCACATCAGATGCCCTAATTATTTTGATGGATGCAATGAGACTTATAGATGCAGAAAGTGGGCTGCTCTCCTTTTGGATAACAAAGAAATATTAGTGAAGGGAAAGAAAAAATGCTTTAAGATACTTTTTACAGCACAGTACATTAGACTCACTGTGTTCAAGCCACTAACTAACTAACTAAAAAAAAAAAAAAAAAAGCCACAAAAACATTTAAGGATAAATGCTAAGGAGATTTATTGTCTTACCGTAATACTTCCTCTTCCAGCAGGTCTGCCATTTTTCAGCACTAATGGTTTTGTTAGAGTCCTGCTAGAAACTACCTGCCAAGACAAAATTTGAGTATCAAGCATTATTAGCACAATTTCATAGATTTTCAAAGGAATGAAATGAGATGGTTAAGTATTTTCATTTTAGGAATGTTTCCTTTATCATGAAGATGACAACATTACATTTACTTCCCATGATGCCCTATGAATAAATAGGTAATACTTGATACACTTCAAAATTTTAAAATACTTATGCAGATGAACACATGCAGAGTTTCAGGAGCAATATGAAATAAAATGTCTTCTAGTAACATGATATACATACATGGGCAAATGCAATACCTTAAGTTCCAATCTCAAATTGTTCCTAAGTTTTTCACACATACCATTCAAACACATGCAAGCCATATCTCATAACAGCTTCAGCAAACAGATTTATAAACACAGTATTTGTCACACAAACAAACATCAATCTCCCCTGCCATGTATCCAGTTGATTTTGCTTTATCCTCTTCAGGCAATGCTTTATCAGAAGGGTGTCTACTCATTCTACAGGTCCTTCTTTACTTAAAGAATGAATGATTAATTTTACATTGTTACTGAATTTCATTTCACAATGCCTCCATCTTCATAATGCACTTAAAATAAAAATACTTTAGACACAGGGGAGGAAGAAACCCAAGAAGACTCTCCTGAGAAGTGCCTTCAACGGATCTACTAGAAATAACAAGTTGAAAAGAAGCTGCCCCATTATGATAGCACCAATAGCAGAATTTGGCAGGGAAATGTGAGTGACATCAACAGTTAGCACAACCAGAATCACTGCTAGCCTTGAGCGGAAAGCAAATTATAAGGTTAACATGGCCCTTGTGAACACTCTTATGCTGCTAAATACCAATTGTCTTTCTGTGGAGCATAAAAATAATAATTTGAGTCTTAGAGTAAATAAACAGAAATTATTACTTTGTGCTCATTGACTGTCCACTTACTTTCAGACAGCAATTTGGACAGTCACCATCCTAGACTACATTTCAGGGCATCATCTCAAGACCTTTTGCAAATAAAGAGGCTTGAAAACACAAATGAAGGGAATCCTATTCAGCTTAGGAGTACCCCAACTACACAAGAACATAGTGATAAATTTAAGGTAAAAGTGGTTAATGATTTGCAGTAACTTACATTTTCTTAATTCTAAGGAAAATCATCTGCATACTTACCTGTCCCAGTGTACACTCAAATTCTCCTAAGAAGTCATCATCATTCAGATCAAAGGTTTTGTTATCAATGTCATATATTCCAAACTTAAGTTTCTGAACAAGCTCAAAATAGTAATCAATTAGGAATTTCTTGGCAAACTTTGGGTTCAAGGAATTCTTAACTCTTTCTGTGCGATCAACCTGCAATTAGAAAGATATCACTTCATCCAGTATTTCACCAACCAAACAAGTACTCCAATCGAATAACATTTTATTAGAAACTTTCAAAAGTTCTTCTTACTATAAAGTATAAAGCTGTATCTTCCTGCAAACCTTCCATCAAATATAAATAACCACATTATATTATAAAACCCACTGTTGTAAGTCAGAGATACTTGAGGACCTGTTTTTCTTTGCTCCCTATAAGGAGTACCTATTCCTGTATATGGAAGACTAACATAAGAATGTTAAATAAGAACGTTGATAATGTCAAATCCAGGATGAGACCCTAGTTTTGGAGCACTGTACTTATAAAAGCACATTTAAGCACTGAGAAGGCTTCTTCTGTTGGTCCACACATGGCTGGGGGAACAGTGCTAAAAATCAAACAGGTGTAAATATTTATTAGAAAACGATTATTAGTGTGCTGCCTGTATAACTATTATAGACATAATCTAATGAAGAGTACTCAGAGGTGCTGGTATATAATTAAAATATTTTAACAAAATCATACACGCCAGCATTTTAGAAGGTCCAACAAGTTAGACTGTGTTTTTAGCAGATTCATGAGAAGCATCACACTGTACCTCATACCACTGCTGACCACTCGTGTTCTGGAGAAGCACACACAGCGGGTCTGACTTGGAACCAACATCTTTATCCAAGAGATTGGTGCAGGCAATAGTCAGCTCCACCTTTGTTACACACTGTGCCGCCATTTGTTAAGCTAGAAAGCAAACAATGGGATAGTCACAATGCATTAACTCTCTGACTGATCATTAGAGTTATAAGCTTGTCAGGAGCGAGATTTGAGGCTCCAAATGCAAATTTTAAGATTTATGATGTACCAACATTACAGTATTACTGTCATACTATTGGCTTTGCCACATATGTATAAAACTTCATTTCAAAATCTGCACATAAGAAAGAAGATCAGGTTTCTTAGAATGCTTGAGGAACCAAATAGAGAACACCACAAAGAAAGTAAAGTGGTTTGAACTGCTGACAATAAAACTTCGCACGCTTTAAATTACATCCTGAAGCCACGAACATGGCAGGATTGGACAAGGAGTTTAGGTGGGTAATGGCATAGGTGATCTTGCTTTAGTAAATCTTCAAAAACAACTCAATTTTTAATAATAGGAATAAACAACTTTGAAGTCAAGTAACAACTCAGTATTAGGAGCAATTCTTCTTTCTGGAGGTTCGTTTAAAAGAAAGAACAACCAAAAGCTTTCTTACATTTCCTCTTAAGTATCTCAATCATTCTCCACGGGAACTGAGAAGACCAGCAGATATTACAAACCTACAAAACCAACTTCATTATAAGTTATGAATCCCACACCGGGATAATGTGCATTTGCAAGCCTTATTAGGTCTGAGCAGCAGATATTTTCTACATAAAAAAAATCTCTATAATTATACTCTTCAGGAAAACAGTTGATCATTTCCAACACCTCTTTGGGAGTTGAGACTCTACAGTACAATTAATTGCCCCTGACTCAGAGACTAAAACTTCCAAATCTTTCCACAAGCAGCCTATCCTGGAAGTTCCCAAGCCTCTGTAGCTTCAGGTTCTCCTTCTCTACAGCAAGTCCACAGTCTAGACACAGTATCTCTGTGGATTAACTTACCTTGAAAGTGCATGAGACACTAAACAGAATAAGGAAGCAAAGGCATCTGCTTCTATCTAGCCAGCTCACTTGCATCCTACACATTCATGTTCAAGTATACTGTAACTATACTTAACCCAACCCATCTCTCTTACTCTCACTGCATTCTTACAACTTTTGGTGAAAAGGAACTTTTTTTAGAGGCAAAAAGGAAAGGAAGATGATAAAAAGGAACAATAAACTGGAAACAGGAGAAAGAAAACACTGTGGTCTGAGGGAATTTTCCTGAGGCTTCTTGTATTCCACTAGGGCACACTTCACACGTTACCTCTCCCGTCTCTGTTTTGTTATCTTAGAGATGGACCTTTTGGAGACTGAAGTAAATATAAATTATCTGTAAAGGAACCACTCAAACATCCATGCACATACATTATTTTTAAGAAGCATGTCAGATTCATGGAAATCCTCCTGCACCTCCCAAACACCTAAATGTGATTCCATCTTTGAGTATCTTCTGCTCCCATGACTTTACCAAGCTTCAGTCATTGTCCTTGAGGGGGAAAAAAAAGTGAAACTCTAAGTATTTAAACTGGGTTTAAACCAATGTTTTTTAGGTTTAGAAAGCATACCCCTAAAAAGCAGTCTGTCCCTTTTTTCCTGGTTCTCTTTTTGTGCTGGTATTTTCCATTCCCTGTTGCTTTCCTGGCTGCCAGACAGAGCTTATTAACAGTCAGTGGCTTTGCCCATAGAATCCAATGCAGACCAGTGCATGACTCCTCAATGGCTGTTTCCAGCAAAACAACTTTCTGCTGACAAAATGATGGCCTAATACCCACTGCTGCAACAGCAAGTGAAAAGGGTTTTCAAGAAATTCAACAGAATTCAAACTTGAACTGAGACATATTTCTCACACTCAAAATTTTCTTGCTCTAACTTCCTTGAAACTCATTATTATTATTATTATAAGTCCCCGAAAGGACTTCTAGCCACATTTCTTTTGTTAAAGTAATGTTTCCAAAATCACTGGTAAATGGATACCATCCAGTCAACCTAAAAATCTGGTCAGCTTTTTCTACTTAGCATGTACATTTGTCTAGTGTGTGCACGTGTGTGTCCCAATTCTCTTCCATCGCAAGTACTTTCTCACATGAATACATCAATTCTGTTACTTCCCCTCCCCCTTCACGTCACTGAGTGTCCCACTATGCATCTAATGTGGGAAAAGAGTAGATTTAGCAGAAGAGGTGCTGTGCAAAAAGCATCCTTTAACACACAGGGAAAGGAAGGATTAAAAAACTTGCTTCCCTTCCCTGCAATGCAAATGCTCTTGTTTGAGATGTAATAATTGCGTCCATATTAGATAAAAGACAACTTACAACAAGAAAATGCATTTATCCAAGTGGAGGATACTCAACTTGAAACCCGGATACAAAAGCAAAACCTCCCAAATCCTGAGATGTTCCTTTAATCCCTTCCATTTCCAGTTTTGCAAAATCCAAGATGAAAAATAATGCAAGGCATTTTCCTCAGAGGTTTTGAGAATATCAGGAATCAATATGTGTATAATGGGTTGAAGAGGTCTGTAATACTAATGCGTTTCAAGAATTAATTTTGCTATTTTACTTGAAAGGAAGACAACATGACTATCCATAACACCAGAAAACTGATACATTTTACAGTAAATAGTTGTATGCAACCTGATTTTGTATATTATAAACATTAAAAGTTAGTAAAATAGTAGTGAGAAAAAGTCATATCTCAGTAACCCAAAACAGTATTTACAGTAGTGAAACTCGGTACATAAACAACAGATACTTTTCTTACAACATTGCAGTCATTACAGAACTTGCAGAGGGCACACAGATGCTTCACATGTGTGAATTCAGAAGTCTTTTAAACAGCATGGTTGTTGGAGCTCTGCATATACTGCATGAATCCTCGTAATCCCATACTGTATAAAAGGAAGAATGACTCCAGCTCCACCCAATTCTCCTTACATCTGAAAGCCTGTGTTAGGTGAAAACTTCCAGAACAGGTTTGGGAGGTGGGCGATAGGATTCCTAAAGATGATAAATATCTTCCTAAATATGATAAACATCCTCAAGGATCAGAGTCACTGTCAGGTGAGTAAGCATGCTCTTTTTGGAGACTTGATGGAATACAGAGTGTGGCAAATTGCAGTCTCTTCAGGACAGTGGAAGTAAAAAAACCATGGCTGCACTAGTGCATTACCTCCTGAAATACCATTCTACAACACACTATCAGATCTAGTAGGCAAATCAGATGCAAAATACTCTAGATACATGACTGGATTACTTGCACATTTGGGATACTGGAGTAACTTTACATGGACAGATGATACTATTTGGGCTCTGGCAGCCTTGACTACCAGTAAGTTACATCACATAACAAGAGACTTCTTTATTCAATTAGTTATTGTTATGAAAGTAACTATGCTCCCCTTTGGGCAAATATAATTGAAACCTCTGCTTTTCTCAAGTTATCAACTGTTTGTCCTCCACACAGGGTACACTGTAAAGTGAGGTAAAGCACACCAGAATGAGGCCAGATGACAGCTAATAGTCCTTTCTATTGGTATGGCTTTTATGACTGCAGGAATATATCAGGCTTTAAAAAAAACAAAACCACTGATAATTCTGGACAGGAGAAGACTGAAAATTACTATAAACTGTATGGCAGAACTTGTGACATCCAGACTCTGAACTGCAGCAACTTGTTCCTGATCCTATGCCATGTCTAGGCAGCTCAAGAGCATGATTAGGTCAACTAAGTATATTTCAAGTCCTTCTGCTTGAGCTGTCATTACTAAAGCAAAACTGTAAATCGAGGACTTGTCTTATCTTGCAGTTCCACTGATCATAATGTTCTCTGAATTCCACTAATGATTCTACCAAAGATAAGTGGCATCCACCAAATAACCCAGCCAATGTCTGCTTTTCAACAAACTGTAAACATGACATTCTACCTGGAAGGGAACAGATCTATTATCAGAATAATCTTCTAACAGAGCACTTAGGAACTGTCAGACTGCAATACCAGAGGAGAGTACAGGCTTGTGCAGATAACATACCAGAGTAGTACAATGATATGTTCATAACTATAGGTGTTTCCCAATCTGACAAGCAGAAAATACATAACTACAAGATAACAAAAAGACTACTGAAGTGAGCACTGCTGTAGCTGGGTTTGGCATCGCTGCCTTTAGTCAAAAGTCTGAAACCTGTTCTGATGTAAGCTGTTGCTGTCACAGAACATTTCCTAGTTCCTGCAAACTACTAATGACAATGGACCAAAAAATCCATACTTTGTAGTTATCTCAGGGCCCAGATGGACACAGAAAAAGCAAGGGAAACATTTCAGAACTTGCTAATAAAGTCTATTCCTGATCAGCTCATCTTCTAGCCATAATGCTACACTTAAGCATTTTATGTAAACTGTGTGCCAGACTGAAAAAGGCAGTACCACATAAAAGCAGTGCTCAGACCCTTCTTGAATTATTAAGTATTTCCCATGAACCTGGGCAGATGACAACACAGAAATAAATTAATTATTCAGACAGACTATGAAAATGAAAGTCTTGAACCAACCCTAAACCTGAAATAATACATATGAAGCTTTACTGTCCTGTACATTCAGTGTATGCAATTGTTCAGTCTCTGTTCTTTCAGACAGGATTAAGGTACCATTTCTTGCAAACAGAAATTTTTGTGGTAAAGATCTCTCTGTTCCTTAGAACCTCTTGTATTGCATCTCAGAGCAAGCAATAACTGCGCTTCTTGCAACAGCCTTTCACAAGAAGGGTTCCGGTGAAGAGCTGGCACAAAGATGGACAAACCAAGATCTAAATGAAATTAACCTGGGAGACAACATCCATCTCACAATATAACCTGCTCAATCCATCATCTCAGCATAGTTGTCTAGCATGTCTTTATAACAGTTGCATATGCAAAGAACAGAGAATGACAACATACTCACAGAAAATGCCATGTCTGCTGCAAGAAGCTGACAATGAGATTATGACAAACGGATGCTTCTTTCCACTGACGGGGCTAGCAGCAACACAATTTCTAATGAACTTGGACTACATGTATATAAATGTATATTTAAACAAAACTCAAAGTAACCCTTCAATTCTCAAGGAAACTGACCACCTCACAGGAGCTGACACTGCGTATAAAGTTACAGCGGCAAAGACTGTTTCATAACCTAATTTCATCACTGCATTTGAAATCTAGAGACTTCTCTAAAAACCATACCTCTAAATCTGAATTCTGGCTCCTCTTTTTCACTCTCTTTACAGGAGACACAGCTGATAAAATTGTCCTGTGGCACTAGCTGATGTGCTGGCAAGTTGAACAACCGAAGCAGCTCAAAGTAACACATCTCCACTTGCATCATTCTGTATTTGAAGAATCACACAAAACCTTGAGTGTAAGCTGTATCTTTCCACATTCACTATTTAGAATGCAGGAAGGAATTATATCATTTTTAATTGAACAAGTGAGATTATGTTGATAAAACCCTAATGACCACAGAAGTCATTCTCCTGGTGATTATGCCAAACAAAAATAAGAGCTAATATTTAAGAAATCTGAGACATATGAGTGTGTGAGAAGAGAGACATTATTTTCTTTATGGGAAATGAATCATCTATTTATACAAGCTTCACCATACTCAGGCAGTTTAAATATTTATCTACTGGATTGGTAGCACACTGGTGTAAAAAGTCAGGCAACTATTTGCAGATAGTTCCTATATATAAAAATCTATCATTAAGTCACATTGCCAAAGAACATATTTAGAATTCTATTTTTTTAAAAGAAAAATATCTCACTGCACAGACCAGAAACTATTAATTTGACTTCTAGGATGCCTGTTCACAAGATGACTTAGAAACAGCTATTTCTAAATATCCTTCTGTTGACCTTTTTATCCTTGAATATGTGTGTTCACCCTTTAGGCACATCTTTAATGCTAAGGGTTCTTCCCAGCATCCTCCTCACACAAAAGCATTTTAAGAATTTTGGGTGATGTTCTGATGCAAGTGAGCTAAACTATAAAAGGTAATATTGTGCCCTGAACAAGAAAATTAAGAAACACAGATATCCTGACTTCAAAATGTAGTTGTTTTAAGCAGACAGCATTCAACCAGGGGAAAAGTGTTTCCTGTGTTTATGTTTTATCAGAATATTTTTATATGAATTACTTTATGGAAAACAATCTATCAACTACACAATTTGAATAGTATCTCAAATTGTGTATTCCTCATTGCAATTTCTCTCTTTAGAGCCACTGACTGACTTTACATAATTAACATTATCCACAAGAAACAAAAACTTGTATCTCACTAAAACTTGCTGCTTGTTATTGCAGAAAAAAATGCAAGTGATCACATGTTTTAGACTAATCCTCCTCACAGTCCATTTCAAGTCTGGCATGTTGTGACACTTCACTGTTAGAAATACCAGTTCTTAAAACTGGGTTTATGGTAACTTACCTCAGAAGTCTGTCTCTGTGCAGGAGAAGGCTAAAACTTCAGTAGTAGCATTAAAATGTGAAATGAAAGGAAATTAAAACCAAGAATTGTTATTCCCAGATATCAATCAAAGTAACAGGTTCAAATGTATATACTTTGACGAACTACAGCTTCTCTTAAAATAAATAACCTGTCCAATAGTTCTATGTGACCATGACGACAGAAATGTAAAGATTATTTATGGAAAACTCAGAGCTTTTGTTACAGAACAAACTACAACATAAATTAGATATTTTAAAAGTCCAGCAAGAAAAGCCCTTTAAGATTTTAAGAACAAAGATCAGATTTCCTTTTTTGTCCTTTTTTTACCAATAAGGTGACAGTGTTTTAAAGTAAGTAGACAAAACCAGTGGCTTGCAAACTCCCAATGTGGCTTATGCTCTAAGAATCCTATGCTTTCCTACACTGCTAAAGGTTGCCTAAGAAAAATCCATAAAAACACTATCCCACAAGGGTCTGGCATAACATTTTGTATCTCAGGGTAAACAACATTAACTTGAAACCGACAATCACAAGATTACACATTACTATAGCCCAGATGTATTTCAAACCTTCCTGTAGGCAAACTAAGAGCTCTCCAGTCAGCTCTGCTTCAATTCTGTATCATAGCAGCTACTTGCACTCTGCATTCACTGTGCCTGGGAAGCATCATACATGCTCTGCGTGTATGTAGGCAGTGGCTCTGAACACAAGCTCACAGCAATCATGCTGCTTGCTGGAACCACCAGATTATTGCACATCTGCTAATCACTACCATGAGGACTTCGTAATAACCCTCCTGAATGCGAGGAGCACCAGAAGCAAGTTGACACCACTAGAACTAATTCAGCTGGCTCCTAACTGTGTCTTGGATAAAGCACTGAGTGAACATGAGCACTTGATCCAGCTACAGGATGGGAAGGATTCACAGGACCCAGTCTTCTTTCAACCACAGAAGAAAGTATGAAGCAAGTGATCCAAATCATTAAGACTATTTCTTAAACAGAATTTCAGATGCAGCAACCCAGCCCCAAAACTCGTACATTCAGAAATCCTTCAAATGTTTAATAATGCCATTTTTAAATCCCTGAGCAACAGCATCTCATCTAAAACAATATTAAAGTTATACCAAAAAAATTAAACACAAAACGGTAAAGAGCACTGTAATTCTACTTCCTGTCTACTTATTTGCACAAGCCACACCACAGCTTCCAATGTGATGCTAGAAGGGGCCATTATGAATCTCAGCCTAGTTGATCCAAGAATAGAAGTAACTTTGTTGGGTTTAACAGGAAGTAATACCTACAAATACTAACTCGACCATATACTATTTATATTGGAAGAGCACGCTGACTTTCACTGGAAAATAAACAGAATTAATAAGGAAGGAAAAAACCATATCTTTCTGCTCAACTTTGTCCCTAAAGGAAACCACGGTAATGACAGCATCTGATTCTGAATCAGAATAAAGGGGGGAAAAAAAGAAAAAAAAAAAAAAAAAAAAAGCCACACCAGGTAATAACATTAACCTATTTGTGGAATTGCGATTTTAGTTTTATTACCCCTAAAAGAAGGATCTTTGGTGCTGTTGGTACAAAACAGCTACTATAGTTCCCCTCTAGCCTTAAATTCTGGAAAAACATTAACGCCTTGGGCATAACACAAGGCTGTAAAAACAGTGTGGTACAGCACTGCTACCTTGGAATTCTGGCAGATGACATTTAACAATGGCTTAGTTATTCAGCCTACCAGAAATGGACTTTTGCTTTCAACAGCTGAACTAAAATTAGTCTAACAGTCACATATGTAATGAACGGGTTAACTTTGTTCATGAAATCGCACGTGGGGGTAGGGACATTCTTCGATTAGCATCCGGTTAAGATAAATGAACTCAGTACAAGGGAAAAATCTCCATCAACCATACAAATAAACTCTGTCAAGATGGGAAGATTCCACAATTACCCCTAATAGTCTTACTGCTAAGCTTAACCTTTGGTCCATGTATTTTAGATAAAGTTGCAGCCCTTGTTCAAAGCAGAATAGAATCAATCCGGTTAATGGTGTTAAAACAACAGCATCATAATTTACTTACATCGGGAAGGGGGAAGACACACATTGTGATTGAACAAATGCTTTGTGTAAAAAGCAAGGCTTGCTTAAATGTTGCGTAAAAGTCACGAGAAAAAGACAACAAATATAATTTACTAGAAAAGGAGGGAAAAGACAACAGCTATAATTTACCAGATAAGGGGATTATCTCTACCACGACTGCACTTCTCCACATCAAAAGACATTCTATATCAAAAAGACACTTCCCCTTGAGAAGACTGACTGAATCCACCCAATAACAAACCTACACGAGTGAAGAAAGAAGAAGCAAGACAAGGCGGAGATTGACAAGAAAGGGGTGCATAAACTGTATAAAAGGAATGTAACTATAACAGAAAGTTGCGAGCTTTTGGTGGAGCACCGTCTCCCTGGCTGCCCAGCGCTGTTTTGCTCTTTTATCGCTTGCTAATAAATTCAATCTTTTTATTTAATACAAATTGGCTCCTCCAATTTGTCACGAGCGTCTATAACAACATATAATGGATCTGTATAGATTAATACCGAGATATCTAATACAAATGTACTTGTTGGAAAAACCCTGCATGCTCCCTAACAGCATAACAGAAAAACAAAAGGAGCTCTGTCTGGTTCTCCTTGCTCCTCTACACATCTTTCTTGCTTACTTTATTTATTTTTCTTCTAATGCTTGTTGATGTTCTGCATGTCCTTTGAAACATCTTACTGCTGTGATTATACATCTATAAAGCTAAAATTTAAAACTTCAACTGAAAACAAAAAAAGATCCGGCATTAAGTTTGACTCTAATTACTTCTACTAGATAAACTTTTTTGTACCGCCACAGAAACATCTTTAACTTGAACTTTCGGGGACGTAAAACTCCCAAGAAAACAAACGTAACTTTCGGAGGCGGAGCGTTGCATAGTACCTTGAGGATACTTAATGCACTTTGAAGATAGGAGCACGGAAGCAAAAGCGAAGAGCCGTCACATTTTAACTTTTCCCTAGCGGAGGAGAAAATTACGACAACGTGCACGTCGGCAAAGGTTTCTCTTACACATACCGTGCGGCTGCAATGAAGAAAGGAAAAAACAACCACCCACTCCAGCAGCAGCTCAGGAAGAACAGCGCGTGGTTTTTTTAGGGACGACGACGGCTCCCCACAGCCGCCCTCCTGGAGGGCGACGGCGCTTCCCCCGAGCAGCGTCACAGCGCCGCAGAGATCCGCGCCCGCGGCTCACGCGCTCCAACCGCCGTACGGCCTCGGCCTCAGCCCCACCCCGCCCCGCCACCTGAGGGACGGCGGCTCACGCGGCCGAGGGGTTTCCTGGAGCTGCGCAGCAGCGGGCGCCCAGTCCCCCGCGACGAGCTGCCCGTGCCGCGGAGCAGGAAGCGGGCCAGCCACCCGAGGGGATCTGCCACCAGAGCGGACGGTGAGGACGGCTGCCGCCGGCAGCCCCAGCCCCAGCCCCGCCCGTCTCCCGGCTGTACGAGGGACAGCCCTCGCCCGCCGGAAGGGTGAAGCGGTTGGGGCGGGCGGCAGCCCGAAGGCACGACGCACGGAAGGCATCGATCGGCTCCCTCTCTCCGGGCCAGAGCGGGGGCGAACCCCGCGGCGGACGGGCTGAGGCGCGGCCGGCCGGAGGGCTCGCTCCTGAGGCACGGCAGGGCCACGGGGCTCCGCCACGCGACGGGGCCCCGAGCGATCTGCCTCGCCCGCGGACAACGCCCAGTCCCTCCCCGAACGGCGGCGCGGCGCGCAGCGCCGCTCCTCCGCGGAGCCGCCCGCGGCCCGACCCCTCACCTGCCGGGTCCGGCGACGGCAGCGCCGCGGCTGCGGACCCCTGGCGCCCGCGGCGGCCACGCCCACGCCAACCGGGCGCGTTCTGCCCCGCAGGCCGCCGCGGGCGAGGGGCGCATGCGCACGCCGCCCCTCTCCCTCCCTCCCTCCCTCCCTTCCTTCCTTCCCCGCTTGCGCCCCTTCGCCCGAGGCCGGCGACCTGGTTGGGGGCCGAGGCCTGGCGCGGGTCCCGGCGTCGCGCAATGGCTGGCGCCCGCGGGCTGGCAGGCGGAACGGGCGGCCGCTGCCCTGGTTTCCTCACTCGCCCGGGCAGGGCTGGGGGACGGACCGGTTCCTCCGCTGGCGGGGGGCGGCGCTCGCTGGCGGCGGCGCTCGGTGGCGATGGCTGCTGTCATGGCGGCGCTGGCGCGGCCCTTCCGCGGCCCGGCCTGTCTCGGGAGGCTGCTCCGGCGGGGGGCGGGCGGCGCGACCTGCGGCCCGCGGGGCCGGGGAGGGCCCGGCGCCCGGCGCGGGGACGGCGGGAGCGAGGTAGCCGGGTTGCTGCTCTGACGGGGGGTGGGGGGGCGGCGGCGGGCGCGACCGCCGGTCGCCTCCCCGGCGCGGAGGGAGCAGCCGCGGAGACTGCGGCCTGGCCGGACGTAGCGAGGGGCTCGTTTATTTTTGCCAAAGGTGGGATTCCCGTGCTCGTCTGAAGAGCACAAGTTTGCCTTTTTTTTTTTTTTGCTTCTTACCTTGCGTTTGCTCCATATTCGTGGTTGAATTTCAGCGCAGTGCTCTGTTCCTATTTCAAAGAGTAGTTATGAGCCTCTGCTGGAAAAAACTTAAAATGCCCGCCTGATGTTTTTCTTAACGAGGGTTTTTTTAACTTTCAAAAGTCTCTGTTCAAAGTCTGACATATAACTGGTCCTAGAGATGAGAAGAACTTTTTTAACTCAGAGTGACAGTGTTTATTAATATGCATCTTATGATCCCATGCAGGTGCTTAGAAAAAGCCTTCAAAGGGGGGTTGCACTTTCAACAGGGTCCTTTTTGGTTTATGAAGCTCACAAGCTGATTTCTGGCTTCGCTGAGGTTCATGCAAGCTTCAAAGGTAATATTTTCAAATTTTGAAGTGCACAGGTTGTTCTAATGGGAAACTTAAAAGTTGTAGTGCCAGAATTATATGGGAAAAGGGTGTAATGCTTTTGATTTTCTCCATTAAGACGGAATGCAGCATGTTTCCATGACGGGATGCTTTTGAATTGGCTCACCTTAGCCTTGTAGCAGTTTAACAAGCGACTCTCCTAAGTGTCATTGAAAGCAGATCTAGTTAGCTCATCCGGTCTAGGCTACAACACGTGCACAAGGTGTATGATACCTAACTTGTTGCCCAAGCTTTAAAGAACCCTTCTTGAGAAAGATACGGTTCAGTTAGGAATGCGGACCAAACCTCGATCACTTTCTAAAAATCTTAGTTAGCTCAGATTTTCAATGTGAACACAGTGCAATTCCCATTTAATGTAGTTGAGCAACGCTGAGATTGCATTTCAGACAAAATTGAGCAATGTCTTGTATGTTTGTCATGCTGAAAGAGGGGAAGAAAAGCCTTGCTTTACCTACCAGGAAAGAATAGAATAAGTGATAAAATGTCCTTCTTGAAATCTGAATACAGATAGTCTTACTACTGGAAGAAAAGTAATATTATCTTAAAAGGGCATTTTGTTGCAGACTTAGAACTTGTCTATCGTGCTAAATTAAGGGGGTTTGAGAGTAATCCTAACCCAATGGAGAATGTGCCTAACTGAAATGTATGCTTACTGTGTAGATTAGATAATAGTCAGCTCAGATAACCTGTTTGGAACAACTTGGATATTTATGCCTATAGAAATAAAAATTCAGACAATAGACTTTTGAATGGATAAGGAACTGTTTCATTTGCTATAATAGAACGAACTTCGGTGAGTAGATTAAAGATAGCTACTCAGTACACAAATAAGAAAATTTTCCCATGAGGAACATAAGTAACGCTACTCAGTTGCCTCTGGTCTTTTTTTGTGCTGTCACTTGAATCTGGCATTTGCATTGCCAAGAAAAACAATGCTAATGGGCTTTCTATGCAAGATAAGTAGTAGATACGGTGAAAATAAGAATAAAAAAGAAATAGCTGAAAAATACTCTTGAAGAAATAAAAGTCTAATAATTTATGTAAAACACCTGGTGGGAAATGTATTCAGAAGACTGATTTCTGAGCATTTAGTCATTAGATAAGTTAGTAGTGTTCAGGGAGTCTCAACAAGCAAAGATAACAGTTCACTGAAGCTAATACTGAGGATGTACCATGAAGCTAATCTTGGGCACTAAAATCCAAAGTCCACATAGATCGTTATCTTATCTTTGAAATGGTTGATAGAAGGCATTTAGAGATGGCAGGGTTAAAAATTATCCAGAATGCTCTTCTGATCTTCAGTGATTTATATTCTAGGATCTTTTAAAGCTGAAGAGAAGGCTTTTGTGTTTAGTAGCCTTCAGTGTTTTTTTCTTCTATAAGTAAAACTGTGCTGCTGTGAAACATCATTACCATATTCAGTAGATAACTTGAAAAAAGTTATAAAAGCTTATAAACAAAATTAATTTTTATGAAGTGGGGGGTAGAGCTTATGTTTTGACTTAGAAGTTTGATCACGGACCCAGGAGTAATACCAAAGAGATGATAAACTTAGCTGGAAGTTCTGTAAGAAATTAGACAAGGCTTTTGACTTAAAAGGTAATTTTTTCGTGTTTTAATATTGGCAGAAGAGTAAACGGGGAGTTTGTTCTTCTCCTGTACAGTTATGTACTTTGATAGAATTATCTACCTGCTTCTCTTTGGGTATTTTTCCTCCTAATTCCATCTGTTCTCATGCTAGAATCCGGTATTGTGTGGTGTTCAATATTTCTGTTTCTGGAATGCTGTTTATATATTATTATATTCAGCGAGTTGTGGAAATCGTAGTCCCCCATCTCTGTTGCGTTTTAAAGTATTTTCTAAGAAAGAATTAAAGTATTGTAAGAACAATGGGTACTTAGTCCATAAATTGATACTCTAGAAAGCCAATTCTGATTTTCAAAATTATTTTTGCTTTTAGTATCTTCTTGAACACATAGCGGTTTCAGTAGATGAACTGTATTTTTTGGAGTTGTGTTTGTGAAAATCTTAAGGACTTCAGTCAGAAAACCTTTGAGCAATGTTTCATTTTGGCTGGTTGAGTAAGATAATGGGACCCACTCAATCTGCAGTCATTCTGGCAAAACTGTGGAACCATACTGACAATGAAGAATATTTTAAAAAATTGTATTATTATTAAATTTAAGTTCTGTATGCATACTAATGAAGGGGGTTTGTTACTTTCAGATCTCTACTGCACTTGCCTGCCTGGTCATATTTTTCATGCTGCTCCCCCCCACCCCCGCTGTTTTCACAAAGAAGAAAACAAATTGCTTCTAGTAGTCTGATCCATTGAGAAAGACACTTTTGAATGTTAAGTCTGTTAAGCATCCAGAACTCTGTTGCTGAAAGCTGTTTTGTAGTTTCACGAAAGGCATGTGTTCAGCCCTGTTTCTTTTCCTAGTTGTTCATTGTAAATGTAGCTTATTCAATCCTGCTGTGCGTTTACATTGTTTGAAATGATGGCCTAAAAAGGAAATACAGTGTTTGTTCTTTGTGTCTCATCTAGGTTGTCTTGCTCTAAAATGTTTTATTTATGCTATAATGTCCTAATGACATGTAATTTGTTCTTCTGTTTCCACAATTTTAACTCCTCCTTAAGTGGAAGAAGTTATAGAGCAAGCAGACTACCTGTATGGGAGTGGAGAAACAGAAAAGCTATATCGGTTGTTGGTTCAACATAAAAACAGGTACTTGATTGCATTGAGACATTACTGCGACTTCATTTCAGTGCTCTTCTGTATCCATTTTTCAACTAATGTTCCCACTGTGGTATGCTGGAGAACCTTGCTTTCATCCTTATGCAAGCAGGAAAGAAGGACTCTTGATCTTTTTCCTCCTAATGGCAAAAATGAATGAAGAAAGGACAGGTAGCTGTAGAAGGTGAGGATTAACACTCAAGTTTTTCAGTCCTGCAGAGGAGGGGTTTTTGCTTGTGTTTTCTTAAGAATTCTTTAAAATATAATGCAAAACCTCATGATGTGTCTAGACATTACTAAATAATCAAAGTACCTAGAATTCAGGTATTGAAAAATTTTGAGAGTCATTGTTTCATTTCTTTTTCATTGCTGAGCAGCTGTTCTTTCAATTTTCATTTGTCTCACATTAGGATTTGAGTCTGAACAAAAAGAGCTCCTTACTCAGGTAGTTGTCATAACTGCACAGAACATTATTGATAAGTGAACTGGGACAAGCTGTTCAAGGAAAAAGCAGAAAATGCATTGCAAACTGAAGAGTCCATTCCTTTGGAGGAGACAAGGCATCTCACCCCTAGAACGCTTCTGGAGGAAGTCAACTGTTCAGTTTGCAGTCGTTTCTAGTTTTGGGGGGTTTTCCCTCGTTCTTGCCAGGGGCGCAAGTATAAAGCCTGGACATTAAGTAAAGGTCTTAGTCTGTAAGGGACACCGTGTCATAAGCAACGTGTAAGCTTGCTACTAGGTGTTTAACAATACTAATTATTCTGTGAGGAGTAATGATTCCAGTAGCAGTACTTCACATTTTTGTGGCTTGGCTGAAAAATGAGTCTGCTAGTTCTGTGTTACTGTGTTAATTAGAGCAAGACTGCTGCGTTGTGAGCAGTGACTCAGTTTAACTCCAGATAAGAAAACTGGCTTTTATTGATACTCTGAGTTTAGCAATAACTCTTGTATGCTTTTTAGTATTTTTGGTTTCTGGTAGTGTTGACTTCAGTATTGGGGGGGGGGGGGGGGGGAGGAGTTTTGTAGCCAGAACCTCTGAAAGACTTTCTAAACTTAAATTTAATATTAAAGTCTCTATTAAAATACAAAGCCAAAATTAAAATGGTAATTAGCTAAAAGTATAGTAAAGTGCAAGCAGTGTTTCAAAACAATATGTTAACTCAATAATAAAACCTAAAATCCCTTATCTTTGGCTATAACATACCATACAACATTTGATATAGTGATAAAAATAAATATGTAAATGTACAGCTTTATGTGTTGGGGGTATGGCTAATCTATGTTTTTTCACTATTGTTGTAGGAAGAATTTCATTATTTAGGTACAATTACAGGGGAAAAGATGCATAATTTTTGAAACATTCTAGTAAATGTTAATATAAAATCAGTGGAATACAGCAAAAAATACCGTCTATCTAAGAACGAAGCAGCGCTTGTTTTCCTTCTGGTGTTTTCAGTGGCACTGTTGGGTTTTTAAAATCTGCATCTTTTTTGAGAAAGCAAAGTCCTCTCCTACAGATATGTTTGCTTCGTATCTTTAGCTTGGGGTTGTATATAGCATAGAATGACAGATGATATGCTGTTGTCTCATCGCTCGAGATACATATTTAAAGACTGGTTTAAGACCTTTGCTTGCTTTTTTTTCCATTATTGTTTTAAAACGTTAGTGTTTCTGTTCGTAACTAGTGATGATGCAGAGTTGTTATGGCGGCTGGCACGGGCATCACGAGATGTAGCTCAGCTTAGTAGTACTTCTGCAGAGGAGAAAAGACAACTGGCGTATGAAGCCCTTGAGTATGCAAAAAAGGCACTTGAAAAAAATGAATCAAATTTTGCAGCACACAAGGTGAGCCAAGCAAAATAACTGAAATCTTGTTCTTTGATTTCTGCCAGTAGAAACTGGAACAAATGTCGTTGCGCTGTTTCAGCAAACTTCAGCATAATTCAGCTTTTCAGTTGAGAATGAGTGAGACTTCTAATTCTCCCTAACTTTCTTGGAAGATCAGACTTCAGACTTTTGCAGCTATATTTCCTCTATACAGGAAACAGGAACTGGTTAAATGTGTGCAGAACCATGGAAGGAGGTGACTGATCAGGTTGATTACAGCTGATGTAATCAGCTCATCCTTCTCTGATGTAGCCTTAAAAATGTACATGCCCCACATTCAGCATGGTGTTTCCGTGCACAGTAGTAGCTCTGTAGAGTTTCACTGGAAATACTTCAGGCTCTGGCTTTGTTCTGTTGGGTTTTTTTGTGCTGCTTCTCTCACAGGCAGAGAGCAACAAAGTATAGTCAGTTGTGTTGGCATCTTGGATAAGAAGAGGACGTTAATGCAAGCAGACCAGCAAGTTGCTCTGATGCTGCCTGAGCTGTTCATAACAAATACTTCTTGCTTGTTCTCATTAGTGGTGTTGGCAGCTTTTTTTTTTTTTTTTTTTAATTTACTATTAATAGCTATAGTGCTGTATTAAATGTTTTATTTTTTGTTCTTTGAATTACAGTGGTATGCAATTTGCCTTAGTGATGTTGGAGATTTTGAAGGAATCAAGACTAAAATTGGAAATGCCATTGTTATCAAAGAGCACTTCCAGGTAATGTAAAGTTTTCTGCATACAACAGCATTAATGCATCCAGTATGTAGATTGAGTGATAGTTGTGAACTATTTGGCAAAAATTTGCAAGTGTACTTCTGTTCAAATCTCCTGGTGATGCTTCGGTTTTTGGGTTATTGTGACAGTCCTGAGTGCCCCAGCAGCAAGGAGTACAAGTGATCTCCTGCAGTAAACTAAGTCCCTATAAAACAGTCTTGAAATAGCTGAAGTGCTTTTGACACCTCTTAGGACTAGATAAAATGTAACTGCTATTGAGAAATGGAAGTGTGGCTGTCCTAACTGTGGATTGTGTAGCAGTAAAGAACAAATACTGGAGAAGATAAAGGACTACTAATTTTATATGACCGGAAATTATTTCAAAATCTGAACATGCCAAGTCTCATGTGGAACTCTTAATGACCTACTAAACAGAAGTGCTTAGCAATCTGTCAGTGTCTTCACTTTCTTGGAAATAAGCCGATTTAGTTGTGCACTGAATAAATAGCATATTGCCTTGAAATTCTACACACTGTTAATCTGGTTTAATTAACAGTAGGAAAACAAGTCTACTTTTTTTTTAATGTATTTTAATCCAGATGTGGCAGAACAACTTGTTACGTCTTCTGTTTCTCTTTTTTTCCCCTCACTAGAGAGCCATTGAACTGAATCCAAAAGATGCTACAACAATTCATCTTATAGGCATTTGGTAAGGCATATTTTCAAACAAAAGTTAGAATGTGGCAAAGAAAAGTGCCAGAATATAAAATGTATTACATGAATTGCAGAAATGCTTGGAATACTTCAGTGGCTTGTAATTAGTTGATGCAAACATGAAAACCTACTGAACCTGTATAGGACATCATGCCTTAAAAAAGTCTTGGCTGTTAATTCTTATGCAGTTCAAAAAGATGAAAAATAATTGTTCATTCAATTTATTTGTTTTACTATATGGAACTATTAAAAACTCATTTTGCAGACGCAAGTATGTTTCCATAGCAGACACCAGAGATTGTAAGTACAACTCATTTTGTCCTATTAGTGTGAATGGAGACAAAACTCAACACTGAATTTAAATTGAATTTCAGTGATGGGTGCAACTTAATACAATCTGTGTATAGTGAAAAGCTATCAAAAGTGAGATGTGTTCCTAAAAGACTTCTGTTATTATCTGTCATTGTATTTTAAAAGTTACATTTAAGTAAAGCAGCTTATAAATGCATATGCATTAACAAAAATCTCTGAAATTGAATTTACTGTTCAGTGAAATTGGTACTAAGAATTACTGTTACATAGCAGGTGAATGGACTGGAAATACAACTTTCCATAGTAACCAGAGTGTTCTGTGGAAGCAGTGTGATTGAAAGCAGTATCTTTTATGGGTTAGTGAGAGACCCCAGACAACATTTCTCATTATTTGTCTGACAGAGACCAAAGCTGCTACATTGTTTTGCAGGAAATCTCTACTGTAAGATTGAGAAATTGAAAATAAATAAAGCCAATGTATTTGTAGCTTAAAAATACTAAAAACCACAGCCACCTTCTCTATGTTTTTTTTTCCTGGACTCTTGAGTATCAGAGTAAACTACAGGCTACTGCTCCAGAGTTTACTACTTTACAAACTTACTTTGTTTTTTCAGCGTCCACCACTCATTCCCACACGACCTAACAAGTGCAATAGTCCAAATTTCTAAACAGAAGCATATGCTACAAACTGAATGAGCCTCCAGGTCAGTTTTGAGATAGGAAGCTTGTTCTGGAAAATACTTAAGACATTGTTCCTAAGGAAAATTAGAAAAGGTGATAAAAATGTGAGATTATTATTGCTTTTGGCACTAAAATATCCCCATATTATATATTTAAATATACTCATTATTGAATCCCAGAGCATCTTCATCTGAAACTGGGATTTGGTATCAGCCAATTCTTGAGTATTTTTCTCCTTTCTAGTCTATCCTGGATTGAACCTCTTTTATTGGCATTTCTGGTAAGGCACATCTCTTGGCGAAATTTCAACTCAGACTGTGTATTCCATGCCTTGCCCCCATCTCCTCTGAACACTTCCATTTATTAATTTCTCACCTCCTCTAGAGTGCTCTATTTTACACAGTGAATAACATTTTTATACTCATTGTGGGAGGGTAATAAATTGAATAGTGTTGTTTAACATTTTTACACCTGGAATGTTCTACATCTTTGAAATACTTAACAAATGTTTAATCCTTTCACCATCTCTAAGATGGGTGACTGATTACCTTTGTTATTTAGTACATAGGAAAACAGCATAGTATGGCCTAGCCTAGAGCACAGTAGTTTGATTCCTGGGTTTATTTTCATTATTATAGGTTATAGAGTCTTTCAGGAATGTACTGCAGATCTGATTTGTATTAATAATTAAGAAAAAGAAGGTAGTGTTGAGGTAAGGCAATGACATTACTTGGTTGTGCCCTGTTTTTACAAATGTATTAGAAAAATATCAAAGATATGTAAATCGTTAAAATCATTCAAGCTCAAAAGCTGTCTCATGGCTAATAACTGTATCCAGTTTTGTCTAATGTAATAGCAGTTCCCAGTAAAAGACACACCAAAATTTCTTTAGCAGAGCTACGCGGCAACTTCAAACATCTTGCTATTTTGTTGTACAGTTATAAGAACTTGCTTATACAACTTGCAGTGTGGCTGCAGTTTTTGTGACTCTTGGAAACAACAATTAAGACATCCAAGATATGAGAATGTTACTCAAAAAAAGAGAAAAATGTGAAGGGTATATATGAATGTTTCCTTTCACTCCAGGTGTTACTCCTTTGCTGAAATGCCATGGTACCAAAGAAAAATAGCTGCTACACTATTTGCCACACCACCAACCTCCACATTTCAAGAGGTACAATATGAAAATGTTTCACAGATTATTATTCCCCTCACAAAGCTGCTGATACACTTTTACTAACCTTCCTGACAAAGCTGACCTCTGCTTATGGAATAAGCATGCGCTTGTGAGTTTACAACTGTCAGTAATAAAATGTGAATATAACAGGAGAGTGAGGGATATCTAAAAACAGGAAAATAATTTTTTTTTCAGCTGTAACACACATAGAATAGTGAAAATTATTTCATGTAGTTCATGCAGCAGAAAATAACAAGCTATATGTAACTTAGTTTGTATTTACTATTATGATCTAATGCAGATAACTGTCTGTACTAGTTCCAGTGCTGATGATTTATATGGTGGTGCTATACCATGTACTTATTTGATAGGACTACTAGATTTTTTCCCTTTATATTAAATGCAAAAAGCAACAGCTTGCTTTGTTACTTAGCACAAACAAGTACCTTCTCATCCCCTGGCTCCCTATGGTGTGGGTTTTTTCAGTTGAGAGTAATTTTGTTCATCTTTGCTATGAAAATTGCTAGAACATATGTCCATATGTATATCTTCTAGGGTGTCTACACAGTGTGCATCTTATTTAAACACTTGTACATATATAGAAACTTGAAAACTAAATTGGTAATAGGAAAGTTTGCTGCAGCTGTTACAATCTTCATTTGTTTAGCTCAACCAATAATGGGCCCACTATGTTTTCTTCTTTTAAGGCTGGGCAGGGGGCAAGAGTCACTAAAAAGTAATTGTAGAAGGCTGCTTGCTGTTACACAGAAAGCAATTTAAGCTCTGATTAAAAAAGAAATAGAACTTTTTAATGGAAAGTCAACCTTGTAAGTTTTGCTGAAAATCACTCTTGGAAGAATACACAGTGTCAGCCAGGATTTCGAATACTGCAGAATCAGGCCAGTCCCAGCATCGAGTTCTGTAGCGCTTAAAGTGGCTGAACAAGTAAACTTGTCCCAGAACCTGTAGTTGAGCCATGCTGGTAAGACTTCTGCAGTTTCAGTACAAAATCTGTTTTGTAGATCCATCCGCACTTTTAAGTTCTCTGACAGTATTTTCCCTCCAGCTAGTAACATCAGAAGAGGTAGGAATGAACTGAAGTTTCTGATGTGCAGGATGGGAAACCAGTTGAAAAATACGTGCAGATTTTGTGAAGGTTTATTCTCATGTAAGAGGATACTAACTGGTGTTCTGTAGGAATCAGTTCTCCCTGAAGTATAGTCAACATTAATGACCTGAATCATAAGATTTGTTTCATCTATTAAATTTATACATGAGAACTGGACGGGGGAAACTGCAGATATGCTGGATGGTAGAAATGAAATTAAAAAATTATCTTGACAAGTTGAAGACTGGAAAAACACAATCCAATTTGCTAGGGACAAACGGGGTACTGTACTTACAGAGGAAGTGGCAGCGGAATGGTTGGATAAGTACTGGTTCTGCTGAGATGTCAGATCTGATTGTACATTGAATGAGAACCATCAGTAGCATGCTGAATTAATAAAAATAAGACCATGGACAGGAAGTCCTTATTCAGCTGTGTTAAGCATGTGTGTAAGGCTTTAGTTTGACTACTGTGTTGAGTTTATTCTTCATTTTAAAGAAGACAACCTTATCTTTTTCAGGCTCTTCATTACTTCCACATGGCAGAGGAAGGTAATACTTCTAGCTTTTCTGGACAGAATAATAACTTTTAGGAATGATGACTTCCAATTAATAGTGTATGATCTGTAGATAAACATATCAGCCTGTTGTGCTAGTCAACACACTGGACTGTTACATTGGAATGTTTCATCAGAGATACTTGAAGTACATTACATGCTCACTATCATCACTTTTAGAGTGTAACACCAGGGTTTTTTTCAGGATAAATATTAAAGTGAAATTTGTACCTTCATTAGTAACGAAGTACTCTTCCCCAAGGCATTCCACTGGAATGCAAGGGGAAGAAGCAAGCAAAAAAGGGAATGTTATGTCACTTTTCCTAAATTTTCTTAAAAGTTCAAAAGTCCTCTGTTGTCTAAACAGAACAACAGAGAAAGCACACTTTTTTATTATTTCAGAAGCTATTTGGATCAGAGTGCCAATCTAACGGGCAGTAAACCTGTCCAGATGTAAAAGAAAATACGGACTATTATTTTTCCAAGAGGGAAGCCATTAAGCAAAACTGACTAGCTGAAAGATAAAGGAACACAAGGGAGGACAGTGTTCTATGAAAGATTTGTATGTGGTTGTATCAGTGAAGTTAAAAGGAAAAAAGTTCATTGTATATCTTCCCCTCAGTGTCAAGTAATGCACCTGTGAACTGGAATGGTGGACTTAATCTCAAAATGTGCCTCCAAAACACCTCCATATGTTTCGAATCCTGACCCTAGATCCAGCAGCAGAGAAAGCCTCTGCTATAAGTATGAACAGTAGGCAAGACTAATAATGATTGATAGCCAAAGTATGCTTTATAAAACCAACTTCTTAAATCTCTCCTGAAAAATGTTAAATGTGGGTACAAACAGTTTTATGTTTTCTTTCTGTGCAGCAAAAGCTTAAGCTAATACCGTATGTGTGTGGTCTGAAGCTAGGAACTGTGCCATTTTATTTCCTTGCTTGCACTTGCTAAGCTGTTGCATTGCCTGTTGCACCTACTAGGTCCAGAAAATCACAGAATCTGCAAAGCAAAGGTGTTGTGCATTGACCTCACTGCTTTCCTCTTTGTGAGGAATCTAGTCTCATTGGTATATTAACTAACAAGCTGCTAGCTAATGTAACCGTATACGAGACCAAAATCTAGCAAGTAGAAGTTTTACATTGGCTTCCTTCTGATACAAAGCCAAAATACTATTGATCTTTTCCAAACTAAGTATTTAAAGGAGTGACGCTATATTATGGCTTTGATTGGTAGTATGCTGCTCATTCTCATTTAAAGCTTTTCTCCTGTCTCTATACAGCTGACCCAAATTTCTACAGCAAAAATTTGCTCTTTTTGGGAAAGACATACTTGAAGTTAAACAATAAAAAGATGGCTCTTCTGTGGTTAAGTAAGGCGAAGGAGTATCCTGCACATACAGAAGAGGACAAACAGGTAGGAAGTTAAGAACTGTAATAGTACAATCATATTGTAACCAACACATGTGACATCATGGCAGTGGAATGTTTTATAAAGGTAACTTGGAGTAAATTGTAGTTCAGCACCTGTAATCCAGGATCACATCCAGACATCAAGAAATTCTAGTATGTTGGTTACTGCCTCTGAACACAATGGTTGGAAATCCTCTGTTTACAATAAAGAACTATTATTCTCTGTTCTTCATGATGTTTTTGTAGTGCTAACAACAACTCACGCTTAACTGTGTTGTTGAAGTTAAGGCAGGCACCTGAGCTAACCTATGTCTGTGTGAGCACAGATTCACTTTTCATATGCCTACAAATGGAAAGGTAGAAATCATATTTTGGAAGAGCTAAAAAACACACAAACAGGAGGAAGAAAAAAGCATGGATGTATCAAAAACTTGCTAGATCCACAAAATTTGACATTGTAGTCCTTTCCAGGCCCCCAGGGAGAGATTCAGACTATCTGAAATGAGACAAGTGGAAGTAATGTATCTTTGATGGCAAATCTCCAACACCAGGTGACCTGAGGCACTTCATTACCCTTTTGAACTGCTCGCAAAGACCCTGGTTTGGACCAGTAGGCATCTGCTTCCTACCTAAACACATAGAGAGTACTTCCAGGAGGGTTAATCCATTAGACTTGTTCTGACCTAATACTTCACTCAGTACAAACCACAGCAATTGCACTTATTTTTCATAACAATCGTGTTAACATCAGGAGTAACAAAGCCTGATTTCCAATTGGTTCTTTCTTATAGGTGATTGACCTCCCAATTCATTTAGCATGAAGCTGCAACATGAGGTACTTTAACTGTTAGAAAAAGCATCAGAATGTGTTGTGACATTCTGAATGTCCTAATTGCAAGAAATAGTTTGGTAAGATTTTGTACTTCACACCTCAGAAAATACTACTGAGGTTTGCCTCCGTAGATTCTTCAGTAAGGCTCGAACTGTTTCTCCCAAAAGTTGAGCTCCTTCAGTAACACCTTTCAATAGAAATACAAGTAAGGGTTCCGTTCCTCCACTGTTTTGCAAAATGTATAGGAATTTAATAGCCTAAAGGAGTAGTGGTCTCGGCATGTAGGAAATGAGTCAATTCTTCTAACGGTTACTAGTAGCTGGAGGCACATAGGAAACCAGTGATCACAAAAGCTTGCCTTTCTTTAGAAACCATGCAAAAGGAGTCAGTAGCAATTTTTGTGCAGTAGCCAAGTTGTTAAACTGCTTATCTGCTTGCAGTAGTGCTTGGCTTCCTGGTACAAATATCTTTCCTTATCTCCTGGAAGCATGCAGAGCTGCTGACCTGAGAGAGGTGGTATTCTCTCCATTCTCTGGGTGCATGTGTAAAATGCAGAATTAATTGGGAACTAGACTTGGTAGTCCAGTAAGAAGGAACCTGGCCTTTGCAAAGAAATTGGAATTCTTGTCTCTGCATTTGGCAGAGGTAGGCATAAGTAGGTTTTCTGAACATCTGTTACCTCTTGAGTATCTGCAGTTTCTGGCTTACATTGTCTGCACTGATGCTGTCAGGACCAGAATTTTGTTGGTTTTTTGGTTTGGTTTTGGGGTTTTTTTTTAATACAGATGATAGAGGTCATGTTCAAATGTTATTAGATTTTACCCAAAATCCCTAGGCAAAGGGAGCTTCAGAAACACTCTTCTCAGACTCCCTTAGCCACCGAGAGTTTTGAAAACCCCAGCTTGGCTGGTTATGGTCAGATACAGGACAACTTACTACATGCTACTATTGGACTACAGCAAATCAAGAGCTAATCATCTGTATTCAACACAAACTTACTACATATAGTAAGTGAATTACACTGAAGGCACTGGCATCTGTGTTTCAAGTACTGAGCATCTTGAGCTACAGAAGAAAAATGACTAGTCTCAGGAGGGTTCTGAATTTACAGAACTGTGGTGAAATGTTTGGGTGCTTGCATGCCAAGTTCTGCTAGAAGAGCCTGTAACTAGCTGGCACTGTTTTGTTTCGAGTATATTTATTTCTTTCAGGTACAGAAAGAAGCTTTGGAATTGCTTAATTCTATATAACAAGAAACAAGATAATGGGAATTCAGTGCCTCAGGTTTCAGCAGCATAGGAAAAAGACCCCAAATACTACTTTGGTTTATTGAAGCTGTTAATAAAAGTATAGCTTAAACCTGCTGTCTCCGTTTTGTTTCAATTAAACTGTCAGCTAGATCTATTTCATTATGTGATCCTCTCTGTTGATTTACATGGGAATTTTTTCACACTGTTCAGCTGCAAGTTATGTATGAGGAATAAGCATAACTTTAAAGAAAGGAGGTACAGGGCCATTACATCATTACAAACCTGCAATTTTTTCTAGAGCATTCTCCTTCTGTAGGGTTGAGTGGCCTTCAAAGAGTAATATATATTCACATTATTAGATGTTCCTACAGATTTCTCATTAAGGCTGCAGAAGCAATCCTAATTCCAGTACACTTAAATGGTAGTGTTAGATTTCGTAAAAAGTGCTGTGGTTTAAAAAAAGAAAAAAAAAGTGAAATCAGGAACACCTAAGAAAAGCCATTTATGGGTGATAAACAGCATATGCAATGAGAAGCTTCCTGTGAAATATAAATACTTATTTGCACATTGAGCAGCTGTGAAGTCTGAGGATTTAGTGGCTGCACAATGTTTACTGGACATAGGTGCTCCTTCCCTTAGGCTATGATGACTGGATACTCCCAGTGCTTTAGGAGGGAACTACAATTTGGAAGCACATACACTTCTGTTTGTAGAGATAAAGTAAAACTTTCTTCTTGTTCTTGCTTCTATTTTAGCAGGAACTTTCACCAGAAAAATAAATTAACCTAAGTTAGATAACCAACACAGAAAATATTTACAGACTTTCCAAACAATATATTCTGGTTACCCAACAGAAAAAAAGAGGGCCAAATAATGAAAAAATGGTAGGCAAATACACATGGTATTTGCCAGTAGAAAGTCTAACAATCTAGAACAAATTGACTATAAATACATGGTGTTTGCTTTAATAGAAAAAAGTGGTGTGATCTATAGGAGGAAGATGAAGAAGGGTATAATTTGCTTAGACTAAGAAAGCAAGCCTGTGCAACGTCAGTAGAAAAATCCACAGCTGAGAGACGATCTAGAGTTTTAATTCTAGCCTCAGATCATGAAACCAGTTAAAAGGTGGTTTTCTCCACTACAGTAAAGTAATTGTTATTCTTCTATTAGTAGAGCATCAAAATGAAGTCTCTGATATGCCAAAAGTCCTGGGGTAGATGACATTTAGTGTTTCAGAGAGATTCTTCAAAATTTTCTGCATTCATAGACTACAAAAACATCTGCCATGCACAAAACTGCTTCTGGCAGCTTTGTGCCAGAGGCACCTTACTTCGGTGCCTTTTCTGCTGCAGAAAACAGTATCTGCACAAAGAGAAAGGGTATCTGGATACCAGGTAAAGATCGTCGAGTGTTTGGAGAAGAGCAGCCGAGTTGCTTGCAGGAAGAAAGGAACAAACAGAACCCATGACCTACTCAGTAGCTCCTTCAAGTGGTATTCCCTCACTGGTTCCCTCCGATTTCCAGCCTTTGCTACCTTCCCTCTCTTTGCGGTCATCCTTCCTCCCCCCAAATACAGCTGAATTACAGGGAATGCAAACGGGAAAAGAAGAAGTTACAATGCAGTATTACTGAAATTCCCAGAAAGTCTAAGTTAACTACGCACACACACACAAGTGTATAAATTGTAGATTTTTTTCCTTGAGCGCCATGCTTTCAGTCAGTTTTGAAACCAATAGATCATATATACATACAGAAGGCCACTAGGTTTGGTTTTTTCCTTTCTTACTAACCCTTACCCACAGGAAAAAGGATTGCAGGTATCAGACAGCTAAAATTATCAAAACAATAAAGCAACTACATTCTTGTGATGTGCTGTCTTTTTTATTATTACTGTTTTGTTCACTTACTCACAGGTTCACAAAATTCAGCAGTTGGTAGTGGGTCACCCAAGTCATTCATTAGTGCAAATTCATGAAGTTCAACTCTATGACATTTAGCCCTCTTAACTGTCTTTTAGGCAAGTCACACACACTTCTGTTGCCCAGCCTTTGACCTTTTTTTGTTTTTTCTTTTTTTAAAGCTCCCTCCATTCTAACCAGCGTAAGTCATAATTTAAGTGGATTTACACTTGAAATTAATTTAATGCTATATTTATGAAAATGGTTTTGCAGAAGATATTTGGTGTAGTATGAAAAACCCTCAAAGTGGTGGAAATTTTTGAAACTCTTATAGAAAGGTCACCTAAGATAGCAGTCTATTGGGCCTGTTGCGCTACCGGTGTTACCAAAGCTATGTGCAGGTTAACAGCTCCACAGTAGGCTGTGCATATGCAATACAAAGCCTCAAGAGAATCCAATATGTAGAAAAAATAAAATTTTGGCAGAATTCAGTTGCTGTGTTGGAAAGATACATGAACAGATATTTTTTCTGCCATGTACACTTTTAACAGTGCAATATGATATGTTACAGAAGTGGTTTTAATCATATTCTAAGAAATTTGCGTGTGTACAAAATTCTGTGTAAGTTAAATGTAATGGAATTTACAGTTAATATTTAAAGCATAATACAAATGGTAATTTTAAATGTGTTTACTCTGTAATACGGAAGCACAGTTTGCTAAAAGTAGCATTTAATATAATTCACATGAATAAGGTGTTAATTTTATTTTTTTTTTAAAACACATCTTTGCAGTTCAGCAAATGCCCTCAATGCCAATAAAACTAATTTTAAAATGGCTTTATATTATTGTGCACTTAGGACAAGCCTGACCTACGTAAAAGAGTGACAGATTTTAGACATACTAACTTACTTCAGGTACATCTGAATTTCTGTAAGAACTTAAGAGGAACGAAAGTATTTAATACTTAGGAATATTTTTATCTGTGCAAAGCTTATGTAACTTTCATTTTATTTGGGTTTACTAGATCCAATAACTGAAACTGAATATGAACATAAAAAGCAGCAGTTCACATTACCTTTTGTATACCTTATAACTCAGTTTACATTCATATACTACAAAGTTGTAAAAAGGACATCACAGATTGAAAAGGGAAACAAAAAACAACAAAAAAGAAACCTGTAAGACACCAGACCAAGGAGAGAATGTGTAGTATTTTCTCTTTTATTATTATTTTTTTCTTTGAAGATTACCTAACATCCTCGTGGTAATAACCCAAGGTAATACGTAAACAAATTTCAATGCTGCTCAAATGAATTAAAATATTCTGTTCAGCTCCTACAGTAAGTCAGAACAGCGGCACCAATTCCTTTCAACATTAAATCACATTCATCTTATTGTACATGACTCTTGTGCAAGTAGTAAAGGCTTTATTCATGACCTTGGCTACATCAGTAGAGAGGGATATATCAGCTATTTATATATTTAAAAAAATTAAACTGACAGAACAACATATTCTGTCGTCTCAAATACCAGCAGCATCTTTCTACATATTTAGGATACGTTTGGCCTAAGCCTTTAACACCTTTTAGAACAGCCATGCAATAAAACAAACTTGGAGATGTTTCTTAAGAGAGAACACAGAGCAGTTTAAACATTTTTCTGAATAATAAAGCCAAGATAAAGCAAATCCAGGCCCTTTTAAATGGCTGCAACTTTTCAAACACTTAAAGCTCTATAAAACTAGAGCCTATTAGTATATATATTTATATTTTTTATATATATTTTAAATAAGTCTCTTGTCTGCTTTCAAAATTTATGAGGGGTTTTTCTGGTCTTTTGGAAGGGCAATAAATAAAAGTAGAAAAGGCTGAACTGTTTTGCATATCTTTGTGGAAGAACGGAGAACAATTCTACTTTTAGAGTTTCAGAAATATCACTGTACAGAACAAAAAGCTTATATACAATTAAGTGTGCAATTTTAGTTGGCTGGGCCTTTTATTATGCAAGATCTCCTTTTTGACTAGAAGCCACTTCTACTCTTGACCAAATCCCTCTGTTTCTTCAATGGCAAAGAGCAGCTTCTCTTTTAGTTGTTCATAACTTTTATATGGTGGCAAATCCAAACGATTAAAACTGAGCAGAAAAAAAACAAGATTTTGTTAAGTTTATCTAAATTCCATGTAGAACACTACAGAACTCGACTGCTATAGCAGAATTTAAAAGTGTTCTGATCTAACAATTAGAAATGAAGAAATAGCAGTCAGTGCAATCTCACTTCCTTGACATTTCTACTAGCAGTAAAAACAAACAAAGTTTGAGAGGAATACTTTAAGAAACAAAAGACTGGTTACCACATCAGATAAAACCTAGAACCTTTGAAGACTAAAGACAGCAACTATAATACTCAGAAAAGGAAATGTTCGACATGAAGTTTAATATCATCCTAGATTGATGCGTCTCCAAATTCCAGCAAGAGCATGAAAAAGCTGAATTTTTCTCCTTCCTACACATGCCTGGATATAGAGGGGGTGTTCCCTCTAAACTTTACCCTAAATGGCTTCTGCCAAAATTCTGTTTCATTCCCTCTCTTCCCCAAAATTGTCTTAGACAAAGAGGGATGTTTAACTCTAGCAATCATCACTTGAAAAAACAGCACTGGTGGAGAAAATGGTAAAATGGAGAATTCTCTGAAGCAGTTTAAAAGTATGATGAGTAGTATTGTCACCATGTTGCCAAAGGAAGGTGCAACCATTGTGCACACAGCATATGTGGGAAAGTGATCTGTGTGCCTGTTGCACCAGTTTGTAGGTGTAGGAATACCAAGCCAATAATAGTCTGAAGCCTGACAGGAAAAAAGTATCTGCATTCTTGGCTAAGCATCCTTGTTTTGAACATTTACTGTGATTCCTTTCACGCTACTTTTTCTCATGACTATACATTTATCTTTTATAATGTTACTGTATAATAAGTGTGTCTAATAACTGCATATACCTATTACCAACAAGAATTTTGTTCAGTTATTTAATATTCTCTGAAATACAGAAGTAGCAAAACACCTCTCAGTTCTATGCAAGAAGGATGATATACTTTTGATAGATCTGATACTGACAAACTGTATACAGTACAGTAGCAAAATTTAAGAATAAGGCAACCAGAAAAGTTTTCAATACTGGCATGTCAGAGTAATCAGAGAAGATGAAGATGGAGATAGCAAACTGATTCAAATTAGATTTCGTTTGATTTGGTCAATGCAAGACCAAAAGAGAGAACCACTAAAAGTACAGAAAGTTCACATGTAACAACTCACCAAGTGTGACTTCTTGGTAACCAGGTTTCCTTACCAACTTTTTCAATGCAGAATTTCTGAGGACCATTACTTCCTAGAATAGAAGATTTAAAAAAGTGTAATCTGTTCCTTTTAATTAGCACACGATATATACGTGACATAAGACAACTCAGATACAGCAGACAGAACTCATTAGGTGCTACTCAATGTTACATGAACATTCTTCTCCTAGAAATGAGCTAATTTCCTAATCATTTATAAATGTATTAATGGGATTTCTGATATAAAAAGCCCTTCTAGATCCAAGCTGATGTACATGAAGTTCCTGCTATCTGTACACTTGCAGCATGGTTCATTTGCAAATGGAACAGTTACAGTATAAAAGTTTTGGTCACTTTTTACTTACCCATAAGTTCAGCAAATCCACCCAGTGGTAATCTGCAAGTGCCAGTGACAAACTGCAGAAGTCGCATGCGAACCTCGTTGTCTGTTTCTTTTACAAACTAGGTACAGAAATTCAAATTACTTAATAAAAATCTTTAACACAGCTGGATAAAAACAAAAACCCCACGAGATTGTTGAAAAAGTATAATTCCATTTAAAAAGACACCACCTTGAGAACAGTTTACCTTTCTTGATTTCAGCAAAATTGGGTGGAAGGAGAAGACAGTGATTTCAGATTATATGCACTGTCGACTGTTACAATGTGAAGGCTGGCAACAGCAAATAAGAATCTTTATCTATTTTATTCTACACTAAAAGATAAATCATGCCAATGCTTTATACGAAGGCTACTGCCATTCTGATTAAACATATCAATAGCCTAGCCACAGGCTCTGGGTATTTCAAGATTCCATGTAGCAATCTCAGTGAGAGAAAACCATCCATAACAGCTGCATCACTTTGTAAGGAAATTCACTAGGAAAGGGAAGAGGAAGAAAAGAGAGGGGAAAGGGAGAATATCTCAGTAAGACAGGGCATTGATAAGCTAGAATTTTGACTCAGAAAAACCTGGACAACAAAATGAACATTTTTGTTCTATGAATGTTGAAACCATATCCAAGTTACTTAAACTTCTGTTTAAGATTCTTTCATTACCAAGCTTCTTAAAAATAGATCATATCATCAGATCTTACATTAACTGACAATATAAATAAGCTAGGAAATAACTGATTTGCATCATTTTCTTACAGGAACTTTGTCAAAAGCATCTCTAAAGTGGTGATTTATCACAAGACAGGAACTGCCTACCTGTGACTTCTCTCTAGGGAAATTCATAGAAACTGGAAGCCTGTATAGCATTTTTGGAGGTTTTTTCTGAAAATAATTCTTAGCCAACTTAATTCAAATGTGAGTTATAATCAGTCAGTGCAAGACTGGCACAGTTAATATGACAACAATCATAAATAATATGTGGCATTTCAGATGTACAGGTGTACTACATATAAGAACATTTAGAAGGTAGAACACTGCTAAGAAAACAAAAAACTCTATCATTGTATAATCAATAAGAAGGACAAGATATAGAAAAAGTATTCATAACCCAGCCATCCAAATGTAATGTGGGTATCTATCTGCCATTTCCCACCCTAAAGTATGCTCCCTAAGAATCAGTAATCCTCCTTTCCTTCTCTGAAAAGAAAAAAAGAAAGGAAGCAATGAGAATCTTCATTCAGATGGCACCCCTCCACTCCACGTCATTTGTGTTACAAAAAAAAAAAAAAAAAATCTGAAGAAGTCAGAAATTTTACTGATCAACATACCTGCCAGAACCATATGATCTGCTTGCTATTTCTTGTGTAATGACGATAAACAGTGTTCCTCTGCCAGTCTGCTAAATCAACTTCTTGCATACCACAGAGCATAACCTGGAAAAGAGAATGATTACTTGACAATATACATGTCTACATGCATAAATTAAGAGTTAATTTTGTATCTTGTATGAGACACACTAACAAAAATGGAAGTTCTTGCTTCCAAAAAAGGACTGGTAATTATTTTTTTTACTCCACAGTTAGATTTTCCTTTATCCTAAGTTTACAGAACTCCTCCAAAATTGTTTATGTATTTAAGTGGTCTGAAAGCCTGCATAGCAGAAACTTGTAAGATAGATCAAAGTCCTTTCTCAGGAAAAACTCCTGTTTAACTTAAGAAGCTTTCAGAACACTGCTCATTATATACAGGGAACTTTGGCAGGTCTCACAGAAATAAATAAGCATAGCACTACAGAGCCTTTTGTCCCTGTTCCAAATAACAAACCCAACAGTGAACATAGAGGTCAGGCTGATTGTTAAGTAAACATGGTGCAAGCAAGTGATTCCCGTTATCAGACCTTGGGTTACATACTGCAAATTCCAGTTTCAAACCTTGTGGATTCCTCCAACTTTCTGTCCTTAAGCGTAATAACCCTAGAACCTGTCCTAGACTATATAGGTGAAACTAAGCAATCACTGTACACCAGAATCAACTTCTGTGCTGCTACAAGGTAATTCTACCCATCTACCACAGAGGGAAAAGTTTTCTCGGACTAATTGATCCATCTGTGACCTCATATTCTGATCCTTTCATAGAAACTTGCAAAACACATTTTAATACTGGAGAGGGAATCTAAAAATCCCAACTGCTGAACACCACAAAACGCTGATTCAATAGATACTGTCTTTTCACCATGATTTACCCCCACTGCTCCAATTAAATTCTCCATGTTCCAGAAGCTATCAAATGCAGCATGCCACAGATGAGAGCTTCAAGCTGATCTATCCATTTAATCATTCCATATGTATTATCTTTGCAAAAGGTAAAACTCTTGAACAGAAAACCTCACCTCCAGCTCCTTTTCATCAAAGTAGTGTAGCCACTGTAGAGGAACAACTTCATTAAAACCATCAAGAAAAGCTTTGGTTTGTTCTCTAACTCCCCGAGAAAATCGCCACTCAGCCATTAGCCTAGGATGGAAAAAAACAAACATAAATTAAACATCAATTTTGACTCAACATGAAGAAGTTCAAATGTGTATGATTGCGTGTGTGTTCCCATGAGATAACACTCCCACCAATTTTACTTTCTTACACTGTATGATTCCATAGACTAGAAGGGATTTATCATTCTAGTATTATCACAAATCTCCAAACTCAGACAACAGTAAAGTAGCAAGATGTACTTAGATTACCATTCCAGTTAAAAAAAAAATAAAATTATTATTAACCTTTCACTAATCAAAATTAAGCAACTTTTTAATGAAAATAATGCTACTTCAGCATTACAATTTTGTTATGGCAAAATTTGATTTAGCTTAAAAAGTGCATAATCCTAGTGTTTCAATGGTAGAAAAATTTCCACCGATTTTAAAATATTCTGTTCTTGAGCAAAAACCACCATGTAGGCAGAGAATAATAAGAAATACTGTTGCTTATAATACCTATAACTATGGTTGCTCAATACTTCCAGCATAAGACTATTTCCAGCTTCAACAAAGAGTAGTCATTTTCTGTTCTGAGCTTCTCATTTATGCTAAGATTTGGAGGAAGAGGTAATGTTTTTTAAGTTTCAACTAAAATGGTCAAGCCACTTCTGAATAAAAAAAAAAATAAATACAAATACATACTATAGAAACTATTTCACAGAGAAACTAAAGACTGCTAACTTAAGTGGAAAATTTATGTGCAGCACTGGGCATACACTGTATAACAGAAAAGGATCTGTGTACATCTGCTTCTGAGATCATTCTGAATAAATGGATCAGAAATACAGGTTCAGAAAAAGAAAGGCAGTGATAAGATTAGGAGAGAAGCAGGAAAGAGCAGCATAACAAACTTTTTTTTCTCTTTGTTCAAAGTCACATCACATTATACACCATTCTGAATTTCAGTTTCCACAGTGACAGCAAAGTTCTGAACAATTTTGAAATCCTCTGTTAAGTCTTCTCTTCAGCTGGATTTGTTACCTGAAGTTACTGAAAATAGGTTTGCTCATTTTCAGTTTCACCTGTTCTCTCATTGTACATGTAATAACAAGACAGGTCATCTTTTCTCTATGAGGTCTTCTCTATTTTTTCTCTTGACGGGGGCGGGGGGGGGGAGGGGGGCGGGAAGGGGGGTTGGAGGAGAGGGAAGAGGGGAATAGGAGAGATCAAAGTGTATCAAAAGATCATATGTACCAAGATGCCATTTCAATAATAGACCCAAGAATTACATAGTAATAGGAAAAAAAAAAAATCATATATTGTGTCAAAAAAGACCAGAGCAACAAAATAAATATGGAACACTTTTTTTTCAACATCTACACCTTCCTACCCAATATATTCTTCTTTGTTCTCCTCAGTTACCAAGATATTTGAACCTCCTGATTTCAGTTCATGTGAGGTTACTTTTCCTAAGAGCTCCATATCCACACAAAAGTACATTTCCAAGTTACACTCTTCAATGTTATTATCCCTGAATGAAAAAAAAAAAAGGCACAATGAATGCTGTATACATGAAAAAAAATCCATAAAACATCAACACACACACAAAAAAATAATCTACAAACCTTATCCAAATTAGGGAGTTGTAAAACTCAGTATCAATAGATTCTAGGTCCTTAATGGTAAGTTTTTTGCTCAGCATTCGTTTGTAGAAAGGCAGAGAAAAACCAGTGTCAATAAATTTCCCATGAAACAATGCCTGTTGAATAGAAAAAAGTCTGTTTAGCTTTTACTGAACTGCTGAATTATTGAAGTATTCTGGACTTGAGTTCTTTTTTTTCCTTTCTCCTTCAAATAATACAAAGCACCAAGTAGCAGTAGCAGCTTGGTATTTAAAAAGAACAAAACATTACATTAAATGGGAAGAAAAAAAACGATTAATTGACAAAATTTCTCCACGCATATGTTATCATTACAATTTAGAAATTCTTTCACTAAAAAAACTTATAAAAGGATGAAGTCTATTAAAAGAGAAAATTAACTAAGTTTCCTCCATGTTATGTGGATAGGTATATATGCCAAGGGTTATTTGATCCTACTTCATCATAATATTTGATCCTACTTGAGTACTACTGCCATTTTTTACTACATACATACATCCTGCAAAATCATCCTTTACACAATGCTACTACAGCTTGTAAAAAACAGTTTAAAAATGCAATCACAGACTGCTTCAAAAAGAGCTTTGGGAATCAGGTTTTTTATAGGTGAGTAACAGAACTGAGAAATGAGGTTCTCCCTTCTACTGCAAAAATGAAATTGAAAAAAAAAACCAAAACATGGTCACACTTGTCTCACCATACATACACAAAGGGTGTAAGCTAATTTCTAGTACTGAAGCATAGCATTACACACACACACACAGTGTTAACCTCCATACTGACTCAGTGCATCTGCGAGCTAACAGCACAGCTGTAACTATGAAAAATATTTTTTCCCTCATCCTTACCAAGTACATTTTCTTCACTAAAACACCCCTTTAAAAAAATAATGTAAACATAGGCCACATGTGGCATTCATTGCTTGTCTTTCCTTACAGCTGAAATTCTATAAGCAAAAGAGCCAATGTAACGGCCCATTTCCTCTAGAAAAAGGCAATGCTACATCTTTTTTCCCCACCTTCTAATTTCCCCCCTAAGGCTTACTCTAGCATGCATTTTCTTCTTCTTTAGGAGAGCTTAAAAAGGTTCTCTCAGAGGCCTTTATTTATATATTTATTTGTTTGTGTATTTATCTTTAAACTAGTCTATACTTCTTATTGGAGAGCAAGCTGATAGAAAACAGAAAAACTAAATGTCAAGTGCAGCATCCAGCCATACGATTTCCTGCTTTTTGCAGAAGTCAGCTCTTAAATCATCTCATTTAATGTCTATGATAATCTTACAGCAAAATATAAAAGTCGCCTCAGCCAACCTTATTTAACAGCTTTTTGTTACAGAATAAGATGTGTATTTTTTATGTTTAACTCCCTTTCAGTCAAAAACATCTGTGGTTCTTTCAGTACTTAAGTCTTTATGATCTGAAAATCACAACTGTTTTAGAACTGTGAGAAGGACAAAAACTACAACTGCACTTAAAAAGCCTATCTAGACTCCTTAAAATGATTCCCACTTACATTAGTACCTAAGCTATTTTAAGCCACTGGAGGGTATCCCAGGAAGTACTGCAGGAAGTACCATCCATTATAAACCATGACTATACTCAAACCTTGCAACTGACCATGTTAGGCACCATTACACAGGTCTCTCTCCCCATCCCACCTTAGAGAATTTAAAATAAAAATACAAAAATACTTCAGGAAAGAAAGGTTTGTCTTCTAATTACATTAAATACTTATAATTAAGTCCTCTTCTATGATCTGTATTCTATGAAGTACTTTTCCTAAAGTTAACATTTCAATTTTGGATTTATGTGCCAGATCAAAAATCACCGACCAAAAGAAACAGAATTTGGCTCTAGCACCTAGTTGGCTTTATAACAACTTCCTGCTAAATGGCCTTATACCTTGCTGAGGATTCTAAAAGAAAGAAAAAAGTTGGCAGCCTATTGAAAGTGTTAACCCAATGAAATAAATTTTCATGACAGCACAGAAATGGGGAACTTGGCCATAAAATCCTCGAAATCAGAGATGTTATCATCAAAACTGAACAAATTGTTTCTCAAGAAGCTTCTATAATAAAAGCAAAACCAAGACCCACCCCCCCCAAACCTAACTTACTTTAAGTCTGAAAGTATTTTTCCATTTCCGTTACACTTTGCTTGTATTTATTCTAATTTCATACAAAAAGCCTGAACAACAGGGGAAGACGACAGTCTTTTCAATCTGAAAAAGCACTTTTATCTACTCTTTTTGGTTTCACTATTCACCATGTTCAGGGATGTTGCTGAGGGCTACCTGTAGACATCATGATGATTATGTGGGAAAGATGACTGTATCACTACATGGAAGGAAAGAAATGTGACAGAGCAGGAGTCCACTATAGAAAACTGACTCAGTGATACCAGAAGAAGAAATGATACAACGTGCCTCATCAGCTTTTAGTTTAAGAGAAACCTGATGGCAGACAATCAGCTCCCTGCCAGCTTCTGCTCTCCTCAGTATCTGACCTTTGTATCAAAGTATGTACGTTTAAATTAAGGCTCAGTGTACTCTGAAAAAACATTTCTAAATCATTTTTTTTTTAATACAGTTAAGGTATACCAAGTGTAACCAAGGAGCCTTTTTCAGAAAATACTAGTCACATTTTTCAGAGCATCAGTATTCAGACACTCAATCAAACAGCGATTTGCATGAAGTACACACATCCAATTGATAAAAATAAAATATTATATTGAATGTCATTAACTTTCATCACTATCCCAGGAAACTTGAGTGTGTAAGAGACTTAGCTCTCAGGGAATATTTTGGTTCAATAACCTTACATGCCTTAATCTTCCATTTCTAAGAGATTAATATAACCTTTAATAACTGTAAAAACAAATACTGTTCAGGAATAAATGTATAGCTACAGCAAATAATAAAACCTTAAAAATCTAACCTACCATGGCAATAAAGCGCCCAATGAAACAGAAATATGAAAGATGGTCAGGATTGATTGTTGATGCTGGATTTATCTGCAGGCAATAGTTGCTCTTGCCAGCATATTCAAATAGGCAGTACATAGGGTTCAGTACTTCATGGGAAAGCAAGAAAAACCATTCTCTAAGGAAAAAAAAACATGTATACACATAAAAACCATCAGATACAGATGTTTATCACCATTCCCCTTAGGTAACTAGCAAAATGGTCAAAATATATGCAAACTTAGAAAAATAATATAAACAGTGTTGTATTAGAATCACAGAATAATATATGGCATTACATACTTTCTTAAATATAAAAAATTTCATTAAAAATTATAATGTTAGAAAGTCATGGTTTCCAAAGTTTAGAAATTATTGTTAAGACTGTCACCTTGAACACACCCTCATAGCACAGGCTTTAGCTGCATATTAGTAACATTTTTGCCTACAGAGTCCTGGCCTCAACCAGTACGCAGTATTTATCCTCCTCATGCCTACTTTACTGCATACAACTCAAATCTTTATTCAAAAAAATTACAGATTATTCCACGGGCAGTGCTTATTATAAACAACCTAGGTAAAACAAAACAAAACAACAAAAAAAAAACAAACCACAGCACACCTTATTTGCTTTCCCAATCTGACAGCAGAACACACACTGAGTTACTGTGGTTTAACAAATTACCATATTTTTGCTGAGGTTTAACTAATACATGTTATTCATCAACTTCATAGCTGCCAACGTAGCAGAGCTGAAATAATAATAGAATCTGGTATTTCAGTGTTAGGATAGCTGATTTTTAGAATATTTTTTGCTTTATAGTATTTGCATATAATCAGAGACCTCAGAAGCAGTCATATACTCAGGAGTTTTTGTATCAGGCCCTAAATGCTTGGAACTGAACAACCAGACTTAGGGAAAACCCACCAAAAAAAGCTGAAAGTCTCTTCTACAATAACTGCAGGGACTGAATTCCATCCTGACTGCCTTTCAGCTGTCACATTTAACAGGCATCTTTTCTATCCCTATATTTACCTGAGATCAGGGAATAGAAATGAGAGGTTTGCTGGCATGTTTCTCCTAAAAGTTCTATGAAACTCAAGTCATGGATCATGATTCGCTACAATACGCTTCAAATCCAAAGGCCAAGCAGAAAGACTAAACAGAGAAAGGCAGCCAGGATACGATAACCCTAAAGGGCTTCTGTGTTTCTTTTAATAAGCACAAGAATGTTGTACAGCATTTTATGCAAGTTTTATACTGAGACAATTAACTCTGCAAAGAAGCATCAAATTTAATAGGCATTTAAATTAGATCAAAGCCAGTTAACAAAGGAGGAATCAAAGAAATCAGTCATCAGTAAGAAGTTTGCAGAAGCAATGAATTTTTCATGTCAACAGCTAGAACTAGCCATAGGACGTAGTGTCAGATTGGTCCTGCTAAACGCAAAGTAAAAATCTAGAGGAAACACTGAGTTTAGCCTCCTGAGAAACAGGTGATAAATCAGGTGCATCAGCTTTCTATATTTGTATTAATGCAGCATTACATTAGCAAGTCAGTACACAAACATTTACTCAGTGTCACTTAAGAATTCTCAGCTCAAGTTACAGTAAGATCCTCACTGCTTCTCAATTTCACATACAAAATCTTGGGCAAGACTTATTCCTAAAACTATTGAAATTATACTACTTACATATTTGTTATATTTATTTATTCTGCTACTTTCTAACTACTAAGAGACTAACACTCTTCAGTTAAATTATTCTAACATCACTTCTTTGGAATACTTTGTTTCTCTGGACCAGATTACTTGAACCCTCCTGGTTTCCATCCTATGCCTAGTGTCATCACGATAAGGACACCAGACAAAGAAAACCCACACAAAGCAAAAATTGGATTCCTCCCTGCAGTCACCCCCCAAAAGCCTACCAGATATTGTAATTCAGAAGCATAACCACCCACATATGCAAAGAAGCTCAACCTTCAGAGACAAGCTCCCTTACTTACACATTTTCACTGAACCTCATTTTAACACAGCTACATAAAACCAGAACAAAACCAAAACAGAACACCTTTACATTAAAAAAACCAACCAAACAAGGAAAATTCTGTCACCTATGACTACTTCCAATTCCCTGAATCTGCAGTGGTACTGAAATTTTCATCATAACAGTAGCATTTCAGTCAAGTAACCAGCAGCAGTAGTCAGCTGTTGTCTTCTATATGGTCAACAGATGAAACACACTTTGTCTATTGTTTTCCTGTTACCAGATTTTCCCTCCAAGTTCCACTTCAGATTCTAGAAAAACTTGTAGTCTAGCTGTTTTGCATTCCAGCACAGCCTACCTAGTCTGTTTGTCGGCTGTTACTTCGTGCTTGCACTACTCTCCTATTGTTTTGCATACTCTCCTATTGCTGGCATACTCTCCATTCTGTTTATATCAGCCTCAATCTGGTGTTCGCTTGTTTTTTTCCAAATAAGCAAAACAGTTTATTTTTCCACAGGCGCCACTTCCAGCAAAGTGGAACTTTCTGATAGAAAGTTTCTGAAATAACTTTGTCTAGAGCAATTAACTGGCATAAAAAAAATCCAATTTAAACGTCAATCATTGTCAAAGAACTGAACAACTGAGATCCCAGTTTTACTAATGCAAGGTTATAACCCATAATAGCCAGTGCTGCCAGTTCCACCTCCTTAATACATTAAAGGGAGCTAAAAAGGTAACCAGGGTCAGACTGCAAAAGCAAGCAGTTTCTTTGCCAACAGAATATTAAAATTCAAGGTTGGAGTGCTATTAAAAAAAAAAACACAAAAAAAACCCCAAACTATTTTAAACAAATTTTCTTTTACCTTGCCAAGCCACCATAATCCAATCCTTCTTCTCCTCTGAATATAACATATAATCTTCTCCTCAAATCATAAGGTTTTAATGCCATAATCTATCAAAAAACCAAAAAATTGTAATAAGTTATAAATTATGCACTGTCAATACAATTGCTCCTTCTTACTCTATCTGAGTAATAATATCTTTATTTAATTGATACAGAAATGCTGTATATGTCAAATGTTTACACAGTTTTGACGAGTAATTAGACCATCTCATAGAACTTGCAACCAATGAACTGCACATAAAAATACCAACTTGGACTTAAAATCCTTCAGCAGCAGACTGCTAGCAAGTGGGAGAGCGTATCTGGAAAGTATCACTATATGGTTGCCCTGTTCTTATAGTCTTCCTGAAGCATTCATTATCATTAAAGGAAAATAGGCAAAAAGACATTTCATCTGATATATTACAGATTTTTGGTTTTACGCAAATCACTTAAAGTAATTTACCCTATTCCAAAGTAAGTTTAATATACTTTCATTAATAACATACTTTTTACTTATTAGAGAATCCCTCCCAAGAGGTTTTGATATGGTGACAGCTGCAAGAATTTTCATTGTTAGAGAGAAAGAAGGAAGGAACAAACATTGGCTGCAGACTGTAAGAGCTCAAGAACTGTAAGCTTCAATTACACAGATTCAACATTTGAAGGAGAAAGCAGGACACCAGTTTTAATTGGAGAAACAACATTTTGTAATGTATATAACCACACACATGAATCAGAAAAGCAAATCCAATGTGGTTAATATGGTATGCAATGTGGTTAAGCTATGGAACTCTTTACCACAGGATGCTGTCGATGCAAAAAGTTCACAAGAGGAGCACAGACAAGCTCACAGAACAGAAGTCCCTTGAGGATTATTAAAATACCCAGAAACCACATCAAGCTCAAGAAGCATTTCAACTGTAAACAGTTGGGAGCTGAAAGATCATTTGGTACGAGTATTATAAACATTGCTTCTGTTCTTACTGTCTTCCCTAAGAATACCCCTTTGGCTAATACCAGAAGAAGATTATTGTGCCTGAAGGACCATTAGTCTGAACTGGCTATGGCCATTTTTGTTCTTATGCTTTGTCTTGACAAAGAAACACAACAATCTTTGCAGGCTTACTTGCTGGAAGGAATCCTCAAACAAAGTCTGTCTGGATACATTGATTTTCACATGACTTGGCAGTGCATTGGACTGTAATCATAAGGCAATAACGTTAAAAGGCAGCACATATAAATGTAAATTCAATTAGTTTCAAAAAGTAAGTAATTATGTAATCAGTACCTGACACAAGTAACGGAAATGAGCAAGTTTCCACCTAAAGCTACGCTCATAAGCAATCTGTGGCCCTTTATTTCTGTAAGGAAATAAATTTGAGATACATTAACCATACAGACATCAAACAATAATTTCAATGCTAAACAACAGCATGTAGATTTCAAAAATACACAAAAATTGTTATATCATAAGATATGAACAGAAACAAAATGCTGTTGATGGTTTGGTCAGTCTTCCTTTCCACAGCCCCGCTTTTTTTCTTCGTTTAAGATGCTAGTCAATTTACCAAATTTGAAAGAAAGGTAGAGATCTAGAGGATTTCAAATCCCTGTTAATCTTTTAAAAATTACAAGTCAGCTAGAGGGGAGACATCTAATTTATTGTCTTCACTGAGAGAAAGACTGCTAAATTACGCTTCATAAATTCAGCTGCTTGTGGAACTACAAAGGAATTTCTAGTACAATACTCTATAGGCTCTTTGAATGAAAGGTCATCATCATGTCATCAGAAGTAAACCCTTCACTATGTAAAAGACATTAAGACAGCCGCCATAGGTTGGGTCAATACTTGCGACTAAACTGTTTGTAAAAAGTTTTGCATGCAAAATTTTTGAGAAGTACTTAGAACTACTTTGTTTAGACATTAATGTTGCTAGAAGGTGTACAATTATAAACAATACTCATTACAACCATTTGCTGTTTCTTTAAAAATTTAACTATTAGTTACATTAGTTCAATATTCAAGCTTACCTCACTTCCCTTCTCTGTTTATAAAATAATTACAATCTTGGTATTTGAAAAGTGTATAAAAACTATTGAACCTTAAAGCAATACAGCAAGGTGTGTCATAGATAAACTGACAATGAAAGCTTAAAAATAGATTAAATTTACAGAACAACAATTTGTTCAAAACTTAGTGCTCAATTCCAGCTAAAAGTGTAGATTGTATTCTAGTATGAGAAGACTTCATTATTAAACTATAACAAGGTATAAAGTTAAAAAATATATTTGATTTCTCACTTACACAGAAGATTTCCCAGTACGAGGATCATTGAAGGTGGTGGTTCTTGTATTATGGTCAACAAAGTATCTGACACCTTCTCTGGTATATCTGATTTCCCAGCCCTCTGGAAGAGGGTCCTCATTTTGTAAACTGCAGGAGAAATTGCAGACAGTACTTTTTCCCCCACATCATGACATATAAAAATTAAGCAAGATCTTTTTATCTGCACAGTCAATGTACACACCTACCCTTGAGTTCGAGGGTCTTCCCACTGTGTTGTCTTTGTGTTATGATTTACAAAATACACCCTATCATTTGAATCCACTCTCCTTTCTAGGGGAAAAAAAGAAAAAACCCACTATACAACAATTGTATTCCAGTTTTCTGTAACTGTCACTTCCTGAAATCAACAGCTAATTAACTTACCCCAACCTGGTGGTAAAGGCCCAAGTGGATCATTTTCTGCTGATAACATCGAAGCCTATTTAAAACGAAGAGGACATTCAGTTAGGCCAAATATTATTCATATTTTTTTCCTTAATGTGTTTTAAGATTACCACTATTTCTGAAGACTATCCATTCTGAAAAAACATCATGCCATTTTTAGTCTGTTTTTGTGAAGAAACATAGATTATATGACAATGATATGATCTGTGTGCTTGCCTCCACTGTTTCCAACCCAATGTACCCTCCCTTTCCCTTCCTACAGCAAACTTGAGAGTCAGTGGTCTTCAAGATGCAAAGTTCATGGAAGTTTTGCGTAAGCACGTGTAAGCAGATAAGCACAATGTTCTTGCTTAAGAACATGCTTTACCATAATAAACATTTCCAAGCACAGTGATTACTGCCGACACAGGAGTTTTTGCTTCCTCAATACACAATGTCTTCCCTGGATGTTTGGCTATTTTCAGACTTTGTCATTCTTTGCAAATGCAGCTGCATTCATTAAAATATGTGGATGGTTAAAATTATACCAACACACAGTAAGGTTAAAAGGAAAAAATAAGTTAAAAAAACAGATCAAATTATTACATAAAACCATGCTAAGCTTATAACGTAGTATACTGTAACCTCACAGAAGACCCCCAGTCGCTCCCAAGAACACAAAGCATGGGAAAAAAAAACCATAAAAGGCAGAAATCCCCCACACCACAGGATCCATGCTTTGATTTATAACTAAAAGCATCCACCCCCTAAAATTTTTTGGACACTAAAATTCTTTTTTTTTTTTTTTTTTTTTTTTTTCCACAGAGTGTAAATTTGATATATGGGAACTAATCTACATTTTCCAAAGAGTACCTTAAGGATCACCTTGCTACTAATATTCCTTTATATAGCATTTGCCATCCAAAAATCTGAAATCCACTTAAAGAGTTTAGAACAGCAAATTCCGGGAAAAAAAGCTATGATATTTTTACTGTGAAACAGAAAAAGAGGAAGGATCAGAAGAAAATGCAATAGTTACCCTCAAAATCAAGCTGCCTCTTTGTTCTGGCCACCAGCTACTAGATGTGAACAGAGAACTACCACTACCTCAGCAGCAAATGCAGTTAGCCTTTTCTGCTTTTGGAAACTGTACAGTCACAATTACCCTGTAACCAAAGACTTCCCCATGCAGAGTATAAAAAGAATAGCACACAACAGAAAATGCTGTCTGCCAAAGAACTGAATAGTGGCATGATTCAGAGATTTCCAATCTTCTCAATGGGTCCAAGGATTTATGTGTGGCTGCTGGCTAATGTATATTTAACAGAACATACTGGAACACTAGGCAGTGGCATGGGATGAGCCAGATTCATACCAGAAGGAGTTGAATATATTAGCCCAGGTAAAAATAGAAATAAAATAACTGTAACCTATTTTTCTTACTTCACATACTTTGGCTTTGACCATTCAAGGTAATTGAAACATTCTCTTATTCATTAAAAGTATTAATTCACTTTTTCCCAAAAAATAAATTACAATCTCACTTATAAACGGTTATATAGGGAGAGTCCTGGTATGTCACCAGTGGAAGAACAGTTAGCTGTAGTTTGACCTTAACAATACTAAACAATTCTAGTAGAAAAGTATACAGCAGCACTAAAGTTAAAAAAAAAAAAAAAAGAAAAAAAAAAGCATTCACACTTTTTTCAATATAATTTCAATTTTTCCCCAAATAAAATATGAGTCCTAGGTATACAACTGATACACTACTTAGAAAACAGAATTCTAAAGAAACACAAACAATTGAGTTATCTTTTCTCTTCCTTCAAGCATATTCTGTCTCACAAACAAATCCTAATTTAATGATTCTAAGGTCAGATGGGACATTTTAAGAAATTAGTCTGTGGTTTTCAGTAAGAATTATCGTTAAATGAAGAAAGGAAAGTAATTGTACTAAAAAAATGTTTTGTTCCCTGAGAGAATAAATCTAGCTCAAAACAAAATAAATCGTAGAATCAGGAAAAGAGAGAGTTTTCTCATATGTTTAAGCAACTGATCAAAGTAGTACACAAGTACAGGAAGCTGCCCAGGGAGAGTTCTTGGCTTGCTATGTTTCATCTGTAATTCTTGGATTTGCATTAAAAGATACCTGAGTATATAAATAACTGAAGGGAGAGTGCAAAAACAATGGAGCCAGGCTCTTTCCAGTGGTACCTAGTGACAGGACTAGAGGCAATGGGCACAAACTGAAACACAGGTGGCTCCCTCTGAACATCAGGAAGCACTTTTTCACTGTGAGGGTGACCGAGCACTGGCACACGTTGCCCAGGGAGGTTGTGGAGTCTCCATCCATCTGGATATGGTCCTGGGCAACCAGCTCTAGGTGGCCCTGCTTGAGCAGGGGGGTTGGAGGGTTAGACCAGATGACTACCAGAGGTCCCTTCCCTCAACCATTCTATCTTTCCCTAACTGCGTAAGATAAATCTACTTTGATGCACAGCTCCAGAAGTTAAGAAAATTAGTGGTGATGCATGTTTCTGCTATTGCCAGTGATGAGATATAATGTATAATTAGATAATGAGCCTGAGAACTGTTAAATGTAAGAATACTCCGGCATCCTTTATTTCAGAGGGATACCTGAATAAAGTTCAACAAATTCAAAGCAAAGTTACGTCTGTGGATGCATAGAGTCCCAGTCCAATGAAGCTGTTTCAGACTTGTACTTCAATGGTTATTTCTTTAAAACACTCCAGCTTTGCTACGTACCACTTACAAAGTCTCTGGGATTGGATCTTTTTTAAGAGACCAAGCACAATTCTTAAATGGGACTGTTTAGAGTGACAGTGACATGCAGGCACCATCATTCTTAACTCTGAAAAAGCAATTATCCTATTTATCCAGAACAGATGGAAAAATCTGTCTCAAGAAATATCTTACTTGAAGCTACTCATGATGTTTTCTTCAGGCAGAAGTAAGGGAGCAACTACCTGAGAGAAACGGAAAACCATGTAGGAAATTCCAAAGCTGAACCAGGTTCATAAGCTACAAAATAAGCTCAAAGTAAAAGAATTGCCACCTGTACTAATGAATGACTCCTAATCACTAAAACAGTTTTGAAGGCTATTTAATGTTCAAAATGCCCATAACTCAGCTTTTACGTTCCTTTTCAGTTAAGTGAATGCTTTAGTTTTACCTTTTACTACTGTCATTAAAAGTCTTAAGAACCATGCACTACACAAGGCTTAGGTTAGGGAACAGACTCAGAAGGGAGTATTTTCTGCCTTAAAGGATGATTTTTGTTGACATTTTTAAACAGAATCAGAATCTAAATTACTGATGCCAAATGTCTTGTTAACACATATGGTTGAATAGGTATAAAACCACTTTAGAAAAAGTTAGAGAACAAAAAGTATACCTACACCTCTCTATTCATTTCATAATAATTTATGTAAAAGTTACCGAATAGAGGTATCGTTGGTTAAATTGTTGCATAGCTCCCTGCAGTTGATTCCGTTGAGATTGCCATTGCTCAAAATTCCTGACTGATTCCATTGTTGGTCGCTGCCACGTTGTTGTTCTGGTGTTGTGGTCCACATAATAAACTCTCCCACGATCATCAACTCTTCTTTCCCAGCTTTCAAGAAACACAAATGTGAACAGCTAAATTTTTCAGTAATATTACATAACTGATTTTCTCTTTATGCTACACTCCTAGACAGTATTTGAATGAAGTACTGGAGTCACAGGCATGATTTTAATTTCTGAAGTACACAAAAGTACTCACCAGCTTTACTGGTAGAAGGACAACCACATTGAGCAAACATAGACTTCAAGCAATAGCATGCTCAGCTCTCTGTCACCTCATTTTTAACTTTGTAGATTCCTGTGACCATAAGCAATGTTGGCATGTTTCACAGAAAACACTTTGCCTGGAAATCTGAGGTTTGGAACCAGTGCACTACACCTAGTGGTGCCACCTAAGTAAAGGTGGTCGAATGTGCATTGTTTAATGCTTAAGTTTTAAAGAAAGAACAAAATAATTTATTAGCTGTATTTGAACAAGTGGTCAGAACAAGCGACATACAGAGTACCAACATTCCTATAGCAATAGCTGCAATTAATATAATTCTAAATGAACTGAAACCTAGAATTTCTTAATATATGACGTATAATACAGTTTCGATGAGATGCTTACAAAAGACGGTATTTTTCCTGCACCAAACAAACAAAATATAGTACCTTTATCATGTTTAAATCAAAAAAGTCTACACTACCCAGGAGGTAAAGGCTGTGGTCTTTCCCATGTTGTAGTTCGTGTGTTGTGATCAACATAATAGGTTCTACCATGAGGATCCTTTCTTTGCTCCCACCTTCAAGACAAAAAGACTTTCATGTAAGTCAAGATAAGTAAGAAAATGCTTCCTTAGGACTTATTTCCCACTATGCCAAAAAAGTACTTTGGTATTGAATGAAAATACTACAATCCAAAACTCGTTCTAAAACGCAAAAGAAAACTCACACTAAAATACGTATTAGTTACTTCCTACTTGAACTGGTATCACCATAAAGATTTCTTTAAGGGACTTGGTACATAAAATGAGCACAGATCAATACTCACAAGCATTTTCAAATTCTATTTAAGATATGTGAAAACAAAGTCAATTAATTATCTGCTCAAGGTTCAGATGCTAAAACAACCTCATTCAAAAAGTGCTTAGAGATACATTCTTTGCATTTCAAAGTACATGCCTCTCAAAAAAAAAGAGGGAGTTTACATTTTGAAGCACTGTTCCCTGTATCCAACAAACAGGATCTTTCAGAGTGAACCTGAAATGTGCGTTATGAGATGGTCTTCCTGTGTTTCTATTTCCTATCCTGGTAAATTCTCTATCTGATATCTCTAGGAATTATTTCTTCAGTTTTAGTTGCAAAGCAAAATTACATTGAAGATGGAGAAAGGACTAAACATTATAAGCAACTGAAGTTTCATGCTGCTGAGAATTGCCATAATGCAATAAAAGCATTTATAAATGGGAGAGGAAGCCAGGATAAATGTTAGATGAAAAGCTGAAGTCCTTGCTTGCATTATATATAAGTTTGGTTTTCTTATGTACATTATGTAGTTGGCTCCTAAAAACATAGGCAGAACACCTTTGTCTGCTACTCACAGGATTTGATGTGCATTTCCTTGCTCTTACAGAGTACCCTATAAAACTACAAAATGTTTTCTGCAATTCAAGAGGTTAAATGCTAAGATTACAAGAAGGTAAGACAGGTGGAGCAGCAGCATGTTACAGAGTTACTAGGGCTAAAAATAATGGAGAGTCAACTAGATTTGGGGGGTGATGGGGGAGTGGAGGGGCAGGACACAAAAAAAAAACCCAACACCACAGAAACATGATCAGGGAGGAATGACGAAGACATGCATTTGGCCATAGCGTGCACTACACCTGGAACTCATGACTCTGTCTCCAATAGGAAATTATGTAATTAATTAATTAATTAATTTAAAAAAAAAAGTGTGTGGAGGGGGGATGACAAGAGGAATTCCTGCCTATAAAAAGCTTCCATTGTCAAAGCACCTGAAAATTATTAAAAACTTTGTAACTCTTCCCCAACAATACATATACAATATTTTCATCTTTGTAAATGCTTGTTTTCATGTTTATGCAACTGCAGAAACTCAAGTGAAGCGTCACTAAGAACTTACTGAACCACCTTCAGAGTGAGCAGGTACAAACCTGGCTCTCTGTAAGATCAGCTACAGTGACACAAGGTGTATATACACTTCAGGTTAAGAAACAATTTCTGTGTTCAGAAAATATTAAAAAATATTTAGAATACTACAGAAATGTCAGTATTTCCAATTAGTTACTGAAGACATCTTTTCACTCAAACATGAAAGCATCTATAAGAAAAACTTAAGATCAATATATATATATTTGAGTATGTACTATATTTTCATTTAATGTCTAAGCACATCTTTAATTTTGCATTTAAGGTTTAGGACTACAGAAGCAGTTTCTAACAGTCTAGTAGAATTAAAAGTTTCTAGCTATTCTGAGCACACAAATACACCTCTTTTTATCTATAACATTACTGATCTCATTGTTACACAGAAAGAACCTACAAGTTTTTCTAGACTATTTTATTAATTTTCACGTCTCTGTATTTTGACCCCTACTACATTCTCACAGTCTAAGAACCAAAGGAGTAACAAATTATGACCCAAATAAGTTTGAATATATCAAATGAAAAGTCTTCACGTCCATAATGCCCAAGAGTTTGTCTATTTAGATCACAATACCATCTCAGCAAATCAGTTATCATTTGTTACTTTCTGGGACGAGAGCTACTAGGCAGTTATAGCAGCAGTACAAACCCCATTTTAGATCAAATAACCCCATCACAGCCAACAGACCCACATTTGGCAATCCCTGTATAGAGTTAAATATCTGTTTCTTTATATGTATGTTCAGACAAAACATCATTATAGCATTAAAATCAAGCCCACATACCCTGGTGGCAAAGGTTCTGTGCTGGCATTACCAGGCTGCTGTCTTACAGGTTCTGCAGATGCACTTGAGGTGGAGGAGGATTCCCTTGGTTTTGCTGCTTCTGCTGCTATACTGTTTCTAGCATTAGGTTGAGCACAGTCTGTTGCAGCTGTAGGTTCTAGTCCAGCAGACACAACAGGTAATGCAGAAGTGTGGCTTTCAGAACAACTAGTTGCTTCTGTTGTTGACTGAGATTCCGCTGTAGTGTTAGTGCAATCTGAAGACATGGGAGCTTCAACTGAACCTATCTGAGCCTCAGAGACAGAAGAATTACCAGCTTCTGGTGCAGAGGCAGATGACTCGCCATTAACTGAGAAATGGGAAATAACATTTGTGTATCAGAATCTGAGGACATTTATTTACTTTTCAAATGACCGAGTTTTAGAGTAAACAACACAGAACAAATATATTTAAGTCGCACCTATATGCCATAAACAGCATTTTTGTCTAAGATGACAGAAAGTCACAATGCACCTGCCTCAGTTAAAGCTGTAATTAAAACTTACAGTCTGCAAGCCATTCTCTATACTTCCCTGCTAAGGTAGTTTCTGCATGTCTTGGTCAACCCAACATTACACCTTACTCTTTAGATTAGCAAAAGGTATCCATCTGCTTCCTAGAAAACAAGATCACTTTATTTGCTTTGAAACTACATCAACTTCAAAAAAGAATCTTGATTCGTATGACATGAAAGAAAAATATTAAGAGATATGTAACTCTTACAAAATTTGGAAAACTAAGAGGCAGTTCTTACAGATTTTTCTTCCCCCTTTTTTCAGAGTTGAGGTACAGAACCCTACAATTAAGCAGCAACCACCTGTGTATGACTTGGAAAAAATCCCCCACCAAAAGCAGGATTAAAATATAAAAATTAGTATTTGGCTTATGTAACTTACATACTTCAATGACTAAAGAAAATTATTCAAGAATCACAAAGTACATCAATTTCTGTCTTCTAAAGAACAATACAAATGTCATCCAACTCAAGCAATCATAATCTTATAAAAGGTTTAAAGCAGGCATGTATTTAGCATGAAAAGGACGCTAAGAAGGCTTTATTACTCCCAAACCCACTTGGCCAACAATACATCAATACCAATCATCTGCAGAGCTTAACAAAACAGTATATCAGCACAAGATGATCTTGTCTTAGACAAGCAAAATCAGGTACGGCAGTCAGCACGACCCCCATTAAAAGTCAAGGCCCTATTAAAAGCAGTGCAACATCATTCACAGCTTTCATTTTCTGCAGCACTGATCAACACCAGACAGTGAGAATTTTATTTAAACTCATCAGTTTGTACCTCTTCTAGAGTTGGAATATTTTTCTATAAGACTAAATATAATACGCAACACAGACTTCAAGTAATTTTCTATCTACCAGCATAGTATCAGCTTAACAGTTCTAAGGACTGAGGCCAATTCAGTTGCTCTATACTCATAACCTTATTGACACAGATTTGCAAAATTTAACCTTAGACTACTGCCCATAAAATGCTGTTTCATCATTTTAAAGAGTTCATTTACTTTAATTCTGTATAATACTCTTACAAACAAAAAAATAGCTAGATTCTACTTATTATCTGAAATATGTATATGATGTCAGCAATTTCTTGCTGTCCCAGATGGTCAGAAAAGCAGATCAAAGAATTATAAACAATAAAACTGCCATAAGCATTGTACTTAAGTTAATGAGTCAGTCTCTTCAAGGAATTCCACTGGGCCATAAATATTTTCTTGATATCCATAATGATAAGCATGATTTTATAGGCAGCAGCAGATTCGTAAGATCTGTAAAGGCACTGCTTTTTGAACACAACTATTCCAGTGTAATACATCACTACTTCCAGCTCACACAAAAGAGGTTAACTACATTACGTGTCAAGACTATATGATTTCAAGCAAATGTAAAGCATGACATTAAAAATCAAAACTACAGACAATCTGATGAAGTTTGTTCAAACCTCTGCTTTAACTAGCAATAATTTTACTTAAATAGGAAAAAAAGCCAACTGAAATTTCAGCTTTCATTAAAAAAAAACAAACATTCAATTCATTCACATGAAAGAGTGAACAGGACTATACAACAAAGTTAGGAGCAAAATAACTGACAAATCATCAGCTCTTTTAGTAAACTGATCTCCAAAACAGATCTATAAAACATTACATCAGCCAATTACCTCACCAATTAGATCTAAAGCAGCAATTCTGGCAACATCACATGAAATTACAATCCTGCTAAGCACAACAGTGGGGGGGGGGGGAAGAAAAGTCTATCATCAACAAATGCTGGAGACCTGTTTTAAGCCTTGCCTTAAAAAAGTCTCCACCAACTGGTACAGTAGTTGAAAATGGTTGTATCAGTGCCTGAGTGCAAGCTCAGTGATGATTTCATCAATATTACTATTTGAACAAATCAATTATTTTTGCAATTACCCTATCCTAATACAGATTTCAAATGGATCTCTTCGCTGTTGAAGAAAAAGGGAGCAGTGCCGAAATAACATATATGCCCTCTGGCATTCAACTGAAAAGACAGGGGAATCAAATTCAAGTTCTCCAAATAGAGAAAAGCTTCAGAGAAGGCCTAATTTAATAATTATCTTTTAAAGTTCATAATTGTTTCTGCTATCTCCCCACCATACCCACTTTTCCCACTCTATTACATAAAGTTTGACAGTCTCTGTTCTACCTTTTATTAACAGCTTGCCTATTTCTATATAAGGTTATCTTTTTTCTCTGCTATCACTGTAATCTCTCTTAAACAGCCGAGAAAAGGCAGAAAGTGCTTAGAAAGCACAGTCATTATTAGATGCAAAGTTTTTTCAGGAGAACAAAAATAAAGGAAGACTTTCTTTTCACTTGTTTTACTGTACTGAATGTTACTTGTAGTCATAATTGAAGTTTTTGTGTTTAAGAGGAAAATGAAATTTAGTAGCTGCCAATACCTGTTTTGAAATAGCATACCTTTTGAAAAAACGGAAGGCAAGGAGAGTGTTCAACACATCTCAACTCAGAGCACAGCAGTTCCCTGACAGCACTAAACGTCAGATTTATCTAATGGCAAAAGAAACTTAACTACAGCTACTCAAATTAATTGTGAAAGAATTCTGATTTTTCCTCCAGACAACCAGGAATATGGTTTAGTCATCTGGGACAGAGAAATTGAAGTTTTGGATGCTTTATATCTTTCTTCATCAGAGAACTGATGGGAAAATATGAAAGTTAGTACATTTAAGTATGGATCTACTCCAGAAAAATTCACAGAAGTGGACACACAAGATTATAAATTCAATCCCAGAAACATCCTGTTAGTATTTTTGAAATCTAACAAAAAAATGTATAGAAAGAGTGGCTCAGCTTCAGGTACATTTCAACCAGATAAAAAAGCCTTATGGAACACGTTCTCATAACTTTCCCATTCTTACCAGTGCTGTTGACAGGCTGAGCTGCAAGTGGTTTTGGTACTGGTGTATTTTTGGGTCTGGCTGCAACGTGAGTAGGAGATGGTGTGCTGTCTCCATTAACAGCTTCTATACAGAATGTATTCTGTACTACAGAGTTGGAAGGTACTTGATTGTCTATCCCATTAGAAATGTCACAAGCAGATCTTGGTAAAAATAAAAGATCGTTTTAGGTTACTACAAACAACATGTTAAACAGTTATGCAAATAAACCAAATCATACACTACATCACACTAAAGAAACAAAGAAATGGAAGTAAATTGACAACAGTTTATAGCACAGTGTTTGCAGCCGAGATAACAGCCAAGTGCAAGACCAAAACAATTAAGGAACAAAAGGCAAATTTTGGTTTTGAGGATTTCAGATACTTAAAACAGATAAGATTTTCCATTTCCACTTCATCCTTTACTTGTAATGACATATTGGAATTGAGTTGGGCAGACTGATGTGCCTGCAACATCTTCCAAAGCTGCCTTAGGGACCCTTCCAAAGTGCAGGGAGCAGGAAAACTTTTCCTTTCATTAAGCAAGTGGAACACTTGGCTTTGTTTGTCATATCTCCAAAAATTATTCTAGTCATAACATAAGAAAGTAAAAAAACCTCTCCCTCAGTAAAAGGAAAATAAGATTACCTTCTCTATGCATAGGCAGGATGGGACATTGTGAGGACAGATACACACAGGCAGCTCTGTGTTTGTAAGGCCACATGGAAATAAATGTAGCGTAAGGGCTTATGAATGGAAAGCCTTGTTCAATTATGCTGTTTTTAATTAGATCTATCCCAAAATGCTTAAAGCCACACACCAGAGACACATATTGTGAAAATTACATTCAATGCCAACTCCCCACCTTATCAAGGAGTAAAGGCTAGAAATTAAAGAGAAGTTAAACAGATGTCAAAAAACGTGAGAACTGTTAGAAGTCCCACTTTGCAGAGTAAGAAAGGAAGAAGCAGCATTTCCATGCTACCTTACCCAACTCCAAAGGAGTAATATAAACAGAGAATTAAAGTCTTATCCCTTTTCAACTCTAGACTACAAACCCAATTTGCTCCCTAAAGACATGCACAGAAGCTACCTTAAAACTTTTCTTCATCTCTTAATTTTAAAACTGTAGATCAAAACTGCTGGATAGTTGTATGGAAAACTGCTGTTAATCAAAATATCAACATCAAGAGCAGGATCCCAGTAAAAGCCACACCTCCAGCAACAATAGCTGAATGAAAACAAATGATTGTTACTACTGTTTCAAAATGGTATGCAGATGTGTTTCAAATCACTTTTAATAGTCCCAAGCCTTTCTAACAAAAACTAAGGAGAAGCAACTTTTCATCCTCACTTCCCTCATACTGGGCACCCATGGGGGAACAGAGATAAACCTCCACATATTGAAAAAAAATAATCAAATCAAGCTTACAAGGACAAATGTGTCCCTGTCACTCAAATGCATAGCAACTGTATGTTTTTTCACTCCATTGGGTGTCAAGAACTTAAAAGAGAAAGGGGTTTACTGCAAGGTAAATGAGCAGGCCAGTAACATCAAATTGACCTGAATGTTGACCTATTTGATTAACTAGTGTTGAGGGGGCAAACAATCTACTCCTACTTCTCTCCAGGCAGTCCTTGAACTGGTATAAAGAAGCCAAGAACAAAGATCTAAATTGATCCCAAAGCCTTTTTCTTGCCACTTCAGGTTAAAGCAGGCAACCCCTTTGCCTCAGTGTTCTGAATACTGCTTCCTAAACTCAATACAAGTCTCTTAAACAAATTCCTGATCATGACCTTAAAAAGGAACAGGGTAAAGAGGAAGTAATTTAGGGGTTTTTTTCTTCTTCCTTCCATTCAGACAGTACTTGCAACAAGTTGGTAAACATGAATATAAATGGTTCTTAAACAGCAGAAGAAAACAAATGGAATAAGTACACAAAACCACACTGAATCACTGCTCCCCTAATCAGTCAAATTTTTATGTTTAAAGGGCTACACATCCAAGAGGCAATGATGAAGTAGTGGAAAGCAGACTCTACCAGCAGAGGAAGAAAATAGTTGTAAATTTAATTCTTCTGGAGCTAAACTATGTAATTATCATACAAGTGATGTTTCTAAAACCTGTGGTAACATAATTTAGGGCTTGACAGTTAAAATCTATCACCTTCAAAAAATTAAAAAAAAAAAAAAAAAAAAAAACCCACAGGAAAAAAAAACCAAAAAAACCCCAACAAACCACAAACAAACCAAACCTTTCAACTGATAAATTTGCTAATATACTTCATATAGTGTAAAATACAAAAATAAATTCCAACCTGGATGTACTTCTTGCTGAACCATCTCTGCTTTCATGCACAGCCTCGCCATTTTGCTGAACTTCTACTGAACAGTAAGAAACAAATTCAACAAAAATATTCCATTATATCTGTTTGAAATCTTAATCAAAATATTACCATCTGATATAATTATTTGAACTTACTGGCTGCTGATGAACTGAGATTTGTAAGAGAATCTTGTTCAACAACCAAACCATCTAGCACAACTGTCAGTTCACCTGTTTGCACCATGCCGCTCTTGTTTTCCAAAGAGAGTTTCAACTGTTCTTTCACCTTTTCCACTAAAAATGGAGTTGGGGTGGGTAAGGGCAGAGAAGGAGAGAAGGGATAAAGGAGAGATTAAATTCTAAACAACATTAAAAGAGACTTTCAACACAAAAATGTGATACATGTATATAGTTGTACAAAACTGAACATGGGACATATTCAGATGATGCAAATCAACATAGAAATCACTACAGAGCTGTGTAAATTTACATCTGCTGTGGGTAAAAGCAGAGTTTATTGTACAAATAAATTGGCCATTTACATAGTATGTTCTATAGATATGCTATAGGATCCACATGGTTTCAGTACTTTGTTGTTAATGATTTCCCAGGTTTGCTGTTCCCACTAAGCCCTTTTGAAATTATGCGCTACTTACATAACATAAGAAGGCTAAAAATCAAACAACTTCTGAACTACACATCCAAATACCACAAGTCACGGGGAACCTAATTCTACAACCAGAGCTTATGTTCACTTCTCATATCATCTTCCAAAACTAATTCTAAGAGACCACTGAAAAGAACATCACTTGGAGGAATAAGTAAATGAAAAGACTGCATAGAGTCCCTCCTCATTTTTTAAAATTATTTTTAGTAAATTCTTACTAGCATTTTCATAGATCCCAAATCCAAGGATTAAACAGTAACAGAGAGGATACCTCAAGTAACCAAAAAGTAAATCAGAAACTATTTTCACCAAATAATTTGAGATAATTGAGATATACAAAAAAATGTTTACATGGTGCAGTAAAAGAATTCAGTATGACTGATAAGCAATGCACACATTTGTAGAGAGACATACATAATCCAGAGGTAAAACATGGTGTGGATGCTCCATAATTCTCTCTAAGTCAACTATTACTAGTACAGCAGTTAAAGCTACACATCATAAATCCAAACACAATCAGCTATGAGTTCACATTAATCAGTTTAAAATGCTTAAGGCCTTTTAGTATTTGCGGCCTCAGATTAAAAGATTAATTTTTCAAGATATACCACTGTATTTCCCTCCAATGACAGCATTCCAAGCTAAAGCTCACTGTGCACTTCCATGCATTAAACTAGCATTTTTTCATTCTTAATATATATCATAAATGAACAATAAACATGAAAACAGGGAAGGTTACCATAAGCTATTGCCAGATACCCCCCAAGATGTTAAAGAGCAGGTTTGACAGTGTAGTTAGGCAGCAGGTACTAGCAGACACCCACTGCTGTATTACAATAGATTTCAAAGTACTTTAAATCGCCAGAGCAAGCACAAAGTTCCCAAATATACAGAATTATTGATTTAGCAATCTGCGTTTTGGAAAATTGTACTGCCTGAAAGAAGAAGAAACTAGCCTATCACTGAGCTGTTAAATTAACATACTTATAAATCATCATTTCTGCAAAGGGTGATTGGTTTAGCTTCTGCTATTTTAACAGGTTATCTCCCCAAAACAGATCAACAGTTGGCTGTAGTCCAACTGAGCTGGCAAGAAAGCTGGGAGGGGTGTGGGCAGCAATTCAATACTGGTGGTGTTTAGGATAAAGTAATAGCACTAATTCTACAGTTTCTACATTTAGAGGACTTCCTCTTTACGTTTTCTTCAGTAAAGAGCCTTTCAAGTGCTGCATTTTAGATTAGGTATCAATAACTGAACAACTGAAGGATACCAATCAGGTTATTCTGCCACTGAATTACTGAGTAATCCGGTGTGTGTTAAAGTGCTGACTTGCCCAAATCAGAAACACTGCACATAAATTACTTTTTGTGCAAGGTACAACTAACTCAGTCAACCATTCCCTGAAAGAATTTGCAAAGTTGTTGGACCCTACATCCCCTGGATCTACAGCAATAAAATATTAACTATTTTGTTATAAATAGTTAAAATATTAACCATTTTTTTGCTATCATTATTACAACCCAGTTTCTTCCGACATTTTTTTTTTTTTTAATTTAAAAAAGAAGCAATTTTTCTGCTTAACTACGGGATCTTGGGCAGAATCTTTAAAATACTGCTGAAGAAACACCACTTGATTTTGGATTCTGTTTTAATTTTCCGTAACAATCAGAAAAATGAAGCTTTTTTTTGGCTCTCCTTTCCCCCCACCTCCTTGAACAGAGCTCTCAGGTTTGTATATCTAACTTGCGAGAAACGTTAGAGATTGGTTTAGCTGGAATTCTACTGCCACTCTCAAGTGGAATTTAAAGTGTGGATTCACCATCTTCTTGTACTAATGAAAAAAATTTTAGAAAGTAAATTAGATACAGAAGACCTGTTTTAATTCTATTAAAGACAATTAAAAGTTACATAGAACACAACGATCTCTAATGTACTAAAAGGAAATTCTCAATTGTTTCATTTATCAGTGGTGCCTACTGCTCTCTGGGCAGCTAAATTATGAGGGGAAAATATCCAGCCTTTCTATTAGTGATTCCAGAGAAGGAAAACATGAAAAATTACATAGATGGCTTTTCTGAAAGCTTCGACTTTTTTTTTTTACCAAGTCTAAAACAGATCTTCTAGCCAATTAGTTATTATTTTGCCACAAAACATTGTATTTAATCACTTCCGCTTTTACTTAATCTGCAGTAACTCATTCTCTAACATTTGTTTTAAAATTATTATATCCCATTGTTACATTTAAATTGCTCTCAATAGCACAGACATCTCTAAAAGAGGCAAGTAAAGACATCAACTGAAAGTCAGTTGTAACTGCATGTATAGTTAGTAGTCTGGTTGCCAGTTTGATATATAGATTAGTAAAAATAATTCTACTTTACTCAAAATATCCTTCGTGATAACTTACATTTTCTATTGTGTATTTCCAAAGCTTGTCTCAAGTCTACAGTGGCTCTTCCTAATAAAGCATCTGCTTTTAAAGTGTGATGGCTCCACACTCTAAATTCCAGCGTAGTCTGTGGAGTCACATTCCTGCATATAAAATACATTTTTTTAAAAATTATACAGATTTTAAAGTATTCATCCTTGTTATTAGGAGTATTTGAACTTAATTCACTTTCTCATATTTCTTGTATTTCTTGATGCTAATTAACTGAAAGAAGTTTTTGTACTGCAAGGGGAAATTTTTAACTAAGAACTGCAAACACTATATTTATACTTAAGATCAAACTTAAAGTGCATTACTATGAAAGCATAAGGAATTTGATGAGTATCAGAATAACCTACACTAAGCTCAAATCTCAGTTATATAAAACATATCTCACTTTATTTATGAAAGTCTATTTTCCCTATTCCTCACTATTCCAGAATTCTAACTAAAAACTCACATTATTAAATGTGGAGGAAAAGGTGGTAAGTATATTTGTCTGCCACTAGAAAGAAAAATACTAAATATTTTAAAAAAAGGAAAAAGCAATCAATCAGCTACTTGCAAGCAGGAAGAACCCACTCAATAGGCATCAGCTTTCCATAGAAGTGTTAATAAAACATTTGTGAATCCACAAATATATATAAAACCATAATGTATACTCACAGAAATCAGAGGGGGAAAAATCAAATGATGAAGCTAAAATAAAAATTAGAGGGAAGCAGAAAGATAAAAGACCCAATTACAGTAATATTATGATAAACTTTGGCAGTGATCTCTCCCTTGCTCAAGAAGGAGAACAGGAAACTATGCTAGGTCCTGGAGAGTAAGTTTGTAGTACAGGGTCTAGTACTGCGCAAGAGTGCTCCTAGCTGTGAAAAATGGAGTAGAATCACTGTACTGCAAAAAGTCAAAGGCCACATATCCATTCAATATTGGATACAGAAAGTTACATCACCATTGATGAAAACAATACTAAAAACAAGCCCCATCCTCCCAACAACAGGGCTAGCTTTACAGTCACTTGAACATGTTGGACAACGTCGACCTTTTTTGCTGAAACCCGTGAGCAAATACATTTTTACATTTTGAATAGGCTGCCTTCTAACAGAAGTCTTACTAAAAGACCAGCTCAACAAAGAAAAGAGAAAAAAAACCCAAAACACGTACACACTGACAATATATTGCTGGTGCTCAGGCAGACCCATAGAACTGAGGGGAATTTGGTAAGCCAGAGAGTTCACTTATCCTCAAATAGACTGGGTAACTGAAGCAATGATACCATTCCAATAGCCAGAAGAAGAGGGGGCCAGAATACCTTATATATATAAGGGTCAGATCCTAAGGAAGTAATACTGATGACAGAATGAGTCTGGCTGTACTGTGCATGCCAAATCACCTCATTTCTATCAGCTCACCAAATCCCGCCAAATCAAACCTGCCTCCTCAACAGAAAATCTGGTCTCTGTGAATACACTGATAGCTCTGTGCTTGTGCTAGTAATAACTCCTGGAAATGACTGTCAGGTCCAAGACTATTTTATTTTGTTTTGCTATATTGCAAAGGGCTAATAAACTCTACTAAACCTGAAACATTAAGAAATGTGGCACAGGAATACCCTAATTGCTTCAGCCGAGGTCTGTTGTTAATAAGTAAGTGTGCCCAAACAAACAGTTCCCCAAAGCTATGTATCTTGTACCATTAGCCACCCTCCAGCACTGTTAATTATAGGAACCTGGCATGGTTCCTACTACTAACAAAGCTGGCTATTGCACAGACAGGTCAGATGCTTTAAAAGGTACTGGCCCATGCTCCGTGCCACTTGGTAGTAGCTATGCTGTTTCCAGACCCAAATCTGAAGCAGTACAATCTTGCTTATGTAATAATGCATTCTAGTCAATTGCACAGTGCAAGATTGCCAATTCTTCATAGAGTCATATTCAGGTATATCTACACCTGTAGCACAGTTAAACCAAATTAAACCACAAGAAGATTAAAAACGTCAAATATTAGGATAAGTTGCAAGGTCACTTTGCAGTAAACTGTTTTTGCGTGTGTATCCATTCATCAGGAAATTTAAAGGAAAAAGTAACCTTCCTCATAACTACTACTTATCTTGCTGAAATTTTTTCCCTTTTAAAGTTGAGAATGACATGGTTACAATTAGTAACATCTTCTAGAGAGTAATCTTAAAACTTGAATGGTCCACAGTGCTAACAAATATCAAAAGTATACCATGTATAGCAACTGTATGCAAGGAACACTCTCTGTACAAAAAACATTCTCAAAACATTTTAAGAATTGACAAAAAAGAATTCATCTGAGAAATATCATCTTATGTCTGCATTTAGTCATCAACAGCCAGAGAAAACTATGTAAGCAGCCAAGCTTAGTAAATATTTGCCTGCAATGTCTGCCTAATAAATAGTATTAAACAACCAAAAAATCTACTTACACTGTCAGCTGCTCATCCCATTTTGGATTTGAAGAACTACTTGATTTTGCTGTTTTCTTAATTTCTCCATCTGCAGTTAATTCCGTGTAGAAAGTTGTTCCAAACCAATTCTTTTTCCGTTTCAGTTTGGCACTAGAAACTAACAAAATACATGGCTTTCTCTGTAACAGCATACTGTTGCTGAAAAACAGAAAATGTACTGCCTACACAATGTATGAAGCAGAGCATTGCAATGTTATTCCTCACCTTTTCTACTTCTGCTGAACATAAAGGGGTCAATGCTAAAATGGTAGCTATTATTTTCAAAAGCTACTTTATCAGATAGCTGAAACCAAGTGTGACAAATTCTCTTCCATCACATACTAGCAGGATGGGCTGGAGAGACAGCACAACAATTATTTTAGGGATAAACACTGGAAATCATGTGGGTTCTTTTGTTTATTTTCTCATTGTTCTTCCTACTCTTCCCTTAACTGAAAAATACCTAAGTATGACACATCTGAGAGATTATCAGGCAGACTTTTTTTTTTTTAAATTACAGGCAGTTATGAAAGCATATGCAGTTCAGGCCTATTTCAAAATGTCCCTGTATAGTAAAGCCTGTTTACAGAGCTTCATTTCCTTGCCTGTATTACCTCTGTGGTTAACCTGTGGTTTAACACACCAGTTTGTTAAAAATAAGTAATCAACTCTCAAATTTCTGCTATTTAAACAGCTTTGCAAAGGTTCAGCTAAGTATTCAACAATTAAGAAAGAGCAAATGACCAAAGAAGCTATTCTTCACCTCCAAATCACTGGTGAGGTCCTCAGTGCTCCTGAACACAAATCTGTTCTCCCACTTCCTCGCCCAGCTGAGGAAGTTACTATAAAAAACAACAGCAGCCTAACTGCCAGCATTTTAAATTCTATTTCAGGCAGATGTTGTCTTCAGAAGGCCACATCGATGGACTTAGAGCTGTACCTATCAGCTGACTATGCCTTCTCTCTCATTCCTCCCATACTGCAGTGTGATTCTCTTTCCCTTCACTTTCAAACTAAAGCGAAGCCGAGTATCTTCAGCCACTTGGAAAAAATCCTTCCCTGTTATTTTTCTGTATGGTACTTGCTAATTCAAAAATAAGGGGAAGTTAACTAAACTGTATGAAAAGGAGACAATAAAAGTCTGTCATGTATTTCTGGATTACAGTATTCTGAAATGTATACAATAGTTAGTTCAAAGTTAGCGGGATGCAACCATCCAAGATTCTAAGGGCATTAGCCATGGACTTTTACTTAATTTCCATTAAAAGGTGCACACTTAACTCCCTCACATTTGAAAAGTTCAGTCTAAGTCATGCACCATGTGTCATAAAAGGGAACTGCAGCCTTGATAGCAACGAAAGATTAAATGTAGAAGACTAAAAACATAATTCCACACATGGGTCATATTTTTTCATCTGAAATCATGATGTATTTTTAAGCTTTAACAACCTCTACTTCTTCCCTGTCTTTTTCCTCCATATTTTACTTTCTAAAAGCAACAGCAACATTTGTTAAAATATAGGCATCTAGTCATAATATTCAAGCTTCCTTTTAGTTTCCCCCCTTTAATCTAATTAAGTTTTAAGCCATTAAGTTTTAGTCCCCAAACAAGAAAGGAGATCATTACCATTTTTTGGTTAGGAGTTCTTTTAAAAATTAGTAGTAAGTAACAAATACTAGCAAAAGACTTCAAAAAGAACTAACAAGACAAGATATCTCACCAAGTGTATTTGAAAAAATACTGATGGCAAAACTTGTTGGCAACATGCTGTAACTGTCCAAACTCGAACAAGTCATCACTCCATATGAATTTCCTTGTCTACAAAATGAGTATATGCTATTTGCTGCCTTTATAAAAGTGCTTTTTAAGTATTGTTCTTGAAATATAATTCTAGATTCTACAGCAGCATAAACTAATCTGAGCATAAACCAGTGTAGGTCAGCAATACTACAGTCCCACACTCCTCTGTCTGCCACTTCTTTCCCTGTACTGCCACCGGCATACCTCTGATCTTGCAATAAAGACTGGTTAGAGAAATAAACCTTCAGAAAACTAATCTTAAAAATTGTACAGATTTCTTCCCACTTTGATCCTTGAACCAGATCTCTTAAAGTCAAGAGAAGCTCCAGTGCCAGAAAAATACAAGACTACTTACATAAGAAGCCGTACAGTACAGGATATCAGAACGATCATGTCTGCATACACAGATCTGAAGTTACGGGTCATTTGTATAACTCTGTTGCAGTTATATATATTCAATCTACAGGTGGTTCCACCTATGCTGTTAGTAATTGCCAGTTTGGATGATTAATCACATTACCCAGTTATGTAATCCTTACACAAGGTTAATCAGTTTTAAGGTTCATCTCTTATCTAATTTGACAAAATAACTATTTGGGGGACTATCCAACAATGTATTTTTTCTCAAATAACCTGGCCATCTTTGGACCATCCAGCATGATGAATCTTTCTTGAGATGCAGCTTTTTTTAAGACATGGTATCTCACTCATGTTTTTTCCAAATTTTGTTCAAGATAGCCTTAATATATTCTTGGTCATGCATTCATTCTTACTTCAGGGTTCCCAGATTTCTCAGGATCCCTGGAAAGTTCAAGTTATTTATCAATGGTAAAATAATACTTATATACATACATATGTACACACATACATTTATGCATATATATATATTTATGCACAATATCTAACTACTTGCTGGTAACATTTTCACTTTTAACTACTGTAATACTGTCATAATTAGCTATCAAATTTGTTTACCTAGATGCATTTTGCTTATCTTCAGACTACAAGAAGTCTTTGTTCTGCTCTGCCATCCCACAGAAAGAGCAGCTAAGACTGACACCAATTCTCACGTCCCTTACCAGTTCTTATTCATGAGTAGCAAAATGCATAACCTACATGGCCTGTTCAACATCTATTGAAAAAAGTGTCCCCATTACAATCAGAAATTTCCAGAATTGCTTGTAGCCCACTGTGTTTCCTTTCCAGCAGATACTGGGATGGCTGAATTCTACCTTGAACTAGGAGAACCAGCACAGCAAAAGGAAAAAAGTAAACACTCACAAGATGCTATATTGTAAATTCCAATTGGATAGAAGGAAAAACTTTTTCACAGTGATGTGGTTTATCATCCCAACAAGCTGCCCAGGAAAGCTGGTAATCTACAGCCTTTGAGATACTGAAATTTCAACTGGACAATACCCTGAGCAACCTGATCCAACTACAGAGGCAGCCATGCCTTCAGCAGAAGGGTGAACTAGGAAATCCCCAAAGGTCCCTTCCAACCTAAATTATTCCATATGGCTGCGTAATCTAACCTGATGCCCTAAGGACAATACAGAATACCTATATTATTCTCAACAGATGTTTATCTGATACGTAATCAAAGACCTTAATCTTTTGAAGGGCTAGCAGATTTTGTGATCTCCTCCAGTTCTTCTCCAGCTTCACTATAACATTGCACCTGTTTTCAGCTTGGGGTTCGCTACAACTACCCAACTTTTTTGTAGAATTTCAATATGTATTCCATCTATAGAATGTGTGCCATTATTTGTTCCCAAGCAAAATTCCTTACATTTGTCCCTACTGTTGCATTGAATCTCATTTTTTTCTAATTTGAAGAGATCATTAAACTCCGCCATCCAACTCACTATATAACCTCTACCTAGCTTCAATTCATCTACAAAAATTAGTCATATTCTTAACTGTAACATTCAAGATATTAATGAAAATATTAACTGATCCATTTTTTACACTCATTTCAAAGATTGCTTTTTCAGAATACATGTTTTCCTGTAAAAATCACCATGAACCAAATCACCACTTGCCTGTTACTTGCATCTGTAATCTTCCATTATGGTTGTTACTTGTATCAGATCTTGGTGAGGCTGTGGCCATGTCAGAGGTTTAGGCTTTAGCCTGAAAAAAAAGCACACAGGTAGCTTATTAAAAAGTACTTACCTCTGCATGCTAGTTACAACTACTAAATAAAATGCTCAACTAATCAGCAAATTATCAAATGTTACTTAGGTATGGCAGACTGCATTATTTCATAACACCAGTTAAAAAAAACAATTACTTTGGAAATTTGTCCCATGTCACCTTTGAGAAAGCCAAGACATTTCAGTAATACATACATTTGCATAGTTTAGAATAACTGTGTAAGGCAAGAAAAAAAATTCAGCTGTGATATATCAATACTCCTATCTCCAGAAGGTATGCTTATGGTCTGATTTCAGATGAGCTAAGCACCAACAACCTCATATGAACAAAACATCTGAAACGTTTACATGCTTGAAAGTCAAGCTGTCCCCAGAACAATACACTTAAGCAGTAACACAAGTGATTCAGACAACAAATATTTGAATTCTATCCCTAGATTTGTAATCAGCTTTCTATAGCACTATAGTCCACCCACAAATCACTCCCCTTATCTCTTGAGACAGTAAGCACTTTACATGGACCACCCCATATTATCATTTGGCAACTAAAATAGTATGGCTTTGATCTTGGCTGGGACATCCCAGCACTCGAAGCACATGCAGACAACATCACTCCCATCCTCCTGAATTACTACACCTGAAACAAAAACAGAAGTAAAATATTCTCTGTTTCTATCAGACAACTGTTCTTCATGAGGAAAGAATACATACATTTAAAATACACTTTCCAAGATCTGCATGAACTTCCATATATCTATTTCTGTGAACATTAATTGGTATCAGTAATAATATGGGAACAGTTGTCACCAAACCTTTTTGGTCGTGCACCTATATCAGTAAAAAATTTTTGAGCACACACCCTGAATATGTGTATATTTATGTATAAACTATATATAGGTACTACTGTACTAATGTATTCTGTACATTACAAAACATACAAGAATAGAAATGAAAAAGGATGAGATAAGGATGAAATAAAACAGTATTTTAAAATAGTTTTATTATTAATGGTACAAAAAATCCTTTTTACTCTTGCAAAAAAAAATTAATTTTTTTTTTGAGACAGCCATGTGATTGAATATGCTTCATCAAATTTTAAAATGGTGGCTTAACACTTTGTAATACAGTAATTTGAAGGTCTGATTCTAAATTCAGTTTATTTCAGTACTTGGTTTTAATGGCTGTCATAGCTGGAAAACACAATTTACAAAGATACGTACATCCAAATGAAAGTGCATCCCTGGCTGCACTTACTAAATCACGATACTCTTTTTTCATTCCCAAGCACTAATTATACAAAGTTTTTTTCTTAAAATTTGGCCAGTAAATTTTTATCTTCCCCAATATCAATCAGTTGTTATTGCAAACTAATGGAAGGTGTTGCATTTCTGTATTTTTAATAAATGGGTTCAAAACTCCCTGAAACTCTTCATTTGGAAGACTTTTAAGCAGGTGAGGAAATTCTGTTTCCAAGTTTAAGTGTACAGATATGAGAGTTTTTATAGAAGACACACATCTTTTCTGGCAACAAAATCACACAATGATGGAAACATTTCCAAACATATGTTTTCAAAATGCTCTCTTCGTAGCATGAATTTTTTTCAAAAAGCAGTCACCTTCTTGCTCATTGTTAAAGCGCCACCTTTGCCTTGAAGGGACATATTAAGTGTCTCTATTTTTTTGAAAACATCTGTTTGTCAGCATACTGCTGACAGCCACTTGTCATCACAGAACAGGTCAGCAAATCCAGAATACTTGTCTTTTTCTGAAAGGAAAACGCGTAATTAATCTTTAAGTTTTACAACTCTTCTAAGCACTTTGCCATCATAACCAGCAAACCTCTGCACGGTACAAAAGATTTTCCTGGTCACTCCCCATGTCATTACAAATTATTGTAAAGATTCTACTATTTAAAGGTTTTATTTTCATATAATTAAACACATTGATGACATCCTGCAGCACTTTGTGCACTTCTGGCTCCACCTTGCTTGTTGCTTGCCTGTCTATGATGCAGTGAATGAATTCCACATGTGGCTGTCTCCTTGTAAACTTACCCCAGAATCCTTTTTACTTCAGTCAAACCAGCCACTCCATCAGTGGTTACATTAGCACAGTTTCTCCATTTAAAAAAAATGTTGTTATTAAAGAAGTCACTTACTGTTAAGAATGTATCTTCTCTGGTACATCTTTCCTTAGTGACTTAGTTCTTTGTGTATTTCATTATCAACACAGAATCTAGCAACTACTGTAAGCTGAGCCACATTAACAAACATCTATACTTTCATTCAACTGTATAGCAAGCCTCCCACACCGTGTAATTTTTTTCTAATATTTGTTTCTTCAAATCATTGGTAATGTTCCAACATGTTCCAACAGGATTTGCTGACAAACAAATGCATTTCAGTTTGTCACCATATTGTTTTCCATGTATTATTTCAGACATTTTTACTGCAGCAGGAAAACCAAGTGGTCCCCCAACAGTATGTGGCTTCTATGTCTTTTGCTATTGAGAAACCTCGAAAGAGGCTTCTAGACATCTAACATTAAGTTTAGTGAAATCTTTTAAAGTACTGGACTGAGTATCGCATGACTTTAAACACTGCTGAAAAAATCGTAGAGGTTTGTCTTCATGTTCTGGATGCTTAGTTTTTAAATGCCTTGCTAACTGTTAAGGCTTTATACTATCATTAGCTGATACCTCAAAGTCAAGATTCTTTTAGGTTGAGGTTCATCATTAACAATAGCAGATGTACATCCATATTTCAAAGAGCCTTCTTGAAAAATCCAAATTTTTTTGGCCAACACCTTGTCAGATCTAACTGCCACTGTTTTTACCTCATAATGAAGCTGACCAGGAGCTCATACTAGGAGTAGGAGAAGCATCAGCTCTGCTATGTTCTTTATTGTTCACTTGTGCTCACATCAGTATTATCTTCAAACCATGGCCTCTTTGCAGGAATTTTTTTAAGCCGTTTGCCCATTTTGTGAAGGTTAGTTTAGTTAAAACTAGGTAATACAATCCAGAAATCCACCTAACCGAGCACTTGTAAACAATGACCAAGTGAAGTTGCTATGGCGATCCCTCCACACTGCGGAAGACTAAATCCACCCTCAGGACACCTCACAAACCATACATGACACAGGACCATCTGACATACGGACCGAGTGAGGGTGCCAATGTCAACACATGTATTAAATAGAGCTTAATTTCCTTCTTATTTTTCTGATAAAATATAAGTCCTAATATTTTCTTCCCACACCTCTATGGATGGTCTTGCACATCCCACTTTGGGGACTACTGATATGGAAGACCTCAAAGGAGCAACACATGCAATCAATTCTGTAGCAAGTAAACTCAAATTCTTCACAAGAAACCAAGATCTGCAATTTACTTCTAATCATACATTAAAAAATTAGTTTAAGCGTACTTCTGTAACTGACAAATTATGATTATTTTTACTAGGATTTTTCCTCCTACTGTTCAACCTGCAGAGACCTAAAATGCTAGGGGTTTCTTTTGTTTGTTTTAGTTCATTCGGTGGCTGGGGTTTGTGGGGTTTTTTAACTCTACTCCCAGCATGCACAAAGCAAAGTAAATATAGAAATAAAGAAATAAACTGTGTCAAAGTCCTCAGGTAGACAGTTCATTGCCTAACCTCCTCAGACTTCAGGTGTCAGGTACTGATTTGTCTGCAAGGCATACCACCTGCCCTAACCTGAGTTTCTGGCTCTGCTTGCTACTAAGCTGCTAACTGCATTTGGCAAATATGTGTTTGCCAATCTCCTGATAACAGGGAAGTGAGAATTCACTACACTTAGCTTTGCATCTTTCCCCTTGAAGGAAAAAATGACCATGATGCCTGGGAGAAATTATTACAATGCCAGAGAGATCCCAACAGAGGATGGAGATGAAACAAAGCTAGGCTTGGAGTTGGCTGAGGGGCTGCATGTTTCTGCAATAACTACATGACTGCATCCCACATTAACAGTGCCCCAGTGTTCTGTTTTGGCCCTTGTAAAATGAACATCCTTCTATAATAGCAGTCTATTTCATATTCTTGCCAATATGGTACACCTAGGTACATTTACATAGCAACGATTACAGTTCCAGATTTTTAGTGTGTTGTAAACAAAATACTGCATTAACATGTATGTCAAATACTATTCAGAAAAACAAATTAAAATATATGGAAGTGCAAAAAAAAGCTTTTAAAGTTTTTTAAATACACATAGCTTTTTATCAACAATACATGAAGAAAGTATTATGTCATATTTTATATTCAAAACAGCTTTACTGAACAGAGCAAATTAGTTGAACTGACTGACTGTGGTCCTATCATGTTCCAAAGATTCCATACCTACAGCACCTCCCATCCTTATTTAACAGATTAGGAATTAAGAACTGGTTAGGAATTAAGGGGAAAGGAAACATGAAATTTTCTCTGAGTCAAAAGAAGAAAACTAATCAATCAGTTTTTCTAGTAACTTCTTTTTCAGGAATACATCAAAAAAAAAATTATTTAAGGCTTGAGTCATTAGTTATTTTCATCAGTAACTACCCAAACTCAGCTACTGACACTTAACAGATTATTGTCTAATGAGCTCTGATGCAGGTTGGCTCTCCTGGGAGAAGAGAGAGCCTACTCACGCCATGATGATTATAATCTTCATTCAAGATCCAAAAAGCTACTCTTACTGTATTATTGAAAAAAAACCAACCAAACAAAAAAGTCTTCAATGCCCAATGCACACGGGGTCACACTCACTCCCAGTTGAACATGTCTTTTTTCCAGGTAAACAAAGCCTTCAGGAAGAAAAGCTGGCCAAGTTTCATTGTACAAGATGAAGGATCTTACCTAGAGCTTTGGACACCTATTACTCCTTGAAGGCTAGTCTGGATATGTGACAAATGCTGCTACACAATCGAAGAGGAGAAGCATAATCTAAAACTAAGCCCCTCAGCCTTTGATAGGAAAATTACTACCCTGATGCAGTCATGGTGGGGCGTGGGGGGATGAGACATGGGACAGCAATGCTATTTATCACATGAACTGTTTGCAGTAGTGATAAAAACAGTATTAGAGACATTGTACATGGTACTAGTAGTGATTGTCATATTCAAGAAAAGGACAGGACATGAAGAGCACTACTGGGAGAATAAACACAATGAAAGAGCAGTCTAACAATAAGAAAGTGTCCTAGAAGTAACTCTGCTCATCAACTATAAATATGTCAGGAACATGTAGAAAACAAACAAAAACAAAAAAAAGGGCTACTGAATTAAAAGAATAGTGTCGACACAAATGTTTCCAAAAATCTCACGTTTCTGGGGGGCAGAGTTGCAGCAGAGAGAGGCAGTAAGCATATACTGTATCAAACTAAGCAGGGACAATGAAGTCACATAGCAGAGGGACTGACAGACTTGCATTAGGATGGGATTACACCATCACTCTCTTGTCTCATCAGAACTATAAATTTTCAGAAGTTGAGAAAGTTTTTTTAAAGTTCTACAATTAGAAATTCTTATAGTTTCTACTGAAAAACTGGAAGTGAAGTGATGATATTCATCTGGGGGATTGAGAAGTTTTCACAACCAGGGATAATGTCAGAACCAAATACCAGCTCTTTCTTGATCTAATTTGCAAGAAAGCCTATATGAGAAAGAAAAACAGGTGGTGAAGCAGCAGTGAAAGATGGGGGGGGGGGGGGGGATAAATAAACAATTTTAGAAAGTTTTATTTCAAATAATGCAAGTCCTAACCACTAATGGGCAAGGGAACACTATGCCATATGGGCACTATTTACTGCTTTCTTGCATCATGCACACACTTTTTTTTCGTCAGCCCTAAATCGACCTAAATTCTTGTTACTCAAAATGAATGCCCAGTCTGGCTACTGAACATGTTCATTAAGGGTTAAAATCTTTGAGGTTATCTCTACATAATCTTAAAAAGAGGATTACATACAGCAAAGTAAGAGTCACCATCCTTGTAGTTATAATATTCCTGAAAATCAGGGGATTAATTCTAACAGGGCTAGTCACCACATATTCCCGAATATGAACCTGCTATACCTCTTTATTCAAGTTCTAGGTTAAACTTCATTGGCCTAAAGCTTTACTTTCAGAACTGTTTCACTTACACACACAACCCCGCACCCACTCAAAATTCCTGGATACCAAAAATAAATTAAGAGAGAGTCTTGACAGCCACATAAAGAACATAGTTATCACAACGCTTCTATCTAAACCATTCTCAACATACATAACCATTACATCAACTGGAAGTGTACAATTTATTTATTAACCCCTATTACAGATATTTTTAAAATTAATATTACTTCAGTTGTATAAATTATTTTGGGTAACTACAGATCAACTAGGACAAAATAAGACCCTAGCAAAACCATGAAATGGCTGACACAGTAGTCTATTAAAAAATTAAAGGATCATTTCCTAACTCATGCGAATCAACAGTTTCATGGAAGAGAGTCTAGTTAACAATAACGGCATTTATGAATTTATACTTCTGTGTAGAATTTTCTCTAAATCTCAAAGTGTTATTAAAACATCAGAAATAAAAGACAACCACAGCAGTGGAAATTTCATTAATTGATTTTTCAGTCTCCAGTAGGTGATTTACTTATTCATGGAATTTAAGCAGATAGATTTTAAATTACACCCATCTGGTAACGAATGCACCTGCTTGAGACTTACTATTGTGCTATATTGAAACAAATAATGGTATTTCTTGTGAAGCTGAAAGTTAAAAAGTATCACTGGAGCAGCAAACACATATTATAAATTGACTGATGCTTTGAATCAGTAATTGAGGAGATTTTTCATGAAGAACCAAGAAATTCAGTTCTAGAAGAACACAACAGCCAACACAGAGTCCTCTCCTTACAAGTATGATACCACAGGAGCCAAGCTAGGAGTAAAACAAACAACAAAATGTACCAAATTTAAGATAGTAGGGTCTAATTACCTGTGATATCATTTCACAATGGACAGAAAATCCTATCATACGAAACAGTTAAAATATAGGAAGAATGTTAAATCTGCAGAAACAAGAAGTTAGAGAGCATGGCTTTTCAATATAACTTTAAATCAGAAGATCTGCAAATGAGGAAAGTATCAAGGGAATATTTATCCAAGAAGCGCATTCTCCCCCACCACAATTACCTACAGAAGGTCAATTCACTAAAAAACCCCAAACAAACAAACAAACAAACAAAAAAAAAAACCAAACAGAATGACATAGCCAGGAACTCAGAAACCATCCATAAAGCTGGGGTAGGGAATTTCACAAGTCACTGTGTTCCTTGGCTGAAACTGACTGCAGTTTCATCTGATAAAAGACAAAACACTGAACAGAAAATAAATATAATTCTAATTTAAAATGAGTTATATTCAATCACAATGTATTTGGGCTTACTGATGGTGCTTTAATGACCACTGATTTATTCTCTTGCTAACCTGACACTTCTGTTCCGGAAATAATATAGAACATGGTGGATAAGGAAGGAGAAAAAAATACACACGAACAGATTACACCATGAGTGAGCACTGTTAATTCAAAAGTCTTCCTGAATGCCCAAAACCAGAATAAGAAAACTTGAGATCTAGTTGTATAAATGCACTAAGCAAGGACAAAGTACATAGATGAGCAAAATGCCTATTACTAACCTCCCTACTAACATCTTTAATTCAATTTACCATAAGTAAGAATTGAGTTGGCTAGGTAAAAACACCATAATGCCATAAATACTGTTTTTCACATATCAGAGCATATCTTCCAAACAAGAATGGAAATGCAGAAAAATATTTTCTTAATTTTTTTTTTTTTTTTTCTAAAAACAGGGAAGCTCATCTATTGAAGATTATTCCCACCCCACCCCCCAAGCAAAAAGGTAGGAAAGGTTGAAGGAAGGATAGGGTAGGGAAGAAATAACTGATCTGAAACTCTAAAATCTATGGCTATTTAACATAATAAATAGTTCTATGGAGAGTCATGGGAAAATAACACCACTGACATTAGTTACTTTTCCTTGTTACAAAGCGTAAACACAAACATTAGAAAGGCCATGTTACTTTGATTATAAAGTCCTACATATAAGAAATCCTTAAAACAAAAAAACACACACACACAAAAAAAAAAAAAAAAAAAAAAAGTTGTAGGTTCAGATTAACAAGATATCCAACAACACAATTATGCCTTTATCGGCACTATTTAGTGCTGGCTTACCTGAAGCTACCACAATATTTTCACAATTCTATTAGATGTAAAAGTGAGCAATATGTGCACTATCACAGTACTAGCAGTACAAATTTGTGTTCTACACTTCAGACATTCCCTTCCTGTTCTCCTGCCTCCACATACGCACACTTTTGTTTCCAAGAAGGGATAACCCTGCTGGCAATAACCTTGTTCCTTCAGTGGAAAAAGAGGACATGGAGGCAGGACTAGAAATGTGGATCATTTCCTACTCCCCCTAACACAGTGGAACAGCTGTCTTTTTCCTGAAAGATGGTCACATACAGTTGCTTTGTCACCCTGTACTGCATGCTCCACCATGGGCAAAGTCTCCCAAGAACATCCCTCTTTCCCACACCTCACACTCCAGAAGATCAGAACAGCTACAGTACACAGAGATTCTGCCCCCTACAGCCTCCTGAAGCCACTGGTCACTTGTCCAAAACCTTTAGCAGTGTTGCAACAATTGGACTTTTTACATTATCAAAAAAGCCAGTACCACAAAAGCACAAGGTAAAACCAAAAATAGGTGTTATTAAGTGGTAGCAAAACCAGAAATAGAGAAATGAGAGATAGTATAGTAGCTTTGAAGATAGCACAGTTCCTAAAACAGCATACTAAAGGAGTTATACAATAGTCCAAAATAGAAGAGACAGCTTTTAAAGGCAATGAAATTGATGATATACCAAGGAAAACTTAACTTTCCACTTCTCCTCCTCAATTCTCAAAAAGGGTTTACTTTCAATGGGGGTGGGGAACGACGACACACAGACATGACTCATGACTCCTCTACAACAAAATCAAAAAAGTATAACGTTGGAAGGAAGTTTCCTGATATGAAAATAAGAACAAAGAACAAAAATAAGAAAAGAAAAAAGAACTTTTCTTATCTCAGATGCAAGTAAATTTCTTAACTGATTCCTTTCCATTCAGGCTTCCAAAATCCAGAATTTTTATTCAATGCAATTGATTTGAAATGCAATAGATTTGAAGGTCTATTTCACTATTTATCAACAATAAGAATGGCAATGATTGCTAATCTCATCAGGAACATTCTCAACACCAAGACCCCTTGAATTTTCTGATCTGAATATATTCTGATCACATCTCTACCAAAGGCACAATATTTTTCTAATTTTGTTACAGCAAATTGAATTTATGTCTAATTAACTGATTTATTTTTTTTTAAAGATAGAGATTTTAACTATATTCCTTGCAGAGAGAAGCAGTAATTCTATATCATTTAAAAAAATTAAGGGTATCTCCCTTTGACATTGGGAAAGTTTCATCTCAGAAACTGTTCACACACAAATAGAGAACAGATCTGTTTCAGATCTGGAGAAGAATCTGTAGACTCAAAAACGTGTTGGCCTTTATTAAACTGAGCGCGATAGTAAAGGATCATTTCTACAACTCACCTGGCCTACAGCAACACTAACAACAAAATTCTAAGACTTGACACTCCCTAAACTGATAGCTTTGATCATCAACAACTAAAATTGCAATAATATTTACACCTTGGCAAATAGAGAATTTTAAAGTCAAAGTTTTATTTCCCTGAACGCCACAAGCCTGCTTGCTACTTTAAGAAGCAATGGAAAGACTATGCTTATCAGCAAGGCGTATCCTCCACAAACACCAATATAGGCATCTGAACTTTCTGCTTGACATTGGTGGCAAAATTAATTCATTGCTCTTCACAAAAATTTGATCTGTCCTCTTCCATTTCAGATGCCTTCTTCCTTTTTAAGATCTACTATTACAGACTAATTCAAAATGTCTGCAATTCCCTTCTCCTTTCTGACCAAATATATGGTAACCAGGAATATAGTGCAAAGCCCAGTTTGTACTTTTTTTAGGTGTGATGGACTAGGGATACAGGCAAGAGACATTATGTAGGCCAAGGCATTAGCTTTTATTAATCGGTAATTTATCAGTGTATGTGAAGAGGGAAAAAAAACCTCTCCTGGGAACAAAAGCTTCCAGCAAAAAGCTATATTCATGGACATACATTTAATCTAAATACTTGCTGGTTTGATTCCTTTCAAATTGGATGCCAGAATTTAAAATACTCACACACTGTTTTACATTCCTCCTTTTCAGGTATAACTAATTAAATTTAATAGCGGAGAGATGGTACCTTGATACGCTGCAGACATTTAAAAGGTTTCCTTCATGTATGCACTATGTTACACTCACTTTGAAGGAACCAAATTGTTTGAATGCAAGGACAAACTTTAAGAAAAGGAAAATATTTAGTCATACTACTGTTTTCATTATCTCACATTACACATCCTTCTAGCTAGCAAGTAGTTTAAAAAGGGTTATATTTAGTTGTAAATGAACATATTGTAACAGTTATGCAGCCAGTAAGCCCCCCTTAAATTTATTAAAAGTTGCAAAAATGTTAAGAGATTTTTTTTTTAATGTCAAATAGGAAGCCTTGACATTTTTTAATTTATTGAAACTAAGTAAAGGAATAAAACAAGAACTACAGACTAATAAAGCATCATTAAGCAGCAGGCCTTGTTTTGCCTCTCTCATACATACACTGAATGAAACACAGTCCAGTGACAAAAACAGTAACCAGTGCTCTGATCTGTGACTCCTGCTAGACATATGCAAGGCAGGCAAAGTCCACGTTAGACAAACAGCTCTAACCTTTGTTTTCTAATCTGAATGCTTTACACTGAAGGTCTTAGATTCTTTAACAGATTTCTTTATATGACACTGAAATGTTATGGTTTTTTCACAGACTAAGTCAAGTTCCTTGTCTTTTGGTATTCTGCTTTTGCCCCAATACAAGCTGCAAATTCCCAATCACACTTCTTTGTTTACCTGCATGAGTTCAATCACTTACTGTTTTTTAAACCCCTTATTTTTTGTTGTTTTCACCTTTACTACCTTTACCTTTCAGTCCTATGTATATTTTTGTCTTTGAGTTTTACACCTCAGTCATTTAGAATTTTTATGGGAAATATTTTCATTATCCACCACAGAAGTTAGAAAACAAAAAATACTTATGCTTGGAACCATGCATGTTTGCCATCAGTTTTTCTAACTATGTCTTAAAATTATGCATCACGAAGATGAAAGAACCTGCAACATTACCTGTCCTAACTTCTGTGACAGTGTGCTCAAGGAAGAAAAGGTTATTAACTTTAAGAATTCCCGTGCAAACAATTTAAGCTACAGTCCTATGCTCAAACTGAAGGCAAAAGATGGCACAAGACATTCGGAACCATAAAACAGAATAACTTCAATAATTAACTTGGAAATTTGTAACATGCAATGAGTAGTATTGAACGGTAACCTTCCCTATGAAGCACCATTTGTAAAAGTATTATAAATAGTAGCTTAAGTCATTGTTTAATAGCTTAGAGAATATTAGAAATGAAAATCAGTTTTTCACTGATCATTTAAAATAATACTGCTAAGAGCACTGATTTTACTTGTCATCACACAAGGGAAAGACACAACTGCAGAACTTTCATGACATGATAGTAGTAAGATCATCATTTGCTGAGCAACAAATTATTTTCTGTGGCACCTACTCTTGGTTTTAAACTTCAGTCAAACAAATATTGATGGACTGAGGGTCCAAAGGAAAATTCTAGGGTACTGTTTAACAAAATGAAAACCTAGCAACTTTAAACTATTTAACAGAATACTTAGCTACTTATCAAGATGATAAGACTCCTGCAGATCCCTTTACTACTTACTTCTACTTACTAATTGTTTCTCTAATTCCTTGGATATTGGTGAGTTTAAAAATACATATATGTAAAAAAAACCCCAACAACTGGATTCCATCAGACTTACAAATATTACCTGTACAAACAAATAGATCTGGAAAACTTGAAAGGACAGTAGTAAGTGCTCTTCAAAATCTTTGTAACTGTAGGACATATTCTATGCTAATAGTGAACATTTTTTTAAATCAATGGTCCAATGAAAGTGCTCTTAGCACCAAACATTCATCCCATAAATGACACGTTGACTAAATATATTCCCAAATCACAAAATATAATGGTTGAGGTTGGAAGACACCTCTGGAGGTCATCTGTTCCAATCCCCCTGCTCAAGCAGGGCCACCTAGATGCAGTTGCCCACGACTGTATTCAGACTGCTTTTGAATTATCTCCAAGGATGAGACTCCACAACCTTCCTGGACAACCTGTGCCAGTGCTTGGTCACCCTCACAGTAAAAAAGTGCTTCCTGATGTTCAGAGGGAACCTCCTGTGTTTCAGTTTGTGCCCATTGCCTCTAGCCTTGTCACTGGGCACCACTGAGAAGAGCCTGGCTCTGTCCTTTTTGCACCCCCCTTCAGGTATTTATATACATTAATGAGATCCCCCCCAAGTCTTCTCCAGACTGAACAGTCCCAGCTCTCTGAGCCTCTCCTCAAAGGAAAGGTGCTCCAGTGCCTTAATCATCTTCATGGCCCTTCACTGACTTCTCTCCAGTACATCCACTTCTCTCCAGTACGTCTCTCTTGTGCTGTGGAGCCTAGCACAGGATTCCAGGTGTGGACTCACCAGCACTGAATAAAGGGGAAGGATCACCTCCTTCAACCTGCTGGCAATTCTTTGTCTAATACAGCCCAGGACGCCATTAGCCATTTTTGCCCCCAGGACATGTCTACCTTATGTGCAACTTGGTGTTCACGAGGACCCCCAGGTCCTTTTCTGCCAGCAGAATGTCTTGCTTCTTCCTGTTAAAACTCAAAAAGTACTACCAAAACCATCTTCAATTGACAATATCCCTCACTCCTTTACCTAGAAGTAGCTTACAAGCATTGTCAAAAAGAAGGAATTACTTGAGGCTCAGAAGGCTGAAAAAGGACCCAAAGATGTTAAGTAGTAAATCCGACTTCAGTAAACCAAATGAGAATAAAGCTATATGAAAGTCCTCATATTTTCTGTTATCATCAACGTAATTTTTGGAGGGAATCTTCAAGCCAGCCAAAACAGTAAGGGACACAGTAGCATTTCATTTCTCATGTTTTCATTGAGCCCACAGTACATACTGACAGGTACAGATATACCAGTAGCTTCCTTAGGATCTGCTTTGACATTAGTAGAATTTCAGCTTCAGCAGTCTCCTCCTCATGGTCTGTAAGGCCTTGACAGCAAGGCAAGGCATTAGTTCTTCCTGACAACTAACAGCTTCCCCAGAGATACTTCAATATCCATGATACATTGCCAATATTTTGTTACTAAATTCCAACCCTACAGCACACCTATACAGAACTGAACTGGAAAGCAAATTGTCATTCTTCTTAAATCACAGAACATCCTGAGATGGAAGAGACCCACAGGGATCATGGAGTCCAACTCCTGACTCCACACAGGGCAACCTTAAAGTTAAACAATGTAGCTAAGAGCACTGTCTGACCGCTTCTTGAACTGGAAGTGTTGGTCAGTTCCCAGAGCTATGATATCATTGGTATTAGCAAGACTTGGTGGAATGAGTCCCACAGTTGGAGTGCTGGGATGGAGGGCTACAGGACATTCAGGAAGAATAGGCAAGGTGGAGGAGCTGCACTATATGCAAGGGACGGTTTGATTGTATGGTCCTTACAATTAGTGATGATGTGGTTGAAAGCCTCTGGGTGAGCAGTAAGGGGATGGAAAACAAAGGAGGTAGTGTAGCGGGTGTCTACTACCTATCACCCAGCCAGGATATAAGCACTGATGAGTTATTCTATAGGCAATTAGGAGAAATCCCTGGAACTGTAGCCCTTGTCTTTATGGGAGTTTTCAACATCCCAAATATCAACTGGGAATATCATACTGCTGAAATGAGCAAGCCTGGTAAATTCTTCAAGTTTGTGGAAGATGACTCGTCACAAGTACGCACTCAGTGAGCCAACTAGGAAAGATGCCCTTCTGGACTTGCTACTTTTGAGTAGAGAAGAACTCGTGGCCGATGTGATGGTAGGTGTCTGTCTTGACCACAGCAATCACAGAATGGTCAAGTTTAAAATTTTCAGTGTAATCAGAAAAAAGGACAGCAGACTTGCTATGCTGGACTTCAGGAGAGCATATTGAGGGAGCTGTTTAGCAGAGTACCCTGGGAATCTGCTTTTGAGGGCTTAGGAGTACATAATTGCTGATCAGTCTTTAAGAACCACCTTTTAGAAGCACAGGAGCAGGCAATTCCACTGTGTTGCAAGTCAAGCAAGCAGGGCAGAAGACCAGCTTGGTTGAACTCCTCCATGTTCAACACAAGGGAACTCCTCATGGAGCTCAAGAGGAAAAATAAATTATATGATCTCTGGAAGCAAGGTCAGGCTTCACAGCAAGATTACAGAGCTGTGGTTCATATATGCAGGGAGAAGACACAAAAGGCCAAAGCTCAATTAGTGTTGAAACTGGCCGGTGTTGTTTCAGATAACAAGGGCTTTCTTAGGTATGTTTATAGCAAGAGGAGGTCTAAAGAAAACATTGGACCAATACTTGTTGAAGATGGTCATGTGACTAATAGGGGTGAAGAAAACACAGAGGCATTCAATGGGTTTTTTGCCTCAGTCTTTAATAACATTGATAGACCTTGAGCTGCCCAGTCCCCTGAATTGGAGGGCCATGAGTATGGGAACAGTGACTTTCCATTTGTGAATACTGAAATTGTAAGGGACCAGCTGTGTCAGCTGAATGTTCACAAGTCCATAGGGCCTGATGGGATTCATCCCAGAGTACTGAAGGAGCTAGTGGATGTTATGGCAGAACCCCTCTCTATCATCTACCAAAGGTCTTGGGAGTCTGGGGAGGTCCCTGCTGACTGGAAGCTAGCCAATGTTATTCCAATCTACAAAAAGGGCATCAGGGAAGACCCAGGGAACTACAAACCTGGTAGTCTAACCTCAGCTCCTGGAAAAGTTATGGAAAAAAAAAATCATACTGGGCACTATTGAAAGGCATTTAAAGAATAATGCAATCATCAGGCACAGTCAACATGGGTTCACAAAGGGAAGTCCTGTTTAACTAATTTCATATTCTTCTATGATAAGGTCACCCTCCTCATGGATGAAAGGAAGGCGAGGGATATAGTTTTTCTGGATAGTAGTAAGGTTTTTGATACTGTCCCTCATAGCATCCTTCTGGACAAGTTGTTCAACTGTGCGATGAGCGGGTTCACAGTGCACTGCATGAAGAACTGGCTGAAGGGCAGGGCTCAAAGGGTTGTAGTGAATGGGGCTACAGCTGGTTGGCACCCGGTCGCCAGCAGTGTTCCTCAGGGCTCAACTCTGTGGCCAGTTCCTTTCAATATTTTTATCAATGATGTGGATGCTGGAGTTGAATGTACCATTAGCAAGTTTGCTGACTGGGAAGTGGAGAGGGAGATGCTGATGTCTTCTCCCAGGTATCCCATGATAGGACACGTGGGAAGGGTTCAACATTGCATCAGGGGAGGTTCAGACTGGACCTGAGGAAAGCATTTCTTTACCAAGAGGGTGGCCAAACACTGGAACAGGCTTCCTAGAAAGGTGGTCGATGCCCCAAGCCTCTCAGTGTTTAAGAGGCATTTGGATAATGCCCTTAACACTATGCTTTAACTTCTGGTCAGCCCTGAATTGGTCAAAGCAGTTGGACTAGATGATCATTGTAGATCCCTCCCAACTGAAACAGTCTGTTCTATGTTTGTACACTGACAGCTTAGGGCCAAGACCACTTCCCTGGGAAGCTTGTTCTAGTGCTTGACCACTCCTTCAGTGAAGAACTTTTTCCTTATATCCAATCTGGACTTCCCCTGATGCAGTTTTAAGCCATTCCCTCACATCCTATCACTGGATACCAGAAGGAGATCAGCACCTCCTTCTCCACTCCCCCTCATGAGGAAGTTTTAGTCAGCAATGAGGTCACCCCTCAATCTCCTCTTCTCTAAGCTGAACAAACCTAATATCCTCAGCTGCTCCTTCTAAGTCACACACACACCAGTCCTTTCACCATTTTTTTTGCCCTCTTTTGGACAAATTCTAATATGTATCAGACCTGGTGTGTGAAGAAAACACTTCTATTTTTATTTTTCTTAAGCCAACCTATATGCAGTTCCCACCCCACCCACCTCAGAAAACAAATCTTTGTCCACTCAGATTGGCATGGAGAGCAAAAAAAATGTTTCATTCTCTGTATTTTTTCAAGCACATGCACTGACCATTGCTTCAGATGCTGCAACATTGATCCATGTGTTATCTGCAACATATGCCAGCCTCATATTAGCATCTAAGAAAAAATATAGTACAATTACAGAGGTTTATAAAAACCCATTTTTCAGAGTGTTATGTAGGATATCCAAACAAATGACAGACTATGATTCCAATGCACACATCTGCCTGTTCTGTTTTGCCTTATACTTCAATTAGCAAAGACCTTTTTAACCTGGTTTTCCAAGCAAACATCACATGTATGACTCATACTGTCCACCTGCCTCTTCTCACTCTTCCTTTCATGTCCATCCCTCTAAATGAATCTGTTCACCACCGAATTCAGTTAAAATAAACTGGTAAGTAATGTCCTCTGACTGATAAGTAAGTTCCCATGAGCTTCATGAAAATCAACAGCTAGGTAGAAGAAAGAGGCACATTTTCCTGCACTTGCTGAGCTAAGGACTGCAGCATGAACTCAAGCTATCCACACTGCCTGGCTCAAAGGCTACACAGTCACCACAGACAGAGCTCTGAATCAAGTCTGAGCTGGAGCCATCCATAGCAGCTTTTTTTACTACAATTAAGAAAGGTGTGGAATAGCAGATGGAGAAGAGAATTGTAAAGATGTAAGAAATTGGCAAAATATTTAGGGTCCACCTCACTTGTGAAGCTTAATCACAATGATGCTACTAGGTCCTACTGCAATTTCAAACAATGAAAAATCACAATGCCTCCTCTGTGTATTACAGATAGGACCACATGCACAGTGACACAAATGGAACTAATGACTTCCAGGTTGCTTCAACAGAAAAATGGTAGTTAAAGGCCGACAGTACAACACATATGTCAAGAAATCAGGGAAGAGTGTTTCCTCCTTCATTTTAATATTCAGCTGAATAGCCTTCATATCTGCCAGAATACGTAATACACTAGCTACACACTGGTCTTCAGCCTCTCTGTGTTGCCTTCTGCTATGGATAATGCTAATGGTTGGTATAAATTATTGTTTATCAGACTTGCATCAAGAGCAATGTAAAGTAATATACTGAGATATACCACTAAAATACGGACAGATTTTAGCATCCCTACACCACAAACAGAAAACCTTACCATAGTTACATGTAGGCACTTCCATATTAAATTTAATTCTATAGGTAACATATCATAACAATATGGAAAACAGAGAGGTATGGGCTTCAGAACAGGCAGGCAGCCTGAGCACGTACCAAGAGTGTCCAGATAGCTTATAAAATCCACTCACAAGAATTCATGCCTGTCACCACCACTTTATTAGTCACAATAGCCATGACTAGCACAAGCACATCTCTACTGCAGTCACAGCAAAATTAACAAACAAATTCCAAAGAAACATAAAATAACATTAAAGATGGTTAACCAAGAGTGCTGCTGTTTCTCTTACACCCTCCCCCTTGTTTTTGTGGGGATATGAAGAAACCATGACTAAGGAATACCAATAATGGTAAATACATTAATACTGCCCCACAAAATAGTCTCCCAGTCTCCCCATTGTTCTGGTAACTCAGTAAAAGATGACAATTCAAAGAAGTGGGGAAGAGAACCTCTCAGTATTATGGGCTTAAGTGGCAGAAAGGGTCCTTTGCACATTTTTTGGCAGTAAGAGATTTGATGTGATCCACCTCTCCTCAGTAACCCTGTCTCAAAAAATAGCTCAAAGAGGTACAAGTAGAATTCACTGCATGTTCTCACTCTTTTTTTCTCTGAATATTTGCTTTTTTAAATGTGCTATGCAAGCCTCTTTCCAGCTATCAATCTCAGCAGTGCTGAAACACTAAAACACGTCTGTCCTAATTCCAATCACAGACTGCACTAATCTTACCTATTACTACCCGAGAGCCCTCACGCAAGCATTGTCACTTATTTTTTCAAAAATAGCCCTTCAGTCTCTACAGTGCTAGAGAATTCAACCAGATCCTTAGTAAGGCTCCCAGGTGATAAATAATTCTCACTTCTTAAAACAGAGTTGTCTGTTTCTGCTAATTATTTTTCCAATGCAATTCTAACCTGAGTTAATCCAATTCCAAAATTTAACAACATAAAAATGACAAGTTGAAAACATGAAAATTAATAACACATAAGCCTTACCAGAAGAGCCCAAAGCTTGACTTCTCAAGGGTCAATATTGGACCACATCAATACACTGCATATTAAGTCTAACTCAACACTACAAAGGAATCAATGGGCTATAAGAAAACTATTTAAATTTTGTAGTAAAAGAGTGTTTGAAATATTATTTTCATTTTAGGTGAACAGATGGAGTTCATGAGAAATGCAGATACTCTCAAGAGGGTCAAGTATCCTTTCTGGTAAATAGCTAAAGGCTAAATCATATAACTTAAAATCATTATCAGCTAATTCTTGAGAACAACGCTGCCTTGAAACCAAGTGACTACAAAAAGTGCACAGAAAAGATCACCTAACTCCCCACCAAAAGAAGTCAATTTTCAATTCCCTTATGTTGGTTTTCAAGGAACTTTCAGGGGTAGATATTAGAGAGAGAGGAAAGACAAGCAAGGGAAAAGCATCTCCAGTATCCCTTACCCACATAACATACACTTGCATAACATGGTCAACACACAAGTCTTCCAGCCTGAAGAATATTATCCTTAGTCATTCTGTAAGTCTCCTTCCACATAAATCAGTCACCCTTGCTGTCTTTTTTTGTACTGTCTCCAGTTCTACTCTATACCTTTTGAGACAGGGTAGAAAGTGGAAAAGATGAAAAAAATGCACAAAGCATTCATTCAAGATAGGAATGCACTGTGAATTATAAACAGTGGCATGATGATGATGTCTGTTTTATTCTTCATTCTATTCTTACATCTATCACATCAGCCTTTGAAACCATCAGCTTTTAAGCGGGGGAGCATCAATAAACATCTGGAAAAATGTTCTTACTTCCCCTCTGTTAACAGGGAGGGGTTAAAACACAAAATTTTCAAGTATTCAGGAAAATAAGTCCAAAATGTATGTCTCTGCTAATATAGATTTATTTAATCTAATTTTAATTTCTTACAGCCTTTAAAGCTTTGAAACTGAAGCAACCAGCATAATAGATTTGCTCAAAATAGACAAGAACATCAACCAACTCTGAAAGCAAGCTGTCCCTGGTAGTGAAAAAAAAAAACCAAACAAAAAAAAACACCAACAAAACAAGGCAGGCTGTAGCAGGCAGTCTAGACTAACTTGCTCATAGGAAACATTTAAAAATATGGTTAGTCTGCACTGAAACGCAATCTGTATAATCTTTATTAATAAAACTCCTATTACTTAGCAACGGATTTTTTCCTTGTCTGTATAACAACCTATTCCTTATTTTGAATCATACATCAGCCAATCCCAACTGAATCTTCTAAGAACTACTTCTTGATAGACTACCCTACTCAACTTTCAAAGTGTGCTCTAACATCTCCTTGTTTAGTTGTACCACAGAGGGTTAAAACCATAGGCTGAAATTTACTCATATTCTATTCAAGATTCTGTTGGCCTCTGCTGGAGGCCTCTCTTCCTTCACTTCTTTTCATGCTAAATATAAAAAATATTTTCCATTTTATTTGCACAGGAGCAGTACTATTCTAACAGCTTTCTCACGCATCAGTTATTTTTTCCTGATCAAAAATGGAATACAAACAACAAAGAAACGCAATAGTCCATTTGTGAAAGAGCTAAAGCTAGGAGGTCTCTACACAGTACCAGAACAACTTGCCATACAATAGTAACATTTAGCAGTTTTCAAATACACTTATGCAATTATTATAAAAATAGTATGCAAGTAGCATAGGTTATATTCTTAACACATTCCAACATCTACTTTTTATTCCATTCCTAATAGGACATTTTCATAAAGCAATTCATAATTATGTCGGGCTGTTATTACCAAATACTTAATTTACATCCCATTTTGATGAATAGTTCTAGCTACTACTTCCAACATGTATTAGGTCTCCTATATTAACACAAAAATGCATCTATCACCAAATATTAAACTAGCCCCATTATGCCCCTCTGAAGTTTCCAATTCCATTACTCAGTAATATCACCACCTACAGATTTTGCCAGCCAGATCATTATTAGCAGTCTTTTTGTCATGTTATAAACTAAGACTCCAACTAGTTTTCTTCCCCACCGCTATTCCCTTAACAATGCAGTTTTACTCACCATGCCAAGACAACATAGCTTTGTCAGCAACCTCTCCCAAGACATTCAGCCAGGGATTTATTTTATTTTGAAATGACACACAAATATCAGTTTCCACCAAATTTTCAATACTAACTGAATTTTTTCCTGTCCTTCTAACTTGCACCCAGAAGTTGCACCACACTTTTTCCTTTCAAACCCAGAATCTTTCCAGCTACTACAGAAGGACAGTGATCATTTTCTAAAAAGATAACACTGTAAAGAGGTAGCTGGAAACAGAATATAAAAAGTGCCAAGAATGAAGGCATAAACAGAACTAAAACTTAAGAAAAAGCAGCTTCCACAATTCTACGCCCAGGGGAAGAGAAAACGGAAGTTTGGCAATCCTGTTACTCTTCATCTTATATTCAGCTTTCCTCTTATATTTTATTTTGCTTTTCAACCGTTATATTTACACACAGATACTTTAATGTCACTCTGTGTGTACTAGAAAATGCAAAAGAGCCAACTCCAATATACCAGTTAGTGAAAACAAGTTCAGTTTTTAAGACAAATATATCTTGATCTGTTCAGCAGTTTTAGTTTGTGCTTGCAAGCAAGCAAAAAAAGTCTTACTGAATTTCTCACAAACTAGCAGACCACTGTGTTTCAAAACTGCACATGTTCTTTTTTCAGTTCTGATACCTAAGTAATATTGTGCAATTCTACAGATTATGAAGTTTATCTTTCTTGTTTACTTTTTCCTCTTCTAAAACTCCTTTGATTTGATTTATACTGAGAAATCACTGGCTACCCTGAAATCCACATACAATCCAAAAAGTATTTTTCACCCACCTATATGAGGAACAGATTAAAGGCCCCATTTGTTTCTTTTTTAAAGTACCCTTCTGCTAATCTCCTGCTCCATTTAATTCTTACAGAAAAAAACGTTGGTGAGAAATCCCAGTAACTAGAAATGTGCGCAGAGTACACTCTGTATACTTATGTCAGTGTTCACAGAAGCACAGACAAGAGTTCTCTTCTGCCCACTTCAGGCTGCAAGGTGAAGATACTTGAACGTGTAAAACAATTATTTTGTTTTTAAAATGTGACATCCTCTTCTCGTCGTTTTAAAAATTGTTTTCTTCCATGTCCACAATGATTTTCAGCAAGATAACTCTAAAATCCTAACAGAAAAAAGTAGATGGGAGTAATTCTGTGCTGTTAGAACTACTTGAGAAAGTCAGTTACCAACATGTATTTGTATTCTCAATGCCATTTACACATAAGACAAATCAAGAGAATGTCCTACTGTGTTTTCAGTAACAGATATTTATATTTGAAAGAATTATTCTGAAGTGATTTGAGCCAATGAAAGATTCCTTGCATTAGATATCAGAGGCTAAATTTCACTACAAAAGAAAAGACTATTGGCCGTACAAGTTACATCACTCCAAGTTAACATCCTTAACAGTGAGGATGTTAAGAAGTCTTCAGGTTTTGAACTGGTTACATTTAAGTATGCTCAGACTCTGGTCACTTAAAGCAGAACATAAGCATCTCTAACATATTCCTGCAATAAGAAAAATGGTGATTAATAAAAGAAGTTTCAAAAGCACAAGAATGTAATCTGCTTTGTCAAACACATGCTTCACTTCCATTTTTATTAAAGACTTTACTTTAGTCAGAAGCCATTATAAAGTAACACAAACACCTAAGTAAATTTCAGTTTATTCTTCAAAGTCGGTAGAATTTATACATTAAATCCAAATCCATATTCTCTTTAAATAGGATTTTGAAAGTGCTTTTTTGATAATACTCAGTTCAAACTGTACATTAGATTACAAACTGACACAATCCTCAACATTTACTAAGGGGAGAGGGAATTAAAAAAAATTATGTTTGCCATATATCTGCTGTTACTGAACCACAGCAGTATCGAATCATGCAAACCTGCAATGTTTAATTGCTTCATACTACATACCACATGTGTAGTAGTAACTAAGACCTACATGTAACACAAGCATAAAGGTTTCCCTGACATGCTAAGAAATTAAAAAAAAAAAAAAAAACCACAACCAAAAAAACCATAGTGTTCTCCCAGGTAAATAATTCTGACACACCGCGACTAATCAGAGAGCTAATAGCTTCCCTGGAATCTCCAGCGTGCCTCTGTAAAGCAACACTACACTCACAAAACACAGCTAAATTTCAGTATACTTCTGGTTAAACTATTAGGTCTTCAAACAGAGCAAAAACATATCCCAAAAAGCAGTAATTAGAACTTTCCACTTAGAGAAAGCAATTAAAAACAAAAACACCCTCTTAAAAGGTACTATAGCAACTTTCAGCAAAAACCATACCATATCACTGTTCTACAGGGAAAAAAAAGAGGGTGCACCACTTCAGAAGACCTGTTCTCTTCTACAAGCCTTTGGAATGCCTCTTCTGGACACTCCAACTCCAGCCATATAGTTTTCCTTCAAGAAAACAGAGGTGAGATCTCCAATACTTCCAGTGGTCCTTACCCATGACTATTTTACATCACTACAGGAGAACATCAGCAGTTTATGATAAATCTGAACACCTACAGAGAAAGAAAGTGGCCTACTGATGCAACGAAAACAAACTTTTAAAGAAGGACCTGGATGCAACCAGCTCCTATTGGCTGCATTTGTACACAGACCAAAGCAATACAGAAGAATATCGCTATACGTTGCTTAACTCAGAATTCAAAGGAAGAGTTTGGCAGTTTGGGTTTACAAGTTTCATAAGGACAGCAAAAATAACAGGATTTTGGTTAATCTGACACCACCATAGAAACTGGGAAACCCTATCCCAATTTACACACCCTCATACAGGAAGGCACACTGGAGCAGCTTTTCTATTGACTTTGAGTCATATGCAATTGATTCAGAGCTAGAAAGCCTTTTCTTTTTTTTTTTTAGTTGAGGTGAACGTTACACTGTGCAGAAGCAAGTAAGAGCAGTACTAACCTAGCTTAAAAGATACAACATTTTTATATCAGTAGCTTCACTCCTCTTCAGTCTTTACAAAAGAGTCTTTTTAACCAAGTTAAAAGTAATTTCCAAGAATCACTTAAGCATAGCTTGCTGCAAGCACTTCTTCTTGGTTTTGTCTACCACCATCCATTCCCTCTCCAAGCCTTCTCACTTCATTATCTGCATTTCATCCAACTAAATTCTAGGATGAACTCGGGTCTTTTGTGGGGATTTGGGTTGTGGCTTTTTTAAGCTAACAACAAGTGTTTGCTCTAAGTGCATAAATAGTTGCCATTTTCAATTAACAAACACGGCTTAGGTCATTATTTTTCAACTATGGAACCTTAATTTTCAAATCTAGTGTTTTAATGGCATAGGAATACTGAAGCATGAAGAAACTGAATGCAACACCAACTTCTTGTCACAGATCCTTACCCCTGACTCTTCTTTGTGTCCAAAACCCAGGAGAAACCTCTTCCCCCACACACATTCTTTAAAAGAAAAAACAAAAACAGACAGGCTGACTTACAATATTTTGTTCACTGATGTTTAGCCACAAATGTAAATTATTTTTCCAACAAAAATAATCCATATCCTTTTGGTAACAAGGTGTCCGATGCCAAGAGATTAAATCAGTCCCAGGTACATAAAATTGCTTTCATGTTTTCAAGTAAAATCCTTACCCCTGACTCTTCTTTGTGTCCAAAACCCAGGAGAAACCTCTTTCCCCACACACATTCTTTAAAAGAAAAAACAGGAAAGAGCATAGAAATTCCAACTTATCAAAATTTCCAACTTCACGTGGAAAGATAAGAAGGAAAATGAAAAGCAATAGAACTTAGCAGACATTCCTCCTTCTTCCAAGGGTTCCACAGCCTTAGGAAAAGAGGTTGGCTCTGAACTGTCAGTATTGCCATGATTTAAGAAGCACCTGTAGACAGGTGATTATTTAAACTTTATTGCCAACCCTTTAAGAAAAACAGACAGGCTGACTTACAACATTTTGTTCACCGATGTTTAGCCACAAATGTAAATTATTTTTCCAACAAAAATAATCCATATCCTTTTGGTAACAAGGTGTCCGATGCCAAGAGATTAAATCAGTCCCAGGTACATAAAATTGCTTTCATGTTTTCAAGTAAAACTATGTATTTAAGGGAAGTATTCTACAGTGTCATTGGAAAAAGACTACTGATAGTGGTAGAGTTACTCAAGCTAGAAGCATTTATAGGATCAGACCTTTAAAACATAGCTCAAAATACACACCAAAGAGATGACAAAAGGATTCTAAATCCACAGTTTCACAAGCAAGATCAGCTGAAAGTATTTCTAGTTGCCGCATTTGAACACATCTTTGTCAGGAGTCCAGATTAACTGTGCTTTTACAACTGTAAAATTTTTCTCAAAAGGTTGAAAAATCCTTTAAACTTTTTTCTATGCAAAATTTCTTTAATCTTTATTAGTATTAAAATCAGTGAGAAATAATAGTTTATACCTTGACTAACACGGACTCAGATAAGGCAGCATATAAAATTAAAAAAAAAAAAAAAAAACCAGTCCAAGTTAGTGAAGTATTATCACAGCCCACCAATAAAGTTTGTTCCTATATCACAAAGGGATTAAACCAGAACACGAATTTTAAGGAGAGACTCTTATTACTATGAAGACCACATTGTCTCTCACGTGTATGACCATATATAATCCAGCCACCTGCAGTCAGTGACAGTATCACCTAGTAAGCCAGTGTTATTAAACTTGCATAACCTGGGGTTTTTTTAATGCAAAATATCCTGATGACTTTCTATATGACACAGGTGCCATGTGAAAATATGACTGAAATATGAAAATCTCTTTTTACAGTTTCACCCAAACATCGAAGAGCTCCCATTAAAATAATTAGATAGTAGTGTGTTGAAGTCCTTTTCTCTCTTTGATGTACCGTTTAAACATTTATAGAACTGGAAGCAGAGCTAGATCATTCTAGTTAAACTGGGATAAGAACTGCTATTGTTCTGAAAATAAGACAACTACAACTAAAACTAAGTAAATAAACACTTACACTTAGTTGTAACGTTTTGCCACAACATAAACAAAGATAAATGACATAAATAGGTCTTTTGAGGTCTCAAATTCACATAATTGCTCAGCAAAACATACATTAAGAGGACGCAGAGAGACTAGCAGACACAAATAACTTGAGCAGTAACCGTAACGACTTCCCACCCTGCTGTGCCCCCTCCTCTTGAGGGGAGGCACACTACGCACATTGTGTGAGGGGTGACAGCAGCTCATTGTAGAGGGGAAACGGCTCTTCACCTCCTCCCTCCCCAGTTTCACCAAAGGAAGGTGAACTGAAACGTAACAATATCCTTCTCCTCTGCTTTCATCCCGTAGATAAGCCAGCGAGGGCCGGCCGTGGAACTACCTCAGTGACTCTCGGTCACTAATGCCTCTCGCAATCCACTCAGCGTTGACACAGGTCGGGACTCAGCCCTCAGTCACCCTCACTCGAAAGGCCGTAGACGGGAATAAACAAGGTTATTCGCCTGACACCAGACACCAGCGACACTCCCCCTCTCCTTCCCCGCCGCCCCATACCTCCACAAGCTCACCAAAGTACCGACCCTCCCTCCCCTTGCCAGGTGTGGGCCAGGAGGCCCTCAGTCCTGCCCAGACATGAGCCAGGGCGGGAGACGGCAGGGAAACACAGCAACCCTCCTGACACCGAATGGGGGCATCGAAAGGGGAGAAGCAACAGCCGCCCCCCCACCGGGAGGGCCCGAGGGATGCGACGAGTTGAAGTGCCGGAAAGGAGAGACCGAGACCTTACTACAGCTCCCTTCGCCATTTTAGCCCCCACGCCCATTCCCCCCTTCCCCGCCCCTCCGTGACAGGGGCAGCTCGCACCCCTCCAGAGCCCACCCCCCCCTGTCCTCGCCGCCCCCCCCGCCCCGTTCCCCACGGCCGAACGGCGGCGAAGAAGAGCGAGAAAAACGGCAGCCGTTTTTCTCCTCAGGCCGGTCGGGCTCTGCCGGGCCAGACCGCAAAGCGAGACGGCTGCGGCACAGCCTGTTTTGTTTCCTTACCGTGGCTCGCAGCCTCACAGCTGCTGCCGCCTCCTCCTTCTCCTTCCTCCCACCTTTTTCTTCTTCTTCTTCTTTTTTTCCTCCTCGCCGCTGCGGCGGCTCCTCACCCCTCCGCGCCGCGCTCCGCCGCCGCCGCCGCCGCGCAGAATGATGCCATCTCACAGCGGCATCGGCGGCTCCTGCACAACAACCCCCCTCCCGCCGCGGCCGCCCCTGTTCCTGCTGCTGCTGCTGCTGCTGCTGCTGCTGCTGCTGCTGCCGCCGCCGCCGCGGCCGCCCCTGTTCCGGCTGCTGCTGCTGCTGCTGCTGCCGCCGCCGCTCCCGCCGCCGCGCGCCCCCAACGGCCGAGCCAGCCTCGTGCGCGCGCGCCGGGCACGGGCAGCAGGAACTTGTGGAGGAGCCGGCGCTCGGGCGGGAGGGCCCCGTCGGCACCAAGTAGTGCGCAGCGGCGGTGGGAGGGAAAAAGGCGAGCCCACACCGAGGCTCTTCAAAGGGGACAGGGCTTATTCCTAGCGCCTGCCCCGGGCTGAACCAACTTGGGTGCTGCGGCGGGGAGAAGAGCCGAGCGGACTGAATCAACCTCTGCGAAGGCAGGGGAGGAGGGGCCGGGCTCCCGCGCCGGGGTGCCGTCCGCGGCGGGGAGCGTGCTTGGGCAGGATAAGGAAAGCTTGTGTGAGTCACTGCCCCCCCCCCGCCCCCCACCCCGAGAAAGCTCCTCGGCGGCGCCCAGAGCCCGCACACCCCGGTGGCGTACGAGCGATAAAGACGGGGGTGTCCGCTCCAGCCGCCTCCCTCCGCGGGCTCCGCAGGCAGGGCGGCCGTCCGCGCCCCGCCGGCAGGCTGCGCCGCGGCCGTCGCCCCGTCTCGGAGCCAGCGGCATCCGCCCGGCTGCTCCCCTTCCTCGGCCGCCTGACCTCCTCTCCCTCTCCGAGCCACTTACGCGTCCCCGCGGGCGGGAGGACGGGCGGAGGTGGAGGAGCGGCAGTGCGGCGCAGCACGGGAGCGCGGCGCCGGCGGCCCGCGGTGGCCGCCTGGCCGCGGGGCGGGCTGCCTTCGACCCCGGCGGCACCTTGAGGGCCGTCCCCGGCCGGGCAAGGGGCCGGCTGTCGTCAGCCTCCGGTAAAAAAGGCGCAGACTGACGAACGTGACAGGACCTGTGTGCGGAAACGTGCGAGGCTGAAGTCGCGTCTGGCACTGAAGACTAACGAAGCTTTAGCTTCGTACCGTGCAGCGTAATGCTGCGGAGGCAACGTTAGCATGAGCTGCTGGGCACAGACGAGGCCTTTGAGGGGTTGTCTCGGAAGGTCCAGAGCCACTGTTAATTGGAAGGAACAAAAGCTTGCAGCATGAGACCCTGAAGCAACTTCCAGCAAAGCCTGGTATTTTGTTGTTCTTAAAAAAAAAAAAAAAAAAAAACACACCAAAAAACCCAACAGGAGGGCCAGCAATCTGACTTGGGCACGTAAATGCCTTCGGGAGAGAAAAGGGAAGGTCTTAAAAATACTGCTTTCCAACCTACTCATTCTTCGTAGAAAATCTATAGGAAAAGCACAAACTTTGGAAAAGAAAAAACGTTACGTACAGTTCGACTTTAAAAAGTATCTTAGACTAGACTTTTCTAAAAGAAAACAACGCTAGTCTTCTCTTAACTGGTAATACTAGTGCAAGTGCCTGAAAACTGTGGTAGTTGGAGTATTTGCACGCACGGAACATGCAAACTGTACTAACGGAATACATCGTGGGCAGTAAGGCTAGCTGTTTGCAATTAGCAACCGAATTAATCCATCTGATTTGCAGAATTCAAGAAATACTGTTTTCTGTACATCAACAAAAGCTTACGTTTAAAGAATACTACAATCCTGCTTTTGTTCTGAGATTGTCCAAAATTGGGTACTTACTTGCTCCAAGGGACTACTTTTACAAACCTTTGGTAGCACTTCCAGAGTCTCCTAGTAAGCTCCGTCTCTCTCTCCCGCTTGGTCATTTGTTTGTTCTTCAGATGTAAAGCAATCTAATTGAAATTGAGATAAAAAAATACCTGTACCTTTAGGTAGGAACACTTTTTAATGGGGAAAAAAATTGTATTTAGGAACTTTCCACTGGAGGCAGCATTATATTCCCAGCAGCAAAGGGCAGGTAAATGTGTAAATGGCAATATTTCTATCTCTGCTCTTTGCAAAAGCTATTAATTTCTCTACTTCCAGGCTTTGCTTGTTACTAATATCAGTAATCTGATACTGGTACTTCATGAAAAGTATGAGCATTATTTCTTAATAGATTATATGTGTAAAATTGCTAAGTGCTGCTTTCTTGCCTTATGAAGTATGAAAAGTGTGTAGTGACTTGAAAAAATCCTCTATACACAAGTTATGGGCTTCTCTGGCTTGCCTCCTCCCTGTTTCAAAACAAGCTTTGTCATACATTTGCCTCACCCTGGGGAACAGTGACGTTCCAAGTATTATTCCCTCTTAAAAGACATTTGATACACTTATTGTAGGGTTTAGGGATTAATCCGTGCGGGGCCCGGACGACGGAACACCAATGTGATGATTAAAGTCGCCAGTTTATTGAGCTTAGCTAATCATTTTTATACAATTCTCTAAGTTGTTGAGAGACTTTGGCTACTACATGCAAGCACTTGGTGTCCACACGCACAAGCATAAGCGGTGATTGGTTACATCGGTACTGTCCACGCGCACAAACATAAGACATAATTGGTTGTGTTAATTAGAGCATACAAGACTTGTCTTAGTCCAATTGGTCAAGATAAGCCCCTGAATTGAGGTTGTTTGTGCCAAGTTCCCTTTATCGTGGAATGTGCACCTGTGTTTTCCTAATTGGGATCTTTCTTCTTCTATCTTCTTATTTATTCTGTTCAAGGCCTTCTAAAGGCGCCTGGAACAATCTTGTGACCATGAGCTATTTTCAGGTCCAATAACTAACTTCCATATAACTGAACCCTACAACTTATGAACACAAAATGTCGCAAGTTTGTTAATGTCAGAAGTTTGGTTTTAAATGTCTTATAGAACCTCAAGATTCTTGCATTTTTCCAACTACTGTTAGGGCAGTAGGTAATAAATAATTATGTAGCGGTTAGAAGCCATGCATTGAAAACTTGCTGAAAATATTTAAGTTATACTTGAGTTATACTCGTTAAGTATCTAAAGAAGTACGAACACAGTTTTCTTTATTTTGCAGATAACCACCTCTATTTTTTTTTCTGCTGTGCTGTGGCCAGTAAAGATTACAGATTCTATCATACAGTGCTGAAGGGTAGGAGGAATTAATGCAGGTTCGGTTGCCGCATTGCTTCAGAGCTTTGCTCTTTACAGGGTTGAAATACACTGTTAACCTCAGGTTAAGGTCTCATAATCCACTAAACTTATCGAAACATAAATCAACCAAAGTTGGAACTTTGCAAAAGAGTCTGCATGAAGATTTATTTTAAATAAATATAAAAGTAGCTTCTGTACACGGTATTCCTGAGATAGTAATTTATGAGCCTATTGGAAGTTTTTAACAGCATCTCCTTGGGTGTATTTCTGACATTTTTTTCCTTTTTTCCTTGCAAAGTAAGGAGAGTTATGGAGAACTCACATTCAGAATAGATACCTATAAAATAGGCTGCAGAATACACTGGGGTTTTCCTTAGATATTAATAGATTGTTTCTGGCATGGTTGAATAATGTACATTTGATAAGCACAGATTTTAGGATGGGCATTTGCATAATCTAGGTTACAGAAGACTAGAGTGTCCACTGGCTGGAGTTTTACCTTTCCTTTTCAGTGTATGTTTTTGCTGTTGTTACTGCATGCAGAGGATTGGCAGTGAGCACTGCTAGCCTTTAATTGGAAGGTCTATGTGAGTGGCAGTAGTTTTGCTCAAACTCTACTTCTGGAGAGCTCTTCTAGAACTCAATATGAAGTGAACCAGTAAAACTGTAAATTAATGTCTCCAGTAGCACATAAAATTACTATACAATACCATCTATTTGCATTTCTGCTCTTTAATTTCTCAAACGTCTTAGGAAAGCCTTATGTTAAACTATAATTCCCTCATGCTACAGAATAGTTTAAAAAAATTCTATAGAAAAGTAAAAGTGAATTGTAATAATTCACTTCCTTAACAGTAATGCAGTAGTAAAGGATGAGGCTGAAAGCAGATCTTTCTGCCTGTAATAGATTCAAATGCACGCTGATTTCATCTGATCAAAGGCATGCAGAACTAGTTTGTGTATATGTGTGGTTTCTCTTGTTTGAAATGAGCAAAGTTATATAACACAAGTCTTAAATATGAGTGGTCAGGTTGGTTGCTTATGCAGCCCTAACCTTCCAACTGCAAAAAATCCAAAAAGCAGTATGTACCGAGAATAGAGGGAAGATTTCTCTGGTAATTGTTATTTTTTACATGGAGATGTAATATTACAAAACTCATACAGAGTAAGAAAACTTTTGGATAAGTTTCTTTGGACCATATTAAAAAAAAGGCATTTAGGCACCTGAAATGTGCTTTAGGTAGAACTTAAATTCTACCTTAAAGAGCACAAGCCACAAAGCCCTGTAGATGTAGTCACCCAAGCCTGCCAGTGGATGTACTCGGTGTCCATAAGCAGGTGCAGTGGGCACCTGATGTCTTCATTGCAGCAAAAGAACTACTGCTTGACTTATGCCTGTTTTGTTTGGGGTCCAGACAGTGGGTAGTATATCATCTGAAATCCATGGAGGGCTGAATCAGGCATGGTTAAGGTTATATCCAGTACACAAAACATCTGGAATCAATACAAAGTACAGAAGTTGTGTTAAGGACAGAAGCAGAGGGAAACACAGTAGCAGTGATCACGGGGCCTACAGTATCATAATGATTAGAGAACTTGAAACCTAGAAAACTTGCATTCTGTACCTTGCTAAGCTCAAACCAATCTCTCCTCTCAAGGCAGACTATGACCAATGAGTGCTGTCTGATTTGGGATCAGGATTATCCCTACTGTGCCAGCTCTGTGCAGCTTTACAAAGGCACACTGGAGTAGTGCGAGAAAGTATTGCCGGACAACTCGGCAATTAGGGAATATGGCTAGAACAGCTGGAAAGTTTTAGTTTCTAGTCCTTCTTCCCAACAGTGTTCAGACATTTTAACCAATGGCTTTTCAATGCACAATATTGGCTCCTGTTCCAGGACAATAAACACTCCCTATAACAACTGAATATCTGCACTATTGGCATTCGGTCAGAGTCTCCTCATATCTCTCTCTCCGATTCTATGATTATTATCTTCTGAAAGCAGACTGAGTATAGTTATGCCTATGTTTTATTTATATATGTTTGTGTCTGTAAAACTAGAACTTAAATATATATTGCCATTACAAAATATCTTACCTATATGATAAGTATGGGGCAGGGGTTTGTGCTTCTGGTGGTATATGGTTTATTGATGTTATACTTAAAGAAGAATCGTACTGTAGTCTTTTTTTCACTGCCTGTAATTTAAAGTCTCTAGTTTTACAGCGGTTAAGGAACTTGGGTACTGCACCTTCCAGTTATTTACTGTCTCATATTTCCTCCCCATCTCTCAGAGGTATGCATTTGTTGCTTCTCATTTAAGATATGAGATACGGATTCTACTATTATGTATGCAATATTTGACACAATAAGGTTCTAGTCTGTAATACGAGGTTTTCTGCATATGTAGCACTGTAAATAATATATAACAGTAATCACCTCAGGCACATTTAATTTAACTCGATGCTTAGCAAGAATTTGGTGTCTGATTGCATTAAAATGATTAGGGTTTTTTAAGCAGCATTGTGGAGAAATTAAAAAGTGGCAAATTCCAAAGACTTGACACCAGTTAGTAGAAATCAGTAAAATTGCTTGCCTCTGGTTTTAGACATTATTAGTTTCTTTATCTATAGCTTTGGAATTATAAGGAGAATCTTTTTCCTATGCCTTTTTCCTAGATCAAAAAGCGTTAATTCAAAAGTTGTAACTTTAAAGGATGAGTGAATGCTTGAGAAGCGTAAAAACCACTGATTCTCATCTACAGTTCCATAAAATGTATTTTCCTGTGTACAAACATCTTCCAAAATGGCTCTGTGTTTTGACAATACAATTACTTCAATACCTTGACATTGTCATCTTTTCAGATGTGTTACTCATCATGGAGGTGCTGGTTAATCAGCAATGAATTTATTACTTTTTAATGTAAACCTACGGGTTTGTGTGCCAAATCCTAAAAATCTATGAAAACAACTTGTCAAAGTGTTGTTGTTTCTGGTGGGCTATCTCTTAGTGGCACAGGATGTATGACTTAATTTGGGGGGGGGATTACAAACCAGTATCTCATCTCTTGTTGTAATGAACACAAACATTTGCTTTAAGTCTAGTACTGCAAGGTCTTCTCTAAACTCAGAAAACTCAGGTTTTATGTGAACATACTGGAATGTATTTGAAAGGCAGACAAAGCATACAGTTATCTTTTTATCAAGTACTGTTTTCACACCAAAAATAGTGTGAAATATATTAATGTAAATTCACTTCTCTCTTGAAATTGTGGCAGATAAATGTTGAGCCACTGTTTCAAGTCTCTTGCTTCATACAGGGTTACTGTTTCAAAGCACGCCTGCGCTTCTGGCTCTGAAGTGGGTCTCGGATGGGGTGAGGTTGGGAGCAGACAGTAAGTAGGCTGGGTATGGCTTAGATGTCTGAGGAGATAGAGTACAGAGACAGGTAATGGAGAATGAGGGACTCCGGTCCTAGTGTATGAGAGTAAGTGGTATGCAACAGAAGAGTGTGGGAGCATAGCAGTTCAGTTTGGGGCTGAAGGAAGGAAGAGAATGAGATTGTCCAGAAGGCGTCAGGTATGGGGAGGGCATTTAAGGGGAGGGGAATGGTTTGTCTTGTTCTGTTTGTATTTCTGTAGCAAGATTTTGTATTTCTTTCTCCCCAATAAATGGAAAATGAGTTTTGGAAAAGAAAATCAGAGTATGGTAAATTATTTTAGCCTCATTTTGTGTGGAAGCAAGATACATGTTTACTGAGTGTGTGTTCAGTGACCAATTACCCCTACCAATAACTTTTTTGAGTTCAGTGGCCAACTTCAAACGTGTCTGACAAAGACTGATAAATTCTTACAAACTTTGAGAAAATAGATGGCAGAGTATAGTAGAAAGCTTCTGTAAATGTCCCCTGGAAGGGCTACAGACAAAGAAAAAGCTACATTGTTAAATTGCACACTGTTAACCACTGGAGAATGGGGACCAGGGAGAGAAAGAGTAAACAATAAGCCAGCCAGCCCTTATAAATGCCTGCCATAAGAGAAGGCTTCAGTTGGGAGTTTGCACAGTCAATCAACCATGAAAAACAAATCTTTAAGAGACCAAGCTTCATTAGTTCCAGTACTCACTGAGTGATGTGATTTAATTGCAGCACCACCTAAAGCAATGCTATGCAGCCCATAGTCTGCAGATAATTGATGGTCAATAAAATATCGAAAGGGAGCTCAAAAAGCAAGTCAAAACCAGAAATTCCTGCACAGCCATATTCTCCCATACATACAAGCAAAATGGAAGAGGAGAATGCAAATTAGGATAAATTTTTAATTTTATTTGTCTCTAAAAGAAGGCCATTGTGACTACTTCGGCACAGTAAGCACAAGATGGTCTCTGAGTTTGTTTTTCTTCCAGAGGTTAAGTGTTCCTTCAATTAAAAAGGTTGAGAAATCTAATGGTCTAGAGGCCACAATCAGAGAATCAAGGCTCTGGTTGTTGTAAGAGACCATATGTCCTTTTTCCTTTATTGCCCTATTTAGATAGTGTAACTGAAAATGCTCAAGTGGATGTAATTTGTGTTCGTCCTTTGTGAGAGCATGGCCTAAGTGAACCAGAGCAGCCATCAGTTTGAGCTGCAAGTTACTCTTGTCTTTTCTTGATACTTCTGTGAGCATTAATCAGAAAAACTAAGAAATCCGAATCTTCAATTTTGTATTTTCTGAGACTTAACCATCTATTTTTTTCTCTTAATGTTACAGTGGTTGTTAGTATGTTCATGATGAAAGCTGAGAGCTCTGTCTTCCTTTCATATAGAATATATGCATATTGTAGTTCTGCGTAGAACTCTTGCCATGACTTTCTTTTATTCTAAGGAAAAAGACAGATCTTGAACCTCAGCTTTCTCCTGACCTGCCTCTCTGACCTTTCTTGGATTCTTACCTGCAGGCCTTTTTTTTTCTCAAGTCCTAGTACTTCTTTTTGTCTCTGAAAATCCTCTCTTCTTTTCGTGAACTGGAGATAAGAATTAGACCACGGTACTGTATGTATGTCAGTAAATAAAATAGACTCACAAATCCATGCATGTGTTTTAACAACTTGTTAGTTAAAGGTTTTTTTGTCAGGTATTTACAGTATAGCACTGTTTTGTTTCTTTATGTATAATTCCAATGTTTAATGTAAGTTAAATGTATTTCAATTTTAAGGCAATACACATCTCTGATAGAACATAATAGTCTTGGTGAATGGTTCCTTCCATGACTATTTAAACTGTTAATAGGAATAGACTGGAGAATGTTTAACTTTGCCACTTTTGACTTTCTTATTATTCTCTTTTTTAATGCAGCTACGAGACAGTGTCCCCAGATTGTTATTAAAGTTTCACTAGCAATTTGTGCATGTTGTATATTTTAAAATGAGATATAAAAATTATGTATACTTAATTTGCTATTTAGAATCTTCTAGGCACAGAAGGGAGTAATAATATTTTTAAATTGATATTTTTAAAACTTCTTTTTTCTTATGACTTATCCAGGAGTGTTTTAACCAATTAAATATTAATATGGATCAACACTTGCATGATCACTCTGTGGATATCAGTGTCCTGTTGCTCTTTAAAAGCATTTAAAAATACATTGCAGTTTTTCTTCCACATTCTGCATATTCAATTTAACATGTAAAATTTTAGCACAAATCTGATGGAATGACAAAAGACACATTTGAAATAGAGCTGCTTTTCCGCTCTCTTTTGTCTTCTGCACTCACCTAGATGACATCTGTAGCTTTGGTGGGCCTGTTTGTGACATGGTCACTAAAGTATTGGCAATGTCACAAGCAATTCAATGAAGTCTAAGTCAGTATTTCCTGCTGTAGTCTCAGCTGTTTGCAGTATAGTGGAGGGAAGTGAGCTTCTACTGTGACTGAAAGCCCATGACTTTTAGTTCAGAAAATACAGGTTTTTCCATAGGTCTTTCTCTGTCTGATGTAAGACTTTTAAGAAGAGGCTTAGTTCAGAATTTTCAAGTGTATAGATTCCTATATGCAAAGGTATGTGGAAGATATATGTGGGAGATAAACTCAAGTAGATTCGTTTTCTTGTGTTTTTAAAGGGTGAGTCCTATCTTGCACATCTCTGTGTATGAACTGTAGGCGTCTCCTTTGGCTCTCTACCAAGCACTGAGTGAATTACAGAACTGACGTGAGATACTGTGCACAAAAACTCTGCTTTATGACTATGGCCTCAGGGTTGGTTCCTATTTTCAGAAAATAGTACTACCCATCAGCTTTCTTATATTCACTGGGTGGTAGGTAGGAGAAAAACAAAAGCAGGGTTGAAAGGAGAAAGGTGGAGGAAGATGGATTGTTTTGAATAACAGAAATCAGCAAGATTAATGTCCATATACATTATTACTATTACTATTGCTCCTGCTAACAATTCTAACTATTCCTGAGGGAGAAACAATATATAGTATATGGCAATGAAACATGCACCAGCATAGTTCTTTTTAAGGTATGTTATTTTTCCTCTCTAGAATTAAAAGACAAATACTGCTTTGGTATACATGAAGGAATGATTAACTAGAGGGAGTAGCATTTACATGGATTTTGTTAAATTTAACAAGTGTGTTACCTACAAAAAAATAATAATTTTGTAACCCCAAAGACATGACTCATTTTCAGCCCTTTTCCAAAAAATTACTAGGAATAAAGGTATATTGACTGATGTAACTTTGCAGACAGTTGATTACTGTATTTAAGTCTGCACAATGTTCAAAAATAGTTTTCCAGCAATATCCAGTGATGTTTCTTCCAGTAAAATAACAGTTTATTTGAAAATGTTGAAGCATTCTAATTTGTGTTGAATACATATAATAATATAAAAATGTCCGTCAATAATATAAAAATGTCAAGACCAAGTTCTCTAATGATATAGATTTTATTATGAATTAAATGAAAAAGTACATTTGGAGGAGAGGGTTAACTTGCATTTCTCAAATATAAGTCTTATTTTCTCCCCTCTCTCCCAAGATGTATCACATTAACTTTGTTAAGGAGCATGCTAGCCTTGCCATATTCAGGGAAGTTACAGACCAATTTTGTTGATTTGTCTTGGGATACAAGTTTATTTTCATGTTTATTTTATGAAAGTGAAATGCAAAGAAAATGAGAGAGAAGTTAACAAAAGTGGAATTCAATGAAATGAGGGGTAAAAGATTCATATAGCAGCAAAGTGAGAACTCTCATGATCTTGGTTATGTAATTTTTTTTTTAATGGTAACTTGCCTTGCATCTGAGTGATTTTACACACTCCTGAAGGTTCAAGGTCAGTCATTATTTGAAAGGGAAATGGTAAGAAAAGCAGAAGGAAGTGTAGATATTTCTGTGTAAGTAATATCCCTTCTAAGGCAGAGATAATCCAGAGTTATTCTGAAATAGTTTGCTCATAGCAAACAACTGTTTGGGCTTTCTGCAAAGCTATGGCAATCTGTCCTTGTTCAATTACATTAGCCTCTTGGTTGTAATTGAATCAGATTTCTTTCCTAAAATGTTATGCATAAGAGAGTGATCCATATACTTAGCCTTTGCTGTTTCCAAGGTATTACTTTTATTTTTTCAGCAGCTGTGCCTGCTGCACTACCAGTGGCCAAACAACAAACACAAGACTTGGACAACAGCTAAGATGTTGTAATTGCATTTTCAGTCAATCTGGATTACACTGTAATGGAGATGAGAAAGCATTTTCTTTTAAAAAGCAAAGCTTGAATGTACAGGTTTAGTGTAAAAATTACAAATCGTTTATAATTAAAAGGATTCTAAAGTTCCGCTGTCATTTTTAATATACTGAAATACCTGCAAATAAATAATTGATAACAAGACTGAACTGCAAGCAATACTTTTTTTATTGCAACCAACATAACTGACAAAGCTGGATAGGCTCCAGTCAGAAGACTCAAGTCAAATGATCTTTGTGAAGGAGTTTAATTTTGTAATCATTAGTTCATGGAGTTGACTCTTTGTCCTATGATGGTCAATTATTAAAATCTCTTCTGGTCTTTAGCATTGTCAGTATTTCACTTATGAAAGGGCAGTTTTCTTGTACTGCTGGCCTGGATGGTCTGTGTGAGTTTAATACATTATTTTTCTGCATGGTTTAATGCAAAATCTGCCATCTAAAATTCCAAAATATTTATTTTTTGTTGTTGTTTTTCTCTTACAATTAAAAAACCTTCTGGAAATCACTGTTAGGAGATTGTGGAGCAAATGTAAAGTGGATCAGGGGAAGTCACTGTTTGGAGAGCTTTTCCATTGAGTTCGGTCATTCACATACTGAGAAAAAGAACTGACTTAGATCTTGCCAGTAAACTGAGTGGTTATAATTTCTCTCATGTATGTAATCCACTCGATAGCATGAATGTTGACAATTTTCTGAAGATTTCCATAAGGAGTTATCAAGATGTGCAGCAGTAGTGCTTTTTTAAATTTTGCTTTTAATACAAAATTAGTTTATTCTGATTTTTTTTTCCTTTTGTGTTTTTGCCAGAGGACTCTTTTTCTAACTAATGTAGTTCTGTCTGACAAGGTAGTATAATTCCTGAGCAGCTAGCTTTCAGAAGCCAGCAAGGCTTTCAAAAGCCAGAGAGGTTAGTTTAGTTTCAATTCATCAAGTCTTACACCTTCATTGTTTTACACACATTTCTTACACAAAAAAGTTCACTTTTACCCAATGCTCTCCTTGAGAGAGTAAGGGCATGAAATACGATAAATTTAATTTTTCATTGCTTTTGGATGGGAGTAAGACACTTACAGCTTGGAAGCAGGTCATTAATTAATTTCATGTGGCTTGCAGCCTGGAAGAAAGTGGGAACAAGATACTGTATTAATGTGGCAAAAAGCAACCCCAGTTGTGTTTGCTATTATTGATAATGATAACTGATGTCTTTGTATAGGCCATAAATACCTGAATATCTTATGTAGGGAGGAGGTGAAAATTCTTTGCTGTTGTTTTAAGAAGACAAAAAAGGTGTTTCAATTTTTGCTTCACAACTTAAGTTTCATCTTGACAAAAGTTTTTTTGCCACAGAACAAGTGGGTTTTTCAGCTTAGCAATAACTTTACTGTTGTTTGGTCTTCTTTCTGAGATAGGATCCCTTCACTATCGAGTATTTTCTTATATTAAGAATCTAAGACCATGCCTGACTGTGAAGGGCAGGAGTGCAGCTGTATCATTCACCATGCATGTATACACATATGCATGACCATTTCAAACTGTCAAAATTCCCATTAAGTTGGTGGATCCCCTTTGTAACAGGGAACTGATAGATTATTTTCTGAAGCTTCGGTATTATTTATGTCAGGATTCATAAATTACTGTGTTACAGGTAGAGAAGCCATTGAGCTGAGTGAGAGCATCATTTTTCTTAGCCAAGAAGAAACTGCACCCAAAGACATTTGGACAAAATATGACTTGGTGTGCACTACTGCTTAACTTGTAAAAATCATCCTATTGCAGCTAGTATTAACTTTGTATATGTTAGCAGATGCGTCCTGAAAAAACAGCTTTTTTTTCCTCAGATTCACACACATTACTTGAGATAAATACAATACAGTCCCCAGCAAAATTTCTATAAAGTTGTACAGTTTGGAACTGGTATCAGAGTACCATTAGATTATGTCATTTTACTTTTTCCAGTTTATGACAGGTTTTGGTATTCGTCTGTATGTTTCTGTATTTCTGATTTCATAGAGACAGACTGTCTAACTTTTTCCTTCAGTGGAATTAGATCATTATCCCCATTCTGGGTGCTGTGTGACTTCGCCAGAATATGTCAGTTATTTGCTCTTTCTGTGACTCCAAATACTGTCTGAGTAATGATCCGAATTTGTTTACCAGCATCTTTGAGTAGGTGATAGAAGTCTTTTGGGAGACTTGAATTTCCAAAACGTTTTATTTATTTTTCTTTCTGCTTATATCTTGTACTTCATAAGTGCACAAACTGAAATGTTTTGAAACAGTTTTTAATAATCATCATTCTCATTAATGTGCCTGGTGCTGTGCCCAAAACTAATCTTAATTGGTGCACTTCAGAAGATGTGTACTAATTGGAAAGAGTCCAGAGCAAACCAAGAGATTTTATCAGACATCTAGAAAATGTGATCTACAAGGAAAGACTGAGTTTGTTTAGGTTATTTAGCACAACGAGAGAGAAAACAGAGTCTTTTCAGGGTAGTTATTCTTTGATGATAATTTGACCTACTCTTAGGGTGGTGAACTATGCATTATTGGTAAGATTATTTGGGAAATAAATCTTTTAAATAGAATCCTCTGATGGAAATGCTGGGCTAGGACTTGAGAAATGTGTGCTCAGTTCTTGTCTTTTTTGCCAAAGTGGCCTTGGGAAATCACTCTCTCCTTTGATCCGCCAGCACTAACGTGTTAATATTTTTCCACTCTGTGTTGTTTATAGGGCTTAAACCAATTAGGACTTTGGCACTGAAAACAGAACTCTGGCATGCTTGGAGCTTCTGATTCTAAAATTGCTCCAAGCAAGCCATGTTCAGCCTCTGACTGTTCAAAATGTCTAAATTCACCTGTCATTTGATGTCAAAATTTTCCGGTTGGTTTGCTGGATTTCTGCCTGTCTTTTGCCCAGCATTGTCTCAGTCTGAACAAGCTAGTGACTATGTCTTGCTTAAACTCACTTAGGAGCAGGAACTGGTGCAACTCCAAGTTATTTCCTGTCATGCGGAGTCACTCTGTACATCTGCAAGAAGTCTAGAGACCTAAAATCTGCTCGTTTCAGGGCCCACTTTCATCTGGTTTCCAGTGTCTCAGACTTGCAAGTTCATGCCTTAAAATTATGCTGGTTAGGACATTTCATTCAGCCTGGGTTGTTCAGCCAAAACTATTTCAGCTCTTTCACTGTGGCCTTAGATAAAGAAGTGGTTCTGGCAGCAGAGACCAACCCCAAGATCTCCCTGCTGAGGGATTTCATTGATAAGTTAATGTAGTTGTTGGCATCTATACCTAGAGCAGCCTCCTGTTCCAGAATTGGATAGCCCACTATGCTCCTGAGAAGTATAGCTGTGCTCTGTGCTTAGCATTTGCTGTTGATGGGCAAGATACATCCCTTTGCTCAGTGTGCAGGATCCATTTTGAGTTGTTTAAGCTGTCCAGGTCAGTACATGTTAATGTCAGGGCACCCTGTGAAGTGGCCGTGTACCTGGCAGTCTTTCAGTTTTTAACTCTTAGATTATGTACTCTGAGGGTGGGTGAAGGGACTCATTAACGTGATTAAGACCTATAGGCATTGTAATACAAATTAAAACATACCTACATACCTCACCTATTTTGTAAGTAAAATCAAAGAGCAGAATGTATTTAAAAGCTTCTACATTTTAATTGCTATCACTTCATTAGAGTACAAGTGAGCATTGTTTGGTAAATATGTTTTGTCTGCAGCATTTCAGAGGCTGATTACTCATATGGAACTGTATTATCACTTTTATTCCCTAAGAGCAAAAAGCCTAAGTAGAAGAAAAAATGTTGCAGTAGTTTAAACCTGTTAGAAGGCAGAGAGCTGGGTCAACTTGGTCCTCTTATCATTCTCCTCAGATGGTATATACCCCGTATTATCAATCTCAACATTTAAACAAAAGCAGCAGCTGGCTAAAACTAAACCTAACTGAGATTAAGGTAATGCTGATTATGGTTGTACATGCATGGATCCTGTATCTCCTTGGTTGTTATCGCTACTTTAAACTCCTGTTCCCACTCTTCCCGGTGCATGTAGCCATAGTTACAACTAACTGCAGTAAACTCTTCAGCATGAGGGGGTTTGCTTAAAAATACTCTGGGATATTAAACCATATCTCTGTATTTCATACCCAAAAAATGAGGGTCTGTCTACTGTTCTGAGCTGCCATTTACAAAATTTAATTGTCTGTTATTTCTCATAAAATGGCAATTCACTGCTTGTCCTGCTGCCAGGAAACCATAGAAACATAGTTTGCCTAGTGATCTGTACTGTTTAACTCTCCTGCAGGGGCAAATCATGTCTGATACCATTCATTGGGTGATATTTAAGAACAACATGGATCTTCCCATAGCAGTGATTTTCTTTTGGAGTTGCAAGTCCTGGCTGTCAATAAAGGGGCTTTTGAGATTAATCCTGTATGCAGTTCCTTAAGGAGATAGCAGACTTTTTTTTTTTTTTTTTTTTTTTTAATTCCTGAAATCATTAGAACAGCACATGGACTACTTCATGTAATTCCAGTCAATAGCACCCATTAGTAAACCACTCTTCCCACCTTCAGTTGGCTTTGTGTTTGATTCTAGTATTTACACTGGGTTTATAACCCTAGAGCTTAAATATCCCACTCCTAAAAATGCATATGCCATCCATAAAGTTGTTCCAATGGATATGGAATACAGCAGCTCGCATCCTGAGTAACACAAGAAAGAACTTTCTAGTTTCTTGGTTTCCTGTTTGCTATCCCGTTTTCCTGCTAGCTCTCAAATCCAGTTCAGGGCTGTAGAGTTCACAGTACTCCGAGTTCTTGAATGAATAGTTGCATTCTGGTTTAGTAACTCAATTTTTTTTTTGCAGTTAGTTCCAAGAAATGTGGAGCTACCCACTTCAAGGAAAAGACTGGATGGCTAGATAGAATGTTTGTTCAAGGTCCGGCCTACACCTCTTGAAGACCTGTGCAATGAAACATTTGATTTGCTGAGAGACATTTAGATAAAATAGCATTTAGTGTATGTGATTAGAAGGAGTATATCTGATTGAAAAGGCCGGCATTTTGATCAGTGAGTTAATACTTTTGGCAAGGGTTTGCTTTAATGCAAAATTTGGCTTGTGCTTTGGCAAGGATAAAGTCCTGAGAGATTAAGGTAAACTACAAACGATGACTTACTTGTCATGATTCAATAGCAAGGACTAATCTAAAAACCATAGGAGGAAAAAAGCTACACAGGTATGATTACATTTACACGGATGGCCTCTGTTTCATGGTGGAGCTTGTAAACTGTTACTGCTATTTTTAAGAGAAAAACATTGAAGCTCACACCTTTAAGTGAAAGACCCTTTGCATTAGAATGATAGAAATAAGGCTTTGATATGGAAGTCATGACATGATTTTATGCAGTCACTTTTACCAGCATGCTTTAATAGCAGTGGCTTTCACTGGTTTCAGTGGCTTTCACTGTTCAGTTTTTGCATGCTTATATTGAGCAAAATGAGGATGGTTCATGCAGCTGGCTCCCAAAATACTAAATTGAATAGGTCTGTTTAATCAGTCAGATGGTCAAACCTCTGAACCCGAACTGAAATGCACCTAATCAGAAGTGCTCTAATTGTAGACCATGAAGACCAGAGAGAGTAGTGATAATAGTGTTGGCAGAACTTCACAGTTACTGTCTCCTGACAATGAGGAGTGGTAGAGAAACGTGCTCAAAGAAATTGATGGCATCAGTAATGGTTCTAAGAAAATGTTATCTTCTTTAGTCAGCTGCTCAGTGCTTTGTGACCTGTGCTGGGCAGAGTGACCATGCTGGTTAACTACCTAGCACAGTAGTTCTCAGCATCCTGGCTGCTGCAGGACACTGTACAGCAGCCTACCACACTGGGCAGCTCTAAGGACAGGTTCAGGTTTTTCTCATAAACCTTGCATATACAGTTCACACAAACACAGCAACTTACTCACCCCAGAGGTTCTAACCCTGCTCCCACTGAATTCAGTAAGAGCATTGTCATTTTTTTCCATAAGAGCCGATCAGTGGGCTATTACCTACAGTAGCTTTTACTGTATGTCTTTATATGCTTTTGTTAAATCATTTGTTACTTTTTTGTGCCATAAACGATTTTATAACATATTGTTTAGAGTAATTTGGAATTTGTTTGTGGTTTTCATACATCTATGAAAGTCATAATATTTGCTAAAAATAAACTTCATCTGTTTTATTTTGGCTCCTTTGGCTTCTGCACATTTGTAACAGTGTTAGTACTCCCTCTTCATGTAACAGATGATAGATAAAACACTTCAGTTTTGTAACGGTTATGACGGTTCAATTCTATCTGTTGCTAAAATATATACATATTTCATTAAGCCATTTCTGTCAAAGCTTTGGTTGAGGGGGGAGATTTTTTAAAAGAGTAATTTCAGCTTTTTGAATTTTAAAGATTTCTTTACTAAGGGCAGACAATATGTGGCCTCCTTGTCTTTGTTTCTTGGTTTGTCCGGATGAGGGACAGCTTTTTGTCCCCAAACTCTGCCATACACAAGCTTGTTTCGTTTTTTTGGTTAATACAGTCAGAGGTTGTAAACAACACTGGTATAGGGCTCAGCTGAACTTGACTGAAGTATTGTTATAGGTATAAAGAACTTTTATGAGTTTAGATCAGGCCTGTAATTATTTGAGTGCTCTAATTTGCTTCTTTTGCTGTATGGTATGAAGAGAATGATCTAAATCAGTTTAGCTGAAAATGCAAAAAAGTGTCCTTTGCTTTATTTGACTTTAATGGATTTTATTACAAATTTTTTAAATGTTTTAATTGTCATGTTAAATGAAGCAACATTTTTTAATGTGTTCTAGATTGATTTACCCAGTGTTGGCTCTCTCAGTTTCTAGCTGGTGTGTGACTCAGTAGAAAATTTTGCAGTTGATGAACGCGCGCGTGTGTGTGTGTGTGCTGGTTTTGGCTGGGATAGAGTTAATTTTCCTTATAGTAGCTGGTATGGGGCTAGTGATTTTGGATTTGTGCTGGAAACAGTGTTGATTGATAACACAGGGATGTTTTCGTTACTGCTGAGCAGCGCTTACACAGAGCCGAGGCCTTTTCTGCTCCTCACCCCACCCCACCAGCGAGGAGGTTGGGGGGGCACAAGGAGTTGGGGGGGACACGGCTGGGACAGCTGACCCCAACAGACCACAGGGATATGCCAGACCATAGGACGTCATGCCCAGCATACACAGCTGGGGGAAGAAGAAGGAAGGGGGGGATGTTCAGAGTGATGGCGTTTGTCTTCCCAAGTCATTGTTACATGTGACGGAGCCCTCCTTTCCTGGAGATGGCTGAACACCTGCCTGCTGATGAGAAGTGGGGAATGAATTCCTTCTTTTGCTTTGCTTGTGCATGAGGCTTTTGCTTTACCTATTAAACTGTCTTTATCTCAACCCATGAGTTTTCTCACTTTTACCCTTCCGATTCTCTGCCCCATCCCACTGGGGAGGAGTGAGTGAGTGAGCAGCTGTGGGGCGCTTTGTTGTCAGCTGGGATTAAACCATAACAGTGTGTGTACATGCATGTGCATATAACAATATGGCATGAAAGACAAACAGTATATACTTTTTCAATATAAAACTAATGAGATAAGAATTTTTAGTTTTTCTAGACTGGAAAACAAGAAAATATGGCCATTATCTTATCAAGGACTTTGCAACTTCTACCTGCTCCTTTTCAAACTCGGTCTCAATTGCTGTTACATGTTTTAAGTAGCAAGTCAGAACATGTAGTGAACTTCCATAGACTATATTTTTGTTAAGTAATGCTTTAAAAGCATTGCCGAGTTCCCTGGAACCCTGTGCCTGCGCAGCAGAACTCAGTGAGGGTTTCACTGGCTGTCCAGAAGCTGACAGAGATGAACGCGTAGCAACTTGGGCTGAGTGCGAAAGGGGGCACATACGTCAAAGTTGTAAGGGCCTTTGTGTGGAAATGACCATTTTCTTCCATTTTAAAAATATAACAATTAGTTTCACCTTCTTAGTATTTTCTTGATAATAAATAACCTATGCTGTTTTGTATGGTATTTTCCTCTTAAACTTCACTGCTACATGCCAGTATTAAGACAACAAAAAAAGATTTCAGCAAGCTTTTTAAAATGCTGGTGACAACAGATTCCACCATACCTTGGGTATGTCATCTGATGGCAGACAATAATTGCAAGACAGAGTAAAAAAAAAAAAAATTGACAGAACTTCTGCAATAATCACCTCCTTACAAGACTGTATTTTTTAATCTTTTTTAAGGTTAGTGCTTCAGGCCCGTGTCTTCCAAAAGACTGAGGACTTTGAAGTTTCATTTTAACAGATGAGTTATGCTATAAAAATGGCACCTGTCAGTAGGCTTGTGACTTGTATTTATTGCAGTTATCTGTTGCATACTTTCAGAGCAATTAGTTTTTCTTCTTTTTACTCCTGGAGAAGCTCCAAACTAATAGAAAATAGGGCATTTATTTTTCTGGCTTGCACACTAAGATGGGCTTGTAAGTGACTGTGTTCCACGTCTAGAATGTTTGCATTAACACTGCCAGCTAAGTTATGTGAGTTGGATTTTATTTGTTTTTTTAATTGAATGTCCCAGTAAATATGGATTCCAAATAGTCAAATATTTCTCACTGTGTGCCATGGATATGAAAATTTTTACCTGGGTTCTTTGGGAGGTTTGTATTGCTATTTCTTTAATCCAATTTCTTATTTTCTCTTTGTTGTTTGGAAGATATCCCAATACATTAAGTGATTTGCTGTGTGTTTGTGATGAGTTTTTGTGTCATGTAAACCGTTTTAACCACCTGGTAGATATTATTGCCATTTATCACTTCTTTTTGCTGTGATTTATTTTTCCACACTTTTTGGTAAAGCAATCCAGTTGTCCATCACGTGATTGGACTTTGTCTTACCTCTTGTTTAAACCATTATAGTAATCTTCATGCTAACAGCTTTATAATTCTGATGCAAATCCAAATGATGGCCAGCTATCACTCCATTCACATACTTTGGATCTGTTGTTTTGGTCTTAAATAGTTGTTGAAGAGTTGAATATACTCTGTAACTTAGGCATACTTAGTAAAAACAGAAAGTATCATATTGTCATATATAAATGACAATTAAGTTACACAATATTAGCTGTAATATCCATAAATGTGCAGAATAAGCCAAGTATTGGATTGTTTTCCTGTTAACCTGAAAGTCATGCTGGAATTGATAGAACCAGAATAAGAAAGTCTACTGTTGTCAACTGACTGTGAGCCCAGAGCTAGTCTTAGGACCACACTCTAATATGATTCATCCTATAAATCTTCAGTTCCTAATATGGACACAAATTGTCATTTGTGCAGGAAGGAGGGATTGGGCATGAGAAGTGCTCCAAACACTGCAGCCTGGTCCATTCACTGTTCAGTGCTGCTCAGCTGTTTGTGAGCAGATGGCAAGCATGTCAAGCCTGAGCTACAGAAAATGATGGGAAAGAAAGAGTCAAGCTCTTGGAGCTCACCAGGAGCTCGTTCCTGGTCCTGCTTTTCATGTCTCATTGAGGACACAGGCAAAGGGGCATAGTCAGCATAATTATGCTGAACAAATTTGTCTGAATACGCTTAGCCATTTAAGAGTGTGAACACAAGTTCTGTTGTTTGAGAAGTGTAAGAAAGAACAAGAAAAAGGTAGTTCATTCCCTCATGTTCCCCTATCCTACATTATCATTGAAATTATCATTAAGAAGTTAATGATGCTTGTAATAGTAATTCTGTGATCTGGACTTCTACTGTAAGACCTTGTTAGAGATGATATATGACCTTTTTTTAATGTATTTGTGTGTATATATATATACACCAGCATGAAGATGGATTTACTAACAAGAGAGTAATGTAAATTATATTATTTATAGAAAAAGGTAGGTGTTTGGGGACCTATAACTTTAAAGTCCTGATTCCTTTCTTAGTCTGTTGCTTCTCCTGCTTATTCTTAAATTGAATATAGTCGACGCCTAGTACATCCTGTCCTTACTTAGCAAATATCTAGAAATTTGTTTTGAAAAAAGCATCAATCATCACTGATGCTGTCCTTTCCATAGTCTAAAGACCAGTTCTGCTGACAACACAATCACGTAAGCTGCAATTCCTGCTCATTTCCTTCTGAGCCAACAGTATCCACAGACTGTAGCAATAGCAGCTGCGTATCTTCCCTGGCACAGAGTGATTTAGGGTGGAGAGCAGATTCTTTCCCCTTCAAATCACTTCAAAAAATTCTTGGCAGAAAGCCAGCTGATTTGTTTTGTTCAAGTAGGAAGGTTTGATTTATCAGTACAGAAAAAGTATTCATGCACTGCTGAATTGTATGAATCCAGTGTGTGTCCCAGACCAGTTGACTTTGTTATTCTTCTGCTCACAACAAATGTTTTTAATGCAATTACTAAACAGTACAGAAAAATGCAAATTTGAGAGAATGTGGCCCTATTACTTTCTTCATTGCAGTTTGTGAAATAGTTTGTGGTACAACTTGTGATATAGGTGTGAACTGGAAAGCATCGGTCACAGATTAGACTGGGAAATACACACTAAGAAATGCAAGATAACAAAAGCAGTGCAAGGAAGCAACTACACAGGCCAAAATGAAATTGCAACCCACAAATCTTACAGTTTGTTTTCTTTTTTTCTTTTTTTAATTCTTGCTTCTGAATTACTAGATATACTAAACAAAGAAGCCTCAATATAGAAATAAGATTTGTATTATATTTTTATACACTTACTTCTTTTTAGTCAATTTTTCTAAATTCCTACAAAATTATTTCTAAGGGAAACTCTTTGAAGGTATTTTTAAAAGTAGTAATGTAAGGTTCCCTGTGATTCACAATAAAGCAAAATATTAAAAATCTTCTGAATTCTCTATTAAATCAGTATGGGATGTCCTGGGATATAACCCTTTGGTTATGTTTACATTTAAGAAGTGTGGGTTTAGCTATAAAAATGGTAAAGTTTTCTATTTCTTATGTATGAATGCATATGCACATGTATATATTAGAGAGAGAGAGAGATTATATCTCAGTTCTTAAAACCATGATGCCTGAATGTTTTCCATAATTCTGAGGTGTTGACATCAGATATATTTTATTTTTCTGTCTACTCGGCAGGAAATGGATTTTATTTCTGTATCATATTACTGGAAGCATAGTCAGCTGAAGACTGAGATTTGCTGTTGTGCAGCCTGAAACTAAGGATCCATGCAGAAAACCAAGGTCTGGCCTGCTTCAAAGATAAAAGGGCAAATTTTTTGAATGGAGTAGGAAGGCAGAATGTTGATATGGATTTCAGAATCCTTCCTTTTTTCTTCAGCAGAATTAATCTTGTCCTGCTACAATCTGGCTTCAACTTTTCACTCTATTTTTAGTTACCAATCTTAGCCAGGTCCTCAAATAGCTCAGAGCTGGTGTTGTTTGTGTCTGATGTAAAACTGATACAGACTTGGCTGGTATTTTCATTCATGTTTCATAATCTTCCCTAGTGCATACATGAAGATAGTGTCTATGGTGTCCTGGGAGGAGATACTTGTATTGCTGTGGAGTAGATCAGACCCTCACGGTTTGACACTTACAGTGCTCTTCATGTGACCATAAAGGAATAAGTGAAAATATTTTCATGAAAATTATGTTAGTTATTTACATTTAGCTGCAGAGAGGTATCACAGTTAGAAAGGTTCAGGAAGCTCTTTCTTGAGATTCCTTAAGGGGAATCTCAGGGTAACCCTAAAGTTTCTCTCTTATTTATGTATTAAGTCTATCATACAATCTTGTATGCCATGAAGAAGACCATAAGTGTAAGATAGAAGTAGTGGTTTAGTTGGCCCTTTGAGAAAACCATTAATTCAAAATTAAGCCATGAATCAATTAATTAATTAATCAATCAAACATCATTGATATAAAGCTTGCTTCCACAAAGGAGAAAGAATATGTATGTAAGACCTTGCAGGGAGTTTTTATTGATCTATTAAATTAAAATGGGCACAGTGGGGAACAAATCTACCAGCAAAAACTACGAATAAGCCCCTTAATATTTCCTTATAAAGTACTCATATCTCTAATTGCATTACTTTTTCTTACACTGCTGTATATAATGTGCATCATTAATACAGTTTAAAACATCCAATAAGAGTTAATTTTTGAAATAAGATTTTTCTTCTTTTATATGAAATAATGCATCTTTTCAGGCATTGTAGGATTATAAATTCTCAGATTTAGATAATTGGAATGTAGTTGTTAATTTTGGTTCTGTGTCTCTGAGAAATGCATTCAGAAATCCATACAATATTCCTGCATTCTTGTTCCTTTAACTTTACATAGGCATAAAATACTCCAAAATGAAACTGGTTATTGAATGCAAGCACATTCAGCTTTACCTGTGGAAAAGATGAAACAAGTGTTATGATAAAATACTAAAGAAGGCAAATATGACTTTTATATGGTAGCTTTTACGATCAAGATTTCTATGTAACTTTGCAACCATGACTACATTTATGAGTCTCTTGACTATAAATATAATTTATATGTCATCTGTGCATTAATTTTGGTAATAGACTACAGCAACATTACAGGTAAGTAAAGGACAGTGGTGAAACACCTTCAGTAGACTATTCAAAAGAAATTTGATTAAGGGGTTTAAATGAGATTGCTTTTGGATAGGCTATCAGGATTGACAGTTCTATAACTAGTCTTCAGAAGAATGTCCTGGGATTTCTTTTATTTAAAAAGGTAAATCCTTCTATTTTGATTCAGCCAAATGTTGACAGCCATAGAAATACTGTGTTCTTGAATACAAAGCTGAATAATGCCATTTAGTAGAATCAAAAGCCTAGTATCTCATTCTTGTTTTAAATGTTATTCCAGGTGGGTAACTTTCATTTTGATATTTTAAGGTTAAAATTTCTTACCTCATGTTCAAAAAATGCATCTTCTAGTGTCTTTTCTCCAGTGCCACTCCCTACGCCTTCAAACACAGCCTTGTATTCCTAAAAGCATAGACAAACACCCTATGGAAATGAGGTACTACTTTTGCATTCTGTGCAGCACAGATACCTTACATTACTTTATTAATTAATCTACATTAAGTAATCTTTCTGTATAGAAGAACTCATGTATAGATTACAGTTCTACATAAATCAAAAGCATATAGTCAGCAAAAGAAAGAAAGAGAAATCACATTTGTTCTTGTATTTCTTACCATCATTTCCTACAACTTAAAGTAATTTACTGAAGGCACTAAAAGAGACTTATTGTAGAATGACACATGACCTTTCACTCCTTTGGACAGAGAGCAATGAACTTCTTGTACAAACAGTATCCATCAGAGCCAGCACTGTAAATGGAGCCAAAACCCTGAACTCTGATCCTCACATGGCTGCTCATTTTCTTCCCACTAGTCAGCTGGATTTGCTTTATCTGCGTTAATATTGTGTCTAAATCCATTAGTCTGATATATCATCCTGGAATATTCTGCGCAGATACATTTTACTTCATTTCTTACGTGTTATATTTCTGTGTAATTTGGTTTGTTTTTCTGATAAAGTAGCAGTACAGTATAGTTCCAGTACAATGGTTCCCAAATTCATCTAAATAGACTTGCTCTGTACCACATTGGCATGGTGGTACATGTTTGTAACATTCTGTTTATGCACAGGAACAGATGTGCATCTCCAGCTTTGTTTCTTCTGTGGAAAAAAGCAGTAGACCAGACATAATTTTGTTTTGTGTACCTACTTGGAGGTAGCTTAAATACTATAGCTAGTCAGACTACCACAGTTAATTCATAGAGCAAGTGTTGCAGATTGATTCATCTTTAATAACAGCACTAGTCTCATCAATATTAAAAACGTCATCTACTTCAGTTCAATCAGTGATTTAGAGAAAACTTTTCAGAAGGGCATTTTTACGGTACACTAGCAATAAATCAGGTCTGCACTCATCTGTGACATGAATTGTTTGGTCAGCTCATTTTAAAATGACTTACGCTTTTGCTCCAAAATCTTGGAGGCAGCAGCTGTGAAGTGAAACTCAATTTGGGGAGGGTAATGGAGTAGGAAGGGGTTTGTTTACTAGAATGTGATTTGGCCTTATTTAAACATCACTATAAGAGGAACTTTATATCTAAGGTAATAATATGTCTTCATGTCAAAGGCCTTTGATTCCATATACATCTTTATGGGTTCTCTTGTATCTTTGCTGATTTGTTTCTCTCTCAAAAATGCTTTTAACTTATGTGAACACTCTTTAAAATTTTGCTGACATCAAAAGATGTTAAGTATTTGTATCTTGGCTTTTTCTTTTAAGAAATTAGACTACATACGGCATAGTAATCTGCAACACACTTCACTTGCTCGTAGTCATCTGCATTGGCCAACAGGTGTAAGCCTTCTGGATACAGTTTTCCACAGGTTGGATAGAGCTTCTCTCGGTCATCTTTACTCAGCTCAGTGCCAAATGAATTAATGGTGATGATAAAGGCACGTCTGTCTGCCTCAAACTTAATATGCAAAACAAAGAATAAAGAGGTGTTATTCGAGTTCTCATTCTAAATTAAGCTGGGGATATGGGATTTTTACAGTAAGCTAAACTATGGAAACTTAAAAAAAAGTGGACTTCAGAGCATTAGAAACATACCTTATTTTAAAAATTGTAAATCCTTATTTGCAAATACTTGTTAAATTTTAACTAGAAAAATCAAACAGTGTTTTGCAAGCACAGCTTTTATTCTGTGATTTTTGTACTGAAAATATCACCTCTGCTACTTCCTCATTTCCCTACTTAGTTACATGGAGGTTGACAACAAAAATCTCCTCATGCAGACTTCTGAAGTTATGAAATAATACTCTTATAAATAATAATAATAATACAGGAAAGAACCAAGAATCAATAATACTGTTCTGGGGTAACTCAGAGTGCTGTTGAGAGTAAAGATTGAATGGAAATTCTGGAAAAAACAAAATAGTTTCTGAATGCACATATTTAAAATGATAATTTAATAAAGTGGAGGGGACTGTTTACTTGCCAAGATAAAGTTTTCAAGTGTTTCAAGTAACAGTTAATTTTTAACGCATAGAATCAAAGGCTGTATTTCTTCTGGTAGGCTTAGATGCCAGTAGTATCTGTATTTTCCCCTGCAGCAGTAGACTAAAAGTCATTCTAATGTCTAGATCTCAGGTTGTTCTTTTGTACAAGGCAAAATTTAACTTGCCATTCTTACATTATGAATTAAAAATGTAATGGTAAATAAAAATAACCTTACTCAATTCTGTCTGATTTAAATGTGTTTTTCTGTCTTGAGATCTGAATTGACTATGTTTTTATTTCTCTCCTTTATTACTTACTTTCATGTTGTAAGAACAGCAGAGCCCTTGCTAATTGCAAGGATTATGCAGGAAAATCTTTCAAGTGAAGCATACATAGTATACACATGCTTTAGGCAGCTTGCGAAATTTCTTATGCTGTGAATGAATTTTTGAACTGTTTTAAGCAGAAAGGTACTCTTTTCTGTTGAATAATAAGACTGCAGTTGCAACACAGTTCTGCAGCTTCAGCAGTTAAGCACATACTCATAGATCCTACTCCTGTGTACTGGAACACACTGTAACAGGGACCCAGCTGCCCTTTGGCACTGACTTCAGAGTAAGGAAAACGAGTAAACAATAGAGAAATAATGAGAAGAAAATAAGTGTGCTTGAAAAGATTTCTAGCTAATGAGTAACAGGGCCAAATTTCACTTGCCTTATTAATATGAACTGGCGTATCAGCCCAAGTGAAACTGTTTTGGAAGGGCAAGTGCTTTGTTTTTTTAATTCCTTAAAGGCATATAGAATCTAGCTGTTAGATTTGTAATATTTTGTTGGAAGAAAGCATGCTCAGATGCAATTGCAACTAATGCTAGCAGGTTTGGGGCCTACTTCTGGTGGCTCCCAGTTTGGGAAAATGTGCAGGATCAATCCCATCCATACAGACCTTTCAATTCATCAAATTATTGGCACATGACATTCTCCATAGTGAGTAAGGCCATGAGGCAGTTACTTGGTGATTTAGGCCATTTGATTGCTGCAGGTAGAGGTGGAGTCATAGGATGACCATTTCTTAAGTGCTTTAATTTCCATATGGGAAATTGAAGTAGCATGTCTCCTACTTGAGAATTAGCATGGGGCCCTAATAACAGGCACAGCACTAGCTGCAGTGCAGTCCTGCAGTTTCTTGCCAGATTCAGGGTTAAACATGCAACATTTGTTGTCCATGGTGGAAGAGAGATCGTCAGTACTTTTAATGTGGAAGGTTGGCACTGTTACTGGTGGTCAAGGAGTTGCGGAGCTAAATACCTCAGCCTCATTCTGGTAGGGTCAGGTTGGTAGTCTTACATATAAGATTACAGAATAAATAGCAAGTATTCCTTTGACTAGTTAAACTTTGGCTTTTTGTGAATTCAGCTATTATCAATCTGTTCTATGTATGTCTTCAGATTATTAAACTGTTACAGAAAACAAAATCTTCTACAGAAAAGTTTATCCTCCTAGCTGTTGACATTAGATAGGGATTTTAAAGAAGCTTATCATAGACCAAACTGTTACCACTGGTATAAAGAGAGGTTTACAACATGCTTAAACTAATGTTGGTAAGTAATCTGCTCTCAGCATGAATGTCTAGCTAAAAACAAACTTTCTGAAAAATACAAATCAACTGTGGGAAATGTCTTTACCTCTGCCAGCCGATCTCTTGATTTTTATTTTTCAGAAAAGAGTAGTCAAAATACTTAATTTCTGGTCAATTTAACTTGATTAAGAATCTTTAGAACATAAACTGAAACGTTATGACCTGGTTAAATACAATATGAAATTGCAATCCCTTTTAGGACATGGTTTTGTAAGATGTAATTTAGGTTCATTCTTTTTTCAGGGGGGAGCTCGCAGGGTTATTATCTCTCTCCTATAATACAATCTTCAGTGGGATGTCATCAGAATTTTGTTCCATTTCCAGGATGTAAGTTTTGCCTATCCAGAAAAAAAGACTCCTGGAAGCAAATGGGTGATCTCACTCTCAAACTCAACACAGAATTGTGATAAACCACTTTAAAAAAAATGGAGCTGAATGCTGAGAACTCAATTTTAGGAATTTCTGCATCTTTTATTACAGTAACAGATATAAAAATATCATTTACTATGCTGCAGGTATGCTTTGGGGAGGAGGACATTAGGAATTTTGTATGTCATGGAAAAAATAAATACTAAAGTTTTCTGAGTTGAGACAAAAATAAAACAAGCAATGTTGGACTTTTCTGTATGACACTGGTTCCAAAGGTCACTCAACTCTAATTTCAACCATCAAGTTTAATAGGAAAATAAACAAACATAATAGTGCCATGAAGCTTAAAGATTATTGATTAGTAAATATACAGTAATGCCAGACCTTAGCTATCCCAAATTTAATTTTGAGCTAGGAGGTGTAAGAATAATCCACTTTTTAAATTTGTCTACATAATACAGAAAAAAGTTAAGGGACAACAATTTGACATTAGTGAACCATTTATTCTGTTCCGCTCTCTGTTATAGAAAAATATTACCTGAGAATAACTCCTCCCTGGTAATAGATTAGCTGCTTCTCTAGTCAAAAGGTAGAAGTCATCCTAGAATAAAGTCTTCATTACATCTTAGAAAAACAGTTATTATTCAGAGGAGAAGCAAACATTTCACAGATATGTTTGCAAATGGAGAGAGAAGGAACAGGAAAAACAAAATGACCTAATTATGAAAACACTGAGGAGTACTTTCATGTACAAAGACTGGATTTTTCTTACCTCAAGAATAGGTCTCATTATTTCTGCTGTAGTACCACCTTGTTTTTCACAAAACTTATAAAACGCCTCAAGATAAGACTATATGAAAGAAGAAGAGAAATATTTTAAATGCTACTTAAGACGTGGACTAGCGCAGCACGTAGTCATGAACCTAATTTTTAAATACTTCCATTAACTTTGATAATTCTACCTATGAATTTAAATTCAAATATGTGCTTAATTACTTTGTTGGATTGAAAGTAGAAATACTAAAATGCAAATGTCTTGTTATTACAATATGGGTTCAAATGTTTTCAAAAATTGTTATAGGACAAATGTTTTCTTTGCTCTCTAAAGAAGGAACTTCTTGAGCTTCATTGAGCTTCCACTGCATAATAAGCAGATGACTGAAGGAAACTCTACTTTTATAGTGTGGAGGAGGGGATTTGGGAATATGCCACGGCTGTTGGGCCAGCACTATGAGGATGCACAAACTAATCCCTACTGCTCTACCCTAAACCCTGGATTAGGACAGAACAGCGGACAAAGCTTCTGTAATACTTGTCTGCGGAGCCTTCTGGTCTATTAAGGATTCTGGCCTTCACACCCATTTCAAAATACCTGTGCAGGAAGGACCCTGAATATCTCAGAGATGCTGTTCCCCCTGCCTCTCTATCCCCCAAAATACTGTTTGAGGTAACATTTATGTTATAAAAATGCACTTGCTACAACTTCACGCAGTCTTGTTAAAAGAAGCTGTCACTAGCTATGCAATTTTTAAGTAGAGACATCTCAAGGGGGTTTGTCTGCATGGGATTATGCATTAGGTTCTGTATAGTGCTATCTGATAGTAGATCTGAAACATAATTGATCTCATTGACAGCTGAAGCAGAGGAGAAAGCATATATTAATAATTTAGAAGTGTTTGCAGAATAATCCCCCGATACTTAGAAGAGTGAGAAATATTTAAAAAAAAAAAGATTTTAATAAGTGTAATTGTATGGTCATCCACACAGGATATAAGAATCAAATCTGTATTTTATCAAATGGCAAAAGAGTGTCTAATTTAGTAGTACTCCGGAAGAATTAAAATACTTGGGCATATCTGATGTCGTTTTGAATGAGAGGAAGGAGCAGAATATTTAAGAATCTAATATTGGCTTGGGAATTTATAAATATCATTTGTAAGACAAACAGAAGAATTTTTTTCTTTCTCCCTAGTGCAATCAGATCATTTTAAGAACACTTCCTGCAGTCTGGGACATCCACTGTGAAAGAAAGATAACAAAGCATTTGGAGACAATATGCCAGGAGAAACCACTAACAGAATGAAATATGTATAGCCTTTAAAGAGACCATTCTAAGAATATTGACCTGTGTGCTAATATTTGTAAAGTACTTTGAAAATGCAAGGCACATGTTAGATGCCTATCCTTACAGCAGTGTGCTGTAGCAATGCTAAAGATAATTTAAAAAGGAAAAAAAATTATACAAAACCCTTACGTAAAAAAATGTTAGCTAGACTCAAAACAATTAGACCTTTTCAAATCACATCTACTTTTATAAATAAAAATAAATGTTAGCCAAGAGCCTGTCTAGGCTTACTTAGGAGCTAACAGTTCTGTGACATTTGGTGGATAACTGAGTTATTCATAAACAAATGGATCTGGATATTAGCCTGACATCTAGAGCATTTTCATTAATGAGATATTAAATTAGAATTTGGTTGCAGACCTAAAATTTGAAAACTCTCCAAACAGTAGAGTAGAAATGAAAGGAGCTGGATTTGATTCCTGGACTTGTCATCAACCAAGTGACCTTAGACAGCTTGCTGTATCTCACCATGCTCTGTTTCCCCATCCATAAAACAAGGTTAATGATACAGACCTCCTCTTCTGAGACACTTTGAAAAACCCCAAGTGTTACCATTATGTTGCGAGAACTTGCCTTGTACAGTTTGTTGCGCATTATTTCAATGTTCATTTCATCCAGGTCATTTTCAGACAAGCAGTCTTGAAAGAAAGCAGCTGAAAGCAGAGTTTATTATATTGCAGTATAAATCTACATGCTGATAATATGCATCTCTTGTCTATTGCCATTCACCAGTGTGTAAGCAAGGGTCTGAGGTTTCTGTTGTACAAGAAAGAGTGATATAACAGAGAGGAAGAGAAATCCTCTTGATTTTCCTCTTATCCTCCTATCCCTCCTTTTTAATGAGAATCTGCTGTGAGGGGAATCAATCAGTGTTGCAGCCAGAGTCCACATCTCCAGAGAGAATCAGATGGGAAATGCTAATGAAAGCCCTAATCTTCTCTGAAGTATATGATTTGGGCATTAGGGAGATTTTCTAGTGAGGAACATGAAAGATAATTTTTGTCTTAAATCATGCAGGTATTCCACAATTGTTATGGAGAATTCTCTTTCCTATTTTCCCTCTTCCTCTTTGGGTATGTCTGTAGTGGGGGAAAGGCAACAGGTTGCAACTAGTAAGGGGCACAAGCTTTGACCTTGACATGTTTCCAGGTCCTCTGCAGAATGGGCTAAAGAGCATGCTTTTGAACAGGGATGCAGAAGATGAAGTTCATTTGTGCAGCTGGACTGCTTAAAAATACTGCATTCATAACTGACAGGAGTATGCCAATCCCTCACTATTCCTAAACTATGCCAGTGTGGCACACCAGTGCTGGCTGACCGAGGGTGTTGTCTCAGACAGTGGCAATAGGAGATGGTATTTAGAGAGGGTGTGTGAGCCTGGCCATGTTTCATGGGTTTTTCCCTTCCTACTCTTCCAGCATGCAGTTTTTGGATAAAAAATATTAGAGGACATAGCCCTAACAGTTCCTTTTAGTATCTGTTCGTAGCTCCATTGACTGTGAATTTGTCCCATCTTTTTAAAAATCTGATACTATTCTCTGCTTTTACAAACTTGTTTAGCAAAAAGATTTCCAGAAATTTACTACCAGCTGTGTAAAAATAGTGTTTTATTTTACCTGTTTTAAAACTAGTTTTCTGCTGGGATTTGGTCTTCTAAAGGATTCGGTAAGCAACAGTTCATAGCTCACTGTGGACAAACCGCTGCCCTCAGGACTTTGTAAACACTGTCCATATCTCTCTTCAGCCTTGTCCTCTCCATACTGGAGTCCAGCCTTTTTAGTCTGTCCGCACATGGCAGGGCTACCCCCTTGTTCATTTTAGCTGTCCTGCTCTGTACCTTCTCTGATTTCAGTGTCGGTGCCCAGGTGCTGGCAGGGAGGGCTGCAGGGCGGCCTCTGTGAGGGGAGGCCAGGGCTGTCCTGTGCCCTGTGCAACCGGTTCCAGCCGGTTCCAGCTGGTGACCCACCGCTGGGCATGGCTGAGCCCATCAGCCAAGCTGGTGGCTCCTCTAGGAAAATGTGTTTAAGAAAGGCCAAAACCCACATGATATAGGGAGGAGGAGGGAACAGCAGAGGGAACACCAGGGTCAGAGGAGGAGGAGGAGGAGGAGTTGCTCCATGGATTCCGGAGCAGGTGCTCCCTGGGGAGGACCTGTGCTGAGGCAGAGGATAAGTGTGAGGAGGAAGGAGCGGCAGAGAGAAACGGCCACGTACTGAGTGTAGACTCCCCCCGGCTCCCTGTGCTGCTCATTGCCTCTCCGAAGAGAGCGAGTGTAACCTCTGGTGAAAACAAGGGGGCAAAGGAGAGGAGCCTGGAGAGAGGAGTGGCAAAGGGGGGAGAAAAGGCGCTTTTCCTAAGCATGTGAATGTTTCTTTCTTTTCTGTTTCCTAATGCCTGGATCAATAATTAATTATATATGTATTAACAATAAATCAAGTTAATTTTCCCCAAGTTGAGCCTGTTTTGCCTGCAACAGTACTTGTAGGTGATCTCAACCCATGAGCTCCTTTTTTCCCCTGTTTTCTTGCCACATTGTGCTGGGGGCAGGGGGCAAGCGAGCAGCTGGGTGGGAGTTTGCTTTCTGTCTGAAGCCAACCCGGCATGCCTTCTTGAGAAGCAGAACCCAAAACCAATCACAGTACTCAAGATGAGGACACAGAGTGGTTTCATATACATTCAAGTACATCCAGTTCCATCTTATTCTCAGTAGCCTTTCCAGCACTGCCCCACAGCCGTTAATTTTTGTTCGTGTCAGCTGCCACAGCGCATTGAGCAGGGTTTCATCCCAATTTCAGAATGCAACATTCCCAACCCTCACTCTGTTTTGATTTTAGATTTAATTCTTCAAAATAGGGATTTTCTTTGTGTTTGAATCATGCCCAAATCCCAAGAGGGAATCTAGATTCTACCACAATATCTAATATTTATTAGTAACTGTCTGCTTCTTGATCCTTAGTGAGGGATAGGCAAGATTTCATCTTAGATTTTTTAATTATAGATGCAGGTGTTGAAATAAAAATCTAGATGCTCTAAATCAGTGGCTACTTTGGATAGAAAAGATACCTGTTACACTTCTTGAGTAGCCTGTTTTCTTTATGTCTACTACCCAAGGTTGATGTAGAAGCTGTTAATAAATGTCACTAGGAAATGTCCTGAACACCACTTCAGAAGTACTTGATCCACATTTCATGTTTTGTGTTACCAAAACGCAGCATATCCAGTGGAAGACATGCTACTCCATCTGAGATATGCTTAAGATTACAGGATGAGTAGTTTCAAGAAGCAAATAACAAATAATTTAGTGTTCCTACCTAATGGTGTGTCAACCAAAATTGCATTGAACAGCTCAGTGGGGTTTGAGGCAATGCTGACTGCTTCCATTTGCTCAAAGCTCCCCAGTGGATGGCACTTGGGAACAAGTTCAGCTATGGGCCGCTGATGTAATGTGCCGGTTATTAAAAGAATTACGTTGTCAATCATATAGCTGTATCTGTATTTGAAAGAAAAAGTAAAATAAATTGATCTCTATAATGAATTTTACTTGGAAAAAAATACAAAAATACAAGATTTTTGAAAATTAGTAATAATACTAAAGTCAGAAATGACCACAGTACTTGCAGGTTTGTATGTTCACTCCGAATCAATGTCTCGTCAAAAACAAACAGAAGTTTTTAAGTAGCAAGTAGGTAACGCAGTACTAGTTTTAAACCCCATGACTGACTTGGATAAGAGAGACTTTTAAAGAAGGGGAAACTAAAATAGGAATATAATAAGCATAACAGCTGTGAAATGTAGATTTCCTATAACAAGTGACAATGAGTGTTATCAAAAAGTAAATCACCTGAGCTAGCAGCTTCTTTAGTTTGGGATTTTGTTATTTCATGCAGACCATCTGGACAGAGAAGAAGTGCATGGGAATGTGAGCACTAACACTGCAGAGTTCATGCAGATGGACCATTCTTAGGGCTTTCTTCTCAGTCAGCTTTAAACATCTTTCCGTGAGGAAACTAAGAACAGGTTCTCACAGATTTCTTCTTTATCGCTAAAAGTTTTCAGCTGAAGGTTTCTATCAGCTTCTTACTAGTTTTACTGTGAGAGAGGCTGATAAGAGTTTTGTCAGTGACTTGGAAATGGGAAAGCTATTCCTTTGGGATGCTTATAACAAGGATGCCAGTCTTCAGCTTGCGTTGTTGATTCAGAACACAGCTAGAGACATATAGGGATTAATATGATCTCACACAAAATCTGTAAGGGGGCTTGAGGATCTGGTGAAATGTAGTTCAATGATTTAATAATTGTGTTAAATATCTTGAACTAGTATCTCCATTATTAAAAAACCAACAGTGTGCAAAGTTTGTGCATACACATGTATACAGGTATGTCAGTGTGAGAAAAGCCCTGCCATAATTTTAATATTTTCACTTTCATTTCCCTGAAGCAAAATGTAAACATTGTATGCCTACAGGTCACAGCTGGCCTAGGGCAGTCTTTAAGATCCTGTTAATGTATTAGCCTAAAACTGGTCAACTACACTTGACCCTCCCCGAAAAAAAGATACTTTATTTTTTTGTTAAGATAAAAATACTCCTTGAAAGTAAGCTGAACAGTCTAGTGTTCTTGTTACAATATATTAAAAAGGTAATATCAAGGGGAGTAAACAGTTAGGTAAAATATCCTGCTGACATTTCACTAATCCATGTTGTTATTCTGTTATAAAGCAGATGCCTGTTCTTAAAGTTAAGCCATTCGTTTACAAGTTTTATCTGTTTATGATTGTATTGAGATCTCTTCATCTGGCATCAGACAGCACTTGTACTTTTAAAAAAAAAGCTACTTAGGTCTAAGTAACTTGCAATACGCAACATAAAGTCCTTCTGATTTTAATGTTCAAATGGTGTAAAAAGTATTGTAGGTGTGTGATGTGTTGTCTTTTCCCCCTTTAAAAAGAGTCTAGAACTTGCCACATGCCTAGGAATTAAATCACTGCCCTGTACATCATGAAATTGCTAATCTTGAATGAGTCACCCCCACAAACTTAAGTTTTGCAAGTTCTCTGACTTAAATGATGTTTGGAAATGGTAACTATTTTCCTCAATCTCTACCACTCCTCCTGCCACTGTACACAAAAAAAAATCTGCTTGTGTTCTTTAAAATAAGTAGTTGCAAAGACAACAGCTCGTCATATATATATATTTTCAGAACTTATATTAGCAAATAAAGTATATAAATGTTGCAGTATCAAAGTAATTTTTCTATTTTTGAAACCTAATAGAAATTCCAGTACAATGTATTTACATTGTTTTAACTTGTAACTGTGCTTTTTTTTGAGTCTGTGTGGTAAACTACATGATAATATTACTTACGTGATAAAATTCAGAAAAGTGGCAAGAGGTTCAAAGGCATGGTTTCTAAAGTAATGAAATTCCGTGAGTAGTTTTGCTTTCAGTTTATCATCGATGGTGGAAATAGTGAGAGGGCCAGTTTCGTTAGCCAAGAAGTTGCCATAGTCTGTAGTCTGTAGATGTAACTTCAGATCTGGAATTAGATTCGGGGGAGATCATGAGAAGAAACTGTCATTATATTGTCTACAAACCAAATTTAAAAAAAAACATTTAAAATATTAATTTCTAATATTGTATTTTCATATTAAATGTCTGATCATACTCTATTGAAAAGTTTTTGACATAGATTTAATATAGAGTAAATGCATAATTAATGCCAATTTGTACTGCCTTCTACGAGTAAGACTTACTGCATGCCACAGGAAAGTGCAAATAATTTATGCCTTTGTCAGAAGTTTCACCAGCAGCTTTCATTTCCAGCCACACCAGGCACAGTGTTAATTACTGCTGTACCTAGCCCCTTCCCAATCAGGTTTTGATTTCACTGATTTGCACCATTATATCTCAGTTGTTTTGTCTCCTGCGCTCCTATGGTCTGTTATGCATCAATAGGAATCATCCTTTAACTTTGTTAAGATCTTAATTTTTCATATGAAGCATTTAAACCTCAGGTAAGACTATAATCTTATGTTATCAGGCTGCCTGAAGAAGAGGAGAGAACACATCTTGCCTGGCTCAGATTCTGGGCTCCAAATGGCTTTGCAGTGGAGTACTTGAAAGGGCAGAGCTAGACTCTCTTAGCATTTCTGGTTTTGCTTTGTCTGATTTATGGCTGCGACTACCAGACCCTAAGAAGCTGTTCCAGAAACCTGGGTTATTGTGACATATTCTGTCTGAGCTCCCGACCCTGGTAACTGAGGAAAATGAGTTGATTAGACAACAAAGTTGAAAGAAGCGTTAGTAATATCTAAGAATTCCTTTCTCAAATTTCCTCTGCTAGCCATTTCCCACCATGAGGCAGAAGTAAGAATTTGAATCAGTTCTTAGTGTTCAAGGCAATCTAACATTTCCTTCTAGAAAAGCTCCTGCTATATTGCATAATTATGTTCAAATGCTATATTAAAACTACCGTAAATTATAGATTGGGATGATGTTATATGGTTTGGGCATTCATAATGATTAGATTTCCAGATAAAATTTGAAGTGATACTTAGTGAAAAGTACAGCAAGACTCCCACTGACTGAAATAAGGGTGTACCTGTAAGGGAAGTTAATATGCAGTTAGCAAGGTGTGCATTTATCAGTATAGTAGCTACCCTTTCCTATTTCCCCATGTGTATACTTTCTTAGTATGCATTAAGGTTGCCTACACTGAGACTTAAAGCAAAAGAACTAGCACATTGCGAATTCGAACTCCTACGCCTAGCACTCTAGCTTACTGAGATAGATAACCCACAGAGTTTTCTATGCATGTTGGCTGCCATTCGAGCTCATTTTAGCAATTACAGAAACATAGTATAATTTGGGTTGGAAGGCACCTTTAAAGGTCATCTAGTCCAACCCCTCTGCAATGAGCAGGGACATTTTTAACTAGATCAGGTTGCTCAGAGTCCCATCCAACCTGACCTTGAATGTTTCCAACCTCTCTGGGCAACCTGTTCCAGTGTTTCCCCACCTTCGTCATAAAAAATTTCTTCCTTATATCTAGTCTGAATCCACCCTTTTTTAGTTTAAAACCATTACCCCTTGTCCTATCACAGCAGGCCCTACTAAAAAGTCTGTCCCCATCTTTCTTATGAGCCCCCTTTAAGTATTCAAAGGCCACAATAAGGTCTCCCCAGAGCCTTCTCTTCTCCAGCCTAAACAACCCCAACTCTCTCAGCTTTTCCTCATAGGAGAGGTGTTCCATGCCTCTGATCATTTTTGTGGCCCTCTGGATCCGCTCCAATGGGTCCATGTCTTTCCTGTACTGAAGACTCCAAAGCTGGATGCAGTACTCCAGGTGGGGTCTCACCAGAGCAGAGGGGCAGAATCACCTCCCTTGACCTGCTGGCCATGCTTCTTTTGATGCAGCCCAGGATACAGTTGGCTTTCTGGGCTGTGAGCGCACATTGTCAACTTATGTCCAGCTTTTCATCCACCAGTACCCCCAAGTCCTTCTCCAGAGGGCTGCTCTCAATCCCTTCATCCCCCAGCCTGTACTGATACTGGGGGTTGCCCCAACCCATATGCAGGACTTTGCACTTGGCCTTGCTGAACCTTATGACGTTCACATGGGCCCACTTCTCGAGCTTGTCCAGGTCCCTCTGAATGGCATCCTGTTCCTCAGGTGTGCCAACCACACCACTCAGCTTGGTGGTGTCTGCAAACTTGCTGAGGGTGTGCTCAATCCCACTGTCTATGTCGTTGATGAAGATATTAAACAGTACTGGTCCCCGTACAGACTCCTGAGGGACAGCACTTGTCACTGATCTCCATCTGGACATTGACCACTACTCTCTGGATGCAACCATCCAGCCAATTCCTTGTCCACAGAATGGTCCATCCGTCAAGTCCATATCAGATCACATCAACACACTATTAGATAGGATGGCCTTACTCAGCTAGCACTCTGGAACTGTTAGCATTTCTCCAGATCTTCCTGCAATAGACTGAACTTATGCTACCAGCCTAAACTAACTGCTTCTTAAAATTATGTAGGTGATCACAAAACTGTTGACAAAAGAAGGCAGAGGTAATTGGTCTTTCAATGGTCAGAGCCAGATACTAGGAAATAGTCATAGTTTCAGTACAGGCTTCCATGTAGGAAGAAGAAAGAGAATCCAAATATGAAAAAAGAAAACCACTTCATTCAAGAAAGAGAGAAAGGTAAGCAAGATTAAGAGATAAATAAAAATGCAGAATTATGCCCAGAAATTAGTCTAAATATGTGAGATCAACTTTTAAAAAAATCACTAATTTTTCCATATCACATCTACATTTCCTGTGAAAACTGATCATTTTTACTTTCTCTTTTTATTGCAAAGAAGGTAAAAATACTTGGCATATGGTGGGATTAGATAATACTACCTCATTACAAGCAGAGAGCTGAATTCCAGCTTTCCTCAATTCCTTTTCAGGTGAACCACTGATATCTACATTGATATCACTACCTCACACTCTGTAAATGCATTTCAAACACAGTGGTTTTCAGGGGTTTAACACCTAAAGCAGATTGCAAAACCCAAATATCAGCCCAAGTACTGAGCATTCTGAAGTGTGTTTAACATCATCATGGGATGAACAGAAACGAAAACCACTGATTAAGAGTAGTTTAATAAGGCTGTTACCTTCCTCAGGTTTCTGATTGACTGAGTGGTTTCAGAAACCATGCCCTAATGTAAGGTATGAAAAATATTAGCTAGAACACATTAAATAGCCCCACCTGGCTCTCAGAAGCTATGGAGCAAATACTATGCCCAGGAATATTGGATTTATGATCCTGTCAGTTCCACAGCCTGCTTTATAGAAGTATTTCTTCTAAATGATTTAATAAATGCCAGCATGCATACTGTATGTAAGGAATAATATTTAACCCTGTCTCATGGCCTTGGTCAAAACAATTGAGAAAGTAGTCATCCACAAGCTCCAATACCATATAATATCAGTCAGGAATGCCATAATCAGAGTTCACACCATGACAAAGTTCAGTGCAGCAAAGACGGCTCTGTTGGCCTTAAATTATAGTATTCTCTTTGCTGTTGGCGTAAGTAAGACCTGGGGACTAACACAGTTAACGTGTACTAGTAACATGACCTGATGATCTGGCAAGAGTAGATGGTTGAGCATTACAGGGACCTCAGACATTCCTGTTCACCGGAACTTTTTAGTGATGGTAGCTGCTCCTTTTCTCAGGGGCTCTTGGAGACCTACACAAGACCCTGAGCTTTTTCAGCATGTCCACAAGGTCCCTAGGAAAGAAAATTCCTGTATTTCAGCTGTCAGTGTTATTGCCATCCATCTGCATCATGTATTTCCTCATTCAATTATATGCAGGAAAATCATTATGTAGGAAATGTATGACTTTAAATAATGTGATTTTAAATCACATGATCTTACTCACAGTTGAACAGCAACCAAACACAACAGTAAGTCTAAAGGGAATTATGCACAGAGGGATACTAGTTTAAGACAAATGCAGTTAAGACAGGAATGGTGCTGATCAGAGAGTATTGCAAGAACTTGAACAAAGCGTTAAACTGGTCTCTCCATATCAAGCACATGGTGTCTTGTCTGACTCCTCACTTTGCTAGCCCACTACCCCCAGTTTTCAGTTACACTGTTATTTCAGCCGCTGTGTGCTGGTGTGTCCTTGCTCTGGCAAGTTAAGTGAACTTACTTCAGTGATGTTCGTGGGACCAGAGCTGGGCTGCTTGTCCTTCTGTGACCTAGTCTTCCTTCTAAAGAGCAGTAGTCTTTCCATCACACAAGGAAGCAAGGAAAGAATAAAGCACTGAACTTAATCCCCTCCCCCCCCCCCATTTTCTACTTCAAAGACTGTCAGCAGGGTTCTTCTGGGGATCCCATTCCCCAAAACAGATGATGACATAGGGCCAAACTAGTAGCACGCCATGTTGCAGAGGTTTCAGCCAGTCTTGCAGCCCACAAGGTAGCTCCATGGAAATTATAATAATTCAAACAAGCCCAAAAGGATGTCTAAGTTAAGCTGAAGGCCTCTTCTCTCTGTGTGGCCCTGAACTGAGAGGACACAGTGATATCATTAAGTCAAATAGCATCCTCCTTTTTTTCTTTCCCTCTCACTGTAATACTTACTCTGTGATTACCAAGCAGATGTAAAGCACTAACCTACAGGTTTTCTTGTGGTTCTTCTGTACTGACATTATGGTTTCCCCTCTAGAGATATCAAAACCACTTTGAAATTAAAAGATCTTTTTGATTCTATTTATGGGTTACTTGGGGTGGTTTTGATTTTTTTTTCTGCTTGTTTGTTTTAGCATATTTATAATATTTGTAACTTAGGCCAGTTTTTGTGGTGTGGTGCTATGCCACAGAATGCAGAATAGGGTGAATTTATTACCTTTTAATGTGAAGACATGAACAGAAGGCACTATCGGACAAGTACAATAGTACTACAGTACAGATCCACATGCTGGGTCTTTTAATTGGAAACAAAATACAATGGAGCATAAAGCTCCATTTTTTACTTTACAGGTAAGGGTCTGTGGTTTTGATGCACTGTACGCTTGTGGTGCAAGTTCAATATTACAGCATCCTATATGTGCAGAGAGATAAGTGTATTTAGCCTCATGTGCAAATCCAATACTTCTCATATTTTCATTATAAATAATTCATTTGGTAGATAACTGGTGGGAATCTGTTAGCTGTCTAAAAGAAGCAGAAAAAGTTACAATGGAGAAAGAGATGTAGCCGAATAGAGAAAAAAGGGAAGTGCTGGTGGGTAGTAGAGATGTGCTTGTAGGCAGGTTGATGAATGTTGCTGCTTCTGTCACTGAAATAATTTGCATTCTAAAACTGAATGAACATTAGAAAGAAGAAGGTTCAAAAATAAAAAAGTCACTGTTCTTTCTACTATAAATCTTACTTTGAAAAGGATTTTATTGTGAGCTGTCCATCTGTTGCATGCCCTTAATAATATTCAAGGTGTTAATGTTGAATAATGTCAGAAAAGTTTGAAAACTACTTCCTGGTTGTAAAAAAACTTTCTTGTAGCATGACTTCAAATTTAGATAGCTTTTCTTAACCATTCTTAACACGAACAAGTATTCTTCTGGGAAGGATGAGGGAAATCCTTTTTTCTTGTATGTTTTAAAAAATATTTAAACCTGTATATTTTCATCTTATTCAGAAGTAACCAGGATTTTATGTTTGGGGTTTTTTTCTTCACGGAGCCTTTGATGACACCATTTATTGAGCTTCTCTGAAGAGACAAATGGAATAAGAGCAAGGTTTAATAATTCCATCATTCTGTACTTTGTGTCTTTTATAGATGTTTGAAGCTCTATTAGCTTTTTCTGAACTCTGTATATTCATGGAGCAGGACTTTTGACTTAAACAATTAAATACAATATCAAGAGTGTCTGTAGAGTCTTTAAGTTGCATAGATCACAAATGCTAGTACAAATAGGCTACAAAAACTGTTGATTTTGTCCAGCTGACATAAGGAATAGATTTCACTTCTCAAAGTGTATATATGTGTTCTGTGTGTCTAAACTGCCATTGTATGAAATGGAGAGCTGATAGAGCTCTCCATCTTATCAGCTGAAGTAGGTACCTGCACTTGGTCAGTTGAATAGTCTCTAGATCCCATTTGCTGTATTGACAGTCTCTTTAACCATGAGAGGAACTTTATCTTGCTGACAGGTAAATACCAATATGTATCTGTTTAAATGTAGTTGTTTTAAACTGCAAGATGAATGGCAAGCAACCTTCCCAGGCTTATGTTGTTACTATATTAATAGTTTAGACAGCCTCAAAACTCCACTGTATATGGGAATTATCAGGTTCTGCACTTCTCATTTCCCCAAATCTATTACTGCATACAGAAAGCAACCGATGCTTAAAACAGAGCAAGCTTATTATTTCTCCTTGTTCCTTTTTCAAATTAATCTATTATACTGCATTTTATAGAAATTATTTCAGTGTGCAGTTATAGCTTTTATTTTGCAGTCAGGGAAAGAAACTTTATGTTCCTTTAGAAAGGTGATATTTTTTCGGTTGCGTTTTTTTTCCTGCCAAGTGTCTAGAGGTATATCATATGATTCTTTGTATAAGTCTGTCTTCATCAGGCTGTGACCAGTCTTGGCCACAGAAAGCTGTTTTGGAAACTAGTGTGTGTTCTCTTTTTTGCTGTGGCAAAGTCACCTTGAAAAATGCCCTTTTTTTTTTTTTTTTTTTTTTTTTTTTTTTTTTAAAGCTTGAGAATAGTTCAGTTTTATCTTTGTGAAGTCTAGTTTTCTCTTCCTGGTAAGTAAAATGTCCCCCACTGTCATAAAACTCATGAAGTAATGAAGTACTAAAATTATATCTTTTATAGAGAAACTCGGAGCCAAATGGTAAGTTTTTAATAAGATTTTGGGAACTATTTTATCCAGCTGAAATGGTATGAAACTTCTACACTTGAACAGTTCTGTAGCATGGTTAAAATCTGTGAGAAAGTTACCAATCTCCATAGGAACTCTATGGATGAGATTTCCAAATCTTATCAGTAAACTAGAAAATCCCATCATCTGGATTGCTTTGCAAATCAGTCTGTAAAATCCTAGGGTAATTTCTATGGAAAGCTATTAACTTAAATATGAGAACAGTTCTTCAAAGGACATTCAGGGTTATCTCTGGTTTTTAAGATAAGCTCTCAGTACTTCAGTCTTTTACCTTCCCTTCTTCAAAGGTCTAAGCAACAGTATTTCTTCCTAAATAAAATAAACCAGCAGACTTACCTTCTAGTGTCTCACACTGTGCTAAATTGACATAGTCCGCACTTGTCAAGATCCCAGCTTTGAACCCTCGGACCAGACCCTCCAAGTAGCCATGGTCCACATTGAAGTAAAACTCTGAGTATCCTGGCATGGAGAAAAGGAGATTTAGTCTCTCCGCTGGATATTTGATGGTACTGAGTATCTGCCACCAACTGTTTTCCTCCTCTTTGGAAGAGGTGACAAATAGTCGCTGATTTCCTGCCAGCCTATGATTGTGTTCTACCAACTGGTTTCTTCCTGTTTCTTGCTCCTACTGTAGTTCCAGTATAGTTCATGCTTACACAACAGCCAGCCAGCAAATCCAACCTCCTGCCAGAGTCAGAAAATGAACCTATTATTGTTGAAAGAGAAGCCAAAAAGGAAGTATAAGATTTAACCATTCCTTACAAGAGTGCTCTGCTCTGTACTGATTGGAGAATGATAAAGTATATTACAATGCTTGATAGCATTTTCGCATTTCTTAAATGTATTATAAACAGGAAGTTATCTGTGAATACCTATTTCTGCACTAAAATGGTGGGCTGTGGTAGAAAATAGCCTATTCAAGGAACTTAGGCGGGGTTTTAATGTCTCTGTATACCTTTTGGTTTTGAACATTTTTGATTGCTGGAAATTTTCTGCTGCTCATCTCTATCAATAAATGTATATATGAGTTACAAGATCCTTCTAATAATTACAGTGAACATTAGGTCATGCCCATAGGTGAAATGTCTTTGAAGGGTTTGACTTTCATTAGCCTTTAAAATGAGTATCCAGAACTGACCTCAAAACTATAGTTTGTCCAAGTTCCAGTCAAAATACTCTGGTTATATTCATTAAGATGTGGAAATAACTCATATTTTTCCTCCTACAAAATAAAGATTATAAAAATAGGAATCTTGATTTCAATAATGCAAATTTAGAGCCTTTTTAGACTTCCTGATTTTGATTCAGTTTAAACTCAAAACTGCTAAATCTGTCAGTGACTTTTATACTGAACTAAGTCTGCCACCTTTCAGATTGAGATGCCCCAGAGCTGATGGTTCAAAATGGATATGCTTGTGTGTCTTGCTCCTGGCACAGCAAGGTTTTGCAGGCCATACAATGAGGGACAAGGTGCCTGGGTGTTTGCTGCCCAAGCAGCCACCTCCTCTAAGAAGGTCACTAGCTAGCTGGCTTCTTGGCTGCCTGGCCAGGAGCCTCCAATGGGCAAGAAGTGGCCACGAGCCACCTGGCAGGCCAGGCTGAGTCAGGGCAGTAATACTGCTGCACCTTGAGGATCAAATTAAAATTGTCTTGGGCTGGTTATTACCATGCCTGTAACCAACTGCAGGGGAAATAATGACAGCATTTAGACATTTAAACAAATCACATCCTCGGATATGCAAACTGTAATTAGTTGAGAGTTCAAATGGTGCCTAGAGTTTTGAATTTTGCTCCTTGTAAATTAGGCTTACAGTTTTAAGTTGGCCAGTCCTTAGCATTGCAAAGTTAACCCAACTAAAGAAAAGTGAGACAGATTAGGCCTATTAGACAACAGAAATAAAACAGCTCCCTCCCACACAATTTGTTTTTGTCTCCCAAGTTTGCATGCCAGCAGTGCTCAGAACCATTTCGTGCAAGAAGTTGTCAGAAGTTTGTTGATGATGTTTCAAAAGCCAGGGAGATTTTTCAGGATACAGACCACTGTCAGTGCTTCCTATTGACACATGAAGATAACCACATTTTAACTTAAACCTGCTTTTTTTGTTGTTGTTGTTGCCATCATTGTTCTAGTGTGTTTTGCTCGACGGACTCTGATATTAATTTTTTTCAAGGAAAAGAAACAAGGAGAGGTAATAATAGGAGGGACTCATTATTGTGTACACTAAGAGCAATGTTTGTTTTTAACCCACGTATCTCTTAAGTATGTGTTACATAAACAAGTAATGTCTCGCAGCAGCTGAATTCAGGCCTCCCCCAGCTGCAATCACAGCATATCAGAATGTGGCACATATCCAGCTGGTGGCAGTCCAAGGTTACGCTGCCGACGAGCTTCTAAAACTTCAGAGAGCAGAGCCAGTGCAGAAATGGCTTTGCAATAGATCCTAAATTTAGTAAGGTGCAGGGTCATGTGAATACTGCCTGGCAGGTGCAAATTCCACTGGTGATCCTCCAGTGAGAAAGTGCTACCATGGGATCCATAAATACTATCAGGACCATTACTTGAAAAGTAATCACTCAGCAAAGTCATTTCATGAAATCTGTGTAATTTTGAATGATTTCAGGAAATTGCAAAATCAGGCTAAAGTCTTGAGTGATTTTATCTACTAAGGGATAAGGTGTCAGATGATATGATCCAGGCTAATAGACTGCATTCAACAACATCAGAAAATGTTCAGTTCTGTGATTTTTGTTACAAGAAAAATTGATGAAAGGAGACAGCTTTAGCAGCAATTTAGATGTGATGATATATATAGTTAGCTAATGTACTAAATTTTTATGTGAAAATATATATGTTCAGTATCTATTCTTGTAATCCATCAATATCATGTTCTATATCTATTGTTCTAATTTCTTATGAGTGGCTAGTACCATATGATTTCTTTAACATTTTGTAGTGAGTACATTTTTATTAAAAAAGTCTCATTCTTTATGTTAATGAATTTATTTATTTAGAGCTGTGAATTGGTTTTAGCAAATTACCATGTGAGAAAATACGATACTCTCACCTGTTAAGTTTGTGGAGTGCAAAGGTTGAGATATTTTTAAAAGAATTTTTTAGCAGTGAGCTAAACAAATACTGACAGCGTGTTTGGGAGGAGAAGTTAATTCAGGTTAAGTAGAATTAGCAACACAAAACTGTTCAGATCTAAGGGAAGAATTTAACCTTCGATACTGAAAGTTTTTGAGAAACTGTGAAACAAACTGCATATATTATTTAACCACAAGAGGTCATCATAGCACTGCTGCAAACTGCTTTTTTTCTTTTTTCTTTTTTTTTTTTTTTTTTCCACCTCCACTGAAAGAAAGAAACATGAAAAAAGTCCTGGGTTTTTTAATTTTTTTTTTCAGCTAATCTAAAGTTAACAATAAAACACACATATACTGATTATTTACTCAGAAGTGACACATATAACATTTCCATTTGACCTGTATTTTTAGTATACCCACAGATTTTTCTCTCAGCTTCCTCTTTTTTTCTTTTTTTTTTTAAATAGTGTTGACAGCTCCTAGCCACGAGATTAATACTGAAGAACAAATGACAAAGAATCAGCATAAGACTGAGTAAGTGGTGTTATATCAGTGGAATATTGACTAATTCACATGAATTCAAAGTTTCTCTTTTTTCATTAGAAGTACTTAAAGATGCTACTGTTTTCCTCTTGGAATCTCATGTAGAAGTCTATTTATAACAGCTTTAGCCATGCAGATCTCTGCTTAAATTGTGGTTTTGCTTTCCAGAAACGAAATTAACTCAAGTCTTGACTGTGCAATTGCTTACACAAATAATTAACACTATGTGTGCGGGATTCACTGTTATCAGTATATAGTGCTGCTTCAACATGTGGGTGAAACAGATTTCTTCCTTTGTGTGTGTATTGACTGTTTTTGTTTAGATGTGGGAGATTTTTGACCTAACAATGGCTCTGTAGTTTCTACCCTGTTAGTGGAAAATGCACCTCCCTTAGTTGTAAATAAGAAGTGTTTCTAAAAACATAACCTATTCTTTCAGCTGTTTCCCTCCCCCCCAAAAATGAATTTTTTTTTATATCAGCTAGGTAAAAATTATAAGCTGTGCACTATTCAAACTATTTTAATTTTCTAATGCAACTTAATAGTATCTAAACTGATTTAGAGACTTTTGGAATGCAGTGTTTCCAGTGTGGTTTCTTGTTACGTATCTTTGCACTGGCATTGAAATGCAATTACATCAAAACTCCTTAAACTTTGTAAATTCTTGAATGTTCTGCTGTAAATTTCTGATGAGTGTGACCCATTCCTAAAAATCCTTCCAAAGTACAATCTGTTGAAATCCCTCATTTTCTGAAATAATAGTAGGACAATTCTGATTGAAATATGTAAACTGAGATTCAGCCTTTCTGAGGTGTTGAGTACCTACAACTTTTGTAAGATGAATATCAAACACAATAAAATACTGCATGGACTCTAGCACTTTAAGTAGCTAAAAGCATGCTAGCATAGGTAGCAGAAGTTTAGCTCAACTACAGCTAACACAATTATGTTTGTCCCAGTTTCTGAGCGTTGCTGAACTGCTCTCAGCAATGAAGAAACAGCCCAAAAAAATAAAATATATGAAATAAAATATTATATTTTCATAAAATATATGAAAATTGAGAATAATAGACTATACCTGTATAGACACAATCCAGCTACCATGCTTTCTAGCTATTTTTAAAACATGACAAAGGTGCATTCCCATGCAGATCTTATTGATAGCTAAGCCCTCTTGTGCCATCAAAAATATTGTACCTAGCTGACACACCAAGTGCTAACCCACACCCCAGCCAATTTACACTGTGCTGAGAGTCTTCACAGCAATTATGCACCCTCACCTTTCATATCACTTGATTAGCTTTTGATTGAATTTACATAAAATACATCTTTTACTCCTGTTCCTTGTTAGAACCCTTGATATTGGATTCACAAACATCACTCACTGATGTTATAAAATATCAGAGCTTCCTTTTTGCCCTCCCTTGCTTTCAAAAGATAATCTGGCAGCTTTGTAGGTCAGTAAGCCTTTTGGTTTTTTGGTCTTTGTTCAAGGAATTACATGCTAATGTAATAAGAAGGATTTTATCAGAGGCTTAAAGTGGTAAGTCTGTGGAAAGAAGTCAGGAGAAAATCATTATCGGTAGTTGTAAACCTAGCAAAAAGCATGTTTCAGAGAATTAAGAAAGCTCTGGAATGCTTTCTGAAGTGAAGCTCGAATTTTACAAAATGTGTACGCTCACAAAATTGGGCTACTTTGGTGTGAATAATTGGTACTTTGGGGCACTGATATTCACATGAACTTGGCAGCCTTCTGCTCAGGACTCAAGTTCTGGCTAATTCTAATGAGGATGGCAAGAATTCGGATTCTGTGTTTGTCTTTAAGGCCCTTAAGACTTTCTCTGCACAGTGTGAGTTCTTTTTTCTGTTCTCTTAATTTTTAGCCCTCTTCTTGAGAAGTTTTTATGCAGGTGAGCACCCTTTTTTCTTCTTCATGGATCAGTTATTCATTAACTGTAATAAAATTCACAATTAACAGGTAGTATCTTTAGTTTCCTTAAGGTATCATGAAGGTTTTATCCTTGATACATCCTGAAAACAAAATAAGGATGATAAAACCTTGAGATAAAAAGTACAGACAACTCAATATGAACTGCAAGTGGTTCATTAGTTCCCCACATTTACAGTTCATTGCTGTGCCAAATCCCACACTGTGAGAACCATAACTTGAATGGTTTCCTTGTCATCATATCAATTTCTAACACAGGTGCAAATTCTGACAGCTTTTTTTGCTGATAGACCAATTGGCCATTAATATCTCTTTTTTGACTGTCAACTTGCCTACCTCAGAAAACAGCCAGAAGATGTACATGACTGCAAAATGTAGCATTCTGCTAACATGACATTAAGTTGATTATAGATAACAGAAGGATCCTTTATTCCTTGCTTTATAAACATCGCAGTTAAGCACTCTGAAGCAATGAACATGACGGTGAGTGTATTGGTGTTACCCTGTGTATCATACCAGCGTATCTGCTAGCTGTCTTTTTATGGCAGATAATTGCAGACCTCATAGGAAGACAAAATGTAATTGACAAAACAGATTTTACAGTACTTTGAAATTGTAGTTCCTTGAAGGGTAGAGTTGCAAAATATTAACTGGATATAATTTTATACATTAAATCCAACAAATCTCGTTTCAGATAAAGTAGTAAGAGGTATTGTCAAAATTCAAGTATAAACATTGAACATATGGACAATTACTTTTAGTGACATAACAGCCTTTGGTGTTTCTGAGTTCCTTCAGTTTTAAATATTGATATAAGGAATTTACTAAATGCAGAACATTCTTATTGTTATTATGATTTGGTTTTTTTCCTTTTGCTAGGTGCCACCACCACCTATCTAAATTCTTATTCTTGAAAATGGATTCCAGAAAACAACATAAAAACTCAAATTATAATATGGATTGGATCTGATTATGACTTGAGAGAAAAGCTGTAAGTGTGAAACCTATTAAATATTCAGATCCAGAATGGAAGAGAGTAAAATTAGAAGCATTAAATTCTTACTTTCAGATGTCTTCATATTATGCTGTCACATTAAACTTGGTTTCCAATCTACTGGAGTGTAACATGTTCCTAACTACATTGGGACCTTTTTAAATAATTAGTAAATGGGAAAGAGCAGTTACACATTTGAGACATTGAAGAGAGACCTCCTATTATTTCCTCCCTCATGAAATCTAGATCGTTGCACCAGTTCTCACAGCATTTTGTTACTTTATGTTCTACAAATATTATGTACAATGCATCATGTAGAAATAGTAATGTGGACAAATGCAAGATGAGTCTCTTCATATGGGTTAACAAGGGCTGCAATTTAACATGTGAAATCCAAAAAAACCTTCCATTAATAGGAGGTTCTAGATAGAGTCCAAAATGAATGGTTGGTTAGTGTTGGTTTTGGGTGTGGGGGGTTTTTTTGCATTTTCAGTATGTTATTCGATACAGAACAAACAACACAATAATTAATTTGCAAATCAACCAGCCCTTCCTGACCTGACTGGAAAGGGAGCACCTGGAGAAGAGGAAAAATGTCTTTCTGGAGGGCATGGTTTTCTAATATTTTAGCTCTGTTGACTTCCCTACTGCTTGATAAATGAATATGATATGGAAGTGTATTGCTGACAATAAAGCACAATTTAAGAAAATTGATATGGGGAAGAAGCCGTTGAAAGTGATGGCTTTTACTGAAAATTGTGAGGATAACTTGACTAGGGTTCAGAAAGGGAGATAGCGTAACAAAGAACGGAAAGATCATTAAAAATTCTCAAGAACAACTGAAAGAATAAGATAGAAAACTAGATGAATAGTAGGGATTAGAGAGTATTCATTGTAAGAGGAAGCAACCAGGGATGGGATGGACACTGGGATGACATCAGTTATTTGGGGTGGAGGACATCTCCTACATTCTATTTCTTGTAATCTTCATTACAGTTCAATTTTCCATTTATGACTTCTATCTCAAAAGATTATGTATAAAGTCTTACACCTGAGATATACTGCAAAATCAGAATTCTATTTCAACAGGGGGATGATCAGAATTTAACTCGAGGATGAATATGTTTTGGGGGTCTACATGAATTGGGTAGATTCAATTGTTCAGCTTCAGGCTTGAAGCCTGATGCGTTACAATTTTTTCACTAGATGGAGCAATAGTATCCTTCTTAAAACACTAGGCCTTCACTGAAATGCTGTGCCGGGAACTTCAAATACGCAAGGATTTTCTGAGGTAAATCAGTATATATTGTAAATGGGGCATTTAAACTTGGGAATATATTTTTATTAAATTTGAATATTTATTTTCAATTTCTGATAAGCATTTTGCTAGCTCTGATACCTCTTAAGAATTATTAAACTGTAGAATTAGTAATTTTAGTTCTTTTTTATCCTCATCTTCATGAATGTTATATAACTGATGGGAAAAGTAACATAGAAAACAGTCCAGATAATAATTTCGTATTTATAGCTTTTTATGTTTAATGCATGTAATAAGAAAGAAAAACAAATTCTGGCTCATTTTGTACATAAAAACTTGTCTAGTTACAATTCTCAAAAATGCCATTTCATATAAACGCAGATTTTTGCAATTGTTTCTTTACTTTTTATGTTGAAACCTCTTTTCAAGGTAGATTACTTTAAATGATAGTGATACTTAAATTAAGAAATAAATTAAGAAGCCTTTCATTCACAGTCTATCTTCCCAAGATTTTTAATTCAATAAATATTGGTGGTAAGGTTTAGAATTTTTCAAGATATGGCATTTATGTCAAAGAGATCATTCTCTTGATATCTGCATGAGTAATTATTCTTTATCAAAAGTTTAATTAATCTTTTCTACAGGACTGTTTTCAGAAGAAAGATGATAATATTATTTTACAAGATAATGTCAAAGAGATAGATTTTTAATTTTTATTCAGTTCTCAATGGTATTTATTTCACATTTTAAACCATACATTTCAGTTCACAGCTCGATTTGCTCCTGTTATGTTATCCCAGTTCTTTGGTTTCAGGCCTAGAAAGTAATGATAGAATCATAGAATCATTTAGTTTAGAAAAGGCCTTCAAGATCATCGAGTGCAACCATCAACAATGTCCATGAAACCATGTTCTGAAGTGCCTTGTCTACGTGCTTTTTGAACACCTCCAGGGATGGTGACACCACTTCCCTGGGCAGCCTGTTCCAATGTCTGACAACCCTTTCAGTAAAGAAATTTTTCCTAATTTCCAATCTAAACGTCCCCTGGCAAAACTTGAGGCCATTTCCTCTCATCCTACCACTAGTTACTTGATAGAAGAGACCAGTACCCACCTCACTACAACCCCCTTTCTGGTAGTTGTAGAGAGCGATAAGGTCTCCCCTCAGCCTCCTTTTCTCCAGACTGAACAACTACAGCTCCCTCAGCCACTCCTCATAAGACTTGTGCTCCAGGCCCCTCACCAACTTGGTTGCCCTTCTCTGGACACACTCCAGCAACTCAGTGTCTTTCCTGTAGTGAGGGGCCCAAAACTGAACACAGGACTCGAGGTGCGGCCTCATCAGTGCCCAGTACAGGGGAACAATCACCTCCCTGCTCCTGCTGGCCACACTATTTCTGATGCAGGCCAGGATGCCGTTGGCCTTCTTGGCCACCTGGGCACACTGCCGGCTCATATTCAGCCGGCTGGCAACCAACACCCCCAGGTCTTTTTCGGCCGGGCAGCTTTCCAGCCACTCTGCCCCAAGCCTGTAGCGCTGCTTGGGGTTGTTGTGACCCAAGTGCAGGACCCGGCACTTGGCCTTGTTGAGCCTCATACAGTTGGCCTCGGCCCATCGATCCAGCCTGTCCAGATCCCTCTGTGGAGCCTTCCTACCCTCGAGCAGATCAGCCCCCCCTCCCAAGTTGGTGTCATCTGCAAACTTGCTGAGGGTGCACTCGATCCCCTCGTCCAGATCATTGATAAAGATATTAAACAGAACCAGCCCAAATACTGAGCCCTGGGGAACACCACTTGTGACCCGCTGCCAGCTGGATTTAACTCCATTCACCACAACCCTCTGGGCTCATCCAGCCAGCCAGTTTTTCACCCAGCAAAGAGTACACTTGTCTAATACCTGAACGTGTGTTGTTCTGATGATTTATGAAATGCCTGTGACTTGTCAATTTTGCATTTGGTCGGTGTCTGATGTTTTTTGAAAGAGCAATTGGTTACAGTAACAGCCAGAATTAATTTATAAAATTGAATCAATATATCAGATATTGATTCGCACCAAGGAAGGTATTTAGTCTGACAATGCATTTGTTTACTTCATTTCCTACACATGTAGCAGAATTAAAATGGTGTTTGTTTAATTATATAAAAGGATTAAAAAATAAATAACCATCTCATACAATAAAGACAGCTTAGGACTGCTGCTGGAAAGGCTGATAAAATAAATCCTAAATTTAGAAAGAAAGCACATAGAAATTATATTCTGTTACATTTTAATAAGTGCCTTACTAGCTGTGTAAGCACTTTTGTTCATAGATTGCTCTCGCTCTGACAGACTGGAATCTCATTCATGAATTAATCTCAGTCTTCAGTAAAATGGCAGAGTTGGTTTTAAACAATTACTGTGTATTTTTGAAATTTGGACATAGACTTCTTTGAGCCCCTTTATTCATTCCTGGTTAAACAAAACTATACGTCAGCACTCTGCAGCACTATGGGTGACTGAGCTGCCAGAGCACACCATCGTAAGGACTTAAACTCTAGAAGAAATGCAAGTACTATTCAGGATAAAAGTTCTTAATATCGCATTTTCCTACAAACCCAAATAAGCACATAAATCATGGGAGAGGTTATTTCAGGACAGTGATTTCATTTTTATCTTTTCCAGTAGAGAGTCATATACTTCAGTCAAAAAATGCAAAAATATTTAATAGTAATAGGAATGCAAGTGCAGTAAATAATCTTGCATTGCCTCCTTTACTGAAAAATAGATGCTAAACCTTCTTAAATGCCAGGGCCTGATTATCCATATGTAGAGGGATCCATGGGACAGGTGGGAGACAATACAAAAAATTTTTACCCCATTACTTGGGCAGTTAGTATCTGATTTAGCATTAAAAAGTACAAACTTGGATTTCTGTGGCTCCAATGCCAGGAATTTTGAATGAAACATCGAGAAGTTTTGCATCTCTGACCCTCTTAATCCCAGACCCAGTGTGTCAGAAGACAAGGTATAATGAGTTATCAGACTTTTCACTGCCTTATGGACAGGACGAATGTCAGCAAACAGATCAGAGTTCTGTCTGAATTCAAGTAGAGAAAGAAACTGTGAAACTTAAAGGTATTTGTTTCTTTTTAAATATCATAATTTTCTTACTTAAATGAGTAATGTAGCTGATGTTGTCACAACAGTAATTTGTAATAAATATGTATGAAAATCTTAAAATACTTTGAGAGTAAAGGATCTGGTCCACAATACAAATAACCAGCACATTCCTGCCTGCATATATAAAAGCAGATCCCCCAAATTCAGACTTTAAACTTTATAACAAAATGTGATTATTTTATGCAAACAGTCATAGAAGACAGGTAAAGAACTTGTTTAAAAATAATACTGTGAAATGCCTGGTTAATTCACTAATCTCCATGTGCTCTATATATTCTCTTGAGTAAATTACATTTACAGTTCCTTGCCTTTGCTATTATGAACAAAAGCAAAATACAGAGAAGGTTTAAACTGGTACTGTACATATGGTCTTTTCACTCTGATTGGTACATGTGTGAACAAATGATTAGATAAGGAAAGAACTCCAATCATAGAGAAGATAATTTACTGGAAAAATAGTTAGGTTGGCCTTCTCACAGTAAAAATTGCTTCAACTTATACTTCTCTACATCTTCTGCTACTGCAATTTCAGTTAAATCTACCGATTCCCAAGGAGTCACATAGAGTGCATAAATATGAAACAAGTATAACAAAAAGGTTCTGCTGAACAGCAGCTGGTTATTGTCTTGAATTTAAAATTAAATTCATAGAAAATATGTAATTTTTCAGCATAGTTTGATAAGTGATATATTAATTAGGTACATTAATTTTGCTACTAGATTTTTTATTTAAGTAATTTGATTTGACTATGACCCAGAGAATTTCCAAGTGTTATTCACAAGATGATGTTTCTCAATGATTTTAAAATATTCATGACTATAAAGCAAGACAGCATGCCAGAAATTACCATGATTAGTTTTCAAATTATTGTAATTTTCACTTTTTGGGGTTTTTTTGTTTGTTTGTTTGTTTTTAAAAAAGTCATGTTTTCCTTCCTCTTCCTTCCCTTATCCTGCAAAGCAAATAAATCTTCTTAAATACATGTTGCTTCAGTACTTTTCTGCTCAGTTCATATTCTCTGGCAGGCATCTGTTCACTGATTTTCTTCTAATTCATGATGCTATGCATTAATCCCTGCAAGGATTCTGCAGAGCTGTCTTTCTTTTCCTGCAATAGTTATATCACATCTGAGTGAGTTTATAATTGTCTTCATTTTTAAAGGTTCTTAAACAGAAGGGAATTTGTCCCACTTTGTCTGGCTTGTGTAGTGTCTGCTCGTACCTGCCAAAGACATTAGTCCTGTTCATTTTTAAGTGAGTGTCCATGGACATAACGATGCAGATTGGCCTCCCTGCCAGTTCATTGTCTTCTTAACTTAGATTCAGTTTGAAATTCCCAGTGTTAGCTGTAAGTCAGAAGGCAAGTTAACAGAATATCCTTAAATATAAAAATATTTCTTTGTGCTTGGACTAAAATTCTGGGTAGTTTTTGCTGCACATTTGAGGTTTTAGATCCAATTCACCTGCTGGCAGACCCTTTAAAAGCTAAGTTTTTCTCCTACAATTTTTTACAAATGACAACTGTTAAGCAATGTACAATTAAAATTGTGCAGGCAAGCGTGGTATTAATTAGAATAAAACCACACCTTTTCATAAAGGGACTTTTATCATAACTATAGATTTTGAACGAGTTACTTCATGTCATAATTTTGCTTTGCAATTAAAGCAAAGAGCTTATTTACATTAAAGATACAAATAAACACTTTAAGTAATCCCTCTGAAGTCAGTAAGTCTGTTCACTGACTATTAGCAGTCAATTATTTGAACCTGATTATTTACACATTAAAAGAATGAATCTGAACTTTATGAGTTTAATATTTTTTTTATTCATTAAACAATTCAAAATTGAGCTATTGAATGTAAAGGTGAGGATTTAAAATTGCAAATTGAAAGGGGCTTGTAGGAATGTGTTTCTCCCCACAAAATGCCTTTCTAACCTGTTCCTGAGAAAAGCAAACCATGGACTACACAACTACTTCAGAATCATTTCAGATGCCCTAACAAAGGACACAGTATCAGAACTTTGGGGAAGATGAACTGGATAATCGATTAAATACTTTACAACTCTAATGTATATTTAACCCAATTTTTCCAAAATGGGTACTCATTTTTCCATTTCACAAACCTAATTTATCTGTAGATTATTGAGAACTATAAATGCTAACTGTCTTTGAAATTCTGATCCATTGAGGATGGTTCCTAGGCTAAAGGAGGCTGTAATGTAACTGACTCCCAAATGACATTGGTGCGACTGGCGTCCTAATTTCCATTTGTCTCTGGAAAATGTGCCTCAGGGTGTCTGGGATGGAGTGACCTCAAATTAGCGGCTTTTTCTGGAAATTTTTGTATATGATTTTATGGCTTCATCTGTCTCACCAATCAAATCAAAATACAAACTACTGAGTAAAACGTAGAAACACTATATTCAGCTGGCAGCATATCATATCACTTAAGTTACTGCTAGTAATATTGCCAGAAGTGCCACTAAGGATAAACATCAAAAAATGAGATGAGAAGAAATGTTAATTGTCATATGAATGCTGTGTATTTGAGAATTAGCTGAATCATCTCCTGAAAAGAGAATTCCTGTTATAATAGCAGCATAGTCATTGCACAGAGGTCAAGCACTCCTTCCGTGAACTAGCATCTGTATACAAACACACACACAAATACATACATAAAGTACTTCTGTAGAGGGAATCTATACAAGTCCTGCAGGACTAGCTCAGAGGAAAGAATGAGTCATTTCCTGAGTGCTCATTCTGCTCTTACTCTTCTAGCTGTGGAGATGATGTCACGTTCTCCCCCTTTCTGTTAAGAGGTAGAGGAATGTTGCCTTCAGTTAGCAAAAATACCAGCAAGTTTCTAATGGAAAATCTTTAATTGTTATTATAAAAGCAGTTCTAACTTGGTTTTAAGATTTTAGGTTTTTATGAGAAAGTTAGCTTTCCAAAGGGGATAAGCACAGCTTAGTTGTGTAGAACTGTGTAGACTAAAAAAGAATCCAAGCTCGGATATAGCTAACCTTGACTGTCATCTGTAAATCAACATATTTACTTGTCTGCCTTTTAGTATTCTGATTATTACATCAACATTTTCTTTGGGCAGAGTATGGCTTATTAATGGTACATTCATAGGTGGTGAGTGGACTTATGTATAAGGTTTTTCAGTAGCTAAAATTGGGGCAAAATGGCCTTCATATGAAAAGAAATGTGTTCAGATCTTTAAACTAGACTGTTTTTTGTGCTGTGCTCTGATTGCTACAGGAACATCTGAAAAACTGAGAGTTCTTTTTTAAGCCCTTTTGGTATCTAGGGGTGCTTTTAGTTTCCAGTTTGTCTAATTAATGCTGGTTTTCCACAGATTTTTTTTTTTTTTTTTTTAAGTAACGCAAAATAAAGCACTCATATCTTTTAGAATTACAGCTTTTAAAGAATGGCCTAAATATTTAAGTATCTAGACAGGGGAAGAGAGCAAGTTGTTATCTGATAGCTAAGATTTAAACTAATGGCTGTAGTGAGTGCAGCTCTGGCCCTGCAGTTCCTCTCCTTGCCTGTTCTTCCCTTTTCTATCTTTCTGTATATTTGAATTTTATGTTGATCAGTCTCTTAGGCGAAATTTATGTTTAGTTTCTAGGGGTGAGACCTGAGACTTCAATTCCATTGTGTATACTTCGTTCAGTTGCACCACATGTGAAACATGCTGAATTAACAGAAAACATTCCAAAACACTCTAGCTTGAGCAGTGTCAGAAAAATAAATGCATGGTAGTGAATGGACTAATTTATAATATCTCATCTCTTCATCAAATCTATAGAACATTTACAAGGTGCACGAAAACTGTAAGACAGAGTATCAAATAAATCTATGCCATCATAATATCCCTTGCACGTGCCGTTCCTTCCTCTGAAAAATGCAAAGAATCACCTCTAATTAAAACATTAGAGATCTATAAAAGACATTTGAAATTGAAAGTCCTTTTTTGGTTTAGTCAAGCCCTAGTTGGTAAAGTACTTCCATTTTGCTCCAGAAAACACAGAAGCACATACCTGTATCCTCACAAAATTCCCTTCTGTAATAGTACAGCAAAGCTGGAAGGAACCTGGAAAGATCATATGGACCCCTCCCTGTCTGTAGTAGGATCAACTACTTGTGACTTCTGACAGATATTTGTCTGCTTTATTCCTAAAAATTTCATAAGCAGTTTGCTGCTGTGTTCCACCTTCCATAGTGGAACTGTCCATAGAAAGCTTGTCTTAATATCAAATACGAATTTTCCTTACTGCAATTTGAATTTATTGCTTGTTTATCTCATCTGGTATAGACATGTAGAATAAATATTACTATTATTTTTATGTAATTGTTTATATATTATTACAAGAAATGGTTTTTAGACCTCTGATCATTCTTTTTTTCTCCTCTTTGGATTCTTCCCAGTTGCTTCATATTTCTCTTGAAGTGCAGCAGAACTTAAGAAAATGCTTTTCCTGTGTCTGAGCTAAGATGTATTAAGGTATGATTAAGTGTACTCCAAAGTGAAGTGCTGGATTCTATAAATGTTAACCTGATAAGACTGTTTTTATGATGCTATCATATACTCTTGTTGTCTCAAGACATTTATTGTCTCAAGTCTTTGGAGAATATTCAGGCTCCAAAAATTTACCTTTGGCTAATTACAATATTCACAAGATAAATCAATATTACCTCTGCTTCTCCATTCCAGAGCTGTGCTACAGTTCATGTAGACATAAATGAGCTAGTCTAGCTACCAAATACCTTCAGTAGAGCACAAGAAGCATGGGTTTCAGCTGCAACAAAACTCCATGTCATCAAACTACTTTGCTTTTAGTACTTTATCTAAATAGTTGTTCATTCTCCTTGTATTGTGTTGTGGATATGCTCTGATGTTCAGGTTCCAAGACATAGTAAACTAAGGAAGATATCCAGCACAACAGGATAGGACTCCACAATTGACTCTGCAAAATTTTTACATTATTTGATATTAGGGATTTTTCTTTTTAATATATTCAATTGTAATCAGAGGTGAGAAGCATGTGGAAATCTGTACAAGCATTTTTGTGATCCTCCATGTATGGTAAGATTATTTTTTTTTTAGCAAATAATGATTACTTCACCATTTACACTAAATTATGTCTATTTAAAGTGGATTTCAATGAGAATCTTAAACCTTTTTTCTGCCTTCTAAATTTAGATTGTTCTTTGGGGTATCTATTCTCTGTCATTTAGACAAGCAGCATACAAACTGAAGTTTCAGTTTGCTGTATGAGTGAAATGAGTCCCATTTTAGGCTACTTACAGCCTGTAATAAATGAAGGAAATAACTGTTATTAGAATTGATAATGATTTAATCTATAAAGTCTAAATTAAATCAAAATCTATATACTTTGCTTCAGATTACAAGTTACAGACAAACAGTCTGACGTTATCCCCTGTAGACAGGGGGCATTATAAATGTTTTGCATAGTCACATTCTGGCACTGCTGGAAGACTGGGCAGACCATAGATCTCATTCGGTTGCCATGTTCCTGGACAGATAAAAATAATTCTCTGAAATGTCAGCTTTCTATTTCCAAAAGTTGAATAGATGGTATTTCAGATTAATTTAAATGTATTTCAGATTACTTTGTTTCCTTAATTTTCTCCAGATAACTATGGTCTTAATCATTGTCCACACACTCAATCATATATTACAGCATAAGTGCATTAAAAATATATAATATTATTGCTTTGATTTATTGTAGTTACCAAACATGTTGATTCAAGACATAACTGCTTAGGTATAACACTTTTGATCCTATGTAAAACTTCTCTAGTGAAGCATCTTTTCCATAACCTTCTTATGGAAATCCTGTGTCTTGTTGTGACTTACCTTCAGAACTGTCTTCCCAAGTTAGCTTGACACATAAACTTGGCTTCATTAACTCAAACAGAAGAAAATTTTATTATTTCTTGCTGTCAACCTTATGGTTTAATGACAGAGATGGGGGAGTATTTTGCCTATATATTTATACAGGGATGGACTTTACTTTGGCACTAAGGGACTGAAAATTATGATAATATACTTAGCACTTAAATGCCAACTTGTGTTTTCAAAACTAATATACGAACTTTATTTCTCCTAGTGCCACAGTAAAGTAACTATTAGCAACCTTTATTTACAATGAGAAAAAATGCTTTGTAGAAAGCTAAAGACCTTGATGAGGTCACATGGTGTATACATAAGGCTTCCCAGCTGTAATCAATTGTCTGTTTTACGACCATCATTGAAGATACGTATTAGCAACCTAAGTTCCATTAAACAGTAAAATTTGAAAACATCTGAAAAACATGAGGGTTGCAGTATTCTAAATTTCTGGCTCTAAATGACTGGTTTGGGCAGATGTATCTGGGTTAATAATGATTTCTACTGAAATTTCAGCTCTTTGCGCTATAGTGGCTGCTAAAATGAAATTGCCTCTTAGTCAATCTTTACTGGAAATGTTTGTATGAAGGCTGTATACATCCTCTTCTCATGTATTGTATGATTTTTACATGGATTGAATGGAATTCCTATGTTTGAGAATATCCATACTCTTCCTCATTCTTAAAAGGTTTCTTAAAAGCCTCCCATAGACTTCTGAGAATTTGACATTCTCATGAATGTACAAATCAATTACATATCAGATGAGAAACAAAGAAGTAAAAATAAACCTAAACCCTAAGTTAAAGTTTTCTTTTTCTTATATTTTTCTAAGATCAAATTTTGCTATGTACACAAATTGCCATTTTATCTCTGGAGAATGCAGAATGCTTTTTCATAGCATCTTAGATTATTTTCTTTTACTTTTCTTTTCAAGCAAACTGAACGTGAGTGAGCAGAGAAAGCCAACATGGTAAGGGGAATCTATTTGCTGTCCTCAACTGTATAATGGGAATTTATACAGAAAACAAAACCAGACTCTTCTCAGAGGTATTCAACAAAAGACTACAAATTACAGCAAGAGAAATTCTGACTCGATACAAGGAGAAAAAAAAACAAAACAAACCAACAATTTACAAGTATAACCAAAAGCACTGCAAATGAGACCTTGACTGCATCTGCCCAGCTTTGACTAGGTTAATACAGTATGAGCTGGAAATCAAAGAAGTATAGATGAACCTTGTTAAGCAACTGCTGCTAGTTTCACACTTTTTGTTACATTTTGGGGGCAGGAGACCAGAGGGTGACAGAATCCCTAGGGAAAATCAGTAATTGGTCTTAGATAAGGAGAAAGTCAAAGAGATTGGCCTTGGGCTGTGTGATTAGGAAGGCCATTGACAGTTTATGCTTGCAACCTAATTTAGAAAGCAATAAGTAATTAAGACTATAGTCCCTAGTGACTGGAAAGAGAGGGAAACACCACAAAAGGATGCCTGGACACGTAAAAGGCAGACCCTGAAGTGGCATGGTTACATGCCAGGACCAAGCTGCCAGCCAGGACCCCAAGCATTATGTGGTCAGAGTGCATGCCTGTTCCCCCTGGTTCGTGGTGCAGGTCCATGCTGACTGGCCCAGAGGAGCTGGGATCTGATTTGTGAGTGTGTGATATGAGTGCATGTGGCAGAACAGAAATCTTGGATCAGAAATCATTGCTCAGCTGCTCCATCCATCCTGTTAATAGGAAAGTTAATAACTTTTCGATTACATGAGATGTATGGCTCTGTGTGGTTACCCCACCCAATTCCCCTGTAACACCATCCTTGGAGATTTTAAAAACTCAGCTCGAACAACTTGACCTAATGTCAGGATTGGCTCTGCTTTAAGCAGGGTTTCAGAACAGATAGTCTCCATAAGTCTATTCCAACCTAAAGGTTTCTGTGATGTTATGACTACAACTTACAGCTAAAACTTCAAGAAGTTGGTGTTTCATGATTTCTTAAAATATTTGGCTTTATTTGTTATTGCAGCAACAGAAACTACAATTTACAAATGTCAAAATCCTATGATATATGCGTACATGATGACCATGTACCGTCACCGTCACGTTCTATGACTGTCATATCCTATGATGTGCATAGTTAAAAATACAGAAGAATTACTAGTTTCTGTAAGTGTTGAAACGTTATTCACCGAGGAAGATAACAAAATATTAAAATTAACATAATTTATATGAAATCAGTTTAACCCGCAACAAAATATTTTTTCCATGCCTTGGATCCCAGGTTAGTAGATAAATAAGAATCACAAAAGAAATGTCAGTAAATGGCCAAATGGCCACATTCCTCTCCCAAACTAGTAAGTCAGTTAGTGCTATTTGAAGAGGAATCAGAGATCAGTATTTGAAGAGTGCTCTTCAGGAGTACTGTTAATATTTTCCCATATTACATTTGCCTTTTATGAAGCCAAGAGTTTTGCTGCCTTACCTGAGTTTTCCTGCACAGCAACCTCTCCAGATTTCTTCTTCTGTAATATGTCTCTGATCATCCACACTGGACTCTTTCACAAGACATTGATTGGAAATGTAGGTTCACGTACCATGCAGGACATGGAGAGTGGATCCAGCACATCCTGTATATGTCAGACAAACTGCACATAAACTGCTGACAGAATCTGATACATTCCATGTGTGTCAGACTTAGTGCTTATATACAAGTGACAGGTGCTCAGTGAGTCCAGAGAAATCTGAGCCTGGGATGCAGAGTCAACACAGGTCTATGAATGGCTGTTCATCTAAGATATTTGGTAATTTTGTAGCACCATCAGAGAAACTGCTCCAATCTGGAGTGCCTGGCTTTCCCAACAAATTATGTCTTCTTTTTTTTTCTTTTTTTTTTTTTTTCTGCTCAGACAAAATTTCCAGGTGGAACAAAAAAGGGACCATCCGAAGACAACTGGTTGCACAACTCTAATCTCCTGCTTATTTCATATTCTTGGAGTGAGAAAAGGGTCAGTGTATGTATTCCTCTTGATAACTTGAAAATAACATGGTTCTTCGGACATAAACAGATCAATTGAGTACTGGTCCAGGCACTACCATATGATCTGTTCCAGAGCATCCAGTTGTTCATGAATTTTGCTGAATTTTGACATGGAGCTTGGATGAAGGCCTGTGCATCCATTACACAGTCTTTGATGTTCTTTATCAATGAATCCTTCTAAGTGTTTTTAGACAAATTTTGACTTGGTTGGTGGATCATCTAGAGTAACTTCTCCAGTGAAATGAGCTCTAAAGCAATGATGAAATGCAACAGTCATGCAGTTATTCTTTGTGGTTTGTTTTTATTTCACCTGAACTTGCTACCATGCTTCAAACTTTGCTTCAGAACATAACAAGTAGCCCTCTTTCTTTGTTTTATTTATATAAAACAGTGAGTTAAAAGACAGTAAGTATTTGGCAAGGAAAAAGAACTAAGAAAGGGAAAATAGGTGATTACTCCTCTTTTTTATTATAACTCATCAGAAGATAAAGTAAGCCATAAAAACTAGGAAATAGGAGTAATATGGATGATATAATTTTGTTAGGCCAATCTCTCTCTGTGTGAGCTGATCAGGAATCACTTCAGGAGGCACTGTCCAGAAACTTCCATGAATGACAATAAAAAAAGGATCTGAAAGATCATCTGTGCAGATCAGGGGAATTTTTTTAGTAACTATTTACCACATTGCACCTCCTGCAGTGACAATATGGTGCAAAAAAAAGTCATATACCGGTGTCTGATATTTCCAAATAACCTATGAACCACTTACAAGATAAGCTTGTGGGACACTGTGGAATACCTTTAATGGAACCATGATGAGGAAGGGATTTAAAGGAAATTTCGAAGTCATTTATACCTAATGAGTCTTGATGAGAATGAAGTTTTTAAAAATGAAGCAAAAGGCCTGTGGGATGATAAAGCATCATGACTGGTAACGGAAATTTAAAAATTTCATACCAAACACAGTATACAGTTGTATGGTAGATTATGTATATATTGTTTCCCTCATCTTTAAAAGAAAGAGGATAGGAGACATGCATTTTAGAGGGAAATGCTGACTTAGTGTTGCTTTGAAGTTTCTTACTTTCAAATGTTAATCTTAACTTTGACCTTCCTATCACTTAATATGTTTTGCTTATTGTGTTTTGTTCACATTCGTATGGGCTTTTTATGGTACTCAGTTATATTACTAAAAATATAGCTTCCCACACTACCATCCCCTACAATTTAGGTTAAGATAGGATTGTGGTTTTGTCATGGTTTAACCCCAGCCAGCAACAAAGCACCACAATTTTGCATTAAAGATTCCATTAGGTGATTACATTTTCCAAAATCCCAGAAGTCAAATTTGCTTTCACCACCAGTCAACTAAGGCAATATGAATAACTATGGATCCAAAATCCAAAGGGGAAGTGACTGGTTAGAAAACAAGACTTACGTTAGACTCTGTTAATATTTAGCAAAGCAAAATGTCACGTAGCTGTGTGGAAGTTTTCAAGCAAACAACCTGAGTCAATATTAAAGATTTTAACTGAAGTCTATTTTAAACAGTCTCTATTGTTCAGTCAGCTGCTTTACAGCAAAATTACCAATTTCTAGTCCTAATTATGCCCAAGTACTGACAACACTGCTGCCTGTGAGATAAAAGTGTCTTGTTATTAGAAGATCTATCCACTGTAAATGATTTAATTTTCTGCTCCTGAAATCATCTTAAATTATGTTGTTCGTAAGAAAGTGACTGCAGACAGAGGGTTATTATTTGATCAAGCCTCTATGAATGAAAATTCAATGGCCAGACTCTCATTTGTCTGCCTAAAAATGCCGTTAAATTTTAGGTTCACTTCATTTTGGAAAGTTTGATGGTAACAACGGAAGACAGTCTTCACTGGAGCTTGTCTTTTGTGGGGAGGTCCAACTTCCATCTCCCTCATCTAGCCCAACAGAGAAAAATGTTAAATCCTGCTGAACAATGACAATATTGGGCTTCCTTACAGAGAGACTTTAAATACGGTGTTCACAAAGTTTTAATGGAAGTGCCTTATGCCTGACTGATGTTCAACCGCTTTTCAAGCTGCTGGCAGGCCCTTCACTAACATATATCCTTTTCTGTTGTGGCAAGGAAACCTTTAGGAAACGCTTAGCTTGTGGTTAGTTCTGCAGTGCTGAGTGCAGAACTCAGCTTTGCAGAAAAGGACATCTCTGGAAGCAGAGGAGATGCTTTCAAAAAGAGTTTGCCAGGTTGTGTGTGGAGAAGCAGTAGCAAATGTTTCTCCACTGGTGAAAAACATGAAAAAATTCAAAGGAATGGTATTGGGAAAAGATAGTTGAAAACGGAGCAGGCAGCAGCTGCAAGCTGCACAAGAGCTTACTAGGAAACATGACTTCTATGCATTTTGTTATATAAAACATACATGCTAAGTTTTGAGCTAGTGTTACAGCTAGAAACTAAGCTGGAGACTACTTCTTCCCAGATCCGCTGCGTGTGTGCTTGGTGTATGTGTGATGGGATACCAATTTTCTGCTAAAGGAAAAGAAGAAAAGATACCAAGTGCTCCTCAAATGCTTGTCACAGAACACTTTCAAATGTGATTTACTAGAGAGAGTAAAGAAATGAGGAAATTATAACCTACTTTTCATGTCATACACAAAAAAAGATAATTTTGAAAGCTTGGATGAAATTAATACTTATGACATACATTATGTGCCAGCATATATTTAGGCAGAAGTAGTACATGTGAAATAGCAATAACCTTTGGCTGTGTTTTATATGCTCAACCAGTTAAACATACTCAACCAGTTAAACATATTAGAAAGGATTATAACTAACAATTCAATTTCTGGGCATCTTCAAACAGCAGACTTCTTTTTCTGGTCTTCTAGATTGCTGCAAAAGGGCAGATTGCTGCCTGAACCAGAACAGTAGGAAATTAGTGCTAGCAGTGTATAGGTTGCTGCTGAAAACAGAGGAAGTGGTTGATATCATCGAAATTTGCCATCAGTTTGACTTTATATTAAAAGCTATGGGTGGCACTGAAGCATTTTTTGACAAACTAATTCAGAATATTCTGCCCAAGAAAGAATGCTCTTCCTGCATAATGCTGTTAGCAGATACATGTTGTCTGGTGTTAGGATGCTGCTGTTCCTTTTGTGTGTTAAAGAGTTAATGGTTATGTTCTTCTAATATTTGAGATAGTCAATGTACATCTAATTAATAGCAATGTTATATTTCCTATGTCTTCTTTTAAGAGGCATTTTGAATCTTTCAGGCTTCTGTATTAATTTATTTCTATTAAACATTACTGAGACATCAGGATTTGTTTTTTATTGAACAGAAGCTTACAAACCAATCATACACAGTTTAAAACAGAAAACAAGAACATTCATTCCTAGTGTGGCATCAATTTAAGGAGTTTCATTAAATTTCCTTCATTCATCTATACTGGCACTCCAAAGCAGATCCTAAGTGGGAATGTACGTGCCGTTCATCACACAGTGATGCAGATGCAGTATCTAGGTCTCCGAAACATGTGACTCCAGTGAACAGTGTACGGGTCAGTTGCCATTTAATTTCTGTTTGACTAATAATCATAAAGAATGCCATAGGGGCTTTTAACAGGCAGTAACAAAACAGTGGCTTTTGAAATACCACTCTCAAATATGAATGAAAATGTCTGGTAATTGAATTTAGCTATCTCAAATCCTGGCTTGGGTTTCCTGTGTTTTCCTAGTGACATTCCTCCATGCTTCCAATAACATGGCAATTTCTATAGAGTGTGTTTGTGTGTGCAGGCAGGCAGCTCCCTGATGACACTTCTCTTTTGTCCCTGCAATACAAAGAGGGGTATATTACTCAACTGAATACAAAGGACTAATTCTACTAATTCAGCTTGTGGGCTCATTAGTGGACATAGCAGTTTGCAAAATTTAATTAACAAAAATTCACAATCACCTTTGCTAAATATTATTATTAGTTTTCTTTATTGTAAGCCATTTTACATAATCTGCCTAACTATTACAGATGCATGCATTTATAGAATATATGGTTTTCATTGTGTTTACTTTAATATGAAGGATACAGTGAGGGTAGATATTTTGAATAACTTTTCAAAATTATTTCCTTGCATGTGAATTCAAAAGTTTTGTTATCACAGTTCAGTGGGATTCTTTTTATGAGCAAAATACATGGTTTTAGGGACATGGGCATATATAGATTTTTAATACATCATCATCATTCAAGAATATTAATGGCTAATATTAATAACTAACTCATTACAAATGTGTGAAGAGAAAGCAGACATAACAAAATAATTATGGTATCTCTAGTGCAAGTAGTGAATTGATAAACTATTTTCCAGTTACCGTCTGGTATTTCAAAATACTGGTATACAAACGAAATTGCTCAAAAGTGTTATTTGCTCTTCCAGCAAAAGTGAGATAAGAGCTACTAAACACATTGCTCTGCACCATACCAGTGATCCCAGCTCTGTAAAAAACAAAGTACTTCAGATATTTTGAATATTGGAAAAAGTTCTGTTTGCAAGTGTTTAAAAACTGCACCTGAGGCAAGCATGGGATAGGCAGAGTATCATTTTGAGATGGGAAAAGTTCAAAACATAAGTGTATCTGCAGTGTATGTTAAAAAAGGTTTTTAAGTTTGTGAATTACAAAGTCCTCAGAGAGAGATTTTGCACTCCGCTGTATATATCCCATTTTGGAAGCAACCCAATTGCTTGAATCAGAACTGGAGCTTCTAAATAAGTTTTAGAAGACAAGCCCAGAAGCGTTGCAGAATACAAGCTCCTCACCAAGGTATTTTCAAGATTTTCCTGTCTACAGCATGTTGTTGCAGCTCATGCTCTCCTGTGAGCGTCTGGCTTAGCAAAGTGATGCCTATAGATAGGCAGAGTATATATTTAATATTCATTGGTTTTCATTATTAATATAGTGTAAACACCTTTGAAGCTGTGATGACCGATGATAAAACTCTTGACTGAATTTTGAATATATGAATTCTTTTGAATGTATTCTGTTATCTGTTAGTGGTTTTTATTTATCATTTAATCCTCCATGTCATTTCATATCTCCTAAAATGGTTTTCCATTAAGATAGCTGTATGTCATTACTTGCCTGATCATGCAGTTCAAAGTATAAAAACAGACCACTTTCATTAGAATAAGACCCCTAATGCAGGCAGTAGGTTTAGTAATTGTACCTGAAGGTTCAACGTTGCAATTAATGGCTCAAAGCAGAGGGCACAGATGTGCAAAACCACTGAAGTCTGCACCTGGACATTGTCAGTTCCCAAATGTACATGAAAAACAAGATCTATGTCCAAAGAATTTCGATAAAAATAGTTTTATCAAAATTCTTTTACCTCCTACATCATATTTACCTAAGTGTGATAAACGTCCTTCATCCACAAGAGTAGGCTTTAGGGCATACTCATGTTACTGCAACCAAATAATTTGGCATAATCCCAGCTCTAGTTTCTTGCTGCTAGTATTTCCCATACCGCTCTGAACATAGTAGGCTGTATTTTTCCATTATGGAAACTTGACTGCAACTTTCAAATTTTCCTCAGAAAACACTTTGTGTTTAAGTAAATTTGTATAAAAGTATGAGGCCTTCTCACTGGCCTTTCATTAACAGGAAACGTTATTTTGCTGTAGCAAATAATAAGTAATTTTATTCCCCACATGGGTGGGTAAGTGAATAATTTAGGTTGTTTTTACAGTAAGGGTTATTCTGCATGTTCATAATATTTTTATTTAAATTTGTTTGTAATATTATTGTTACATTAAAATTGTATTTCCTATTAAAATATTCCATGTTCATACATACTCAACATTTCATTTAGTGTCCTTTTCACAGTGAAATAAATTAATTAAACATGAATTCAATGTGAAATAAAATAAGGCCACTGCTGAAAATATTTTAAAACCTCAGCTATAATGTCTGAACACTTTTATCTTTCAAATTTGAGTAACTGGGTTAACTGACAGAACATGAGCAAGTGGTCAAAGAGTATTTTTTAAGCCTAAACTCATTTACATTTCTCCTGTGGAGATCCAAACTGACTAACTATTTTCAATGTACCCATGGAGTTTGGAGCTGTGGTTTTATTTGATATTAGTAACTCTGGCTTCCTATCCTCTGCCTCTCTCCTCTTACCTGGCCTAGGAACTGAGATCTTAGTTCTTGATATGAAGTTAGCACAAAGATTTGCTGCTGTGGGAAGGGCAGCAAGATGATCCTTGGGAGTACATTCAAACCAAATTCATTTAGTGAATCTAAAACCTAAAATATGTGGGGAGGGAAGAAAAAGACAGAATTTGTCTGAACCTCCCCTCCTACAGAAGTCCAGCCAGATGCTTGTGGTTAGCGTGAAATCACAGAGTGTGCAGTGCCACATCTCCTTTTTTGCTATTGGAAGTGTCGTGCATTTAAATGTAATGCATTCCATGACTTGCCAATATATCTGCTGCAAACAAATTTTATTATATAAAAATACATCTTCCAGTTCTGACTTCACACTCTTAGGCAAAGCAGCACATTGAAGAGATCCAGTAAAGTAGGAAGAGGTGGGAATGTAAGCTTATCCTGTGGTTTTATGTACTGTTGCATTAAAAAAGAAAAGGTGATTTGTAAGCAAGTCACTGAAGTTTTAGCATGTTGCACTAATATTTTAATGTGTAATTTCCATTAATTGTAATGTACCTAGTAACGCAGCAAATTAAACATGTATTCCTCTGGAAGTTATTTTGCATACATAATATAAAGTTCTTATCATGCAAATATGAACGTGGAGCCTGTGTCCCCACTTTTTCAACAGTGGAAAAGCAGCACCTTCTTTAACAATCACAGGTATGTACAATATGTCATATTAAATTATTCAAATTTCACAATAACATAAATTTATACAATTTTCTCATTCATAGGTACTAATACAGTCACTCACCAGAAGAAATTAGATTTTTTAAAAGAGAAAATTATTGCAATAATATTTCAAAATATTCACTTGTTAAGACCAGGATGTACTCAGAAATACATGTAGCCTTTTTGATGGATGTGAAATTCCTGTGATTCACTGTTCCTAAAGTATTAATTGCTCCTGTTTTGGAGGACCTGACTATTAAAGAGCTCTGTCCATTGGGTAAATTCAAGACTTTACCTCCCCAGCCCTGTGCTCTATGGAGGATACAATTCTAGCAGAGTGGACCCTCCTTGGGATCTCCCCTTTCAGGTAACTGGCCATGTCAGCATTTGTCAGATGAGGGGTTTATTCCTCAGGATCCAATAAAAAGTATTTTTTGGCATTGGTGACAAAAGCTGACTCTATGGCCTGACAGATAAAGCTGTTACTTGGCTGAGAAGTAACCAACATTTGGGTTTGTTATTTGATAAATGGTTACTTTGACCTTTCTCGCTTCTGTAAAAACGACTTTGAACATCTGTTTTTGAAATCAGCTATGTGTGCATGGTTCAATTCAGAATTGAGCTCCAGGTAGGAAATTACAAAATTAATTTTGGAAGAATTCACAGACATTTGAAAGGGGTCTTTTGACTCCCCTTGTCTCAATATCAGCTTTTGAACTTCTTTTGGATAAAAGAACATGGGGAATGAAGTGTGAGGAAGAATATGAATTTTTTTTTTGTATACTGTTGTGATTGCTTTGATATGCTATATGAGTGACTATCTGTACAATTTACTGAAAAACTGTGCCCAAACCATGAATGCTACAACATGAACAGAAAATTAATGAAAATTCAATTCCCTGCAGCACCAAGTCTTGTTGATCCAAGAAGCGCAACCAGAGTATTGCTTAAGGAGGAAGATACCACACAGGGGTACACATGCACAAATCCTCCTGGATGCTGCACCACATCAACTGGCATTACTGCTACCACAGAAGGCTGGCTGGAAAGGCGGCCAGCCTGTGACTGTGTTTGTAAGGAGCCAGACAGAGGGGACTGTGAGGAGCACACAGCGGAAAGCTGCTCATGCCTGGAAGGGATTGCAGGCAGGGGAAAACACAAACTCCCATGGGCATGACGCACTGCTGCTCTGCATCTTTGCTCATTATTAAAACTTAGGTAGAATGCTTTTACTTTGATTGAATATGATTGTACATCCTCCCTCCACACTACCGAAGTAAAAATGACTATATAATATCGCTCAGCTGTAAAAAAAGTTATTGCTACATTAAGTTTGCAATGAATAGCCTATTCTACAAGCCATGATAGCGAAAAAGTGTAACAACATAACTAAATAGAAGTATTTAATAATATTTTAAAAATCATAAGCATGCTGCAAAATAGCATTATTTTTTTTTTAATTTTTTTTTTGCAAAAGAAATAATTAATCTGAACCAAACTTTTAACTCAGAGCTCTGTCTTTAATCAGCAGCACACAGTCTCACTAGCGGTGAGAGCTATTATTATGATGAAGTTAAAATGAAGTAATAAAAATCTTGGAGAAAAATACCTGAGCATCATTCATGATGGTAGTAGGTGGGATGAGCTAAGATGCAGAACATGGATGGTCCTAAGAAGTTCTGTCCATGTTGGGCAACAACTGCAGTGGTGGCATTGGTGGCAATTTTTTGTTTTGTTTTGTTGCTCTTGTGGTTTTTATAACATTCTTTTTTCTTCGGCACTGGAAAAAGACATCATTCTGGCAGTACACTTTTGTAATACTGTTTGTGCCACACTAATAGAATAGTAAGTTGCATGTACGTTCTGGTTTTTATATTTTAGTTGTAAGTTCATGGACAAGAAGAAATCAGAGTACCGTGCAAAACGTCTAACAAGGTGATCAGATACTTGGGTTCTGCATTTGCTGCTGAAACAGGAGCTGTACAGGTCAGTCACAATAACCCTGTTGTGCAGTGAAATTCTCTCACACTGTAGTTGTATTTCAAATCAATAGCTGCCCTGTAGCCAAGGTTACTATGACGCATCACCAAAGCCATGGGACAAACAGAATCTCAGAGCTGAAGTTCGTTAGAAACTGGACAGATCTGTGGTGCATTACCTACCATGGGATATAATCAACAAGATGATGTGTCCATAAGAAGAAACAGAGATGAAAATGTGATGTGTTAGATTCAGAAATGGGTAGGAAAGGGTAGGGCTAATCACATTGCTAATTTTGATTTGGGGTTTTTTTCAGAATTTATTTTTTTCCTACTCATATTTGTTCCCTGCCATTCCATTCATCTTCTGTTCTTGATCCCTTCTTCCCTGCAGACTTGCAAGGCTACCTGAGGCTTTGCTGCTTTCATCGATGGCAGTGTGCCATCATTGAATCTCTCAGGACATTGCATTTCTGATGCCCTTTTTGGCAACTGAAACAAGAGTCAGTGTTCAGATTAACAGCTACTTCTTGATACCACCATGTTGTTGCACAGTCCTTTTGTTTGCAAGCGTTCAAGAGTGGACCCCTAAGCAGTCCTATTTCTCTTCCAGGCTTGGGACCATGAGAGCTAATGGTAGCATTCTTGTTAAAAAGATTTACCTACTGTAAATGCTTGAAAACTTTCCACTTTTGTTTCTGCCTTCTCAGGAGGAAGGGCTGATGCTTTTTGTGTGACCACTGGAATATGCTTTCAACAGATTTTATTTTATATTTAACATGGACTCAATAAATGCTGCACTGCTTTTCAGGCTGGGATGATTAAAATAGTTCTTAGTAACTTTTCAATGTGACATTTCAATTCAGTACTTACATTTTATGGAAAGCAGAAGCAGATTTCGCTGGGCGTAGAGTGTTATGTGTTAGAAGAGTTTGGAAGACAGTTTTTTTCCACTAAAGACGAACATGTGGTGCAAAACTATTCAGCAGCTTTTAGAAACATGATGAAGATGATAGTTTTTCTCCTTTTTCATCAGAGTTGTTGGAAGAACATCTCATTTTCTATGAGACCACTTCTACAGTAATTTTATACCAATTTTTCCCAATCATTGATGTTCTCTTTAACTTATGATGTTTTTTACCTGATTCTTGGGGGATACAGAGGTAAGAATGATGCAAAAAGACCAACATAGTTGTGTACCCTGATAGTATATGAGGCAGAAAGCAGGAATATATAACATGCCTGTGTCTTTGAGCTTGACTGAATGGAGACTGTCACCCAAACTCTTCTAAAGAATTGCTTTGATGCCAGATGTAGGTAGTAGAAATAACCAGTCTTGGGTCAGATAAATTTCTCACTTTAAGATCTAGTTTTCAGCTATAGTAATTTCCTTTTGGCTTTTAACTGATGCCAAGGAATGGTACTAGAAACTTTCATCTCATTTTTATTTCTTATGTTCTGCTTGCTGTTGAAAAGCAATGAGATCCTGTATCCTGGATTTGGGGAACACAGTATTTTTTTGCAGGTGTTTCCTTTTTTTTTTCAGTTTAATTTCTTCATTTTGCTGAATAAGTTAGACACATGCATGAGAAACATGTATCTATATCTGAAACCAAATTAACATCTAGCTCCTAATTACCTCCATAATCCATCTATAAGGCTGTAGGATTCAAGCAGCCTGTAAAGGCTTTGAGATACTGGGAGAAAAGACTGAACAAAGGGCTGTATGGTTTTGACCGTGGGAATGGAATCACAATGGAACTGGTTGCTTCAGTTCATCTGCAAAGGACATTTTTTAGAAATGCTTATTTATAATTGTCCCAAGTTTTCAAAACTGCTGCTTCCATGGGCTATGTTATGCATATCTTTGTTAGTAGGCAACATATGAAGGTGCATATTGGAGAAGAAGTAGACCAAATATTTCAGTAAGTGAACTTTTCTCTATTATTTTTCCCTTTGAATAAAGGGAATATGTAGCCTTTCATGGATTAATTTTTAACCTTATACAAGCTAGGCCTGGAAATTGGCAGGAAGGCAGTCATTAAGGGTACTGTTCTCCAAGGTATAAAAATGCATTTATTCTTTCTGTCTGCTGTGACACAGTTGTTCCCAGCCCTGGTGTTGTGTAATTCCAGAACAACCCATTGCAGCATTGTGGAAAGCACACTGAATATTCTTTCCCTCACCAGTGAGGAATGGTGTTTGTTAAAAAAAAAAAAAAAAATGTAAAAGGAATTTTTTAAAAGTCTCATTCTCCTTCATATTTCAAGGTACTTCCTTGCAAATCTCTCCCAGTCAGCATCTTCAGTGATCTCATTCGCAAATCCAAACTGTGGAATGGGTTAATAATAATATTGGAGTGTATTTCCAAATATCTTTATTTTTTCATATGAGGAGTATACTAATATAACTGTCTGTCTTGTAGTTTTATTTGTAGTCCATTTATTAACTTTGACAAAACAATCACCTTTTTTTATGTCCATCAACAGACTAATGAACCATTTCCTATACCCATCAACATACTAGGAACTTTTATTCAAAGAATTGTGGAGATAAGTAATTTAGCTTATCAGGTAATAGAAGAAAGTTCTTCATGTGTCAAGAGCTGCAAAGTGTTTTATGGCTGTAACAAACAACCTGCAGATAAGTAAGAGAAAAAAATGTCTTTACACTTCATTGATGTTTGTAGTTCATGTTGCAATTTCAGTGACTTCTAATTTTTTTTTCAATTAAAAAAAATTTTTCTTTTGCCACAAAGCAAACAAACATCATCCGTCAGTTGAGCTCACTCTTGGTTTAGTTCCTTGAGCCAAGAAAAAATGTCTCCAACTTGTTTTCAGATTAAACTGTATATGTAGAATTGTTAATGATGGTTTTTTTCTTTTTTCTCCCCTGTTGTAAATTTTAATCACATTAAATATACTTTTCAGGCTAGGCTATTGAGAGACATGTTGAGTACATAAAACAACGTAAGAAAACAGGATGGGGGGGGGGAGGAGTTCAGCTTCTGAAGAGGTCACAGACTGAATTTTAGCCTTTTATATACCATAAGATCTCCTTCAGAAATGTTTACCGGACAGATAATGCTGCTATTCTGTCATCTGAACGTAGACATCATCTAAACTTCAACCCTTTCCCCTCACAGGACTTACCTATCTGTTCTATGTGCTGTTCCATTTAGTTGAAGGTGTGATTCTAAGTTAAACTAGACGATTTTAATTAAAGTATTATTGTATCCTCAGATGGAATGTACTGCCCCTTCAGTGGGTGAATACTGAAACTCAACTACAAGGCAGTAAATGACTGAGCACCTTCTTCCAAAATGAGGTAGATCAGGTTCACTTCAACCACTGTGGGAACAATAAACTGAACTGACTGACAGTGATGTCTCAAGTCCCTCTACCATGACAAGAAGTATTTGTCACACCATATGCTGTATAAGTAGCTTTATATTTGACAGGATATGAACTCTTGGTTGAATTCAGCTGAGATGCACAAATACAACAGACTTAATTTGGATAACATCATTATTTTAGTTTCTGCATTTGGCACATTTTCAAGAAAGTATGCAGTGTGTGAAGTATATAAAATAGCATATGGTGGGGTAAAGTGAAAAAATGATGTATTTTTTTGGAACCGCCTGCCCAACATATTCAAGACTTTAAAGTTTTATTACGTAGGCCATCCCATGCTCCTTCCAACTGAATATACATATGGTCCTGTAAGGGAAGTAATCCATTACTTTTGAATGTCATCAAATTTTGGAGCACAATCTAAGCAGTAGTTGATAATTCTCTGCATATAAGAGCCAAAATTTCTCATTAAGTTGTTCCATACAGTCAGTCCTCTTCAGACCCTTTATGTCCCATGATAAATATGTTCCTTTAACAACTAATTGTTAACCATATCTCTTTGAGACTAAATATATGTTTAAAGTAGCTAAAAATAAACCATTGACAAAACACAAGTACACAAGTTTGGTGGGTTTAGGTCTTTTTCAACATTTTCATATCTAATTTGGGGTCTTAAGGTTCCTTTATTAGTACCTGCAGCAATGCTGCACCCAGCAACCTTTCTTCTCTTTCTTCTTTTGCTTCCCTCTCTTCTGATTATCATCCTTAGGAATAGGAAAGTCTTCCAGCTTTCAAGGAGCTGGGAAAGATTATTATAACTGCAGTGGTTTAGTGGGCTGCCACCCAGCTTTCACAAAATCTGCACGCAATACATTTTCTTTTAGGAGATACCTGTTCTTCCTGGAATAAAAAGGAAAAGTGGGGGTTTTTTGCAGATCTAGGGTGTCTGTACACTAGCAGTAATAGAGCAACAAAAACAACTGCAGCTAGATGTACTCTGAATTAACTGGGATGGCCATACCAGGATAACTCCTTTGAAGTTCAAGGGGATACGAGCTAAGGTGTTTTTTTGTCTGCTGTGTAGAAATAGGGTCTGAAAGTCATTAGAAGTAAGGAGTTTTAGAGCAACAAGAATAAGGAAACAGATGCAGAAACCAGCTTTATATTCATAATTTTAATGTCTGACAACTGACTTAAATTCAGCTGTGCTGCTAAGGAAGTGCATATGAAATTATTTCCAGTATGTGAAGGACAAAAAAGCAACATAGTGAATGATCCATGCATAAATACCAATACATAGGTATGTATGTACAAACAAAATACAGCTAACTACATTCATTAGTGGTTTTTAAAGCCATAGTCATGGTGTACCAGATGATGCGCTCTATGAAAAACATCGGTGCTGCTGAAGTGCATTTCTCCAAGCCAAAAACATCTCAGCTGCTACAGGTAAAAACCTGTGGGTCTGATATAGCACAAAAATTAAGGGAGAAAGTGCTGTTGTCTCCTCTCAAGTTCCTAATCTTTCCTGTAGTGGCCTGAGAAGGACCATGCCAGAACTTCTTTTGCTCTTCCAGTCATGGTGCGACTGCTCAGCTTCAGCTATTTCTCCCGGAGGCAGTAGATGGCACTTTTCAGCCATTTTACTTGGCTATTTCTCAGTGCCGAAATGATGGCTGAAAAAAATATGTTGCTTATAGAAAACAAGTGCTAATAAACCCATGAAAATACTTGAGAAACAGGGGGTTTAGAAGAAAATTCTTCTGTGCTTTACTTTCAAATTAATTCAAATTTCAAAATGGCACCATCATGGGAGACTGAGGTCTGGCAAGAAGACAAAAGATTTTTTTTCCTCACAAGAAAAATTTCTACACAAATGAAAGCCAAAAAAAGTCCCGCCAAACACGAATAAAGTCTAATTCATCTGCTTTCATTAAGCAAGTTGTATCATTATTTAAACCTCACCAGTTTTATTCCATTTTGTGTATGACAGCAATTCCATACAGGAAACCTGCTGATGATTGTTTGCTACCAATGCTCTCACCTGGAAAATCACTTTAAATTATGGGATAGCAGAGCAAGTATTTATGCAATGTAAAGAATAATAGTGACGTGTTATTACCTATTTGAAAATGGTTTAGTGTGTTGTATTTTCTCAGGAAAAGGGAGGAAAGGTACTTTTTTTTCCCGGTTCTAGTTACCAGTGTGGGGAGATGTTGAGTATTTAACAATCTCCTGGAAAAAAAAAAGGCGGGGGGGGGGGGGGGGGGGGGAAGGGAGGGTGTTAAATGTCAGTCTTTATTTTGAAGAAGTCAGGAATACCATGTTTTCAGATTAATTCAGTTGTTGAAAGTGAGTAGCTTGGATCTAAATATGTTCCATTTTATGTGTGTGTGTGAGCGTGTGCAGATTTAAATGCTTGTTGAAAATATACTCCTCGCAAAGGTAGTTGTAAGTAGCATTGGTTTCTAAATCCTTACTGTTATACTGGAAGAAATATTATCTATTGCATGCAGGTTAATTAGATCATTCCCTAAATACTATGCTGTCGAGTCCCAATTGTTCCCATGTAGCGCATTAGAAACATTCCCTGAACTGCAGTATTTTGTAAAGGGTGACTCCAATGTGAAGTCCAACAGACTTATGTTCACTCGTTTTCTTCCAGGCTCATCCTGCTTCCACAGGATATCTTCCTAACAGGATATCTTCCTATAGGATATCCGGCACTATATTGGAACACTAACTTTGTAGTTCAGCGAGTGAGGATGTTCCATCTCAGAAAGCAGGGATTTCCTGAATGGAACTTGCAAAACTCTTGAGAGAGGTACCACTCCATCCTTCCCTGCACAGTCAAATTGTTACCACCGTAACACTTCAGCTGGGACTTCCGTATGACTCAAGAACCAGCAGCTAAATATGGCTCCCATCCTTTTGACTTAGGGTCACCTAGGGCTGTCTCTCACAAGCTACTTTTGGAATCATGTTCTGTATTAACAGTTCTTCATGAGGGGAAAAAAAACCCTCCACCCAAATGTGCGCTAGGCTAGGCATTGCTTCACAGATTTTACAGGAATGTGAGTAAGGGTGAGATAACTGTGGTGACTTCAGCCTGGCACTGCCATGCCTAGGCTAGGTTTTAACCAGCCCTGTTGGGTACTCATTACAAATTCTGTACCAGTATTTACCCGATAGTGAGTATCATGTAGACTGTGATACCATGACACTGAGATACTGTGAAATGACCTTCCAGCTGTAACACAGTAAATCATTTGCATTGATACATGAATCCCCAGGATCACCCAGTTTCAGGTTGCCTTTGATATTTGACTCAGTTCAGTATTTTTTAACAAACAGCATTTATCAGTGAATTTGATTTGATTTGATCAGGCTTTTCTCCAGGAGGAAAAGTTGAGATAACTAATGTTTTATAAATACTGTACATAAAATCTTGCATTTTTCACAGACAAAACACAGCACCTCTGAACTGCTTCTGATCCTGAAGGGAGACATAAAGCACCTTCTATAGATGAATCTAGGAAGAAAAAATATCATTGTTCTGATGGGATTCAAAATCACAGAGCAGGGCTATTACTTCTGTGGTACATCTCAGCCTCCCCATCCCCTGTCGGACCACAAGCACTTCAAGGTTCCACTGAAGATCGTTATTTTTATCTCTTTCTCCTTCTCTCTCTGATCTCTTCTTAAACTCCCCTGTTCTCAGACATCAGCATCTTCTCTTTCAGATTGTCTAGCTCATTAACATAACCTAGTTAAACTCAGTGCAGGTTTTTTCTCAATCTGTGCTAAAGGGAAGGTTTCAGTTTTGCCCCAAGGTGTACCTGTTTGGTTGGGTTTTTCTCCCAATTACATCAGCTGGCTAAAAGAAAGATATCTCCCTTCATGCTTTGCTAATGTAGTCACAACATCTGTTGTCTTAGAATAACAGAGCTACTAATGAAAACAATAGCATTATTCTTAGCATGCCAATTTGTATTAACATTATAACTTTTATTCTTGAGAGCTTACTTTGTGTTACCACAAGTTATTTAAAGAGCATCAAGAACAAACTTTCTTAAGAAATGTTATTACCATGCATAATTTCAGTTAAACCTGTAAAACTACGTGACTTCATGTTGATTAAATGTCAGATCTTTTGGTTTGGTGGATGTGGCCAAATCTATCGCAGAAATAGTAATTATCTGCCCCTTTAAACTGTGTCTGAGTTCATTTCTTAGTGTTAAGTTTTACCTACCTAGAATCAGTTGTCACCAGCATCCCCTCTTAAACCTAGAGAAAATCTAGCTTAAGTTCAGTTTTCTCAAAGCAGAATGTTGGTATGGATCTCAGGTTTGTGGGATTTTGACCTGTTCTTAGGAACGATAACTGTAAAATAGGATATGTCCTTATTCTTTTCTGCAGATCTAGCTATAGTTCTTCCTGCTGCAAGGAGTGATTTTGAAAAGGACTACAGGGCAGCAGACTGGAGCTTGCCATACTCCTGAAGCCTTTTGCACTTTGATATAAGAGGTACTAATGTTTGTCAGCGTGAGTTTCTCTGTCAGTGCTAGGACCCAGCTGCACCATACTGCTGCCCACCCAGCCCTTCCTGATCCCACTGCAAAGCTATGGTTTGTCATTTCTCTGCAAAAAGCATCATGCACATTTACAGCATTGTATGAATGTTTTGTATTTACCATCATCTTCCTTTATGTTTCAGCTTTTCTCTCGTCATAGCTGAGAACGTTTCTTGGGTTAATTCTTTGCATCTTCACATCAGATAAGAGGAACTTAGCACTCTTAAAATTGCTGAACGTCTTTCATTACACTTATTGGAGCATTTCCAGAGAGGGAGGAGCGAAAAGTGAGATGAGTAAATGTATAAGTACAACGTGGCCCAAGGAACAGGTTATTACTGTCACCCTTTACCAAAGTTCACCGTAGCCAAAACAGGGTATGTAATAAACTTTTGTGGGAATTTTATTTGTTCTTCTGCTCCTACCTCACTCCTACATCTTCAGCATACACAGGCCTAAGCCATGGACTTTGGAACAAGAACTGAGTCTCCCTCATGACACATGCTTGTTGTGTGCCAGGAGCCATGCTTCGAGGTGGTGGATTCAAATATTTTCAAACTGATATAAAAAGTGCATGTGCCAAAAGAGTTTATCTCCTTTATTCTATTATTAAAATCCATCACCTATGAGCTAGTGAATATATTTGAGCAAAGTGTCTCATGCTTGACGTGGGGACATTTTAAATGAAATTTTCTTTTGTGGACATATGTTTAGTCATCTGTAATTACTTGCTAATAGGAAGACTAAACATGGAAGTTATTCTATTCTAATCCATTGTACAGTCTTTCCTTCCTTCCTCCCTCTCTTCCCCCCTATGATTCTTGCCACTGATCTTTATTTTCAAGCAGCAGAAACCTGGCAATGAGCTGTAGCTTCTTCTGAATTTTTAACACATGTAACAAAAATATCAGTAGGCTTGGAGCTCTGGACGTACAATAGGTTTTCATCATTGCTTATATCTGTCTGGTATCTAGATACATAAAGTACGGTAAGATGCTGTTCAGTACCTTCTGGACTGCAGTATTGAAGAGTGTGTCTGCAGGAATGTATCTGAAGCATGGTAGGCAATCTGGATTTTAATATTCCAAGGCTATTGGTGAGCATTAGTGTTCAAAGTGACAAAATTAATTTTTACTGGACACAAGGCATAGGAGTGGTTGACAATTTCTTCAGAGACTTCAGGTCTTGGACTAATATTCTACTTCTCCCAGTGAAACTATGTATTTATTGAACTGATTTAACTGTAATGACTCCATGAAATATTGCAATTATCCAGGCAGTTAATTTCATGGGACACTGCTGAGTATAATGTAGGTTATGTAATGTGTAAGTGTTGTGCTGTTAAAATTAATGTCTACAGCACTGTGCCATGAGGGGGGTCACTGTAGACATATTGTAGCCAGAAGGCAAGGAGTGAAGTCCTATTAAATAGTATGTATTAACATACTCCAGAGACTAGTGCATAATTATTTTAAGCCATAAAAATCTCATCATTGCTAAGAGAGCATTTGGTATGCTCTCATTGGGGGGAAGGGGGGGGGGGGGGGAGGGGGAAGAAGAGGTAGAGAGCCTGTGCTGGACTCTTGCAATTTAGAAAATCATCTGAGTATATATTTGGTGTCCAGCAGTCATCAGGTTTGGCTGGGCAATGCTGTCAGCTTTCACCATGAGGCACACTGGGGAACGTGGGAACAAAGCTCGGCCCCAGCTAGCTCTGCTGCTAGGGCAGCCAACAACTTACAAGCCCTTTGAGATATGGATTAAAAAAACATACCTGAAGTTCCAAGTGACCTTCAGGCTATACTTGTGAGAGGGCACATGGTTGATGGCGTGCATGTGTTGCCTGTTAATGTTTTCCTTAAAACCTTGTTGAATAATAGTTACAGCCATCATTAAGGAGAGCCGTGCAGGTTCATTGCTGTAATTAGAAAGCCAAATGCAAGCCTTTTCAAGAATTATCTTCAATGTTTGTTACTTAAGTGATGACTGGTTTTGTTAATTACAACTAAACCAGATTAATATTCCATTAGAGAGAAAGCCACGCAGTTTAGCCAAATGATAGAAAGATTAGAAGGTGACCTGCACTGGCAGTAATATAGTTAAACTAGTTATTTTTGTTCTGCTGAATTTGTCATTTGTATTTGGGCTTGTGTTTTAGTCTAGACCCTTATTCTGACTAACTTTTCACTCTTTATCACATACTCTCCAATCTCTTCCCTTTCTCTGGCTACACCGGTGTGTTCATCTCTCACTGAGGCTGGAGTGTTTGCACCTGAGATGATTTTGTTTAATAAATGTATCCAAAGTAAATTCAGTTTAATGAAAAGAGTAATACAGCAAGCAATAGGTACAACTACAATGCTATAGTATATTGAAATTTGCAGCTGAATTGGACAAGAAAGATATGACTGTTAGAAAGACTCTGTATTAGACTGTTCTAGAAAGGACCTCTGGGCTCACCATTTTGAAAATACTCTTTTGGTATGGTTTTGCTCATTGAAAATTTTTGAGAACAGGCTTCTTTGAGGGGATCTGTTCAAAGTCCTCTCTGATATTGAAGATCACCAAACTCAGAGCTAAAACTGCAAAGTTATCTTCCAAAATGACAAGAAAAATGCATTGATTCTGGCTGGATGGGCTAATTTCTCTTTTGCTGAACGCTAGAGAATCCATGTCCCAGGATTTGGTTTCCTGCTCCCTTTGGCAGCTGGGAAGAGTGGAAAGCCATGCCTGCACCCTGCAGTACCAGCTTCTAGGCAGTACACAACTCCATCTTAGGACTGTACTTTTGGTAATAACTGTATTCAAACAGGATGGAGCCCTTTACATGACAATGAATCAGAGCAGCAATTTTTCATCAGTCAAAAATGGCCTGTTTCACAAAGCCACAGATGCCTGTCAGAGAACTCACTCTGACAAGCGTTATGATCTTTGCAAGTTTCCTTCCATGCCCTAAACAACCCACATAAGACCAAAAAGAACCTTCTTTTTTGTGGTTTTTTTTTGAAACAGACCTTTTTCCTATCCTTTTTGGTTTTGTTCTTAACCCTGCATTTCAAATATGTTCTATGGAGATTTACATCCTTCTCCCTCCCCTTCACACACACACACACCCCCTGCACCTGGTATTTCAAGGTACTAATTTCCAACCCTTATAGTCCTTTATAGATAAATGAATAAAAGGCCATTACAAGCCCAGTCAGACACCAAGACAGGTCTAGAATCCATCTCATCCTGCTGCCTTCTAGCAAATTTAGCACATTGAAAGTCCAGTTGCATTTAAGAAATTCATAGCTTGCAAAAAACCTACAATAGTAAATTTAGCGAATGCAAGTACAAACTGGTATCACTGTTAGCCAGAGGCTGAGTACTCTAACAGTGGGGGTGAACCTGAGGGAGTGTGACATTGGGGTATCCTTTTGGAGTTCCCTTCCCTAACCAAAGGCTTTGGAGTTGCAGATGGGCTTCAGGAGAAGGAATGAAAACTGAGCTTTGAAGAAGAGAAGTAAAAAATGGTGGGACACAGCTATATCATCTTGTATTGCTTATAATTCATTAACACAGCTATTTGAATAGTAATGGGATCCTTGCTTTCAACTGGTTTTGATGAAAATCTGATAGGACATAAAGCTATCGAAGTCAAGCTTCTTTAAAGATCACAGTTCACTGAGCAACTTAAAAGCTTTAGTAAAACAAAGCACATGCAGCCCTCTATTCTGGTGTTCTGCACAAGATAAACTTCAAACCATCTCTGCAGAAATAATGGCTTATTAAAACAACTATTCACATCTAGTCACTAGACAATACTGTAGCTAAAGTAAAATGCAAAATGTTTTATTTGTGGAGAGGAAACTTAACAATTAGCTTTGTCGAGTCAGCTGGTTCAGAGCCCCATTAAAGGAAAGTGTGTGTCTGATGAAAGGTTCAGCTCCCACACGTAGATACTGAGTATGTATGTATGTTTGTCCTGACAGAAAGCTGCATGCCCAAGTCTGGGAAGCATATGAGTCCTGGCAGGGCATTGCTTTTGCTTAGGTGGGTGAAAATACAAACTAAAAATACACAATTTCCAGAACATCTAGAACACAGAGCAGATGTTTGAATTGAGAGCACAATATGGTGCATGCAGATTGTAATTAATTGGCAAATACTTAAAGGCCCAAACGCCTCCTAGAAATGTGTGTTTTGATGAATCACAATTAAACTGTTGGATAAAATGCAATGTAGGTTAATATATGTGATAAACAGTGTTGTCCGTTTATGAGATGTGAGGAGTCACCTAAGCAACTGGGAGGTATTCATCTTCATTATCTGCTGCCGTGGCTCACAGCTGCATGGATTTTATCAAGGTCAGACTGAGATAATCAATTCACAACCTGGACTTTAAAAGGGCAGGTTGCCAAAAGGATATGTTTGGAGCTTTGCAACTTTCAAACCTGTTGAGATTTCCAGCCTACAGAACTGGGTGAATTAGATGAGAATGGTAGAACAGAAGTGGGTGCCAAGGTGAACTGCATGTGCAGGTATCAGGCTAGGAGAGTGCTGAAAAATATTGTGTCAGGTTTAGGAGGAGGATACATCAGTTTGAGGATCTCCAGAAAAGATAATAGGCATTGCAATACAAATGAGCTTGGGAGCATCTTGTGTTTTCGCTGTTTAGGGAACTGCACAGAAACGAGCTTATGGTTCAAACAGGGGGAGTATTGGTTAGTGCAAGGTACATGGGGTTAGATCTTGTAGGCATTGCCTTGGGCTCTACTGCTGATTTCCTGTATGGCCATGTAACCCATTTGCATCTGTGTTCTTCTTGAGGAATAAAACCTACTTTTTGCATACTTGTAAGCCTAGTAGCAAATGAAAAAAGGAGTAAACCCTACCTTTTGGTGAAAAAAAATCTGAAAATAATTCAAATCTGATGTTCCAGGGAAGTGAGAAAACTGCATATACTGTTGCTCATGCTTCATCAGTCAGGGTTCAGTTTTATTTCTCTTGAAATCAAGGAAGAAGATCCACACTTACATAAGTGCATATAGATAGGATCCACAGTGTTTATTTAAAAGTCATTCAGAACTGCAAAGTCTAATTTATCTTTCTTATATACAATAGGAATCCAAAGAGTCTTAGATCCTGTTGTTCTATAATTAATTTACTTTTGTGCTATTCTGTTACCGTTTTGTGCAGTTTTGGGCAAAAGCGTTACATCAAAGTATTTGCCACTCCTGTGGTTAAGTATGATCCTTTCATTCACTATGTGCAAACATCAAAGGGTGTGCCATTGTAGCCAGAAGGGAATAACTGGTATCTGAAAGGATGGCAATATTAGATACAAGGCAGAGAAATAAAAGGTCTTTTATTGATCTGCACAATTCTTTTCAAGTAGTTTTGTTGCATTATTACTTGACTTCACATTCAATTTAAAGTCCTCAGTCATGCTGGTATCTTTTGACTATGTGTGTTCAGAATGTACAGTAATGCCCTTGTAGTTTTGCCATCAGTTTAACCAATGTTTTAACTTCAACAACAGCTGATTATCTTCTAGTACCGTATCATCAGTTACAATCCGATAATACTGTTTCACATTCCAGAAGGTATCATTTAAAAACTCTTCTTTTGGAGGAAAGAACAAGTATAAAATACAGAAAAATAACCAAAGTACTAGTAAACTCTACATTTTCTGATAATCCTCCCTGAAAGTCTAAGAAGAAAAGATTAGATCAAGAGGGCTGTGAGACCAAACTACCCTTTACCCCTTTCTCTAGGGTGAACTAACCTCTACAGGTCAAGGTTCAGCGCAGTGGTGCAGCAGGAAGGAGTTGGTGCTAGAGTCAAACAGGCTAGAGAGACAGGCAGTCAAACTGTGGGGTTTGAACGTGCTAAGAAATGTGTGGTCAATACATGTAAGCATCTAGCAGGAAAAAAAGGAATTATACTCATGCTCTTCAACATAAACAACACAAAGCTGTATTAAACGAGCCTTTCCTGTACTTATCCCTCAGCCAGAATTGCGTCTGCATTACTTTTTTACAAATATACCAAGGATAAATAGCCATTTGTAATGAATTTGCTACCTGACAAAAAGCTCAGTTTCTGTTGAAATCATTGAACAAATTACATTTTTCAGCAAAGGGGAGAGCATACTAATAAAAGGGAAAAATATTTAAATGTCAACTTATATTAATACTAACATATATTATTAATTTAATATTAATAAAGATAAGCATAATAGAAAGAAAACCTTAAACGCAGCATTTTAAATGCAGGCCACCAAGCCAGAAAAAGTCTGTAACTTGCATTTGTCTCAAAGAAGATTGCTAGCCCCTGCAATTCTGGGTATCATCAGTTATGTTAAACCATAATACATAGCAGACTAGGAAATTAAGAACGTATTTTATTATTTAAACTTAAATATATATTCACCTTTATTATTCTCCAGTAAAATGAAAGGACAGTTTATGTCTCATACAGATCTGTCCAGGCTGAACATGAGCTTTCATTTAAAAGGGAATGGCTACTGTGGTATATTTAAAGGCCTCCAGTTCAGGTATGCAAAGATTTTATCTAACCAGCACCCTTGCCTGCTGCCTGCCTGCCTGCAGTCCTGCCCACCCTCCTCAGCTTCCTCAAGCTTTTAAAGGTACCTGAGCAATTCTCCAACTGTGCCAAAGCTGAAGTTGGGGATGCTGTGGGATGACAGGATGGACCAAATGCACAATCCCTGGTCACACAAGGAGAAGACCCAGAGACTTTTATAAACAGGAACAAATGCAATGAAATTGCACCTTCTCTCACTGCCTCCTGAATTTCTTTCAAAGGCATGAGAAGATGCCTGAAAAATAATATAACATTTTTACTTGGCATATGAGAAGACAAATCTGGAGTAAATAAGTCAATCTCAATGTAAGTAGCATAGAGATAACACTTGAACTAATTGTTTTGAATGAGATTAATAGAAATAAGGTGGAGATAAAAAGGTGATTAAGACTGGAGCCCCTTCAAAGAGGGGCAGAGGCAGTGGAAGCTTTCGGGGAGTGCAAGGAGAAATGTGTCATGGAGGATGAGGGAAGACATGATGCCAGAAAATATGTCTGTCACTCTAGCTGTCATATTGCTATGGATGGAGTTGAGTTCCGACCTCATTGCAGAAGTATCTTTAGAGTCTTTGGTCAGAGAAGTTTCAGTGGGCTATAAGAGACAGCTTCGCTTTTGCAAAGAAGCTCAGAAACTCCAGTAAGTTCTAAATATAAAATGTATTTATACTTTCATTTCACACATGTCTAAAGAGCAATGCTCAATTTTCTACAGAAGCAAGTAGCCTAAAGTTAATTCATGCTCCTTCAGAAGTTCTCCATAGGCAAAGCCTCCCCTCCCCGGCATGATTTTACTCAAGTAACATTATCATATAACTACCATTTGCCAGGGAGCTAATTCTTTTCTAACACATATTTTAGTCCCAGTCCAGGACTAGCCTCACTGGCAGGTTAGAACAGAAGTCCCTTCAAACAGTACTGAGTTTTGACTGACAGCAGAAACATTCTTGGATTTTGGATTAGCAATCACATGAGCAATAGAATAGGAATTTGCAAGAGTGGTTTTTTTTGAGGATTACATTAGATTAGTATAAAGCAGATGGCAGGGTAGATATGTGCTGGTAGCAGACAGCAGTAGAGTTCCATGGACCTGTTGTCTTTAGGATAAGAACAAGACTATGAAATGAAAGCTTTGATTGACAGGGAAGAGGAAAGGATCAGATCTCCATCGTGATGAGCCTAGGTTTGGGAACAGGGATACATGTGGAATGAAGTGAATGTGTAGAGGCAAGCACAGATAGAAAAAGAACGAGGATAGAACCCAAAGTAAAATTGTCTTGTCCATTCTGGCACAGTACTCTGACTTTCATATGTTCTTCTGTGATCTCCACTCACCTTGCTGAGCTATCGTACAAGTCTTGGAGCTCTCCTGCACTCTCTTTTCTAGCACGATGCTTCAGGAAGTTGGATGAATTAAGGGTCTTGTTACTACAAAAAAGCAAGGCTTGACATTTTTGTATTAGACTTTATAGGCTTACAACTGGCAATGGGGATGAATATCTGTAAAAGATTCAGGAAACTCCTTGTCGCAATCTGCAAAATGTTTTAAGTCTTTGTGTTTTACTTGCAATCTAAGTACTACGTTAGGGTACGGTCTTCCAGAAAGTGTGTTACTTGGTTCTCTTTTGTGGTTAGCATATATTCACTGAATAATTTAAAAAGGCAAGAACTTTGGATATTATGGAATGAATACTTGGTTGTTACTCTCCCATATTTTGTCAGTGTTGAAAACCTTACTTCATATTGAAGAATGAACTTAATTTGTTGCCTTTATTATACTGTATGAGTTTTTCATCCTTATCTTTTTTCTCTATTTAGACTTCTATATTTTCAGCACTGCCACATGCTTCCTACAGTATTGTAAATTACTCTGTTGCTCTGTACCTCACTCCTTTTCTTCTTTAAAAACAGGGACGCAGAGGTAGAAGTGGTAGAAATTGAAGTGAAGTGAATACTCTCCAGTACAGGAGTGGTGGCGTAGATGTTCATCTATCATTACTAGGTACAACCTTGGACTGAAAGCTTTCTGTATAACGCTCTACCATTATTAATGAATTGTATCTAAAAAGGAAACAACGTGAAGATCAGAATTCTAAGTAGCTTTGTGAAACTTTTAGATTAATGAATTCTCCAAAGTAAAGTGGTTTTTTCTAAAATGCCATTCACCTACCTGTTGTTTCTGATTAATTTCCCAAACACTATGGTATGGACTAACATGTGGGAATTATGTCTTTTAAATATCCAGAATGGGGGTAGGAAGCAAGTAAGTGTTCTGGCTGTCCCTGAAATGAATTTGGATGCTGGAACTGAGCTCCTCAGTACAAAATTACTTCTTTTTTTTTTTTTTTTTAATAAAAGGAACTAGTCAGAGCCATGAGGTTTCCATGAAACTTTTCCGAGGTAGTAGTACCAGGGCAATCCTAGCTTTAATCAATTCACTGATTACTGAAAATATATTTTAAGCTCTTTATAACTAGTGCTGTCCCAGAAAAGGCCTAGGTATAACTGGGGGGTTACTGCAAGGCAGGGATTACTCAGAGCAGATGGTATGGATGAGACCAGTATGTTTTACGAAGGAGGAAGGTTTAGCTGCACAGACATGAGCCATGCTGTGCCGCTTTGCCAGAACCAAAGGCAATTCCCTGTTTCTCTTTAGTTCACTAGTACGTGTGCAGCATGCATGCAGTCACTGCCTCTGCAGACCAGGCTGCTGTGCGGGTACACTTCACACCTTCTGCCAGTAACTGTGGATATTAGAGTCACAGCTTGATTTCTCTCGAATGGGCAATGAATGAAAATCAAATTACACCCCTAATAGAAGGAAAGGAGGGAGAACAATGGGAAATAGAGACATAAAAGAGAACTTCAGAAAAACTTACAGGAATAAGCAGCATTATTATCTCTACATGCTAAGCACTCTGTTTTTACCCAGAATCTCTCAAGCTACCTTAGATATCATTACTTCGGTGGCTAAAACCCAAGTTAGGTATCTATATACTGGAAGAACATGTCTCTGCATGCTTCCTGGTGAAGAAACTTTTGCAGGCTGCTGAAATTTCTGTTGCCTTGAAAAGTGGGCACCAATTTTACATGACTAAAGAACTAGTCATACATATAAGATGTGAAATAGCTACTCTGTCAGCAAACGGTGAAGTACATTGGATTTAAAATACCTGTTGTACAATTCTGTAATATTTTCTTGGGCTTAGGAGATACAAATAACTGATGAGCTGGGGAACCCCAGCTGCCACATAATGCCAACAGGAATACCAACAGGGAGGACTTATTCTGAAGAACGCTGACTTCAGCGATTCAAGGGCTCTGCTTCCAGGATATGACCAGCAGCAAAATTCACTGATCTCAGAGTTTGATTATTAGGGCATCACTGAGTGATTTTGATGCAGTCCTCTGTCTGCACCTCAGACCCTTTATATTCTCTTCTTTCCAAAATTCAGGGCTGGCATAGGAGCAACTACTGTTAGCCAGTCAAAGATTATCCAAGTTTTCAGTCCTCTGTTACACTGAGAAGTTTTAACACATTTCAGAATAATTGTACCAACCTTAGTACCTTAGATTACTCTCATAGTATCACAGCCTGAGAGACCATCAGTCAATAGCTGACACATCCTGACATGCTGAACACCCATTTTACAATGGTTACCGTTCTAATTGTGTGCATTATAGAGATGAAATAGTACATATTAAAAAAATCAGTAAGTGTCTGTCCATCACAAATAATCTTTATACAAAAAGGTAATGTAATGTGGCCCAATCACTCCTAGCCATGTCTTCTTGTAGCTTTCTACTGGAGCAGAATGAACAAATTCAACCTCCTGCATTCCTGCATGTGTCAAAATTGCTTGTATATAAACAATTGGAAAAAAATGTAATATTTGAAAGAATCCCAGATTATAATACTTTAAAAACAGAGAATGGTTTGAACTCTGTGAAATTCTAAGCTTTCAAATTTAATGAAACATATTTTTGACCAGAGACCAATACTTTTGTCTATTCACTTGCACATACCATACAATCTTTATCAGCTTTTTTTTTATTTTAACTTATCTTTCATTTTTTAATCTTTAAAAAGTTGTAACAATAAATAACTAAAAAATAAATAAAACAGCAGCTCTGGTTACCATGCATGCAAATTCAAAGCAAATTGCTACTGTGTAGTAAATCAGTACTCTTATGTTATTTAAAAGAGATGAAAAACTTTCATTTACATGAAAGTTCAGTAGCTTAATTTTTTGGGAGACCACACTTTGACGGCTGAAGCATGATGTTGTTGAAAGCATGCATGTTAAGCAGAAAAATATGTTTAGGGAAAATGTCAGTCTGAGGGACTCAGGGATATTTGTTTGGTTTTGTTTTGCTCTCAGGAAAGGTCTAATGCTGTCAAATATGCATAACAGAAATGTGATATTCTGCTGAATTTAGTATTTGAAAACTGTCTTTCAACCCAAAGGGCTGAAGTATATATGAATGTCAGAATTCTTCTCTATACTAGTGAGAGAAAGACTCTAAATCATTTAATACACTGAATATAGTATACTGCAGTTGATTCTGACTTCTCAAATTATGGAGTTGCACCTATTTGAGGACAGACTTATGCCTAATGTATTCTGAAGTAAGTGACAAACTGATATTTCATATATAAGAACATAATTTCATATCACCTAGGAAGCTAGTTGGGGCAAGATAGATTTTCGAAATCAGATTCTCAGCAGAAATATTAGCAAGCTGGTATATAGTTCCAAAGATGTTCCATTTCTTATTTCCCATAACCAAAGAAACACACATAAGATGCTTTCTCTGGAGATGTGATCCTTATACTGCCAGAGGTTTTATGCATCTATCTATCTTTTTATTTATTTGTTATTTCAAAATTCCATATGTTTTCATAGCTCTTTGGAAAAATAAATACAAAACCAAACACAAAATCTGCTCTTCAATGCACAAAAGCCATAAATATCTGTATGCGCAATTAACCATAAGGATGAGACCTCACTGATTTGACTCAGACTATATGTGTTCTTTCAGATCAAGATTGGGACCCTAAAAGCCTAAGCAAGGCAAATATATGAAAATGAGGATATGAAGCAGAGGAAAACTCTGTAAACAGAGACTGGTACAGACTTATAGATATTGTGAAACTTACTCTGTATTGAATGACTTGTTTATTTTATATAGGCTAATGCCAGAGCTTCAGTGGAAGACTGTCATGTGATGAGAAAAAACAGTGAAAAGATTATAAACTGTGTCAAAAGAAGGGATTTCAAAGGAGGAGAATTAGAAAGGACACTGGAGTAACAGGAAAATGTAATTAATTATTTTGCTTGTGATCTGGTGGGAAATACTTGATGGAAGCAACACTGATAGGCAGAAACTGATGATAAAAATTTGAACATGAAAATATAATGTCATAATATATTCAGGAAGGTGAGACAGCTCCCACACGTTTGGAGCAGTATTAATTATGCCTTCCAAAGCAGAACAATCATTATGGGCCGCCAAACATTTAACAGATCATTGTCAAAGTATGTTCCACAGCTGCCTCAAACTTTTACTGAAGTAATAGTAAATGGAGGTATAACAAAGAAGCATAACTGTAGGTCCCAGAATCAAAACAGTGGAAGAACTGAGTCTCACATTCCCAAGCAAGGACATCTTATAGAGTAGCTACAATAGTACTCCCTTCCCCCCAGCATTCTGCCCCATCCCTTTGTTGCAGGTTTTTATCTCTTCTGCAAGGATGATTCTTGCAAAGTAACTTAGCCAGCAAAATTTACAGTTTTGCTTCCTTCGATAACCTGAAATTTGTGTCAGTTTACCATTATAAGCCCATCTGCAAATGGCAGTGTTAAAGGAGCAGAGTCCTACTTGACCCCTTGGAACCTGACTTACCTGGAAAGGAATTACAGTGAGAGGGTCAGGAGTAAGGAGTCCCAACCACCCCAAAGCAAGCCAGTCCCTCTCCTGGGAGTTTTCAAGATGTGTTGAGCAGGTAAATGTCAAGGGAAACAATGACATGGAGAAAAAACTTTAACGCATGGCAAAAGACATCTTGCTTCACAAAGAATTGAAAGTTGCAAAATTAAAACCAGGGAAAGAACAAAGGTCAACTCCCATTAAACATCTGTGACTTATTAAACCACTGGTTAAATTCTAGATAGTGTAGATATGTATTTCTGCCATCTTAAAAATGGTCCTGGTAAATGATTCATTTCTGCTTTGAATTTTTCAGTGTCTGAACTGTCCATAATACTTCATGAATGCCTGAACTACACAGCCGATTTCCAGTTGTTAACTATTCTTTGCCAGATTAAAAAAGAAAAAACAAAAGGACAGAACCCCCCCACCATTCAGCGCAATGCCCAAGGACTTCTTTACCTTTGGAGGTCATTTGGAGGAGAACGGGCTTCCTCCCCAGCCAGCTCGAGTCCTTGCTGCCTTGTTCTGGGGAGGGCACGGCTGCCAGTGGATGTCAGCCAGAGGTGTATGTGTTATTTCCAGGCAGAGAACAGGCAAACTCCTGCCAGTGCTGCTGATACATGGACCGGCTGGAGATGGGTGATAACAGGAATCTGGAGCTCTCCTCCAGTGAGCCAGTCTTAGAAACGTATTTCGGAAGATTGCTGGTGTGGCTTGCATCCTTTAAGAACCGTGAATACTCATGTGTCAGTTCACTTACTCTTGTAAGAGATAGACCACTCTTAAGCCAGATCTTCAGAATAATACATGGCAGAGACATCTCCTAATGGTGGTCTGCCAGGAAGGAAGCAACATATTTCTTATTTGAAATCTAAGTGACTTGGATGTTGCCTGGAGAAAATTCTCTCTAACTTGTGTGGTGTCCCAAATCACAAGTGCCATCTGGATGGTAAAACAGTTGTGCTTTCTGGAGGCAGCGTTTGTTCTTTCTGGTAGCACAGGCCGTTACTGCACATCTTGTTCCTGTGCTTCCTAGTCAGAAAAGACTAACACACTCCAAACACTTTCTTTTACAGAAGAATCCATTGTACAAATGTAGTAAAAAAGTAGTGATATCCAATCTAAGCAGTTAATAGGTTTGGGAATCACAAGACACAGTGAAAGGTGGGGGTTGAATAAAAGAAGTGGGAAAAGAATGAAATTATAAAATTGGCAGGTTTTGCTTAGTGAGTAGCTGCCTTGGCTTTCTACCAAAGCTGTCATTTCTGTGTCTCTGCAGACTGAGGTGACACACACCGTGGATCTTGTATGTCATCCCGACTAGACTTTGGAGGAGGCCCTGCACTGATTCATGCCTAGGAAGTTTTATGAGAGACTGGATTTATTTTTATTTCCTTCAGATAAAATGTAGAGAAACTAATGTGCCTGTGAGAGCCATAGAAGTCATGTAGCAGGTATGAAACATGATACAGTTATTAGTTTGGATTTTTTTTACCAAAATGTATATCTTGACGGAGTGTGCATACCTGGCACATAAATTTCACAGTTACTGGAAACTCAAATGTAGAAATCAATGGAAAATTCAAAGAAAATGCTCCCACCAAAAACTTTCTTTATCAGTGAATTAAACCTAAATGGGTCTGTGCAGTTTCAAAATTCAAGTTGCAGCTGAATCCTTCCTAAGGGTAAAACAGGATGAATGGAGCAGCTGGAAGCTTTCTTTAGAGAGTGCATTAGGTATTCTGAAAGAAAAATAAAATGTTCTTTCCTTGACAGCACCAACCTCCGTTTGTCCCATGTCTTGCAGCATGCAGTGCTATGGAGGTCTGTATCTCAAGCTGTGGTGCACCTACCGAAATGGAGTGTGTGCAGCCAAAATCAATGAAATACATTGAAGGAGGGTGAGTTGTTGACCCTGCTGTACTGCAGAGCACCATGGAGATAAAATGTACACTCAGTGTTGGACTTGAGTCTGAACACCTGATAACTGCTTCACACTCTGAAACAAATGGTGACTCTTTCTGTCCCCACCTTTACTGCTAGAGAAATCAAGGTTCTGGGTGGTCAATGAAGAGCAGAGAGTGCACTATGGCCACGTGAACTATGGTCTTCTCACATTGCTCAGTTTTACTGCTGATCAAGTGGCTAAGGCCAGGATGTCCTCTCTGTCTTGTTCAGCTATACCACGACTATTATTTGTGCCAAGACTCTTGCTGCAGTTTTTTAGGAAATGGGAAGCATAGAGGAATTTTTGAAATCATGATTCAGCCCAAGGAAAGCTTTGACAGGACCTGCTGTGCAAATAAGTTTGAGTTGAATGGAATGGACTCCAGGCCACTGGCCTCCTTCTAGATTTCCAAGAATAGAAAATATCAGACAAGAGTCAGGCCTTTCTTATATGTAGGAAATTTTTCTCTGTGAGTGAACTGTGCCTATTCCAGACTTTACGCTCAGTGTGGACACTGTTGGGTGGAAATTATGTGCCTAGAAGAAAAGCTTAACCTAAAGTCTTTGGATCTGGTTTGAGACTTGGACAAGAGTTGGGGGGATTAACTAGAGGAACAATGCGATTAGGTGGAAAGAGAATTATGTGGTATTTGAGTTCATGATGAAGAACAGAAAGGTGTTACTAGCACTTTGATGCAAATTTATCAAGGAAAGATGAAAATAAAGAATGAAAGATTAGAGTCACATGTCTTGTTTATACTAAAATCCCTCACAGTTTTTCCATAAACGAATGGCATACAGGTGGACGATTTATAAAGCAAATATAAAAATAAATGAATTTCAATAAAGAATGTTAATTAGGTTTTTTTTAAAAGTGTTGAGTAGCTCATTTAGCAATATAAAAAATCTCATGAGCGTATACCTATGCATGCAACTTTATTTTGCCCAGGTGAAAAGTGAATTGCCTTGCCTATGAAGAAAAGAATATTGCTAAGGGGAAAATAAATTATGAAATATAGAATGAAGCAAAAGCTGATAGAGGACTGAGTAGAAATGATTTTTCTATATCCTTTGTCTGAATTCAAAGCAATACCTTTTTTTCAATGGTAGAATCAGCTGTAGTTTGTAACATCACATCAAACCATGAGAATGATGGCGTGTGTGGTATTTAGTTTAAAATCATTATTTAGCATTTGTTTGTCCCACAGCAAATAGTGAGTTAATTCTCTCATCTTCTAAATTCAGTACAAAGGCTAACCTGGAGCAATGTCCTATTCCTCATTCTTATGTTCTGTCTTTCACCCTGTTACGTAGTCTAACAGCACTTTCTTTTGTCATTTCTTACCTGGGGAGAAATACAGTCCCAAGGAAACAGATGTCTCTTCCACTTCTGTGAGATGGAAGTAAAGGTGACTATGTAACCCCGTTTAGTTTGTTTGGGTTAAAACCCGGCAGCAGACAGCTGTCTTTCCCTTTGGTCCCTGCTGCAGGAGGATAGAAGGAGACATTGTAAGTCAAGAGCTGCCAACACGGTAGGGCTGTAACAGAGTATAACACATACTGCATGGGATCGCACAGTCCTCTCTGCTCAAACAACAGTTGTACATACTGCTTCGATGAGAGAGTAAACTCCAGGACTGTATTGTTTGCCAGCTAGAGGTATCTTTTTCCTTAACAATATAGCTAGTGTGTTGAAATTTCTTCATGCCATTCACACAAGGAATAGTAACAGCATGGAAGCTACCATGCTAGAGCACGTTATTGGCCTGTTTATGTGTCTTCTCTGCCAGCAACCAGCAGAGCTGAACCAGAAACTTCAGAGGAAACTCCGAGGAGGAATAAACACTTCTGTCTACCTTTAACCAACATGGCTTGGTTTTTATTATTGAAGATTTTTAAAAAAATTTTCTTTTTTATAAAGCAACTGTGTTTATCTTTTCTGATTTAATAGATTATCTTTTCTACTTTAATAGGGGGGGTCTCATTAGCTATAAAAATGCCTAATGCTTTAGAATTTGCTAGCTTTCATGTCTTTTTCCATTTGTTTTAATCTAGTTATCATATGCAGACATGAAATGTAACACCCCCTCATTAAAATAAATGTAATGTTGTGACATAAACTGACAGAAGCAAGTAAGTCTCAAGATAGTGTTCTTCTCAGCCTCCTCTCTTTCATACTGCTAAGACTGATATAAAACAAGATTCCTCACTCATAGTGTTTGGAAGTGGCAGGGTTAATACAAAGTGAAGTCAGAAGAGTCTTGATATTTTTATTCCTATTTGTCACCCCAGAACTCCATGAATAATCCTAGCACATTGTTTCAGGATACCTACAAGGATACAAATTATTGTGATTAGGGTCACAAAATGGGTTCTTTAATGTTGCCTGGAGAAAGGTCTCTGATAGAGGTGGCATTTTAAAATGGTGGCAAAGTAACCAAAAAAACCAAAAAGACACCAAAACCAGAAAGGAAGCAGAAACATAATTATTTATGCCTGTTTAATCTCTTCAGTTACATTTCATATTGTTAATATCATTACACAGTGCTTTGTTATACTTAAAATATACTTTTTAAATAGTCATGGTAAACTCTGCAAACAGACTTGTTTTTTCTGATGGTACCACAGAGAAGACCATTCTACTGTGCCTCCTATTGTAAGGGAAATCCATAGCTGAATAGCAGAAATAAATTATTACTCTTTGACTAGAAGCATCATTTCTACATACCAAGCATGTCCAGAAATTCCATTTCCCAAAAGAATGCTCAATCCTAAACACGTCAGTGAAGCAAAAAAGTCCATTTGTGTAGAGGTTCTGATGTGATATTTACCTATGACATTTCGCTGGTAAATTGAGTTGGAATATATTTTCCAAAGTAAGGTAGCATTTCAGTTTTGTTTGATGTGTGAACATATTGACACAAAACATATCGTCTTCAGTTTTAAGCAAGTTGCACATCCTAGAGTCTGACTGAGTCTGCAAGAAATGAGTTGTACAGAAATTCACAGCTTCGGAGTACAGTGTATGCATGCAGTTTGGGGGTAGACAGGCGTGTTACAAATGCTGGTGATTAGGAAAGGAGATGAAGGACAGTTTTTAACATCCTGGGATCTAAAATCAAGCTGTATCTGCATTGGACGTTAGAAGGACTCTGTTAAGTAGCAAACGGGAAAGGAAAACCTAGGCGTTTTAGTGACTAATTGATGCTAGGCCTTTGTAATATTTATTTTTATCACAGGGAAAAGTACAGTAAGTCACTGTATAGGCAAGGTTGCTGGGAGGATTTTGGATAGGATACCAGGCAAAACTGTGGTTCCAGCTACAAACAACTAGTTTACCTCAGCTTTGCAGATCTTCATCACAAGTTTAAAGCTAATTATAACCTTGACAAAATACAAGAAATTAAATCAGGACTTTGGATTGGCTGCCAGAGCAGGCAATTAAATCCCTAAAAATGCTTGTGGCAGCAGCTTTTCTCAAACTCATCTTCCCAGCAGACATTGCCAAAGAGTGACAGTTTTTCATGTTAATTTAAAAAAGGCAGGTTACAATACACATAATGATACCACAGACACAAACGGTTCAAAATTTAGAATGTTTGTTTCCAGGGATGGTAGCATCTATGACCTCTGTGGTTCCTCTTTAGCAAGTTCCCTTTAGTCTGAATAACATCATGTCTGAACTTTTGTCCTTTTTTTCTGAAATGGTCAGTATTTCCTGGATTTGTGCTGGGAGTCTGGGTAGTTTGAGTTACCCTGCCTGGTACCTGGAGCTCACTACAGAAGTAGAAGCTAGTAGGGCAAAGCCTCACACAGTTTGAAATACTCAGAAGTCTTCATTCATTTCCCGCTTAGGAAAGGAAAGTTTTAGAGGGCTGAAGCAGTCCTTTGACCTGAGTTCAACATGCTACCCCTCAAAGGTTAAAACTCATGTGCGTGTCCCTCTCTCTCCCCATTCCCAGCAGGGTCTGTGTGAGGTGGTGTGTGCTCTTGCAGTTTCAGCTAAACGCAGATTAATGGGGTTTGTGAGGAGACTCTGTGAACAGAAGTGTGGCGCTCTAGTTTTGACTACGTCTAAGAAGAGAGTAGGGGGTGGTTGTTCTGGCTGCCTGTCCCCATTCATCACTAGTACTGCGGTTTTGTTACGACACTGCAGTATGATTGTGCAAGATGGTATCCTACGTTTTAGTGCAAGAGATGGCTGGCTGTGCCTTTCCCTCCTCTCGTGGCCTTTGCAGATGCCTGTTCTTAGCAGAAGGATCAGTCCCGAGGGAATGGAGGTGCCTGCCGGCAGCCCAGGGGAAGGTGCTGTAGGTGGAGAGGAGAAGGGAAGGCTGAGGACATATGCTTGCGCTTACCCTACTGACTATCCCAAAGCGGGTCTTCCTGGGCCAGCTGCCTAACTCCATCCAGGGGCACCAGGGGCACTGCGGTGAGCTGCAGCATTGACTGTGCCATAGCTGTTCATCAGATCTAAGCACTATCTCTAATCACAGACTCATTTCCAGAGCTCTGTGTTTATGATATTAAAAAAGTAGAATAGTTGTTTAATACCCCAGAGCAAACACAAGGTAGCAGTGGTACCGTATCTTGCTGGGATGAGCCCTCTCTGCGGAGGAGGAAGCCATGAGGAGGCACTGAAGCATCACTTTCCCAGGATGAGCAGCAAAGGTGCGGACAAATGGGGCCAAAACCCCTCCAACCTCTTTCCCACTGCATCATGGGTTGGTTTTGCAACTAAGCTGGAAGCTGTATGCTTTGATACTATTATGATTCTTCACTAGAAATACAAATGAGCCAAACCCCAAAACACTGAGTGTTTGAAGTGGCTTAGCTGTTAGTGTTTGGTTTTTTTAATGTCTGCAAATCTACGTGCTTGTTTCTGCCTGATGGAACCCTAAGCAGCCCCAAGGAACGTTGCTTTAAGATCCTTTCAGTTAGATTGCAGCCAGAAACTCCAAGATACTCTTTGAGTCCACTTGTGCCTATGCATCCCCAACCCAAAACCCACATCAGACGTGTTCAGATAAGTATGGAAAAGCTTTGCAGTGACTCATCAGCGCTTTCTGTGCTTAGCAGGATAGAAATTCAGATCCTTCAGAGGGGTTTTCTTTACAAGGTTTATGTAAAGCTTTACCTCAAAGCTGAAAATATTTAGTAAAAAAGCGGGGAACAGCAAATCCCTCTGTGCTGCATTTGCTGATAGAACATTGTTCTCCTACTGACTGGAGCTTGATTTAAACCTGATTATTGAATTAAATGTACATTTTGTATTTGTCAAACAGCTTCTGATAATGGATGCCTTCGTGTTAGATTTCTTAATCTTAAGCGAACTAGGACAAACTCCCCATGGTGAAAATTCAAGTCTTTACTTGAAAAACAACAGAGATCAAACACTCCAAATGGAGGACTCCAAATGAGAAAATAATGAAGATATACTTGGCAAGGAATAGATAGAATAATGGTCTTTCTGGACTAAACTGACCACAAGTTTTTTTTGATTTAAATCTAAATGATGGAGAGCAACTTAAATTAATTCCTTGAATTGTTTAACATGTTGTATAAAATAATCATCAAATAAATGAATTCCAGAAGCTGGGCTGATAAGAAAGAAAGAAAGAAAGAAAGAAAGAAAGAAAGAAAGAAAGAAAAAAGAAAAAAGAAAAATTTGCAAGTAAGAGGACCTTTGTCACATTTGAGCTGAACTTGGATGCCGCAAACTTATCCAAAGGCCAAAGAACTAATAGAGCCCAAACTGCTTTTGAAAACTGTTGAACAGTGGGATCATAAGGCGCGCCCATGTTTTGAAGCCTGAGCAGCCATGCACATAACCTCTGCAGGACCTGTGCTTCCAGAGGCCTCAGCAGGATGCATCCCCCAGTAAAGCCAACAACAGTAACAAATCTTGGTGGCTGTCATTCTTACGCTTCAAAGCACAGGGATTATCCTGAGCAACTTCCTTTGGCATCAGTTAATGCTTGTGAGCAACTTCTCCTTCTTTCTTTCTTTCCTTTTTTCTTTTCTTCTCTTTCCATCTTTCCTTCCTTCTTTCTTTCTTTCTTTCTTTCTGGCAGATCTATATGAGGAGGTGAGCAGCCCTCACTACTTTGAGAGCGGAGAGAATGACAGACAGAGCAGCACTGCCTTTATGTAAAGTTGCCTTTCATCCCAGCTGGGTTTTAGCTTGCAAAGCTGCGTTTTTGAAAGGAAAGGTTGCCTGCCAGCTGACACTGATATTTTTATATATAATGCATGCTAGAAAATAGGTCTTTCTACATGTTCCCTCCATTTTTAAAAACAGCTATTAAGTCTGTCAGTCCTGGAATAAAGGAGTAAAGAGAAATTGCGTGGGCAGGGAGAGCCTATGAAATGTGTTGATTAGCAGTCCTAGTGAGCTCTGCCCATGGAGCCAGGGCAACAGCATGGTCTAACCTTGACACAGCAGGATAACATACAGAGAGTTCAGTCACCAGCCATTTCAGCCTTAAGTACAGCTGCTGAGACTTCAATCATTACTACTAATTATGGCTTTGCAATATGGTTATCAGCCCATGATAAGTGAAATAAATGGGCCACATTCCCTTTCATGAGTCACCACAGGGCCAGCAGAAGTGAGCAACTTTCTATTGTCAATGACATGAAAAAGATTGAAGCAAAGTCCTAGAAGGACTAGAAAGGAAATCCTGTGTTCCTCTCTCAAAACCAGAACATTTATGTGGGTTTGAAGTTCTTAGAGTTGACTCTACTTTCTCAGCAGGTCCACTAGGCCATTCTCCCCAGAGCAAAGACTGGCCTCCAAAGCTAACACCCAGGTGCTGTGCTTGAAAGGACTGATTTAGCTCAGTTCAGAAAAAAAGACTTTTACGTGTATACATATTTTTAAGTCCAACAATGATCTTCAAATAGTTGTGAAAGGCAGAGAAAGAAGTGCAGAGATCATGGAAAAGGAGATTATAAGTCTTCAGTTCTTTGGAAGCGCATCTGACTTGCTCTGAGGGAAGCAGTGATGTGCTGGCTATAGATAGATTTGTTTTGTTTGGAGCAGAGGTTCTCAGCCTCTTTTGTATCTGGAGACCCTTCTCCTGCCCAGGCAGGTCATATACCAACACGAGCAGGAAGGTGTGATTACAACCAAGCTCCTTGTAATCTGGAGAGCAGTGATTTTGAGTCTGAATCTGTTTTCCTTTTTGTGCAGAATACTTCATATGTTGAGTGACTCATACAACATCATGGGTATGGATGACTCCTTACAAGCTTATATAGGAAATCCTTCTTTGTAACAAATAATTTGCCTTGTAAAGTGCCAAATTATGGAGAAAAGACATGTAGAAGAATTGTCAGTTTGCTGCTCATAGGATTGCTGTGCATTCTTGTCTGAAATCTTTCCTTGTTCTCCCATGTTTGTAAGCTCAGACTCCTGACGAGAAAGCAAATAAACTGCAGGTAAGGAAGTAGTCACATTTATCTGGGAGGTTCTTGGTGATTCCTGTCAGGAACTGTTCTGTGCTGCAGCTGCTGCAGTACTGGCAACAGTAAATAATGTCAATTTTATCTTATTGGAATGGGATTATAGTCCTAAATCATGCAAGAACGGGTTGTGAGAAGAATAGAGCTCACAGATGCCAAGGAGTACTCTCCCATGAAAAGTATTTTAACATCCAGAAGAAAGGGCTAAGGTCTACAGAATGTCAAGGGTAGACAGTGAGGCCAAACATGTCTGCTGAGAGCTCAGAGGCTGGACTAGAAATGTCCTGAGGAGCTGAAACACCTGGGAACAGAAAAGCTGAGTGAGAGTCTTGCTGCATGTCACTTGCTGCGGAGAGCAAAACCGCAGAGCTGCTCGTGGAGGGGGACTGAGCAGGAGACAGTGCACCGAGTGGGATGGGGAAACACAGAAAGATATTCAGTGCTGGCTCATTTATTTGAGCTGTAAATGGCACAAATGGATCAACAGAGTGCTGAGTTTTCCACAGCCCCTGGACCAATGATTGTAGGAGCTAGTGCAGGGCCAATAAACGCTGTCCCTTTGGGCTGGGTGTTAAGGATGTTGCCTGCACCATAACCAAATGCACTCTCTGAAGGCATTGGGGAGTCCATGGGGCTCAATGAGAGAGCAAGTTGCTGCAGTGGTAGTTACCAGGGTAGGAATGGATGGTAGGACAGCACGCATTTTTATTACAAAGGCACAGCTCTAGGTGTTAATGGAACATTCCTTGTTTCTTGGATGTTCCTGTCATCCCATCAAAACCATGTGTTGCATGAATTCTTTGTTGAGGACTGGCTTTTTCTATGTGATCATTTTAAAATGAAAATGTTAAGCATTACAAACTAATGTAAGTGATTGCAAAGCCTAGATGCCGGCATTCACATGTTACTGCTTACTTCAGGCAGTGAAATACTTAAGATTTTATTTAACCACTAAAAATTGCTGGTAAAACAAGAATATGGGGGCTTAGTAATAAAGTAAGAATCTATATTAGAAATACGTTTATCCAACATGGTTATGAAAAAGGGACATAATTAAAATCTACTCTGAATGCTTTGTGGGGTTTTGTTTGTTTGGGGGAATTGATTACTTTATTACATTGTCATCTCTGCACTTTTACTGCAGTACTTATATTAAGTAAGTGCCTTACTTCTCTGTTATTTCTGGAAAGTTTCAGTCAATGACATGGAAATGATAGACTGCTAGCTGCTTTTAAATGTTATTTCCCCACCCCCCCCACCCCCACCCCCCAATATGGAAAAATTTTATCCACGGGCAAATATTCCAGCTTTGTCAAGCTAAATCACAATTTCTAGATCATGGTGTAACACACACAACATATGTCACTTGTTTTGGAGTGAAATGCAGCTATGCAGAACCTTTGTACTGCAGTTAAATGTCTTTAGCAGTAAGCAGTAGATGGCAAGGTTTATTTTACACAAATGCAGAAAAATGGAGAAGCCTTGCAAGTTTAAGACTGCAAAGGAAGGCTTGACATAATCCTCACAGGAGGACCAGCTGTTCATAAAAGCCTTTGCCCTTAGATAACTTATAAAGGCTGTTTACCTACAGATTGATCAGTGGTGTCTCATATTTTGACAGATGATCAGTAATGGATTTTGTAGCAATAACTGAAGACTGACTATTCCTACGCCAGCTGAGAAGCCTTAGGGCATTTGAGACATCAACAGTAGTAGTTGTGTCACACAAGGTCTTCAGAAGACACATGCCCTTCTGGAACAACAGCTGAAGACAAGGTGAGAAACCCTAGGGATCTTTAATGATAAAGGACTGTCTTTGGGCAACTGAATTGTGCCCAGTGGCATCATTATTGATAATATTGCGTAATTTTACTGCAGGAAGGTGATATATATGCAAAAAACACTCCTGTGAGTGTGAAGAAGATGGGGCAACCCTAATTGTAAACTCTCATCTGTTGAGAATTCTGAATAGAGGTTGAAATCTGAAGATAATGACTCCAAAATTTATGTTGCAAGTAGAGAAGTACATTTTATTTGGCTTAAGGGGAGGAAAAAATCCCAAATTTACAATGCAGCACATGCTGTTGTCTCTGTGCCTGGGGTTTTCCCTTTGGATACAGTAAATCCCAATGTCCTTCTGATCAGCTTTTTAATATTTCATCACACTGGAATCAAGCAGACTTAAGTGAACGGCTCTGCAGGCCCATGAGCGCTGCTCCCTCTGGGATAACATTTACTAGCACGGCAGGGCTCCAAGGCTGCTCCCCGAGTAACATGGAGAACAGGTGCTGTGCGATCTGAATTGGTTTAGCTGTGGTAAAAGCATTCATATAAAAGAACAAACATGCTGAAAATCCATATTCTGGTTTACCTACTGGTTGACTTGTTCATAGCCATATTGGGAAGCACCTGTTGTTTGAGAACCTCCCAGACATAAAACCTTCTGTGTACAGTGAGAATAACGATACCCAGTTCTGGTGATTGCTATCACATTTGTAAAACTTTTGCTAGTATAGGTCCTCCCAAAGTGTTCATCTGTATGTATTTAACATTGCAGGTTATCTAACTGAACACACGTGGAAAAGACAAAATGGTCTCTAGAAACTATTAAGGCCAGGCAAAATATCAACAGGAGCTGCTTTGGGAATCTGTTCGTCCTTTACTTGCAAGGAAAATATGAGAGAGGCAGAAGGCAAGTTTGATAAGTTTGGTCAGCCAGCATTGAGGCAGCTGCTGTTCTCTTTGGGATGTGAGGTCGCCAGAGCAAGGTCATACTTCTTCCAGCTGTTTTTTGCTATAAACGCTGATCCTGTTTTCCTGAGCCTTGAAAGGCTTGTATAAGGTCTCATATGTTCTTCAGGCAAAAAAATTACAGTCGTCACCATTATCACCAGGTTAAACCTATCTGAGATTGTCTGAAGAGAGCTGGGACACAAACATATAGTTTCTCAGCCAGCTGATCACTGGGACAATGGCCTCCATCAAAGAGAGAGACAAATAACCTGGGGAAAGCAGGGTTTGTCCGCAGTCTGCACACCTAGCTGCAAAACAATAGTCTATCTTTAGCCTTAATCTGCTATTAGTTGTCAAATAGAGAGGTAGAGACTTTCAGCATGTAGCAAACACATCCCTCCTGGTCTGCAGAAAATCCACCACTTCCTTAAATAGTTGATGGCTTTGTATCAAGGTATCTGCACAAGGACAAACAATATTCATGTTTAAAATGTACTTGACTGCTTGACTGTATCATCATGCCCAGTCCATAAAACGTCACTAAATTTTCCGAAATGCATCAAAACATCATTACTAATAATATCTGTTATTGAATATATGAAATTATCCAGTCTTTGTTGACTCAGTTAACAAATGTTCATTTCAGTAAAACAGGAGAATATGAGGATTGTTAGAGGAGACAGCTGTGACAACTAGTTTCAAATTATAACAAGTGACTCAAAAAAATTGGGTTTTGATTGTTACAATGGATGGTAAATAGTAGTAATTTTGTGATGCATTGCTAATAAAAGACACTAGTTAGGCATGCAAGCAGTCACTGGACATGGCCAACAACAAAAGGTAGCAGAGTAAGTTTTATTAATAAACTTTAGATTTTTATTTGTAGGCTAGGATGATGTAAATTATCAAATGTGCCTTCTGTCTATACTTTTTTCCACACATTTGAGGAAGCAATTTGCAAGGTAACAACGGCTGACATTTTACTTGGTCTTAATAGTTTCTAGAGACTTGATGCTTTTTTCACTTACATTCTGTACACAGGAAGCAGAATTACATCACATTTAAAATAAGCACAAGGATTTTTGTTTTGCTATTAAGTAACTAAGTATTTGCTATCTGATAATCATGATCAATAAGGTAGATAAGGTTTACTTATTTCAAAACATGTCTTTGCGCTTGGGAACATCTCACATGGGCAATAAGGAAATACATGATGCTAGCTAAAAATGCATTTTTATCCACAGAAAAGGAATACAGATGTCTTAAAGAAATTAAATATAACAATTTCTATAGTCAGTGAAAAATGTGTCAACTTAGTAGATAGAGCAATAGCTGATCTTCTGAATACTTTGCAATCTGGGTCTAGCTAGTCTATGGATGACCTTTGTTTCACCTCTCTAATGCTATATACAAATGAAGATAAAAAGAAATGTGCTTTGAGGTCATTAATGTATCAGAACTAGGTATTACAGCCACGATAGAATTTAAGAAATGTGCATCTTATTACAAAACAAACTAAAAGGAAAGGCTATGGTCTATCTTGAGGTCTCAGGGTTCAAGTGATTTTTGGCGACACTGCTTATTTGCATGCCAGCTCTGCTCATCAGGAATTATAGTGCCTGGTGGTATAGTTGATAATCTGAATAATGCATCTGAAGGAAGCCCAGATGGCCAAATGCTGCCCTTTTTTTCCTTCTGAAAATATGTGGCCTGACGATAGATTAGGAACAGTGGCAGATGTATAAATAAGTCCTTCCTTGGCATAAACTACCCTAGCCATAATTATTCCCAGGGTTTTTTATTGGTTTTTGCCTCTTGTCTGCATTTCTGTGGAAGTAAAATGTGATGTGTGGTGACATCATCTATGATCATGGTATTCAAGATCCAGTCAGACACAAAAAGGATCAGCAATATCTTAAACTGTCTTAAGTATACAAACCTCACTAGGTTAATGGATGTGAACTGTGTATTAATTCCTTGGATATTTATTCAAACCAGACATACCAATATCAGTTTGTTATTAATGAATAATATCATGTAAACCCTAGTTATCTACAATATGTATATCACAAGATGCCCCTCAGCTCAGCTTTTTTAATGTAATTATCTTCATAATACTCCTGTGTGGTAGGGAAGTACTGTCAGACAGCAATATCCAAGCTTTTAGAAAAGGATTGGTGGAGGTCAGGGTATTGAAATTATATCTCATTAGACTCAGACTGGCACTCTAGCTATGGAGGTCCTCCTTCTTTTCCATTGTTTCATCTTGTTCATCAAAGAAAGTACTGATAATAATACAGACTGATTCCAACCTACGGGAAGCTCTTTTTTTGCTTAATATTGGGCTTTGGGTAACATTTTAGAATGAGTGTAACCATTTAAAAATATATGTTTAAAAATGTAGGTGTGCCCTGACAAGAAAGGAGAAAAGAAACTTTTGTGGCATTAAGGGAGAAATTATTAAATGGAGCCCTAAATAAGCTCCTGAAGTTAAAGGCAGTGTTCAAGGCAGTGTTCAAGGTCAGGTTGGACAGGACTTTGAACAACATCATATAGTGAAAGATGGCCCTGCCCACAGCAGGGGGGTGGACTAGATGATCTTTAAAGGTGCCTTCCAACCCAAACAATTCTGTGATTCTGTGATTCAAGCACAAAGTGATAGCTCCGGACTGGTAGTCATAATGTTTGGTCTTTGCTGTTAATGAGGAAACTAATATTGTAGTCTGTGGGACAAATGCTTTTTTGTACTCACAGGGTATAGAACCAGAGCAGTTATATTGCTTTCCACAGAGAAAGAATAGCAGTACAATTTGGGGCAATCAGTTTAAACATGGCTTATTGATTAATAAAGCTATTTCTGTACCACTTGGCTCACACATTTGAAGAATTAAAACTCAGTTGAATGAATCAATACAATTTATTGTCTGTTTTCTAAGGATTGCTGGTCATGATTTAATTTGACAGTAATCTACATCAGAATAAGATTTAACTATAAGATTAGTTCTACTGAGTCCATTTACTATGGTGGTTACTTCAATTAAATACCAGGAAACCTGTTCTGGAAAAATTACCACATTGCAACTAAGCACTATTGTTATTACATTGTGTCTTAGATTTTAATAACTCATTACAGACTAAAAAATTTCCATATAAATCATAAAGGAGATGCTAGTTCTGCTATTGCATTTACTGAAAACATTTTGACAGAATAACATGACAGTTCATGTATTATTACAGCCCAGTGGGTCATCCTTTTTCTTTTGGTGGCCACATTATATTTAACTTTTTCAATCCAAAGGGAACACTTAGGATTTAGCCAGTCTATAAGTTTCCCATTTCAGGGCATTTTAGCAGAGTTCAGTAATTCTTCACTTGCTGGCAACACAATGATCATCAGTTGCACTATCTGTAATTTTCCATTCTGAGTAGCCAGAATCTTACACAGTCAAGTGTATCTTACACATTCTGATATAAGTATTTCTATTAGTTTTATTGCTAAAATGTAGAAAATATAAGAGCAAACAAACCAGTTTCCATTGCATTCTCTCCCTGCAAGTGTAACTATAAGATTTCCCTGCAATCCTGGTGATTTTGACTGTGCTATAGAGAACATAGAACATGAGAATCTCATGGAGTATCAGTTATTTTTCTTCTGAACATCTCAGATACTCTGAAGGATAGTAACATAGACAGAAAGAGCAAATAGGGAATTGTTCGAATAGGCCAACTACTGAGGCAACTTAGTTTGTCTAGTCAGTGCAGGTTTTTGCTTGACACAGATTCTTTTCTGATTCAATAACAATGTAAATTTTGCTTGGATTTCAGAGATTCATGCAAACTATACCACTGATCCTGCTATCAGATTAGTAAGGCCTGACTGTTAAATCAGTGTGGAGCCCCATATGCTTTAATTAAATTCTGAATGTATGAAACACAAATAACACATAACGATCTAAAGCTGGAATTGTATCTCTCACTAGAAATGCTATCCTTTAATTCAAAGAGCCTAATTCTATGCTTTCAGCTATTGCTTTCCTCTAATTGTTTGAGATCAAGTGTTCGAGGCCTCCCTGCTGTCTTGGTGCTCAACTGGTCTCTTCTGTGTATATAGGAAATCTGTCTGCTTGCCTACTAGCCAGGAAGTTGATGTCTGCAACTCTTAAAGTGAATATTCACTGGAGATATACACAGCACACAGAACCCTAGGGCACCAGTGATGCTTGAAAATACCTCTGATGTGTATGGTGATGGTAAACCGGTGAAGTTTAAAATACACCCAAAAATATCATTTCAGTAGTAATCATCCTTTAAGCATACTAAGAAAAACCGCAGTACTTTCTTCTTTTTTTTTTTTAATTAATGTACTAGGAGAAAGAACTGACACTGGAGACAACCTAAGCTCCCATGGTTTGAAACAGTGTGTAGTCACCCAGATACTTAACAAAAAAACTATTGGAATATGTTTGATAATTTTTTGACTGAGAAACTTTATCTGTTGCAAGTTCTTCTGTGACGTTCTGACTTGAAGTGTGCTGCAAATGTTGCCATTTTGGTACTCAGAGTTTTGGTACTTCTATTTTTAATTTTTACTAAAACAAGATAAGAAGTAGTTGCCTGAAAAAAGAAAGTTAAGTGACTCTGAAACCTGAAAGGATATGGATTCTGAGTTTTGAAACAAGGTTTACAAACTCCAAATGGCTTTGCTTATAATACGTCTGCTGTATCAAAGAGTCTTTTGTTTTTCAAATGGAAAAAATTGACAATTTTTGGATTAAAAAGTTGTTTCCTAACCTCCACTTCAAAAAATACCAGCATGAAAGATAGGTTTCATCTTCCCAATGTCTATGGAGAAAGACAGGCCAAACTGCCTCTAAGGACTCCTGTCTCTCTCCAGAGATTATAGAGGGATTCCCAATGTCCAGTTAGGACTAGATGCTTCTCTTATAGGTGGTTAAGTTAGGAGAGATGAATGAAGTAATACTGCTTTATGGAGAAACATGGATTCAAGTACTATAAGAACCGAAAGGACTTTTGTGATCATCTACGTCTGACCTTGTAGGCACATGAATTCCTTGACCTAATTCCTGTTTGAGCCAGAGCATATCTTTTAAAATCTATTCAGTTAGATTTTAAAACGGCACAGATGGAGAACCAACCACATTCTTTATGTGTTTAGTTGTTTCCCTGTTTAATTTCCAGTGTTTTGATTCTGCTCTTAGATTTACAGCATAGCACCAGCTTCTAGTATTTTGACCTTGCATTCACCTGTAAATTGAAGACCCTATGATTACCAAATGTATCCTTTCTATGAATGTAAACCACAGATTCATCACCTTATCTTCTCCTTATTCCCAGTCCTTCATGGTTTGTAATAGGAACCTGAGATTTCCTGACTGAATCCAAACTGAGAGTTTTGGTTGATGAAGCCATGAAATAGTTGGTATTTTACTATCTCAGAGGTCTCCCTTCTTTTCATATCCTGCATATGCAATTCCCAGAGGTCAGTGAGTGAGGGACTCCTTACTCTACACAAGCTTTATCTCTGGTCCAGCACAGCTCAGGTGCAGTTCCCTCTGCAGAGAAGAGTCTGTGACAGGTTTTTGGTATGTGAGGAAAGGGGTATTTGATGCTCTGCAGTTCATTCAAGTGGACTTCAAACTTCTGTTGTAGGAATCCTGGAGACAGACTCTATGTGTGTGTGTATCTCTCTGTGTGTAACTCTTCTGATAAATAAAAGCCTTCTCTAATAAGAATAAAGGGATTGCAGGGACATAACCTCCTTCCTGCATTCTTTTCTCAGGGAGAAATCCCCATCTGAGACCAGTGAAACTTTTGTCAAGCTAAGGATTTCATCTTCAGATATTAAACATAAAATTCACAAATCTTTTTGTATTTCTCATTATTTTAGAACAGAGCTTGATCATGACAACATTTTTGCTTGCATTTTCCCTCAACATTTGCTATGTTTTTGTGCTAAAAAAACCCACAACAGAAGACAAATCTGTCAAATTTACTTGAGGTTTCAGTGTCCTTTTTCTCTCCTTCTGTCATCAAAATCATGAAGGATTTTCCGTTGCTATATTGGTCCAGGTGTCATCAAAGTTTCATTATGTTTCTTTTACCAGCCAAGTTTAAAGGAACTTTGTTGAACAAAAGTCATCCTTGGCGAAAAATATTGCCAGACACACATAGCAAGCTCTCCAAAAAACATACCTTGAATGTTTTGCATTAAACAAGTTTTATTTGTACTTTCTGTCTGTATATGTGTCTCTTTGTGTGTATTTGCACTTTACATATGTACACAAACTTTAGAGGCTCAGTGGTTCTTTGATGTGGGTTTAGCTAACCAGTTGGACAGTGTGTGCTCCAGTATATTAATAAATTAAAATGCAGCAAAACTCCCCAAATCTAAACAGAACTTAGGAGAACTTTGAATCCACGTCTTAACTTCATGATATAACACAGGTACCTCTATTATAATAAACTAAGGATGCATTTGGTTGTTGTTTAGCACTGGCATAGGATAGCTACAGCCATACTCTTAGCCAACAACCAGCATAGCTCCATGCCAATTGTCAACCAAGAATGTTTTTGGGTTATGCTAATCCCTGAACCATCACCAGAAGTACTCTGGGACACTATAAACTGGACTGGCTAAAACACGTCAAGATACAGTATACAAAATCAAGTGCCCAGCGTTGTTCCCCTCCAATGCTTAATTTACTTCTATGGACATAGCATGAGATGATTAAAATTTTAAATTACCTAATTCCCTACTTGCGATTTTTGTAAACAATGTGCTCTCTTTCCTTCTTTCTTTCTTTACGTGGTGTTTATACTCTTCATGGTTGACCTTGCTTGACTGCTATGTAGTGAACCCCCAGATTCGCCAGATACTTTTGAAAATGCTGAAGATATTGCCAAATGTTGTTCATAAAATGACTAAAGCTGTTTCTATCACTTTGGAGTGAAAATGAGCAAGTTTTAAATAATGGTTATCATGTTACCTTGGCTTTGGCCCAAGCTGACTCACTAAAACCCATTTATTTAATAGCAAGATATACACAAATCAGTAGCAGCTAACAAACTTCATGCTAAAATATTTCAGGAATTAGTCACCACAGTGCCTGTACCACTAACAATGAAGGGTAACAACACGGGGTACACAAAAGACAAGTATACTACCTATTTTTTAAAAGAAGATAGAAGATGCTCCAGGGAAGAATCTATAACAAATTGCTAAATTATAACTGTGCAAGCTCTCAGGGGAAAGTGTAATGTTAAGCAGAAAGCACTATGGTTGTCAAGAACAAAACACATCAAACTAATCCTTTGTGCTCCTCAAACTGAACTTGAGATAGCAATATTATGATTTTCAAGACAAAACAACAAAGGCTAATTTTAGCTCTTAGTTAATTAGTAAGTGTTGTGTGTTATATCTGGGGGAAAACTACTGCAGTTTGTTTGACATTGGTGAGGCCTAGTTCTTCACTTGAAAATCACATTGGCTTTTATCTGCCACACTTTGAAAGTGTGTGAGGGGAATAAATTGAAAAGACCCTGGGAAAAAAAGGTGTGAAAATATAAAATGTGAAGAAAAGTTGAAAAAATGAGGCTTGCTTAGTCTAGAAAATAAGAAGTATGGTGTGAGAGGGGTCTTTTATATATGTAAAGGCTTGTTTATAGAATGGATGGCATCAACAGTTCCAAATGTTGGCTGAGGAAGAAATTAACGAAATAATCTAATTTACAGTAGGTAGTTTGGATATTTTAAAAAAAAAATCTGAATAATTAAATATAAGAACTCTGAAGTACTGAAATTGGAATCCCAGAAATGGAAGCCTTAAATAAAAGTTGAGATAGATATCTGTCTGGGATAATTTAAGTGTATTTGACCTGGCATCTCAGGAGTGGAATCTCCTTGAAGAGCTCTCGGAGAGGGGCTGATGTCTGGCTCCCAATAGCACCAAGCGATGAAGACCACCCTTCTTTGGACTAGCCCCTTCTGTAGTAAATCTGTCATAGGGAGAGCTAATTAGTGCAATGCAAAGGGAGCCTGGGAGTGAACAAAAAAAACTTAACAGGACAGGCATCACTTTAATGCCTAAGTGTCCCCCGAGCAAGACAAGCACAACCTTCTGAGCCTGCATTTTTCTTAGTCAGTCATTAAGTGGTCAGGGAAGGGATTGGTTATTTACCTAACTTAGATAGGTAAAAACCAGAACATATTTCCAGTTCAATCAATTTTTTTGAAGACTGGAAATTCATTATGAATATTTTGTAATGATTACACTATTAATAACACATTATGGCATGTCATTTCCATCTCCAGAATTTATCTTGGCTGCATAGGTACAGAAGCTTATTCACTCTTTGTAACTCTGAAATTTGAAGAAAGTAGATTCTTGTTCAGAATATAATCAGTCCAAATGACAAGGTTGGTCATTTTTTAATCTATAAACCCATTTTTGCACCTGTTCTTGTGGTCTCTGTAATATTCGCTTTTTAACAAGGTGAATTCCAATTATTTGGCTCTTTAGATTACTTCTTACTCCTTTTTATGATCTCCTGAGATACCAGCTCTGCTTCACATTAAAATATGGCAAAAGAAATACTTTTGAGATAGTTTTCATCTAAAGCACATCCATGATATTCATATCAGAAACAGTAGTGTAAGTCTGAGATTAAGAGCAGGGTCACAAGCATGGTGGTGTATTAACAGATGATCTAAATCTGTGTTTCTCCACTTACACAAGGAGAAAATAGGTGGTGGCAGGTCTTGTAATGGTAATGAGATCTTTGTTTTGGTATAAAAGCAACCTTACAATAATGAAGACCTGGTTTTCTTTTATTTAAAATGGAGAGTCTTTCATTGCTTCTCACATTTAAAATCCATAATAATCACATCAAAATCCAAAATATCTAAAAAATACAAAGCTTGGTGGAAGACTGTGTTGAAAATTACTTTCCTCATCTGTGCTTTTCTGTTTCTTTGGCACTTGGCTTCATTTCCAGTCTCTGTTTCCACTTCAGTGTATTTTGTTTCTCCTGGACAGTCATTGAGTGACAAGAATGTCACATCAGGGAAAAAAACAGTGCAAACCACAATACATTGTCAGGACTAAACTACAATTTTGAACAATAGCTAATATGAAGAACTCCAGATAACTGGTAGAAATATATCAACAGATATATATATACACGAAGAAGTTACTATACAATAGCTGACGGCAATCTGTGTTCTGGAAGCTGTTTGAGGGGATATTTGAACCACATATTGCCTGTCCATTACAGACAACTTTCTAGAGAACTGCACAAAGAAAGCAAAAATGAGGAAACACTGTTCTTTCTAAGAACAGGTTTGACTGCTTATTTTGTCTCGTAAACTTTGCCTCTAATTCCAGTGACTTAAAAAAAGCCTAGCAATGCACAGCTTGCAGATTTGGGGTCATTCTCTGCCTGTTTTTTGAATGGAAATCTACAATTCAAAATTTAAATAGATCTTCCTTCCCAATATGTGCAGTTACTGAATATGAAATTGTATACCCTGCCTACCTGTAGAACAACTAAGTCCCCATTGAAATAAAAGATCATTCAAATGACACATGTTTGGATTGAAGAATATCTGTGAAAATTATTTACTTGAGAGGGCAGCCAGCTTCTCCACACCATACTTTGGATGTCCTTTCCTGATCATCGGTTCTGTTTTCTGATGGAGGGCTTCATTTGTAATTGATGCGCTGCAATTCACTATCACAGATATGGAAATGTCTCACATAGTGGGGGACCCTCAAACTGCTGAGCTGCTACAGACACCACTTTGTTGCCTTGCCACCACCCACACATCAGAGTAATGCATTAGCTAGGCTTGCTGGGCAGAATTTACTGCACTGTTTTTGGGTTTCCACTTGAATTATTTTGACATCTGCTAATTTTTTCATGTGCAGCAGCATAAACTGAGCAATACACAAAATGTCCTGATTCCTTCTCTGTCCTCACTAACTAAACATGGACAATTTAAGCTCATACCTTCTGGAGCAACAGTTACTTTGTGTTCTTTGGGGTGAAAAATGGCATGGCCACATGCATTAAGAATTGAACAGGAATAAATTCATTCTCCTGGTTCAAGTGTGATTTAAAATAATTACTCACAAAAAAGTAAAAGCTTAATTTCATTCTATCAGACCTTATAGCTGATCAGTACTATTTATCCCTGTGCAGTCAAGAAAAAGGTGACAAAACACCATATTGTGTGCATTGGTTATTTTGACAGAAATGTGATTATGGATTTAAGCCTGATCTAGATTAAATTTGTACTGGCAGGTGGTCTGCTAATTCACAAGTCTAATATTAATGAGTGTCGAAGTAGGGCTGCAGAGTTCATGACTAACTGCTGCCTTCCTTATTTGTTATTCCCTGAAATGTAGGGGTTAGTCTGATTAGATTACTGGTTAATAGGAGCAGGTGACTTTGGAAGAATCAGCTCATTAACTGTTATGGGTAATGTTAAGCATGCATTCCAGTGACATAATTAAACTAAGTACTAAGGAGGTTAGTAATGGGAGTAATAGGAGGTTGCTCATTAAATGATAACTTTGTTTATTTTCAAGCTTATTGACAGTTTATTTTTTCATCTATGTCATTAACAGGTGTGCTGTGATGATGTATTCTGTTTCATAGACAAAACGTCAATTACTGATAACAAATGAAAATAGACTTAGAGCAGCAGAATTACAGCGCACAATGTTCCAATGGACAATAAAAAGTTGGTTACATCGAGACATTACTTTACCTTCTTAAATTAATTTGGTTGACATTTGTTGAAATCAGCTGTGATCTGAGCAAATTAGTATTTTTTTCTCTAAAATATTTTTAGTATAAACATACTTGGAATACACTGCAGGAATCTACTTAGTATTAATTGTCCTATGTGTCCGTTTTGACTAAATGTCAGTTATACAGATGAAAAAACCAAATAAACTGTTTATTTGAGATATACACACTGGAAAGAAAAATGCTTGCTACACTACGAGGAATTGTTTTCCTACCTTCTTCCTTAAAATAAAGAATTCTTTGCTTCTAACTTTGATGCTTTTTGTTTCCATTCAGCAAAGTTGCTTGGCCTTGCCACTGCAATGCCACATCTGAGTCCTGCTTAAACATCTGGCTAAGACTGCCTGATAAAATTGGAACACTTGTTCCTTAGTGAAATTGTCCCAAGAAAATGGACATATTCCATTTCCCAGAATGGAAATATCCCACAGAGGAAAAGGGAAGGAAATACGTCATCTATCATTCCCCGTTCTAGTCCCAACATTTGCTTCTTGCACTGTGCTCAGCCATTCACCAGGCTCCCGGCTGCTGTCACCCAACGGCCACCTCCACCTCCAGAGAGTGTGCTGAGCCTCTTACCCCATTTGTATTCCTCTGGGCTGTTTTAGAGTAAATAACATTCTCTGTAAAGGAAGAAAACCTGAGAAAGAATCCTCAGGTTTGGGGTGAAGGTCTTCTAGGAATGCAAGTGATACGGCTTTTTGGACAAGGATGAATTTTGCCAGCTGTGACCCAGAGAACAGCCCTCCTGCATCTCTTGCCTGTTGTGGTCAGAGTGCACACATCTGCCAGCCCTGAATTCCTTCTACATTTTCAGTATCCATGAATAGAAGCTTTGGGTACCAAACAATAATAACGAAGAAATTATAAAAACAGGCCAAGAGACATATGGCAAACATGAGGGTGATAACTAAACAGAAAAACTTAGCACGTTGTTTACATTGCTCTTGTCATGAGAAGACTGCTCAGAATTACAAGGCTGACCTAGTTTAAGGTTTGACATTCTTGTTAAATGCTCCAGGGCAGGTACGTTTTTAAACAAGATACTTCTGTTCTGCCAAAGTCCATCTACAACATACTGGCTGCCAGTACTAATATTTCTTTTTAAAAGATATTTGAAGGACAGGTCGTATGTACTGTTAGAACAGAAAACGTGAAAGAAAATGTCTGTAGGGTTGAGGAATTGCATACCCACAGTATAGAACTAATACTGCAGTATTTGTGAAGTTTATTGGTACAGCTTTTATATACCATCAGCTTTCTTCATTTGGAGTAACTGAAATTAGGTAACTAAAAAGGAACTAAAGGTCTTTGCCAGATGTTTCTCTTTAGGAAACACTGGTTTCCAACTCGTTCCATTAAAATTAACATCCATAAAAGTCAGGGAATTAATTTCAGCAATATTTTTTACAATTGTCATTTCAACTTACAATAATAATTATTTTCAGTAAAATTACTTGCATATTTAAACCAGTTTTTAAAACACAGATACATTTCCCCTTATCTGTATTGTACCCATTAGGAACTGGCTTGTATTTATAACAAAAAACTGTGTGTACAGGGAACTTTATGTATTTATTTGTTTCATTTTGTCCCTTTTGGGACAATAGGGTATGCAGGAGTAGCTGTGGGAAAACACAGATCAAGCAATATTAAGCCAAGCTTTGTTCTGTAATTTCTCATTTACTCTGGCAGGTTTTGACTGGAGAGGGAGCTGAAATAGCACATGAGACTAAAGGGGATAAATTTCAGCTTTAACTCAGAATTCTCTGACTGTTGGATCTGATCCAGTTTTCTCTGAAATCACTGGAAAAGTTCACATTGATTTCTCTGAGAGCTGGATCAGACCTTCTTAGACCCTTCAGTTAAATCCCTTGAGACAAATTCTTTGTTCTGCTGGATCTCATGAGTCCCATGGAACTAATGAGTTCAACAGCTGTAGCTAAAGGATAAAGTTTATCCTATGCTATTTTCTTTACATAGTTTTTGTTAGGGTTATAATTCCCATTGTCCCTGTGTAAAGGGAAGGAGGGAAAAGCATAAAAGGGAGAGGCTATAGTTCATTTTTTATTATGAGGTAAACAAGAGAAAGGCACAATATTTCAGATATAAAGCTCATATTTTGACCTTGAGAACTCAAACACTGTCATCCTACCCTGTATTTTTGAAAACTAATTCAGCAGGGGTTCATTCGTTTCACACTTCTGACCTTAATTTAACTGTAAATATTTTGCTCATAATTTTGATGACTGAATTAGTAGATCTGCCTCTACAATATGTTCACAGTATGTAATTGTTCCACTTCATACCCAGACATAGCTGAGATCCACCCTGGTAAGCAAAGCCCATTCTGACGTCTGAGGAACTGTGTCACACTGCCCATATGTTCATTCCTACTAAGGAGTTCACCCTGCCTTATAGGAAATTTAAAAGGTCCATTAGAAATTGAATTTGAGTAGTTTTAATAAACAAATACTGGGTTACATGAAGCAAAACTCCATTTTATAAAATAAAATTATATACTGTAGCAGCATGTGTATAGTTTATGATTTTCTGTGTATTACCACCAAAGTAGTCCCCTTTTAACCTTTACTTTTCTTTGCAATAGCCTACAAAATCCTTTTTCTCTTTTCAGAGCTGCTGGTTGCTAAGCAATTATAGGCCTCTCATATTACGTTGTTATTATTATTAACTGTCACTGCCATAAGCAATAAAAAGGAAATAGCCAAAAGTAATTTTCAATAAGCTTTGAATTTTCAAATTCTATTTTTCATCATTACCTGTGCTCTCCACAGAGGAAAACATACCAACTCAAGTCAATGTAGGAAGCTGATCTGACTAAATGGTGTGAGATCTGTTTCTGTTACAGCAGATTATTTCAGACCTGAACACCAAAAACCATTTCAGAGCTCTGTAGACCTTCCCGTTATCTCTGTAATTCCTGCTGACGTTAATCAAAACTGTTGTCCTATTTGCAAAGTACTTAATACCATTTTGATTACCATTCATTTTATTTAGCCTGTGCCATCTGTTTTATTTCATGGTTCTCTTGTGCCCATTGGAGATAGTGTCTCAGATGTTATTCATACAGTGTCCATTTTGATCAGAATATAAATGTATAATAATATTTTGTGTAATGTATAATATATTAATATGCAGTTAAATTCTGAGGAGTTATATTAGAGATTATAAGTGCTTTTTGCTGTAGGACAAGATAGAAAAGTGAAGAAAAAACAGTGAGTTTTCAACCCTTTGGATATTTTAGAAAGTTGAACCTGTCCACCTCAAAAATTAGTTCCTCACAGAGACTTTAAATGTCAGGATTATGCTATGAGTATGTTTGTCTAGCTATAGAGAAATTAATAAAAGTAGAAACATTGCACATGAGATTGAATCTTAGAAAGAAAAAAACCTGATAAATTCTGGTTTGAACAGTGCTGAGATAAATGAACTAACAAGCTGCTACATTGGCTAATGCTAAGCAGCTATATTAACTTATATTCTCATTATTATGCTATTTCAACTATGCCTTTGAGTGGAAATCTCCAGCCATCTAGATCAAATTACTGCTACAGAAGTTGACCTAATGCTTCCTTCTGTTACAGCTTTCCAAATAGTTGGTTTAACAGAGAAACAACATGGAGGTGAACAAAGCACACTTTGAGGAAATATAAAGAATGTGGAGATACAGAAAATACAAGCACTTGCTGTCACCGAGAACAAGTGGAACATTTAATTCAAGCTTTTTCACAAAGACCTCAGTCACAGAAGAAGGAGATAGTAGGAAACCACTTTGGCAGTAGAAGCACTGGAATATGAATGCTTAGAAGGTCCTACAATAGAGGTGATGATGGTAAAAAGCTTTGTTTTTCAATATACTTGTCTTGAAGTCAATGCTGACATCTGTAAATAAAGCAAAACAAAAACTCAGTGATGGACCAGTTAGTTAAATAAACATCTGCAGACAGGTCTGAGGCAGTTAGTCTTCAAAAATGTTCTGGCACTTTCTAGTGAGCCTCCTTACTAGTATTTAGGAAATACAAAATTATCCTATTGTTTGGCTGAGCTCAGTAAAGATGTCAACAATTTCAACAGTGCATGAAAAAAGTGTCCAAAATACAACTTTGTGAAAATGCCCAGGGGAAGTCTTTATGAGGAAAAATTACTATTCTGAGGAGCCAGTTCTATCAAAAAAATGAAGCATTACAGTTTGCCTGACATAAAATCATGGGGTGTCCATCAGAGTTAGCTAAATACAAACAGCAAAACAAGCAGTCATTCCACACCACAGATTTAAATCATGAGGCATTACTGTGTTCCACCTGCCGTAGAAATGTGCTCAGAAAAACAATGGGTTCCGTGTTGCTCTCTATTGTTAGATCTGGGGTTTTGCAATTTTGCTTTCTACTTAGGTGCTGGCTCCTCTGGATCAGAGCCAGTCAGCAACTGGCTCACTCGCCCTTCCCACATACATAAGATTAAAAACTGTGTGAAATTTGTTCTCTCTTTCTGGAAAATGTAAGCCTTGCCATTATGGGAAAATGCAAAGCTAAATAACTAAGTAGCTCACACGAGAAATATTTTTATTATTAAAAGACCCATTGTTTGGTTCCAGTTCCAAAAGCTGATGCAATATCTGGAAGCATGATATTTCCATTGAACTAGGCATCTCTGCCTGAACCCCAAGTGGCAGAGCTCGTAAGCGACGCTTCATAAAAGATTTTGCTCCTGTAAACTGAGTTCTGCCAACAAGCCTATATAGCTTCTTCCTTGAGGGTGCCAACCTTTGTCTCGACAATTCTTTGCACCTCCCATCCATTTCACATCATTCCAAAACAATCTTCACAGCTGAACTTGCTCCCGCTCCCACCCCAGCACCAATGGAATGACCTCTCCCTCCCAGTTATTCCATGTAGTGACTTGTTGAGCTTCCTTCTTTAGTCATTTGATATTGTCTGAGGAATGAGGAAAGAGAGAACATTGCTTTTGACAGCAGCTTACCAGATAAATTAAAAATAAGCAAAGTTTGGCAGGCTTGCTAATGGTTGTGATTTCAAAGATATCTCCTACACCCTGGGACACAGTAGAGAGTGTCTTTGTTTGTGAAGTGCTCATGATGTGCATGACCCTCATCCTGACGTGCATGACCCTCATCCTGACGTGCATGACTCTCACCATTTTAAGACCTGTGTTGTCTGGACCCGAGAGAAGACTCTGGGGAGTAATTTTCCACTGCCACTTAAATGTAGCCAGGCTGTTGGAAAGGAAGGAATAAACTATTGTTCTCATTCTTCCTTTTCCCTAATAGATAAAAATGAAAGGTATCAGAATTAGAGCTAGGCAGCAAAAGTAGATTGTGGAACTATAATGGGCAGGAGGATGTGCTGCCATCAAACTGTAATAGAAAATATATTCCTGTCTAATGCTGAACTTTGGAAAATGAACTGTAGCAGTTTGCAAATATGCTGGGTTCTGAATGCTTCAAGGTTAGCGTAAGCGTCAGCTTTAGTGCACTGGCCACCTTCCAGTCTGGATAATTACATGCTGCTTACTCAAACAAGCCTACAGTTTCACTTGCACATGGTATTCCTCTCTTCCTATCCTGAAATGCAGTACAGAGCCACTGTGAGTTCATTAATAATAGAGCACTTCAAGAGTAGGCAAGCCTCCATTCTGTCATACTGTTTGCAAATTGTCTTAGAGCAATGTAGGTGTATAGAAAATGAACAGCCAGGCACAGTTAGACCCTGGCATTAGTGAACTATTTGAGTGCCAATGACTTTAAGCAAGGTTACTTTGGTTCCTTATACTCCTTAGAAGGTCACTAATTTTACTTTTGCTCTGAATTCTCTTCGTAATCCTGTTTAGGGGTAAAACAGTAATAATCTTGTGCACATGTCTGTGGGATTTTGTGCTGTAACTTTAGGAGTTTTGAATTTCTTCTGCCACGTATTCTGAGAACTAAAGAACAAGGGGTTCAGTTTGAGACTAAAGCAACTACATGTTGCTTTTCACACATCCAGTAGGTACCTAAACTCTTATTATAGTTAAAAGCTAACAGAATGCTCCACACTGAAGATTAATTTAATTTTTAGGTGAAAAGGCAGCTACAGTCTGCATCTAGGGCAGCACAGCAGCTCTGGGTGCTTGGCAGTTACGCCCACAAGACCTCATCCAGAGAACTCTGTCTGAAAGCAAGTCCAGGTTATTTATTGCTCCTTATTGTCCTCCCACATTATTCACTGCCGAGCCTTATCTCAGACCTCCTGCACACGTGCAGATGTACTCCTGGACTTGTGGATATTGTACTAGAACAACCCTATGATCTCCTCTGATTCCATCGCTGTAGGTCACCTGCAAGCCTATAAAGCAGTTGATGAGTACAGAACTGCAGGTTAAGGTGGCCACTGACAGACCTGTGCGTCTCTCCTTTACTCATAAAGCATTCAGTAATGTTCTGCCACCTCTGTCAGCACCTCTGCACTGTTTTGGTTTGATATGCCTGAGGAAGAACCAAAAAATAAGTGTAGAAAGTAGAAAAGTAGACAGCAAATAGATGAATAGCAGAAAGTAGAAAGCAAATAGAGAAACAGTGGTGATTATTATTCTTGATACTACAAATGAGATATAGGAACAGGGACAGCATAGACAGAGCGTGGCAGGAAAAGTACAGTTAAGTAAAAAGCAAGCCGTGCTGTTCTAGGACGTGATGCAAGGAGATCACCTGTCTGCTAAAGTCACCCTTGCTGGGTGTGCTCAGTATGACAGTGAATATGCCAGAGACTTTTTAACCCTGGAGGGCAGCAGGGATGTGCTCTGTATTGATACACATAGCGATACCTACAACATTCCCCTTCAGTCTCTGCTAGTGGAAATCATGGCTCTGCCCTCCGTACTGGCTTGTGTTTTGCATGATGACAAAACCCACATTCTTCTTTACATCAGGTTGACCCTTTATTTTTCCTTTCCAATGGCAATTTCTACCAACAAGGATAATTCCCTTCTTATTGACTGAAAGTTTAACATGAAAACCATCACATTTCTTACTTTCCTCCAGCAGGGAACTTCTGTGCTTCCAACCTCTGTCATCAGTACCTTGCTGGCTGTGGCTCTGCTCTCTTTGGAACCTCAGGGAGAAGGGCAATGAAGAAAAAGATGCACATAAATCATGGCAACTGGCAAACCAGTATTAACATCCTGGCCAGTGCTTTGAAAGTGCAGGGTGCCCCAAGGGATGATGGTATCAGAAGGCAGCTTCTACACTCATTTCCTCATGCAAAGCACTCTGTAATATATTTCCATCTTAAATTTCTGTGACATGCTGGATAGTTTTGGATGTATAAAATGTTCTCCAATCTCACTGCCTCTTTTACACAATGCAAAGACTACAATCTCTTTGCACCTTTTAGAATAATTTCATCTCTAGCTGAGAAAATGTATACATATTTCTATATTTTATTTAACTTATAAAATGAGACTAGGGCTAAATAACCCTACTATATTGATATGGTTACACTGCACTCTTTCTGTTAAAATTCAGTTGCATGTGAGTTTACTTCTGTTTTTATCCAAGTACAGACAGAGCAGTTCCTCATGAGAAAAACTCAGCATTATAGAAACAATTTGTTGTACTGATTACCCTCTGCCAACTTAGTGGAGGGAAGCCTAGGATGTGTTGACACTATTTTTTGTTCACCAAGCTCTGCGCATAAATAAAAGTTAGTTTCACTGGAAAACAATTAAGAAGACAACACAGTTTATTTGACTCAGGATAAACTCAGAGTTTTGTTTGACTTCTTCCTAAGATAATAGTCTACTCCTACAGGCTTCCAAATGGAGCAATCAAAAATCACAGCTGCAAATTCAGTAACTAGCCTCCAAAGAGAAGATGTGTGCCCCCCCTAGAGAATGATCAGCATCTGGCATTAGAGCTTTGGTTGTTCTCTTTTATCCTGGAAATTGTAAGCAAGGTGGAGAGGCATCAATTCAAGTTCTGGATATTAATCAGTAAAATGACATTCTTTCCAAACACTTGTCTATTTTTGCATGTCAGTCTGAACTCAGATCTAGTCTGAGATGGGCCAGCATAAAAGTCAACATTTCAAGTCAATTTTCATGTATAATGAAGACAATTCTTCAGCAGAGATTCCCAGATACTGCCTCTGGTTTGTGGAGAACTGTGGCAATCAGGTGGGAAAGATCTTCCTCCTGCAACCAAAACCAGACACGGCTGAATCCAGAGCATTACCGATTACCCAGCTTACTGTGCATCTTCCTGTGAACTGTGGTAGAAAATGGGCTATTTGAACCTACAGTAGCCCCCCAAGTCTTTCCATAGAATAGCTCTTTGCTCCTTTCTTGCTGACACAACTATTAGTTCACTGTAAATTGCTTTCAAACTACTTTATCAATTGGTTTTGCAAATGGAAGTTGTAGGGATATAAAGCTATCACTTGGCTTTGTACCACTGTGTTAGATTAGCACCTATAAAAACTTGTGTAGCTCTCAGTAAGAAGCAGCATCTCTGTACTATTAGGAATAACCAATGAAATCGTGAAAAGGACCTTTTTCAACAGACACTAGGAGAAGAAACTCAGTTGTTTACCTTTTCCCTTGTCAGTGTGGTAATAAATGGCATTTACCGGCCAGGATTCAGCACTGTCTTCACCCCATGACCTATTTAATTCTGATGACAAATGCCTCATGAAGTTATATAGCACAGAAAAAAGAGATATTTATTCTAATCTATCTATCTATATATATTGCTTCCTATTAATATCCTGCAGCTAATCCTCCTGGCTTCAGTTCAGCAAAACCCTTAAAAAGGAGACTATTTAAAGTTAACTTGTTCCCTGAGACAGTTTTTGCAGCTGCCGGTGATTCATGGGTCTTACGGGTGAACATCAAAGCCAGACCATGTCGAGCAGCACACGTTCTGGGTATATTCACCATCTTCCCACTCAAATTAAACTTCAGCAAAGTAGGAATTTGTAAATGTTTACCTCACTGCTTTAGATTTGACTAATAATCTAACCCTCCTGACCTGAAAAAGTATGAAATCACTGTACTGGCCACATCTCTATCACAGCCCACAGAGGAACAGAGCCTCTAAATGTCAGGCAATCTGGTTTTTTCCCCCGGTAAGGCTGCTCTGTGATGTTACTGTGAGTGACCTGTCCTATCTCTCAGAACAAAATGTGTTTCTGTTGAAAATATACCCTGACACCTGTAAAGGAAGATGATTGCAAATTCTTTTAAAGGAAAAAAAAAAGTGAAATCATGACCCAAGGAACAAACAACAAGCATGAGTCTCTACAGACCGTAATTTTAAAGAAAAACAAACACAAAATAAAGCTTTACTGCTAAAAGACACAGCATAAAAATATTTTACAAAATTTTATGCAAATTTTTAGTTGGCAATGGTGCCATTTAGCAGTCTGTTCCAGCAGCCAAGGCAATGCATGCAAGTCATTTTCTGTTTATCTGAGGCACGTATTTACCAGGGGAAGCTTCCTCTTCACTTAATCATTACAATGACAAAGTTTACAATTCTCAGGCTCAAATTTACGCCCATCCAGAAGCTGCACAATGACAGATGATTACAGAAACCTTCTTGGCAATGCTCCATGGCAGGGCTGTGTGTGCTAGATAGATCTGGGACTGGGGAGTGTCCCTGGCCCCTTTCATCCATCCCACCCAGGCTCCTCATGCCTTTCAGTGGTCTACCTGGGACTCACTGGCAAGCTGCACAGTATTGATTTTGAAGCGCCTCTACCTGTACAAACTTGGACTTCATTATTAAAGAACGGGATGCCACAGACCCTCAGAATGAATATTCCATTGTAATTTGTAATGAAAGAAGTCAAGTGCTCTAGCCAGGCAGATGCCAGCTTTCTGGCTGCAGTGGTAATAGGGTGACCATTGCCCTTGCCTCTGGAAATTTTCTCAAGTCCAGATACCAGCACTAAGGCCCGAATTCAAATCCCATTGAAACCAGTGGGTACTTTTAGATCCTTTTAAGTAGAGCTCAGTTCTCACCCATATCTGCAATTCCTTCAATCCTTGAAAAGAAGCATAGAAGAGAATTCAAATACTGATATCCTGCACCTGCATGTAGGAGAAACACTACTGCAGTGAAAAAACCCATATGTTGTGATGTTTAAAATCATATTTATTGTATGGTTTTGGAAATAGCTGTACATTTTCATTTATTTTTAACCTCTGGTAGCATCGTGGTGAACTTTCTTTGGAGCAGTGAAAGAACTGTAAACGTATTCCTCTCTCTTTGCCTCATTCATGGGAGTGCCCTGTGGATAGAAGAGAAAGTATATCTGAGCCAACAACATGGATAAAGCAAGCCAAACCCTTGCCTCTTGATAGCTGTTTAGCCAGCTATATCTTTTCTAGGCAGGAACTGGTCTTTATTCAAGAAGAACTATAAGCATGCCAGTCCTGTAATTTTCCTCAAAAATCTGTTGGCAGATCAAAGGGCAGGCAAGAACTGTAAACAGGGGTGTGGGACTAAAGATCCAGTTATAGCAATATACAGACCAGAAAGTAAAATTAGCTTTAATTATGGAGACATCTTGAACACTAGATATTATTTCTTGGACTTTCGCTTTTTTTTTTTTTTTTCCCTTAACTAGAATGTGGTGTATTTTAAATTCATGTTTATAACTGCCATTCAAAATGAAGACTTACCTCCTTAAAAGACTGTTTTGATACTGAAATCTCTCATTACACCTAAAGTTAAATAAAGCGTTCTGTCTAACATGATACAAAAGAGAGCACCTCTTGGAGTTCCAAAAATTAAGAATTTTTACACCATGTGATGTCAAAAAAGAAGGTTCTCTTAACTATGTACCCCCAAGCATTTCTGTAGCTCTCATCAGGCCATAGGTTTTTGCAGAGTCAATGTAAAATTTGTTGGAGTTCTTTGCATAATTGGTTCATAACATAATACAATGACATGCAATAAAGGTTTCATCACTGCAACAGATTTTTATTAAAGGCCAAATTTGTATGTCAATTGTTCTGGTGCAATAACATTTAAATCAAATGATGTAACTGCAAACAAGGTAGCAAAAGACATGCATCTCTAATTGGCCTAAGGAAACGGATCCAGCTGAGGTGTGAAACTTAAGAAATAAGCTTTTACCCAGAGCAATTCCCCAAAGATTGAAATGTCAATAGGAAGACTTACCATTCTCAACAAGTTTTCAGCAATTTTCCTTGTGTTTCATTGATCTAATGCCTTTGTCTTTTAATTAGCCTTCACAGAAAAAAAGTAAAGTTGTGAGAGACTGAGCACAGAAGCGTAGGGGGTGGCTGAGTCTGGTATATATCAGCACACATCAGGGAATGGGCTGGATGACAAACACAGAAGAATTTTTTTTTTAATGTTTTAAAGTAATAAAGAGTTTAATTTATGTCACTATTTAGATCTCAAATACATTGAACTTTAGCTTTATCTAAGGGAGAAGCAAAGGAGACTTCAAACACACATCCAAGCCTCATATATATATATAAGTATTATATGCCGACAGAAATGCAAGAATCTATGAATTTAAACTGCATGAGCACTGACTGGAGTTCTTTATGGACACAAGATCATATCTAACGGTCAGCAGGTAAAATCAGATCAGTCCTACTCACTGTCTGGCAAGCACACACTTTAGGCAAATGTATGTATGTACACATTGTACATGCTTAACTTTTTGAAATTGAGTATCAGTCATAGGTATTTGCTTCCTAGGAAAAGTGAGCTGTGCCCAACCTCAGATTAGGTACATCTGAAAAAAATCCCCCAAATATTTAATGTTGTTTTAACTCTCACGCCTGGATTGAGTCCATCTAATTTTAGGTACTTAGCTAAGAGCTGGGTGCAGATTCCAGCTGACCCAGGCTCCCTGGTCAGCACAGGGCTGGACACCCTTATTCATCTGGTGTGATGTGACCTCTCTGAAGCTGCTGGCAAAACTCCAATATTCCTTCTCCATAATTAAAGACAAAATACAGTGGGTGATATCCTGGCAAAATCACTGGGAATTTTGCTCTTGACCTAGGTGGTGTTAGAACTTCACTCGGGCTCTCCTAGGAACAGTAAGACATGGGATCTGGCTGTGTGTTTTGGCTTATCGCTATGCGTGTCCGTATGGGCGAGCAGTCTCCTGACAGTTGCCAACACAGGATCACAGGGCAAACCAGGTGGGAAGGGAGGTCAGGAAGTCTCCAGCACAGCCTCCCGTTCAGGCCGACCAGGCCGCTCAGGGCCGTGCGCTGTCAGGGCTTGGAAACCTCCACGGATGGAGCCGGCACAGCCTCCCTGGGCAACCCACACCCCTGCCCAGCCCTGTCCCCCCGGGGAAAAGGGTCTCCTTATCTCCTGTCTGAACCTCTCTTCTTTCAACTTCTGCCCATAGCTCGTCTCCTCCCACCACGCACTGCTGTGAAGAGCCTGCCTCCAGCTTCTGGGTCCCTTCCCCGTAGGTGTCGGGGGCTGCTGTGAGCCCCCACCCAAGCCATCTCTTCTCCAGGTTGAACAAGTCCAGCTTCTGAAGCTTCTCCTCACAGGACAAGTGCTCCAGCCCTGAACACCTTGGGGACCCTCTGCTCAACTGCTCCAGTTTACATGTCTTGCCTGTCTTGGGGGCCCAAAACTGGTACAGCCTAACAACGTCTGACTTCTAAGAAACTGAAAGCCAGGCAAGGGTGCTATAATATAAATGAAGGAATAAATTTCCCTCTGATCCATTATGTTGATAAATGCATGTTCGAAATCACCTCTTGAACTTCAAATTTATCCTGTCAAAATTATTAGAAATTTATCAGATGAAGAGTCTACACAATATTGTACCAAAACAATCCATAACTGTATTAAACAGTCAGCATTTTTCTGCATGACTACTGCAAAAACACACAGTAAAATCTATGGAGATGTCTTGGTAGATTAACTCTATGTAAATATTGGACAGGGATATACAAATAAAATGTCTATGCTCTGCATTTTGAAGTCATAAACCTGCTGCACTGGGAAATCTTGAAAGTTTTGCACTATTGTGACCATAAATTAGTTCATTATCAGCACAAGAAGCAATGATACTGCTAATTTTAACAAAACACCTTTTTCTGAAGATACTTCTATCTAAAGATCATAAAGTACATCAACCCTGAACTAGTACCCACCACTGTGGAATATGTATACTTCCATGCATGTACAGTTTCAGCCTCATAACCTGAAACTGAGACAGGTAGAATTATTATTCCATTTCAACAAGGGCAAAGATTAAAGACATTATTTCACTGATTTTATTTCCAGAATAAATGTAACTAATTCTCAGAGTAAATTAGGATTCCATTTAAATAATGATGATGGAAATGGATTCTTAAAGACTTTTTCAATTAAATAAAGAGAATTGGGAACCAGCAAATACTCTACTATCCCATACCTGCAAAAGCAGTTGTCTTTTTCCTTCTTGTCATTTCATTTAGGTTACTCTCCCACAGAGGAACTCCAGTTCACAGTTTATAGCATAAATATGTAGTGGCAAACTAGTTAGATTTGATGAAGTGCGAACATTTTGTCACGGTCTGCCCACTCACATTCAACATCATTTGAAGATTTGTAAATTCTCTTTTGCTGGGAGTGCTTCTTGTCTACTCATTGCTTTATGTGTTTACCCTGCAAGGCAGAGGAGCATGCACAGAAAGAATAATCCTAGGAATGGCAGAGTTGAAATGCATTTGTGTTTTTTAACTTTTCATCTCTATTTCTCAGAATAACAAAGATGCTGATAAATGGGCAGGCATAGATGACATTTTTTTCATCTCTCCATTTAAGTATATTGCTAAGTCTGATATGTATTTGTCTGTGGTTTGGATTTTTTTTCAGTGAAAGGAGAACACTGATAAGAACTACATTAAGCGATCAGGAGGCAAAAATTCTCTCAGCACAGAGTATGAAATGGGCAGGTATAGTTGCCGCTTTCTGACTGTGTTGCTTAACCTTGAGTTGGGAGAATGATACATAGTAGTTCAGCACCTTTTCTCTTTGCTCTTGAAGTTGCTGGGAGATTTCTTGCTGACTTTTGGCTGTTGATAACTGTCTTCAGATGCAGCAAGTAGTACAGATGCTGAACCATGAAGCAAAAACCTCATATACTTAGGACTGAGTCACACTGGTGGAAACTGCTTCTTTTCATCTTGTGAAGATGTTTTCTTAGTCTCCAGATGCATATCATCAGTAGATACACTGATAGCCCTCAGTATTAACTGTCTTTGTAAATTAGCATCATCAGTGGTGCAACATAGATGTCTGTGAGTCAAGTATGAAATCCACAGATTTCCCTAAAGACAGCAGACACCAGCTTTTCACAGGCTCTAGCACTGGTGGGCACAGGACAAAAACAGATGAAATGACTGGGAGGGACAATGTAATCACCAGGAAGGGTCTGCTGTGGTCACAGGTGACCAACTATCTTCTGAAGATGTCACAGCACATCCATTCCATGCTTGTCGCTACCTCTCATAAACCACAAAATCATGTCAACTCCTTTTCATAATCTTTTGACTTACAGTACAAAACCTTAGAGTTGTATTGGGAAGAGACAAGTGAGATCTTAGGCATGGTGAAAATGCCCAAAATATGAATCATTCACATGTTATGCTGACAAGCTTCACTTACTGTCCCCCAAAATGAACATGGGAAAAATTGATTCCTGGAGCCTTGATTTATAGACTTGTTTAACACTGAACATGTGGAAAATTATCATTCTAGCCACCAGCACATCACATCCCTACCACTGTCTCCACAGACCCCAAAGTGATGATATTTTGGATGGCACTGCTTTTATCTGCAGATTCTGTGCTGCGCATATCCAGGACCAGAAGCTTTGAAATGCGTGTGATTCACTCAGGTCTTATGTGCCCGTACAATGATTTTACAGAACTGAATTTTTATTTGTAAGACCTACAGGTTACTTGTAAAATAAATCTATGATTCAGCAGCCACATGGATTACCAACATGAATCTATATGTTGGTAAAATGAAGAGAAATTTATGGTCTCTTGGAGGACTCCCTCTTCTCTCCAGCACATACCCTATCTTAGTTCTCATTTTCCTTCCTTTTCTACCCCTGAGTCTGGAAGGTTCTTAAGGCTTATTTTCAAAAATACATTTTTGTAAAGGTGAGTGGGTCTCCTAAGGCACAGATAGATATATGAAAATTCAATAAATGTGATAGAAGCCAGGAACAAATGTGGTACAGGAAAATTGCCTTTTAAATTTAGTGTTAGTTTTCCATGGGAAGTAGTGGAATTTACAGTCAGTCATTATTCAGATATATGCACAAAATATAAAAGAGGAAACAGTTAATTGTACAGCAGCTCTGCATTTCCTTTTTTCAAGCCTGTGATTTTTCTATCCCCACATCACATGATACAAGGCTGATCTTACAGCTCAGATGATTGTTGAAAACTTGTTTGGAAGTCTTCCATGAAAACAAGGTGGCATGAGTTGTAAACTCCTTTAGCAAATAAACAATTTGAACGTTGTACTTTAAAATCTCCAATACTGCCAACAGTACATTTTCCTGTAATGCTTAGTTTTCATCTGCATTTGCGCCTTTAACAGGAGAGTTCAGCTGTCCTTACAGATCTTTAAAAAAAAAACTACAAATACCAATGATACTTCTTGATTTGCAGGTACTTTTCATTAATTTCCGTAACTAGTGAAACCTAATCAGAGTTGCTGTCACTAACTGTGACAGCACCTGGTAAGTGACAGCAACTGCTAGCCTAGAAATTTTTCCGATGGGACAGATGTAATTATGCAAAAGTGCAAAACTATAAACCTTTTAATAGATGTAGTAGAAGCATTCTTCTAGTAGAAGCATTATGAAACATAACAGGCACATATGAGTGCCATTAAAAATCTCTGCCAAATTTTGATTGCTTAAGAAAAGAAAGTTCAAGGCCATGGAAAAACAATATGACTCTACTGTTAAATTCACTTCTCAGCTGTTGTAGATATCTTCCATATCAGCAATCCTTTAGCCTGTCATCTCTGAAAAGCCATCTGTGTTGTGCTTTATCTTAGCCAACACTATGCTGACCCTCATAATCATGTCTTCATTTCCTCACTCTATTGTTGTAGCCTCATCGTTTGTTAATTTAATGAATTAATTTACTTAAGTCAAAAACACCTATTTTGGCCACAGGCTGCTAGTTGTTTCCTTTGAATTAATACACTGCGTAAAGCATGAATGTCACCAGCCTTCCAGGTATCAGTTCACTGAACTCGGATTTGTTCTAAATTCAAAAGTATGCTGCTTACTTCTTCATCTCCTACAAAAAAAAGACATGTCCTCAGTCATGAACTATATTAATTTCCTTTCACCCTCTACTAGAGGTCAGTTTATCTCTTAGAAGTTAAACCAAACTAAGGAACCATTTCATAGTTACCGCTTCACAACCAAAAAGAGGCATTGTGCCAGCACAGGTCCTTCCCCCCTGCTCTATATGCTGCCTGCCTAAGAGCCAGCATTGTCTGTTTTTTAAACTTTACCACTAGGATGTGACGAAGGCAACCTTTCTTCTTGGAGAGGTTTCTATGCTTTTCTTCCAGAGTAGCACCAAAGAGAGACAGTAAGGTCTTTTAGCTGCAAATGATTGCTTTCATATTTATTTATTTCAGCATCTAGCTCGAGCTTGACAGTTCCAGGGAGTTAATCTTCCTCTTCAAACCCTCCCTTTCGAGTTCCATAGCTCCTCCCTGAAGTTGCTTCCCCAGTTCTAATAAGTGGCTTTATTTTCCCAGTTTTCTATGTCAAGACAGCTCTTAACACCCAAACGGCTAAAAACCTACTTTCCTGTCTTTCAAAAATCAGTGCTCTCCCTGGTCTATGACTGTCACAGAAGCATGCACATGCCCTTGAGTAAAACAGCATCCCATTCCCTGAGTCACAAAAATTCCCTGAACCCAGTCATTCTTTCTGAAAGCTCTTCTGTATCCTTTTGCCTTCTTAACCTACATACAGTCCTTATTTGCACGTACCAACTGTATTCAGATAAGTAGGTTTCCAAGGTCTATTTTTATGAAGGATGCAATGATTCATGGTCCACAGACCATGAACAATTTACACAGTAGTCAGCACTTCTGTGTTCTGTAGGAAACCATCTTGGATTGCCTTGTTCTAGGTATTATTGCCTGGTTTTCAGCTTATTATTGTGAAAAGATATCAAAAGTCCTTGTAAAAAAATGCTGTTGTAGGATTGTTATTTGCCCATAAGACTGAATGTGGTATTTGAGACTAAAAAGGAGTCCCTCTGCTTGGATGCGATCCACATTATGGAAATGGAGAACCCCTGGTTTATGCAAAACTGTCTTGGATGCATTATATACGGTTACCTCCAGTAGCAAATACTGAAAGAGACTGCCAAACTCTGCATCCTGTGAGAAAAGATCTTACAATTTATTTGAGCATACAGCGTACCAAACCTATCTGTTTTCTGGAAGCTGCAGGTCAGTGGACAGGGTCCTTATGCTGTGGATGTGTGAACAGAGGTAAGAGCAAGACAAGTTAATGCCCAGAAAGCTTTCCTGAGCTCTGTCACCATCCTGACAGCAGTCTTGATGTAGGCACAGACTGAACAGCTTTACAAAGTCTGCCTGAGTACAGAGTTCCTTCCTTTGTCACTTTTTATAAAGGAAGAACCACAGGAAACTTCTTCACTCGCAGCCTCCTACTTTCTTCCTTTGTGGGCTGGCAAATTCAGATATTCAAATTCAAATCCCTCATAAATTTCAAATGAGCTTTCCAGATCTATTGCATTTTTCTTTTTCCAGTCTGTTTTGTTTTTCAACTTTCAGAGCATTCTACCACTCTGCTTTTGGAATACTCAATGATAAACCCACAGAGAAACCTAGAGGAGTTAGAAGCGGAAATAATCCACAATGTGCATTAACAGGCAGAACCTGAATAAATATAGATTGATTCTCAAATAACTTATTAACCAGTGTTTGATCCAGTCTGTGAAACATTTACTTTCCCTGACAAGGACTGATTCATGTGGGTAGAAGTCAATGCAGATCTGAAAAACAGGTCTTGAACAAACTTGTTCTTCATCACATTTCTTTCTGAATACTTGCAAAAAGCAAAGGCTTTATAATTTGTTCTCCTCATTTATTTGAGCATGCCAAATTAGGGACATATTTTGAAAACCATGATGTTTTATATCTCATATCATGAATATCCCTAATGCAGTCACTGGATTTTCTTGCAGAGTACAGTATTGAATATTAATACATTTACTCCAGTGTGAATCTTGCCACCATGAATTCATTTTCCATAGTTTTGGGTTTTCTTCTTAGTAGAACACAGCTGTTGGAAAAATTACATGAAAGTGGTGGCAATTGGAAAAAAAAAGAACACTTCAGAATTATAATGAATATTCACAGCATTTGTTTACATTATTTACTCTACTGTAGATATTTCATATGCTTTTCTCTTTCTTAAGGTCATACTACCTTAAAAGGGTGCAGGTACTGGGTTAGAATTTGATATGGTACAAGTAGGCATAGGTGCGTTACGCACCTGTATTAGAGTAACATGTATATTCATATGGAGTGGGGGGCAAGTGAATGTGTAATTGTATATAAGCAACTTTTTTCCCACAGACTATATGGATCTAACAGAATAGAATCATTTAATAGAACACACCTGTGGTTAGACCTGAAAGCTGCATCCCTGGCACTTGTAATGTGTCAGGAAGGGAGGAAAATGTTGAGCAATGACAGCAAGGGCAAATCTGAAAGGAAAAAAAACCCAAATATAACATTCTGTTTGGATGTAGTTATCAAAATTTGGTTTGTAGAGCTAAGGTGGCAAAAGTAAACACATGCCTATGTATCTAGCCAGAGCTTTAGTTCATTCAGTAGCAGCTCTGCAGCATTGTCCCATATCAGATGTATAACATATTTTGTTTCTAACAGTTTCTTAATGTCGGCCAAGTGGAAAAATTTTGAATTAACAAGTACCTCACCACCACATGTGCAACCATCTCAGGATGCCCCTTTTGAGCATTTTGGGCTGCAATACAGATGTTTTATGTAGTAGTCAGAAATTTTTAAGGCAAATGCAAAATAATTTGAAATACAAGACTGTTGCAAAGAAAATTAAGGTCAATGTCTTAAATAATGGCTCTCATTAGATATGATTCACACACAGTAGGCTTTATGTAGACTTTCTTCTCCAGTTAAGGGGTTTTTTTGCATGTGGTCAGTGTAAAATTTTATTTGTGAAAAGAAAGATTTTCCATAATCTATCAGAATTTTTAGGCAGACTTTTTTTTCTTATTGATGTTTATTCTACATCCTCAGTGGATTTAAAATATGATTCTTTGTTGAATTCCTTCCTGTTTCTTTCTCTTAAATTTACATGCATGTGTTACTAAGGCATTATTTGTGAATGCTGCTGGCTCTGGACAGCTTCAGTTTCATTGCAGGCTTATGAAAACCCTAAGCAAATGCATTAAAAAGTATTTTCTTTTTAGAGCTCTTTTTCTTACTCATTTTCTTTTAAAAAAACAGCTTTTATATAGGAAGCAGTAGTCATCACAAACAGCTATTTTACCTCCATTCTCTGCAGCAGAATGCTGAAAGGTGTGGAGTTGGCAAATATTGCATGACTCAGCCTGAGTTACTTCTATCACACTCCTAAATAACAATAGATTGACCTTAAGGAAATGCCATTACAGAGAACAGCGAAAATCAGGCAGAACAATAGAAAGGAAAGAAGGAGATGAGAAAATAGAAAATCCTTTGAAACAGGGAGCACTCTTCCTGCCCTCCTTCCAGTTTAGTTTGTCTAGAGGACTGCGTAAGTGGTGGACTGCTAAGGACTGCCACTTTCCTGTGGAAAGACCCGAGCTTTCTTCTCCCTGTGAAATAAATATAGAAAGTTTTAATAAAAAACAATATTCGCGGATCTTTAAGTGCACTTCTCAAAATTAATCATGTATTTAAGTGCCCAGAGAAAGCATCACTTTGGAGTCAAAACGCAGATCAGATCAAACCTCTTTGCTATTATAGTCAAACTGAAGTTTTGACGACTTCTCACTTTTTTTTTGGTGGTAGTGAGGGGAAGGGCTGGTATTGCTGAGTCCAGAGAGACAAGATGAACTCCCTAAAAAATTCCCATCCTCTAGACAGGTCCTGTAAAATCAGCTAGATTTGCAGCTATTCTCCATTCAGCATTTGCCTTATCAGTATTCCCCCAGGACATTCTCTAGCTTCCAAAGAGCCTGTGAGACCTGCCCAGGAGATGGAGCCCATCCCACTGCTCAAGCTCATAGCCTACAGGGATTGCAAATGATTTTTTACAGGGAGACTGAGGAACTACAGTTTTTCTGATTAAACACTGAGTGGTGATGCCTTTGAGCATGTGGTCACATAATGTGAGTACTGTGCAGTTCCCCTCTTCTCACCGACATCCTGGAAAGCTGCAGTGAAGGGGTTATAATAATACCTATTGTCTTCTATGACCTGAAGCTTGAACAGGACCTCTTGAGGTCCCCTCCAAAATCCCCGCTCTGCTCCATTCCAATCTGTCCAAATGGCATCTGTTAGATTTGAAAGCCAAATCTGTTGAATTTTAGTCTCAACAGTATTAATGTAAATTATCACATTTGCTATTTAAAATATCTAAGGCTATTATGCAGCTGATATCGATGATGATCTTTCACAAGGCTTGGGGATCTCACTCAGATTTTGATGAAGGTTGCGCCTTCTGGTCACACAAACAACACTTAAAATTCACACTTACTTCAAGAGAAGGACCATTACGTGGTTATGTAGCTTTTTAAAGCTGGAAAGGACCATTAGATATTATAATGGCAAAACACTATCTACAGACTTTTTTACTTAGCAAGCACTACAGCGAGCTCAACTTCTACTCGACTAAAGCATGACCTGCCAGGAAGGTCTTCACTCTTGAGGAAGATGGTTGTTGCTTTCCCTGCTTTTCTAGAGGTAATCCTCTCTATTTGGCATAGTCCTTTTAAAATGGAAACACAAGAAGCTTTCTAAACAAACTGTCAGTAGGACTTAAGAGTGACAAAATGCAAGAAAGCAAATGTAGTATAAATAATTGGAAAAAATACAACTATCACAGCAACAACTGTTCCAATCAGCTGTATTGGGGCAATTAAAAAAAAACAAACCAACCAACAAACCAAACCCCAAATGTATTAGTCTTTCATATTTATTGAAGGTGATTTATTAAAAATAACCTCATTTCTAAAGAACAACTAAATATAAAGTAGATGCAAGCCTTAAGGCCTGTTTAGTCAGCTCTAAAGGTAGCACTTTTCACAAGGACTTGGCTAAGGTGTTCAAATGAAAGGAAATGTCAGTTCAGCTCTACAGGTACTAAACTATTACTTCTTTTATAACTTTAAATCACCAGTCTGACTAAAATATGAGTCTGAGAGTAAGATATTCTCTTATTATGCAGGACCATGTCTGTTAATGTGATTTGTTCAACTTCTTTAGCGTATCCTCTTTGCAGAGTGAGCAATAAGAATTCACTCAGCTTTCCCTTTGAAACCAATAACAAGGAAAGGAAAGAGAGCATATGTTTGGGAGCATGAAAGCTGACTTGCAAACTTGTAGGGATGTGGAAAATTCCAAAAGCTACTATTACCGTGTAGATTAATTGCTTTAATTAATCTTAAGTTTCCTTTGTAAAATGCAAAAAGCAGATCTACCCTTCCCTTAATAGGAAGCAGCTGTTCATTAAGCCCATGGAAAAGCATCCCTTAAGTACTGTTCCAGCAGCTAAATTAATTTCATTTCAGACCCCATCAAAGAATATAATGTTTTTTTCCTAAAGCTGGATGAATTACCATAGCCCGATGTTTGTGATAAAAACACAAGCATACACAGTGTCTACGCAGATAGCTCGGGCAGTTGCAGGAAGCAACCGAACTGAGCAACACTCTGGGTACCAACAGCCCGTGCTCCTGTTGGAGACAGTGAATCACATTTAAAAGAGGGCAGACTGTACTTAGCTTGTACTTAGTCTCGCAGCCTCCAGTCAGCCTTATCACTCAGTATATTGCACTTCCTTAGACTGCTGAAACGTAAGTCATTTATATGGTAATAGCCAAACTTAAAGGAGGATAGAAATGCTCATGCGATCCTCATGTCCAGTATAAATGAGTAAGATCTTGGACTATGTATCTACGCGAGTGTGTAAATCTTGCGCTTTTTTTAGCAATACCTACAGCTCTGTTGATGATAATGGCAGTTTTCATTTACCTAAAAGTGCTTTACTGGACTGAAGTCAAACGTAATCGCTGCTTTCCTAATCCCTATGTGATCTCCAGTAGTGTCACAAGCCAGTTACTTATGAAACTTCCTAATATTTCTATGAAAAATGGTGATAATCTGATAAATCTTATGATGAATTTTGTAATAAAAGTACAATTAGCTAACAGTAAACTTTCAAAGGACACAACAAATTTTATGTGAAAGCAAATTTCACTGTTGAGCATACAGCATACAGATCTAAAATCAGTTTGCTTAAATTCATATTGGTGGATTTCATAGGGCAACTTTAAGCAAAAATCATGGGGAGATAGACCTGAGTGACTTTTCACCGGAAATTATTGTTTCTGTCAAACTGCACTGGGTTTGACAGATCCTGGACTTAACTCTTTTGAATTCTTGCTTTCGTGAAGCAGAAGGAAGACCCTTTCTCTAGGAAATTTCCATTTCTGCTCGTTAGATGTTTGATAGATATACAAAAGATAACAGGTAAGAAACTCTCTACAGCTCGTTTTCAGCTTTCAAATTTAGGAGGTCTATCATTAACTAACATTTACCCTCATCCATATTATGCACAGGTGCAGCAGCTTTAGCTACAAAAGCAGCTCTACGGAGTGCAAGAGAAACCCAGACACATAAAAGTAGAGTATGCCTGCATGATTGGTGTTTCTACTGCCAGAACTGAAGCTTTGCAAAAATTTTTAATAACAGGATAATTACCATGTGGAAAGCCTTTCAGAGGTTAGTGTTTCAGAACTGACATTCAGAAGCATTACCTTACTAAATCCAGGAAAAGCCAACTTTTGTAATACTTTCCCAATTCCAAATTTGAAACAAAAATGAGATAATCTTATAGAAATTATAACCTCAGATCTATATTAAAATTAGTGCTTTCATGTGAAAAGAGCAATATATCAGTCTGCCTAAAACCTAAAAAGCAATACTTTGTGCAGAGATCTGCTAGAAGGGACTGACAAGTGCTCCACCTTTTCTTTAGAGACCTTAAATTAGACATCAGATGTGAATAGCACCTTTCTAAAAGTTTTGAATTCTTCCACCTAATTGATTCTGGAATGCTCAAATTCAGTTTCAAAACCAATTACAAAAGCACATTAACAGTGGTTACACAACAATACAGCTTCATTATGGCCTATAAAGTATTCTTCCAGACACCCATTTGGATGCAAATCCTGCCTTTGTGTGTTTGAGCACGTTGATGTGCAGGCAGTTGGGGTCATTACACCTATGGTCACTTATGGATCAGTGGACTCCATGACTACTGCATACACAATCAGTGAGGTGTGATGGGAACAACTAATAACTATTTCTTATGACAAGAAATAAACAATTTGTATTAGAAGAAATAAAAATTTATTCAGGTAGTACCAATGTTTCTGTGAAAAAGTATCAGAAGGCGGCTGATTTTAGAAAATAGAAATTCAGGCCAAGACCTCAGAAGAGTTTCTATACCTTGTGGTCTTGGAAAAGATCTATCTTTTGACTTGGAAATGTTTTGAAAACACTTCTATCAACAGCCAAAATGGACCTCACAGGGCAAACAAAGCTTTCAGGGAAACACGGTGCAGTCAGCACTTAAGGGTTTTTAATGACATGCTGGATGACGCCTGAAGCTTGAGCACTGTCAGTGGCAGCTACTGACATAATGGAGGGAGGGGAGAAGGCAGCTGAGGTGAGGGGACGTACTAATACCCTCCAACTTTGGCTAGGTAAACTAGCCCATTAGACTGCCTGAAGAGCCAATGAAGAGCTAGGAGCCCTTCTAAATGGGACCTACATCAAGAACTCAATTTCCATCCCTTGCATCACCTTCTGGAGGAATCTCTCCGTTGCTTACAGTGCTTTCCACTTCAACATCATCCTCTTGAGGCAGAAACTCCTGCACCTTTTTCCTTACTGTGCAAATTGAGTGCAGCTCTCAGGTTGGTGTGCAGATTGCTAATATGATTGTTAGCTTAGCATGCCTTTGCCCTACAAAGAATACTGGCAGAGATTTACATGTTGGAAAGCACTGTTTCTAAGTAGCTGATTTATAAAGTGACTCATTACCATAAGTAAGGCTCCTAAGTGAGTGTCTCCCCTCCCACATTTACTGTTCACTTATCAATGAAAAAGTAAATAGAAATAATATCTTGGTGTGGGACCATAGTTACCATTATGTGTATTGCTTCACCAGAGCGCATTGTCTTACTAGTTCTATACTAGTTCCAGTGACCAAAAGTCATGCACAGGATTGGGAGGAGCTATAATGATTGTACCAATAATTTCCTGATATAACAGCATTGCATGAAATGGCCAAGAAATTCATTTAGATGTTAGACAAATTAGAAGTATGTGAAACAATAGTGGTGGTACAATACAAACACCAGGTATTGGCACCTGGCAACTTCTACCTGATCTCGTAAGATGGTGATCATTCTGAGTACAGTGGAAACTCCTGAGATGCCTGAAGTGATATGGTCATTCATTCAAGATCTCCTAATTATTTCTTTAGTAGGACAATATTCCCTGGTTGGCATGTAAGTAGATAAAGAGACAGTAGGGGCGATCAAAAGAAAGAGTACTTGGCAGTCTAGGTGGGAGGGAGGAAAAGAGAGGAAAAGCTGGGTAAGTAGGAAGAGCTATAGCTATACTAATGACCAAAAATTTGATGCAGTGAACAACAGAGAATAAAATGTCTCAGAAAGGGAGCTGTCACAGCCAGATTTATATTCACAACTATTGAAATTATAATAATTCATAAAAATATTAGGTAACATAGGTTGTTTTTGGTTTACTTTGATTTTTGGACTGGATGTTGACATTTAAATGCAGCACTGGATAAGGATCATAGGAAGCAAAGTCAGATTAGACATTGTTGGTGCAGAGACAGCAGAGGAAATAACTTGGGACTCAGTTATATAAATGGCTCATCAGGTAGCAACTTATAAAGTAACATGAATAAGTTTGGAGGCAAGGACAACAGGATCTTTGTCATACTCCTTGTTGAACTTGCTGAAAATACCATGTACCTTAACTTTTGAGATTTAGAGAAACATCTTTGTCTTCTGGGAAACTAATGAATCCTGCAGATTTTTGTGATTTCCTGGTGGATATTGTTAGAATTATATCTGATTTCAGCTTCCACTCAGGAAGTGACTTTTCTACCTAACTGATGCTATCAGCTTTCAGAGGGGGCTTTTGCTTCCTCTCCATAATGCAGAGGCCCTCATCTCTGCTTTGCTGCTGGTGCTCACTGACCACCATATTTCTCTGTGATGCCTGATGAACTGAATTAGCTGTGCCATAGCTTTGGAGACCCTTAAAGCCTTTTTTTAAAGTTCCTAAATTAATGTGCACTAAAGCCAAAAGAATTTACTGGGCCTTTCAGCAGTTGTTTGGCTATTTGGGGACTGCATGGTCAGATCAGATTATAATGTCTTTCTTCGCTACTTTGAAAAGACAGGCAAGATAGATGTTCAGAGTTGGTGTCTCCCTGCTAGCATTTTTTCCACTTAGTGCGTTTGCATCTTTGCAGTGTACCTGCAAACTGCACCTTTTAAGAAACTGCAATTGTTAATAATAGATGGGTGCAGACATGGATGGTTATCCAGGAATGTGCCAAAATGGACTTATGCTTTTGTTTGGTTTCAGAAACACTACTTAGTTTCGTGTGCTTAGTTAAACATTCCTGTTATCCTTAGCCTCTAAACAAGTGCCTGTATATTATTAAACAAGAACTATGGCATCATCAAATATGTCTTGAATTGCTCTTCACTAGCTCCTCGCAGACCACCAAAACTAGAAGTGATTTGCTGAGAGGGACAAGCATCTGTTTCTCATTCACTGAAATCTTAAAAGAAGCACCCACTGGGTCCCTTCCTTCTTTATCCAAAATTCACCTGTGAAATTGTCTTAGCAGCATGCTCTTATTGCAAAACTGAGCATGTCTTTTCTTATCGTGATCTTAGGTGCACCAATAATTAGCTGACATGACAACAGATGAGCAGGTAATCATGTCTGTAGGTGTTGTTTGTGGCCAACTGCAATTTTCAAAGGAAATATCTTTCTTCTTTGCTTTTCTGCTGACAACGTCAAATCCAAAGGTAGTTACAAACTTTTGTGTGGGACTTTCTTTTGCCATGGATTTTGCTTAGACAGACACTGATCAGGGAGTTACAGGTAGTGGCTATGAAGAAGATTTCCCAATCTCATATTAACTATCCATTGTTAATGTTAACATGGTGTCTCATGCTGACCCTGGTTACTGTGCCCCATGCCTAAAGAGCAAGAAGCATAGTTTTGGTTTCAAATAGAGACTTTCTGATCAAATACAAGTCTCTCCAGGTTTCTGGGAAGCCACAGCAATTTCTTCTTATTCTTGACATGATTAGGCTAGATAAATTCAAACTTTGCTGTGAATCCTGGAATTCAGCAGGACCAGATATTCATTCTGTATGTGGAGTCCTGTAACCTCTTACTTTCTGATCAACTTGGTGGCCTTTATTGCCATTTCAGCCTTTTAGGTCATCCCTGTTCTAGGTATTTCTTTCTATTTCAGGCTCGAAATAATCATACCCTTCATTTGTGAAGTACATCTAATTCAGGAGAGGAGAGAATACCCAAAATAATATATTGTAGAATAGGGATTTTCAGCCTACTCTCTGGAAATCCCTGAGTTCTGTAGACTATTCCTTAGAAGGTCTTTAAAAGCAAGAAGAGCAAATTCCCATATGCTATGGCACATATGGAACACGTCTGGTAGCAACACCGCTGTGTGGATCCACATCTTTATCAGAAATATGTAGGAGTTCACAAATGAAAAGAATTTGTAAAAGGTCATAACAGAAGCTACTAAAATGTGGCTACTACTGGGGTCCAATCAGTAGGCTTTCTGCCCCAGTAAATGAACTCAGAGCAAAAATCAGTGTGTTCTCCTTAAACAGCTTGCTGGATGATGTAGAGCAGAGGTCGTAAACTATGGTATGTCTCAGAAAAGTTGGTATAATGGCCCATACATGTTTAAAATCACAAAATATCACAAAAAGGCTTTGTCATTCTGAAGACCTTTTCAGTAATGTGTATTCAGATGCAAAGGAGTCATTGCTATTTGTGATTTTTGCCATATCGTTACGATCAGTTATCATCCACAAGACATTTTTTTCCTGCATCATTCTTGAACTTTTTAATATTCACCTGTTTAACACTCACCATTCAATATTTAATATTAATTTCCTTTGCAGATATATATAATAGTGAAAATTTCTTCAAAGTAGGGCAGGGAGCACTGAATATCATATTCTTTTGGTAAATGAGTAGGAGAAGGGAAAAGAGAAACATTGCTGATATTCTGTTGTGACATCAATAACACCAAAACAGGTGCCAGCTGGATATAGCTTCAAAGTAGAACAATTCCTCTAAGTGTGGCATTGCTGTATTTTTACATACTTATTTTACACATCATCTAAGCAGCAATCAAGCTGAGAATAATTTTCTGAACTACCATATTTTTAATTTATTTCCTCTTGAAAAACGGCTTTCAGAAGTGATGTCTGGATTTAGGGGTTTGAGGTGTGTGAATCAAAAGGAACATTTTTCTTTTAGACTAGCTCATATCTTGACTAGAATAAGCATTTCTTTCCTCAGAATACATCAGTTCAAAAAGCAAATCTTAAGACACACATATTCTATAGCAAACAGTAAAACTAGCCAAGAATCCGGTAGTTCAGGAAAAAAATGTAGGGAATTACAGAGGCAGAAAGGTCAAGATAAGAGAAGCAGTGTGGTGTTGTGTGGAGAGGGTCCAGTGCCTCTCTGACACCCACATGGAGTCATCTTCCATAAAGTGGAAAAGTTTTCCAATAAAGGTGGCAAAGCTCTCCGTGGCTCATTAGCCGCGCAGTGCTGCGGTGCTGTTAGAGCTAAAAAAAAAAAAGGAAGACAGAACCTGCAAGGCCCAGGCAGGGGTCAGACAGTTAAGAGGAATAAAGCACGTGGGAAAGGAAGCGGGAGTCAAAGGAAGCAGAACAGGCAGGGGGCTCTGTTTACTCTTCCAAGTGGCTGAAAACACTCAGCACTTGCCACTGAGAATATGATTCTATTTTATTTAAGGGAATATTTGTTTAGGTGAAGATTAAACTAAGAAATTTCAGATCTATGGGAACAGGATCCTGTGATGCATTATCATGCATTGTGCAGAACTATTTCTCTGAAACAATACTGGAGGTCTGAAAAAAATGACAGGAAGGACAGTTACATAAAACATTTTTTATTCCATGTGGTCATGTGCTTGCAATCCCTCATTCAAAAAAAATCGGTCCAGTACCTGTAAATACTTCGTTTTCTGATTTTAAGATTCTCCTGCTGATTCTTCAAAGCTGAAATAGTTTGAAGGGGCATTTGTGAGTTCCGCTGAGCTACTTGCAAAAGCACTTACAAAGAAGTACCACAGGCTTTATCGCTGCTTTCCACACACAACTTCTCCTTATACAGAGAAGAAACCTTTTTCTGTAAGTGCAGCAACCGCTAACGGCACCTAATGAGGATCAAGGGAAAAATTAGTTCTTTCCCATGTATTTTTTCAATGCTGATAGAAAAGGCCATCTTGTTTGTGGTTTTTATTAAGAACACATAAATATATATTTTTAGAAGAGCTACTTTCTGCCTTCTTCCGACCCATTGCACTGCTCAGACACAGACCTCTATGTTCAGACAAACTTTTACTGTCCTTCTGGGCAGACACCACTAGAGAAACTCACGTCTCTGTCTTGTATTAATGTGAGCACAACTGATTTTAGTCCGCAAATAGAGAAAGAAATTAACATCAAGACAGGGGACATTTTTTGTTTACTTTGTTTGGAGCATGCTGGCAAGTGAATACTTGTTATAATTTATCTGCTACAATCTGTATTAACAGTGTGAAGCTATAAAAAGAATGTCCTTTAGGATAATTTCAGATTTTTTAACGGTGATCTGTGTTTTTTTGGGTTTTTTTTAATATTAGCAAAGGAAAGCAGGAGTGAGCATGAGTCATAAAGGGAGGAAAAAAGAGCGAGCCAAGTTTTCAAAAGCCAGTTTTGATGATAAATGCTCACCTTGTGATCACTGATTACTGACTTTCAGGACTCAAAATGGAGAATCCCCAAATCACTAGGTGCTGTATTTCTAGATACAGTTTCCTGCTTTATCTGTGTTACCAAAGACAAATTGCACGGGACAAGATCCGGAGAGAAACCCTAAACCCCTGGCCCTAGCAGGGCGTCAGCAGAAATCGCGTTATTTGCCCTCGCAGCGGTCAGTGAGGAGAGCTGACAGCACCAGGAAGGTGCAGGCCAAAAGATAAACGCTTATGAGTTTGGGCATGTTGAGAGCCGTACAGGATCTTTCTGAACCCTCTTTCATCCCATAGGCACATAATTCTGGATAAATACCCTTTTACACCTCAAAGGAGGCTCTTCAAAACCCTCTGCTGAGCCCAGCCCCTGAATTTCCATGGCTTTCAGTTGGATTTGATGCTTCTGAATCGGGCATCAGTATCCTTCCTTTTCCTGTACACAAGAGGATACATAATTTAGCTCAGTGACCTCAAAGAGCTTACCACTGGTAGCAGGGTATAGGGAAAGGGGTGACTGGTGTCCTGCCTGCTCTACCTCAGAGCACGTCTGTATTGAGCAGGGGGCTGGGGGCCCTACTTGGAGTGCTCAGCCGTGAGGAGAAAGTCTAGCTGATTACCCCTAGTAGTGAGCTGTGCAATAACAGTTAAACTCTTTAATATTAGCTGTGGTTTCATATACAAAATATTTATATTGCTTTTTCTACATTTTTAATGAAGCATCTACACAACTTTGGCTGGTAATGCCGGAGACAAACATTCTGCTTGCAGACACCTTGGCAAGTATGTCATGTAATTTTCTTCTCTTTTTTTTTTTTTTTGATTTGCTAAAAGCAATTACCAACAGAAATTCTGCTTTTGAACAGTTCGTCTGTTCATGCTGTTTATATCTGAAGTTGTAATCCTCAGCTTTTGACCAAGGTCTATAAAGATAATAATCCTGTTTTATTAACACAGATCCCTGGAGTTCAGATTCGAGCTCAGTTGTTGCTATTGCAAAATCCAAGTAGATCAGGTGAGACTCCAACAGCATGCTAGTCTGTTAGACATCAAATACTGTACCTTGTTGTACACGATTATGAAGTTGTGGTGTTTTATGTTGTATGTGCTACACTGCTGAATTTTTGGGACTGCAGGCCTAGTTTATCATTGCATTGATCTTTGTCTTGACCTGTTCTGGGAATGCAAACTGCTGTTGTCCAGGCTGGCTTTAAGCTCACATACAGCTGTAACTGCCTGGGACACCAGAGCATCAGGCTTATCTACAAGGGTGTTCATCCTAAGGATGGTGTTCCTGTGCTAGGCTTGCTGTCTAGGCTTGCTTTTAAGACTTTGCTTTGCTGAGCTGTACAGACCTCACAGTCGTTATATCTGTGTTTAACTCTATGATTTTTTCAGATTGTGCGCTGCAATTCATAACACCTCACAAACAAGAGCTGCTGTAGGATTTGGTTTGAAGTGTTTGACAGTAGAACATACTGGTCTGGTTGGATTCCCGTAGGAAAGTGATCTCAGTCTAGTAACATATTGCCAGTCATCTTGCTTCCTACGTATACCTCATCTCTGCCTGTTCCAGCCAGGGAGCGATCCATGGATCTGTTGGGTGCACTGCTCCGATCTGCTAGTGAATGGCTTAGAGAGCCTTTAGAGTGACATTTTAGTGCCTATGATGAGATTTTAGCTGCAGAAACAGCAGCTCCTTTGCTGCGCAGAACACCTTCTCTTAGTCCCCTCTCATGGAGATTTTATCTTTTGCTCCTCACTGTTTCCTCTAATGTAGTCTCAAAAGAAATTACTAACTTGTGGTGTTGAATAATAAGCTACTGAAGAACAAATACAAGCAAAAATAGGTAGTACTTTTGATACTGTAAAGGCAGAAAATGTGCAAATTAAAATATTTTAATGTTATATAAGACCTCAGCAAATTAGTCATGTCTGTTCTATTTAAAAGATTAATCCATTTGAAAAAGAAACTTCTAGACTTTGAGAAACACACATTTCTCAGAATACTTGTTTGCTCCAGCAACAACATTAAGTTGTGTGGTTTTGTCACTTCCCAGGATATCTTATTCCATGGAGTACATACCATTATTGGCAGGTATATGACAGGCAATTCCGCCCCGCCCCCCCCCCCCCCTCCTACACACTCTTGTCTGCTTGCTCTGCTTCTTCTTTTTCAGGGATGTCCTCTGGGTCCTTTATCTGCTTTCTCCATTTGCACGTGAATTGGTGCTAATCACATACACCACTGACTGACATTTTTAGTTTGCTGAAATACATTTTTTACACTACAGAAGCCAGCGGCTGCTGCTGCTGGTACACTGTGATCTGCCCACCCAGTGTGGGACCCTATAGCCCGAGGTGACTTTATAATCTGAGACATTAGGAGAAGGATTCTCCAGGAATGTGATGCTATCTCTGAGCCTGAGGACTTTCACAAAGATCCCCAGTAAAATATCAGTGATGCAAAGTGGTGGGAGAGAAAATCTGCAGCTACACTCACAGTGATGACTTACAAATTCTGAATACCCACTAAACTTGTGTGCAAAAATAAGTTCTCAGTCATCACTTTTTCAAGTATGTTTTTGATAAATAAAAAATGTATGGCTTAAAAGAATTGAGTCCTGCAAAACAGTAAACAACCTTGAAAACTTTCCTTTTATCTGTCATTTCTGAAGTCCTGAGACAGGCTGTTAAAGCTTGTAGAAATATTAATGCTGAATCTTTGTAAAGTGTGTGCAATGGCTATGCATAGAGACAGAACATTGATTCAGACAACATTAATACCATCTTCCAAAAAAACCAAGGTCAAAAGCCTTTAAAAAGAATTAATATTTTTTTTCTTTCATTTAAGCAGGCAAGGACATGATTTAGCTAACACTCTGACATGGATGCCTTATCCAAACCAAAAACTCTGCTATTTCATGTTGGAACACAGCAAGAATGAATGTGTCAGTTCTTAATTATATTATTACTTGCTTCTGGGTTTTTTGCTCCTGGGTTTTTTATTTGACACAAGACATTTGCGTTTTTTTCTTATTTGTAGGATATAAACCCATGTCTAGCAGAATAGAGCACAACCTGTGTGAGGTCCCTGCTACTCCAAGATTAAGCTGGTGCCTCTGGGACAAAGGAATTATTAGGTGGTGCAGCTGGGAGGCTCAGACCACCCCTTTGCATGCAGGTACTATACAGGTGCTACACAAGAAACACCAAAGAGTGGTTCAGCTGGCAAAAACAACTAAACAGTCTCAAGATTTTTACCATGGGCTGTCTGCAGGAAGGACTGAATAAAAAATCAAGTCAGGTCAATAGGGCTTTGCATTTTGCTTCAGCAAGGATTAGAGCAGGTATTAGGGTATCTTCTTGATCTATTCACAGCAGATGCCTGGTTTTGGGGTGATATGGTGGCAGTCCTAGGTTTTCTCTGCAAGGCAGGGGTAAGGAGCACTACAAGCCAAAGCACCTTCTCTCTGGCACTAGCTGCTCACAGCTCTCCGCGCTCCCTGAGAGTGGAAATGAGTCTGTACATTTTGGTAGCATAAACAGTAGGTTAGGATAGGACTGTACAATTAAAGATAATTTCTGGCTATTTGACTCAGCTATATTTGCTGCTTAGATGAAGTCTATAAAAGCCATGTAGAAATTTGAAAATTATGGCCCCAGTACTTTTTCTTTGCCTCCCTATAAGGACACCCTAGATTTTTGTAAGGGTGTGTGACACCCCACATGTTTCAGGCCATCTGTACTATGCACTCCTGCCTGCTGAAATAGCAGTAACAAAAGTGATAATATACTCTGTCTCAAGAAAGAGGCAAATGCTTCAGAAATGTTAGCAGGGCAGTTTGTTCCCCTCTTAGAGCGTCCCACTATTCACGTCTGCACTGCTTTTATATTTAAGTGGTCATACCACAGGTTATCCGTGGAGCTGAAATTAACTTCATTTTGTCCACTACCTGATATCACATTATGTGGAGTGTTATAAAAGATAAGGAATGGGAAGGCTTCTGTCCTACTGGCCTATAAATAAAATGTTTGTGTGTTAGGGCAGGATAGGTTTTTTGGCCTCGGTATGATAAAATTATACAGACTAGCCCCAGTAGATTGAGTTATCATAGATGTGCAGTGGCACAGAGGTAACTTAACCCATCAGAAGGAACAGATGAGCAATAGTCTTGCAAAAAAATATAAAGTTTGTGAAATAAGATGCCACATATGCTTTATATCTCTATAGCCCCCACTAGCTGTAGCATATGCACACACATGTGCATACATGCACACATTCCATCTGGAGGTTCAAAGCAGGTCATTCCTTCTAACAGAATTACTAAATCCAATATCTTAAACACCTCTGTAATTTTACTTTCTCCTGGCATTTTCAAAAACATTTGCTTTTTTACTTAATTGTCCCACTGATATGAGCAAGACTTGCAAATTTAAAACACTTTTTACATATTTTTCCCTGAGCTTGCATCCAAGTAAGAGTGGAGCTTTTGTTACATTGCATGAGATTCTCACACAGAGCAGAGTGGAGGAGGATGGATACATCTACATTTATATGTTATACTTAACATATGCTTTCTTACAACCCTGTTCTTAAGCTCCAGTCCTTTACACCAGGGTCAGCAAATGAAAACTACCTAACATATGAGCAACTACAATAACGCAGCTGAAGGTATTAATGATCCTCTGTAATTACACATCATTCAAGAAGTCACAAACTCGAGCCTACTGAGCAACATGGCTGGAGCTTCTATGTAAGTGATCTCCTCAGGGCAGAAGGTAAGTTAAAGAATATTGGCTTTTTCCCAGCCAAGAACCCTTTCTAGCAAATGGAAGATTCTTGCTAATGGCAAAAGGTACAAGGAAAATCAGTCATTGTTAAATCAGCTTTAAGTAAATAAAATTCAAATGCTTGCCAAACTAACTGACCTGACCAAAAGAAGGAATAAACCACATAACAGACCACCCATTGTTCAATGTTATTGATCAGCAAAATGGATAATATGTAGTTGTCTAATGTACCACCTCATGTGCTCAGAGCTATGAACCCGTTCACACAGGGTAATTTATTTGGTTTACAGAAAAGCTTGTAAAATTAACAAATGGCTCCTTCTTTCTTTTTCCTCTGTTCAATACTACCAGCACTGCCCTTTGTGCACAGTTAAGTGCTACTTGACTTGGAATGTAAGGAAATGCCATCTTGCAGCTGCCTGTACCCAGGCAATTTGCCATTCAGCGAAGCATGCCAAAGTAAAGGTTTCAGTGTAAGGCAGCAGTAACTTGTTGCAGTGTGAGTGAGAAACTTGTACAAGCACCATTGAACATCTGTATGTTCAGTGCCACCACTAGCGTAAGGGTAGCATGTACACATGTGCTTCACCGTGCACAGGATGTTATGCAATATAGAGTAAAAACTTTGAATAGCCAACTTAAGAGAATTTGTAATGGGTTTAAACCACACAACAGTTACATAACCACAGGCCTTGAGCGAATTTTTTAAAAGCATACCCTCCCCTCTAGTTACCACGATTTAATTATTAAACCCGAGTATCATTAACATGATGATTCCCATCACTTCCACTGTGCCTCTAAGCTTGCTAACAAAATTTGTTGACTGTGAGAATACAGCCTGATACTGTAGCTAAGAGATGATTGCAAACATAAGAGGGTAAAATATTCGCTCTTACGTGTTGGTAAAGTTCATAACAATTAAAAAAATGCACATTTTTAAAGAGGTGGGACTGCAGATTTTCATGACAGCTATATCAGTAACAAAAGCTACATTCAATTTATGCAACCATACCAATACTGCAACCAAAAACCTTTATCTGACTGCCCTTTTAACAGTGAAGTTTTTAATATTGACATTGGAACACCAACATTTCCCACAGAAATTGCATTTTCTTAATATTTTTATTTATAAATACTGGGGTATCTTGTTAGGAGGACATCCTCCCTCCAAATAATAGTGTCTAGATATTTGCCTGTCTCTAAGAGAAACACAATATCTATCCGCATAAAAGATTCACTTCTACTAAATACAATATGCTCTTTAAAAGCTTTGTAATGACAAATCCTTTCCCAAATCATTGCAGCTGTCAATAACATTATACACACCATCATTTCTCTCAGTAGTGAAATACTGAATTTATCCCACTTGGCTCTTTCAGTTATAGACTTGTCAGCATAAGGAGGCTTTTGTTTTTAACGTGTGGTTGGATATTTTTTAGTCCGTGTGATGTTGTGATGTTACGTACAGTATTATACCTAATAATGGCAAGGCTTTCATCTGTCAGGCTAGGGGCTCTATCAATGTTATTGTGAAACAGAAAATGCCTTCTTCCACTGACACCTCATAAAATGCTGTATTTCTGGTACCCAAAGTAGTTTTAAGCCATGGAACATTTGAAAATTTGGAAATTGTGGCTTTCTTGCTTAAAGCATACATTAAAAGTTCTGTCATGCACTGACTGTAATGGACTGTTACAGTCCTTAACATAATGTTATGCCTCATGTTATGCACTAGAAATTAGATATTACATTTCCCATTCAGCTGCAAGTTTCACTGATCCTAGTGTATGTGTTCTGAATAACATTTCTATTTTTCCAGAATCTAGATTGTTTCATGTCTCAAAGAGTATCAAACTGTGCTGCTGTGTCAAGTAAGGAAAGGTGATAATGGTCCTAAATACTTAACAATTAAGATTAAGTAAAAACATGACCATAAGTTTATTTTACTTGCATTCATGATTTAAAAAAAAATATCAATTAGCCTATTAATTTTATTATTCACCTTATAAAGAAGAAAGGTCAAACACATCAGGTACAAGTGAGGGGGGTATACACAAACTTGCCAGCTTCTAGTTGCTCTTGTAGCCAAAGCTGAGCTCCACAAAGAATGGGGAGCACCCCACCACCGGTGGGTACCTGTGCTTGCTAACAGCCCATGGCGGTGAGGGAAGAGGCCAGGGCAGCACGCCTGGCGAACTGATAGGGTTGAGCTCTTTTTCGCTGTGAACTCCAGATGCCCTTTGGAAGTGATGGGCCCCTGCCTGAATTCACCGTCTGGTCACAAAATGTAGGTTGAAGCAGGGGAGAGGCGATCTTTCCAGCAGGGTCATGGCCTTGCAAGGAAAGACAGCTTCACCCAGACTTTCACAGGGGTCTTCAATTCCTTCTGTATTGTTTACCTCCTCACCTTCATTAACCTGTTTGGTCGGTACAGTGTAAGTTTTCTGAGGCAGACAATTCCCTGTCTGTATGAAGTGCCTATCATGATACAACCTCACTCATTACTTGGGTTGCTAGACAGAGCAGCGGTAATAAGACCAGCAATCTGTTACTGGACGTGCAGTATTAACCGATACAGAAGACATCCTGTGCCATGTACACTGAGAAAGATGCAGCAGCGACAAGGTCTTTAATACTGTTGAAGGAAGGTGCGTGTGCTCTATTAAGATTCTTCTCAGATATTCTGGACTGTACACATTCATTAGCATTCAGGTCTTCTGCTCATAGGGAATAGCTGAATGAAAGACTTGTTTCTTCTTTTAATCTTTTTGCTGCTAACGTGCAGAAATTAGGGTTCTCATGTACATATTTTGCATGGCAGAAGAGATAAGAACCAGCAGATAAAGTTCAAAACGTCAGTGCAACGGGGTTCAACCTGTCCTCCATTTGAGTAAGGCACTTACCAAGAACAGGGAGGAGTAAAGACGGCAGCTGGCTTTCCAGATAATGTTCTTAACCTTATAGGACCTTTCAAAATATATTGCAAACATGCCAAGGATTATTTCTTCCTCATGTTTACTTAATTTTTTATTGTGACAGAAAGGGGACAGTATCTGTGACTGTCGTGTCCTTCTATTTAGGACTGTTACAAAAATGAGGAGGGTAGAAGTGTCCAGCTATGGCTGACCTCTGTATATCAGGAGTTTTTCCCATTGCAAGCCAGTCAGAATGGTGTCTCCGTATCTTTCTGACTGCAGACACTGCTCCACTTCCTGTGACAATAATCTCCTGGAACAGGGCAGGAAAAAACAAACCCCAAAGAGGTGTTGCAGTCCTATCACTTATCTTTCCCCTTGGGTTGACTTGTTCTCTCCAGAGAGCATGGAGATTGCAGCTGTATTCCTGAGAATAGTCGTGCTAGAAAGCAGAAGGCTTCTTGCCCCCGTTAACTTCGTTGGTTATTACCCAGCTGGTCTGGCCCTCAGGGTACAGAATCTCACAAATGCAATCTCATGAGTGAGGAGCTCAATTTTGTTTTGATACTGCACTGAAAAATATTCCAAAGCAAGATTGCAGAAGGCACATGTGTTTTAAGGCAGACTTAGTGGCAGTAGTGACATATCTAACATTCAAACCAAAATCAATGTCAGCATTGCCTTAGTCAGAACCAGAGAAGAGTGGAACAACTTCTTTTTTTTTTTTTTTTTTAATTAAATGATTGACTTGTCCTATGAAGTTATGGGACATAGCTATTTTTGTAAAGATTGTATCAACGTTTGTGGCTATATTTGAGACAAGGATCACTACATGGAAAGGTAAATTTTCACTTTGCATAGCAACTGTATTTTAAATCAACTGACCGTGTGCTTATCAAGGGTAAGTGCACTGGCATACCTCCACGTCATAATAGCACCTATTATGCCAGTGACTGAAAGACTAGAAGTGCATGAGGGAAGTTTACAACATGAAATTGCTCATACCTTAATAATTGTCTAGGGAGTTACACTGAAAAATAGATGTTGCTGCATAAAATTTGAGTTCCTCTCTTGAAATCATCTACATGCCACCTGTGTACCTTTTGCATATACTACCAAGTTACACAGACTTTAAAAAAAGAATCATAACTGTAGCCAAGACTGAAAAAAAAAAAAAATCTGTCACAACCTCTTCCTTTTAGTGACTTCTGGATCATTTTTTTCCAGTCAAGCTGACATTTAAATTTTAAATAGCAGTTTGTTCAAAATCACCAAGATATGAAATAGTTGTCTTGCAAGGAACAAAAATAGCTTAGCAGATACTCTCAATAGAGAAACAAGAGTTTCTGTTATAAAAACCTGTCTTTTATATTATTTGGATGTTGACCTCTCTTGTGCGATCTCATGCCTCTTACTTAGGTTCTCAGAAACTTATCATGCTGAACCACTACTGGAAACTGCTAACAGCTCTTACACCTCAACCTGATATTGGATTTACATGGCAATTGACTCTGTCTTTGTATCTTCTGTGTGATTAATTAAATTTTAGCATTTCAGCACTAGTGAGGTTAAACTGGGAAAACCGTGTAAAGTTTTGAGCTCCCTAGTACAAGAGAGATGGACAAACTGCAGACAATGGTCTCAGGCTGCAGCAAGAGAAATTCTGGTTGAATATAAAGGAAAAAAAAATCCCTATGAGTGTTGTGAAGAACTGCAATAGGTTGTTCAAAGAGGCTGTGGAACCTTCACTCTTGGAGATTTTCAACTCATGACTGAGCACGGCCCTGAACAACATAGTCTAACTTCAGATTTAGTCTTGCTTTGAGTATGAGGTTCACTCAGATCTGTGACTCTAATAGCTACATGGGTGAAACACTCCTTACACTGTCAGCTTCCCACAGATGTTTCATGAGACTTCCAGTGTCTTTCAAATCTTGTTTAAAATGATGAGTCATTAAGGCAATGTATGGAGGAGTATCATTCTTTACTCCAGCCTAGCCCAAAAAGCATTCAAAACAGGGCCTACACAGCTCCAAGCTCTCTTCCATCAGATAGCAACTAAATTGCTCATGCCATATCTCTGTCAAACAAAGTTACTTGAAGCATAATGCTATGTCAAGTAGAAAACTGATCCAGCCCCAGAACAAGAAAAGGAGCCAAAACAGTGCTGGCTTTCTAAGTACTAGCTGTGCAAAATATGACTCATGTAGTGAATGCTTTTGCCGTCAGTTTACATAACACAGTTTTTACAACTTTTCTATGGCTCAGGAAACCTCTCATCCTACCTTAAGCACACACACATATACGCATGTATGCATACGTACATTTATACATACATATATGTGTATACATATATATACATACATATATCTGTTCACACATGAAATACAGACATAAAGAGACATAGCGCGAGAGTAGATTGCTGTGGTGGTGAGCTTTGCTGAATGTCTGGAAACGGCAAGCTGAATTCTGTCTTCTTTTACAGCAATATCATTCCCTTTATCCACAATCCTGCAAAATCACCCTTTCTGAAATTCTGTAGTCTGATGAGTACAGGTCATAGACTTCTGGCAGTAAAATGAACCTTAGCAGGAATTGTCTAATCTGTTCTCAAAACACAAGTCAAATGTGGGCATCAGTCTTGCATATCATAATTTCTGTTGGTGGTAGAATACGTAGACCTCTAGCCTGAGTGTAAATATTCCATATGAATAAGGTCCTGCATGTGAGTGAGTTTAATTACATTACTCTCCCTATGAAAAATGTGCAATTTGGCCCTATGGTGAATTTGTTTCAGCTTCCCATCACTGACTATACTTCAGGCATTTTTGCATTGTGAACAGTATGAGTCCTAAGCCTCATTAGTTTCATTATTAGCCCTGCTGGTTTTATGCACTTCAAACCCCTGGGTGCCAAAAGACAGTTTTCGAGGAGTCTGTGCAACTTTCCCCCATTGCATAGCTAGAAGTCTGTCTGATCCCCCAAGGAAGCCTGATGTCTTTCTTTTGTGATCTGTGTAGCATGGTAGCCATTCAAGACTACTAAAAATGAAAATTCTCTTTTTAGAAATCCATTGGTCTCTTCTTAGTTAACTGGCTATATGTTTTCATTTTTTCTTTTTCATGGGGGAAATCCTGGTATCTTTCCCTTTTCCTGGGAATAGAGAATGGGATCTGCAGGAAGAACATTCCTACCAAGGTTTCCCAGGTAATGTCTGATTTGTTACACTTTTCCCTGCACTTACATTTTGACCGCTGGATTTTTTATTTTTACTTTCATGTCTTAATTTTGCTTTCAGCACATTTGCTGTATGTTCACAACTTCTTGCCTACATTTCAGAAAAAAAATTTACAGTTACAACTATTGTTTTCTAGTGGCAGTCTACAATGAAGTGTAGCGTAACAGTCACAGTATATACTGCAGTCAGATCTCCAATACATATTTAGATTATGTTGCTTTCAAGATAATGCTCTGAAACATGAATGTGCTGTCATAACAGTTGCTCCTGTTGGAATGGCACCAGGGCCAAGGAACAAAATTCACTCCTCTAGCTCCAGGCATGCAGAAGTGTCACATAGGATCCTGAGCCATCTTGGTCCACCCTGTACAAATGGACAGCCTGCAACTCACTGCTGAGAAAACCTTTCTCCTGCTTCTAGCACTTTGCATATCAGAGAGCAGAGCCTGGATCCAGTTCAGTAGAGGAACTAGTACTATGCTCAGCCAGTATTCAATGGGGGAGAAAACCCCCTGTCTTTTAGCTCAGTCCAAGAATGGCTGACACTCGGTGTTCTGTGTAAAATGGGGTTTCTATTCTGATTTATCCACAGCCACTGGGTTTTTTCCCTGCTTGGTAGGATACACCAGTGTGTAGGATAGGAATGCTTTCTTTTCCCTTACTACAGTGGTATCTGAATCTCAAAGTGTAGCTGTTTCCGCAAACCCCATGAATCTCCTTGGTTTTCTGCAGAAGGCTAAGGAGAGATGAAATGGAGCAGAAAGTGGCAAACTGTGAACCTTTAAGGGAACAGTAAATGTGATCTCTGCAAAGTTTGGCAGAAACTTCAGTGGGGTTTGCACAAAACTGATAGTGTTCCCACAGCAAGAAGTCATCCATTAGGTATGGCAGATGCCTTCAGCACAAGACAGCTGCAGTGGAGGAAATTAACGACGGAACTTCCTTTCATCTGTATCCAAGAGTCTGTGATTATTGCCTGCCTGTGCACTGGAAAAAAATGGAAGATACTAAACGCTTGGATGTTAGTGAAGTTCTACAGTACTCTAGCATCAGAAAAAAAGAAGAAAATCTTCAACTGAAGTAACATGCACCATTTTCCATAACCAACAATGAAACAGATTGTGAATTTCCAGCTGATTACAAAGTTTGTGCCATAAACTAATTACCTAGCACAGATAGCAGGTGCTGTTTCATTTTTTCCCCAAGCCAGTGTTCGAGATGAGAAAGAGCCCCAAAGGAGCTGCAGCCCGCTATACTTGCCCCAGCATGGGATGAGGAAGTTACCTGGGAGTTTGGATGAATTTCCAGCTGTACTACTTCAGGTGCAGATCATATTTGTTCAAGCTAAAATGACTCAGTTTTAGATATTGAGTATCAGTAAAGATGGCACTGCAGTGAACTTTCAAGACTGGTAGATGAACTGATTTGCAGGATGGGAATGGGATCTTAAAGGATGAGAAATGTTTAGGTACAAAATTCAACTATGTTTTTGTGCTATGAAACTCTTACGAAATAGTCTTCAGTGAAGCAGTTTGCATTGAGTTCACTGGCAAAACACATATCTGGCTGCTGGCAGGATGCTATGTCAACTAGATCTTCTTTTCTGGATTCTGCTACTGTACCCAGTACACCAAATGGTACAGTTCAGGATGTCATAGGAAAGAAACATAAAAGGCTTTTCTTGCTTACTAAATTCCAGTTATGAAATTAAGCTGAAATTCATTTGCAGGGATTGCACCAAATCAAGACAAATCATTACTGAATAGAGTCATAGATTGTTAAACAGGACAAAAAATACAGGCTGGAACAACAATCAAACAAACCACTTTCCCAGGAATTATTCTTTGTTGTGATTATACTAGCATGAGAAATTGTGTGCTACAGTGCTGACCAGCAAAGAAAAGTTTCCAGAATGCTGTAATACCAAACCCTGGTATTGTCAGGTTGCTAAAGATGCCTATGAAATATTCTTTTATAGCCATGAAACTGTTAATCACTCAGTGATGAAATACTTGAAACATTAGATCCAGCTGAATTTAAGGTGTTTCTGAGCCTCTTTTCAGACCTCAGTGTTTCTATGGTTAAGTGAGCTATGCACATTAATTGCAATCTAATTTTAATATAACCCAACCCATTTAAACCCTGGCATTGCATTTATTCAGTCAGCAAGTCCTGACTCCTTGTAAAGAGAGTATATCACAAGCAGGACTTCAATACAAGAGTTAACTCTCCATCTGCACAGCCGTAAGTAGAAAGTCTAGAAATCTCTTGGTGGAGACCACTAACCTGTTCTACAGGTATTTGTGTGTTTCTCTTCCTGTGCTGTCTGTAACTCTTGCCCCTCCATAGTTAGGTCAGCAAGAACATCTCAGCGATACAGAATTAACCCCAAATATCTACCAGGATTGATGAAAATCAGCTTTGTCTTTAATACGTTTTGAACGGAGACTTTATCTTGTAGTGCTGTGTTGTTATCTGCTGCTATTTTTAGTCTGATATCCTAGAGAACATCCATAATAACGACTACAGGGCTAGAATTTTTTTTTTTTTTTCATTAGAAATATGTAAGGTTCATGCAACTCGGATTGTTATCGCTATAAAACTTTGAGGCAACTCCCAGTGACTTGGATGAGCCTTCCAACACGTACCCAGAGGAAATGAAGCCTTTGTGTTGGGTGGTTCTTGTACTCAGAACCTTCACTTTAATCTTCAAAGGCCTTCATTAACTCAATCTCAATTTCATAAAGAGCACCTCTCCCCACTCTCTGTGAGGTTTATATGTAACAGTTCTACTCCTTAGAAGTGCCAAACCCACTGACCTTAAGCATGTAACATGTGAAAGCAGAAAACAAAATTTTCTCAGCTACTTCCTCACATCTTTTCAGCAGAAGGAAATAGCAATAGCCACAAACCAGTCCACTTTGATACTAAAATGTCAACTATATTTTTGCAATTGGTTGCATACACACCCACAAGAATAAAAACAGTGATAAATACATACAGGAAATGTCTGGGGGGAGGTGGGGAATAGAAAGTGTCAGCAGAGAAGGGGAAGAGTGGAAGAAGGCCACAACTGCTGCGAAAGATAAGCATCAGTCTCACATCTTCTTCTGAGTGCTCCAATGGTCAATATGAAAACCCAACAATGAGGAAAGATTGCAAAAAATGGAAGATCCTTGGAGAAAAAAGTGCAATGAGCAGAGGGGGAAAAGGTCACAAACATCTTGTAAGATAGGACTCAGACCCTAACCCAAAACCTGAACCCCACAGCCTCTTACAGTTGCGATATTTATTCAGAGTTGCTTGCTTAGTGGATGAAGACTATAGCATAAGAATGCAGGAAAAAATGACAGCTTTTTTTGAGGTTGTATAAAAAATGGCTATTTTAGAGAACATTTTTTCTCACAGGAGTTGAAAGGTCATTTCTTCTGCCTCTAAGCTTTTTCTGCCTTTTTAAGTAGCTAAAAATAGAGCCTAGTGATCCATAGCTGATAGCCATAGATGTAAAATTCAGACACCGAGTGCACAAACTGAGAAACTAGATAGGTGTTTGCACGTGCAGTTTTCATGTCATAAATATTTGTGTGTCTCTTCTCATCCAGTGTATGTACATACTGTAAAATGCAAGACCCTTCAATTTTTACAACATGAAATGAAAAAAAAAGGGCAAAGTCAATGTTTAGGAAATATTGAGGAAAAGAACGCAATGAGAGATGCTGGATACCTACGCTTCATTTGCATTATGCATCAGTTGCTATCACAACATCTCTGCCATAAAAGTACTGTATGAACAGCTAATAAAATAAACCCCAATTGCTTGTATAGTATAAGATTTTTACAGCTTTTCTAAAGGCAGAGTAGCACAGATGATGCTGTAAATTCTTCTATTGTCTTTTTTTTTCTATCTTCTTACAGCTGTAATGTCTTTCACCTGTGTCTGCCTATACACCAATCGCTTTTGTCTGGTAGGTGCGTTGGTACATCTCTTGTGTCACCAGATAAAATGCTAATGCCACTGTATTATCTACTTGAAATGTGAAACCAAGGGAAGACTGGTGAAAAAGATCCTACTTCTAGGAAAAAAAACCAAAAACGTGTTCCCTAAAGTGAGGTCTAATATGAAGGAAAAAACCAGCAAACTCACACATATAAGTTAGTTTACAATAGAGAAAAGACTCATGTTCCCTTCCCACAGTGCTGCAAGTATCCCATGACAATGTGGATCGGTAAAGACACAGATGTCCAAGACATACTCACCTGCTGCCTTTGCTTCTTGAATGAAATCTTTACTCCTCTGTCACCAGCTATTTCTGCGCTCTACAGGCTCCACTTTAAAGTACAGAAGGTGTGTAAAGTTTCTTTTCCTGAGGGAATCAACAGTTAGCAAAGTACAGCCTTGTCTGATAGGGACGAGCTACAGAAGCAGAGGCCACAGGAGGGACTGATTCCCACAGTGGGGATGTTGGCAAAGCCCACACTGCACTAGGCATGGGTGGAGGGTCCCTCCTTTCCCCTGCTCTGCAGGTGATGCTGTTCTTGCTTCTCAGACAGGTTTTCCAAGAGGTGTTGTACCTTCACCAACGTCCAGCTCTTCAACTGAGACCATCCGAATGTGTGTTTTGGGGATTTTTTAATCAAAATCTGAGTGTAGACTCACTATTGCCTGCTTCGTATTTTCATCAATTCTTGCACATTTTGGAGCAGCTTTTCTGAAAGCTGCATTTCTGAATGCTTGCTTTGCTTGCTATATGGTATGCTAGGCCTTGTGCTCAAGCTAGGCTAAGCTGATTTTTTTCTTTGATCAAGCACCTGATAATGTCCAGTCAGTGAATGAGACAGCAGCTTTGCAGTGAGCATGCCTTAGCACTCAAACCAAGAGAAAGTGACAATTTAATTTCATTTCTAAACAGAGAACAAGGAAAAGTGACTTACACAGGAACTGAGATGGTTTTGTGCTAAATTTGATGTTTCCATTGGAAAAATGAACAAGTAAGGCTTTGAACAAAGGTTAGACCCTTGTATGATAATATACCCAGAAAGTTTGTCAGGCAATAGCTGCATAATGCTATGCTTCAGAAAATCAATACCTATACTTTATACAGTTCTAGAAGTATCCTCTTTACTTCTACAGTGATAACATAATTTTGTCTGGAAAATAAACCTGATACCTAGCATTAAACTTTAATGGACAAGCAAATCTAGATTTCCCCCCTGCTTTGTCCTTTGCTGTTTTTCAAGTAGTTAAAAGGCATCATAGCTTAAAAACCATCCATTTATTTTTATCTGACAGAGAAGGTAAATTATTTCATCTGAGAGCTAAATCTGAAAACTGAAAACTGTAGAGAGTTTATTTAGGATAGAACAAAATAGAAGGGGTACAGATAAAGCAGCTTGGGTGAAACCTTAGTCCCAACGAATCCTGTGGCACAATCCCCATTGATTTCATAGAGCCAAGACCTTACCCAGCAGTCACACAAGAAAGCCAGCTGACACTGCACAACTTTTAGAGGAGAACAAAAGATTAAAAACTCAATATTTAGGATACAGTCAAGTTTACATAGAAAGGACTCACCTGAACTCTGAGCTGACATCCAACATGTGGTTTATTCACCAGAGGAAAATTATAGATGTAACAGAATTTGAGAGTGGTGTGAAGAACAGTCAAAACGTAGCCTCCTTTTAAATCAAAATGCCAGTCTTTCTCTTTAATTTGATGCATTAAAAACCCCTCTATAATCTTCATGGCTATAAGAGTTCAAGAATGACCTTCTAGTCTGGTCAGTTGTAAAGTAACCTTCTAAAATACTTACCATGCCATAAGGGTAGCAACAATGGGAATGAGAGGGAACAGAGGGGAAAGAACAGGGCAAAAACAGTCCAGGCAAAAAGCAGCAGGGAAGACCAGAGTTCATTTTGGACAATCTTAATCTTTATGTGTTCGCTTCCATAATGCTACCATATCCCAGAAATAATAGAAAAAAATACCTGTCCTATATGGCTTCCAAAACGCTACAACAGATTAAAGATGAAATAGTGTATCTTTTTGTAGAGAGTGCCCCGGAGACATACTATGTAGCTTAAAGGGAAGGATGCAAATCCTTCAGAGCAGCAAATGTCTTACTGTTCCAGCTGACATGAATGACAAAGGTCTATTGACTTCAGTATTGTCACCTGTGATCTTGTCTAAGTATTTCGTTGTCTTCTGGAGGGGATCTGATGGCATCTGGAATAGCAGCACCTCACTTTCTGCTCTGCAGAACATTGCCTTTTTTGAGCATCCTGGCAATGAATTGAAGAAGGCTGTCTGGATAGTGTAGGTAAAGGTTATGCAGAAAATTATTTTCTCAAATTAAAAATGATGTCTGGTGTGACCCTCCGTAACACTTCCCAATAAAAATAAGTTTTGTGCAAAAATGATGACATGGTTAGGGTATTTTTTTATTTATACCCTTAATTTCATGACTTGCACAATTCCGGGGAGAATATTGAGATCTGAAATAAAACATTTCAAGAATTATTCTATGGGAGAAGTTAATAAATTTTTTTTTATAAATATATTGCAAAAAAAAAAAAGGAAAGTTGGTTTATTTAGAAGTGTATAGAGTAAAAATAACACCGAAGTTTCAAAATTATTTTCAATTCCCTGTAAGTGTAACATTACATGCCGGCGAGGGCATGTTCATTAAGGCCTGATCCTCATGGAACTTAATAACACACCTATTAACTATAAGCACATAACCAATTTCACTGCAATCTCAGTTAAAATTAAACCTGTGCCTTCCTGCTTGGCTGAACGAGGACCTAAGGCTAACTGGATCTTCAGTGCAGTTTTTGCAATATTCTTAGAGGAGCCGTCAGAGTCAGCACCCGGTGAGGATCCAGGGAGGGCGGCAGCTTGGCTTACAGCCCTGTCCGGCATGCCTGAAAGTCAGACAAGGTTTTGGGGAGGGAGGAAGAGGCCAGCTGGCTTCCAGCACAGAGGGAGAGAGGAAAACAATGTCCACAGCGCTTATCTGCGAGCGAGGGTCGGCGGGCAGTGGGAATTAGATGGATTTGTACCTAGTGTAGGAGCAAGAAAGGGCACAGAGGATTCTTCAGAGTATTGGTATTAACTTTCAGGTCTAATGTTCATGTAGTTTTCAAATCACACTGAGGAGCTCGGTGTGTTCAAGTAACAGTTGCCAAAAGAAAATATAAAATTTTGCTGTAAGAAATAATATTTTCCTTATATTTTCTGTAAAATTGTCAGCATTATTTTAAAGTACCTTTTAAATGCCTGTAAACACCAGTGAAAAGCTGTTTTACCTGGGGAGTTAAATGTCAGCGTTACGCTACAAAGACGGCTCCTATCCTTCAGCATTTAAGGAAGGTAAATAATTTTGTACATATTAGCAACACCATTGCTAAATATTTATTTGTGTATGTAAAGATAATCACGTGTATGAATGCTTGTGGTGTTTGGCACTTGAAAAAAGTCCTAACCATAAAAAGAGGGGTGTGGGGGTCAGATCTAATTCTATAAGGGTGGTGAACACTTCATAGCATGTGTCAAAGACTGACTTTTGATAGTTTTAAACAGAAGCAATTTCCAGGAGTCAATCCTTTTGTTCCTTTGTATTTTACTTAAAAGAAATGGTCTGTACTTTCCTTTCAACACTCTAATTCTCATTGGCCTCAGAAATCACTTTGCAATTAATGAAAGTCTGAATTCTTCATGTTCACGGAGCAAAACCTTAATATAAACAAACACTGCAAACTCATTCCAAGGTAATCAATAGTGCTAGCCTAATTTATATGTGTTTAATATCTGACATACAACTGTAACAGGCAAGTTTCTGTTCTCACTGTTGTCTTCCTGTTACTGAAACTTATACACTGGAAACTCAACAGTCAGCATTGGTCTAAAGTAAATTAAAAGCAATGTGCAGTAACTATTTCACCAAAGCCTTTTGTCTCAAGCAGCCAAAAGCAATAGTCATGGTCTTTCTTTAGATTTTGCACAGATAGAAAGCTCACTAGGTTTCTCAGTCCATTTACATTTCTGAAGCTCAAAAAGTTAAACCAGAACGGGAGAAGTATCTTCCTGCCAGAACACAGATCAGAGAGGTTGCCTGCAGCAGCAAAATATTCAGTAGGTGTTTTCATGAGCAGTCATGAAGAGGGAGGGACAAATAACCTGCAGTTTCCCCAGAGTAACTGAATAATCCTCCAGGGAAGCAATGCCTCTGTAATCCTGCAGTGCATGAGTCAGCATTACAGTGCGTGGGAGATTTGTTCTCTTTTTTGTAGCTCACAATATAAATTGGACAATTTGCAAAAAAAAGTTTGTAGATTTACAAGTGCAAACTTCTGTAGAATTTTTTTAAGCGTTACTGTAAATATGAACACGGTGTTATAACTTCTGCTGTGCATTGGAAATGGGAAAAGGAAATATAACTTACTACATCTGCTCTGTACTGAAAGGGCCAGAAAAGATGTTTTAAGAAGACTTTAATTCTGTCGCCTTAGTTTCCAGAGCTTTCCTCAAATGTATGGTATAATCACCACCCCTGAGAGCACTCCCAGGTTAAAGAGAAAAGCAACACGGATGTACAGACCCTCCAGCTCCTTGTCTTTTCTCTGGTGATCCGAGTGTGCACAGCGATGGATTACTCTGCCTAAGTGACCCAATAGTGTGTTTTACCCACAGCAAGTACTGTCCTAAGTTTGCTTGAAGAAAACAGAACATAAAATAGCTGCCTGAATTATCTTCCATATAACAGCTAATCTGTGGTAGATCTGGACATTAACTTCAACCTTTTGAATCCTAATCCTGTGTTTATCAGCCTAGGCAGTTTCCACCCAACCTGTTTTTTGGTGCATAGTATCTGCTAATTGTTCCCTGTATCAAAGGAGCTATGGGAAATGCTCTAGGAATTGTGACAGAGCAGTATATTTACTTCTTACTATGTGCTGTGTCTGATTATTTTTATTGACGACTAGTTACAATTCCAGTAGGATAGGTATCTCAACCTCATGTTTACATCCTCACCCATATTGCTGCATTAAGGCATTCTAGCCATCACTAAATTATGCATGCAGTCCGTAGCTGTTCTGATTAGCTATACAGAGATATGTGTTGAATTACAATGGAAAGCTGCCTCTGTATACATAGTAAGGGATTACTTTTATTAGTGTTACTTCCACTTGAAAAGAAAGTGCTTTCAGAAGAACATCTTGGGTTTTTTTCTGGAAAATGGTGGTGAATGAAATCAGAAGTAGTCTTGTGAACAGCCACAAGGAATCAGCCAGAAAGCTATTCCACTTCCTGTCTATCACTTCACTTCTGGTTTATCATTTCTACGACTCCATCATGCAAGCCATTTGAGAGTTACAGACAGAGTATCCTCACACTACACAGATTAGCTTGCACTCTTTTAACGTTTCTTTTACAATTTATTTGAATTTAATTCGCAAAGCTTTCTTCTCTATAAAAGGAGGCTTTGGATTTTGAAGAAATGTCTATCCATGTATACATGTCTGATCAAGGATTCTATGAAGCAATAGCTGGCAAAACTCAAGGATTCATTAGTGTTAGAGCCTAACAAAATTTTTTCAAATGTTTTTCTTTCTAGCCCTACACAACCCTTTCCTGCATTCTGTGCTGTGTTTGTCTCTATCATGATTTGGAATATGCCACAGGAATACAGCGTACACAGGCCAAGTGTTAAATGAAAACCATATATTATAGCAGTGTTGCTGAGAATGACAGCTTGCAAAGAAACTGATTCTGATAACACTGTTTAGATAACAGCAATGACAGTGGATTTCCTAGATGGTTAAAATTCTTGACTAAAAATATTTTGGAAAATTGGGCTTTGGTGAAAAAGGAAAATTTCCTGTGGAATTAATGTTCTTAACAGCAGTAGTAAGGTTTCTAAAGGAAATTCTAAAGCTTTGATCTTTAAACCTTTCCCCTACCATTCTTCTTTGCCACCTTTGGTTTTCAAAGAATCAGTGAAATCCTGAAATAATGTATTGAAAATGCGCAAAAGGGAGATTTCTTACTGAAAAGTGAATGTAGTGTATATTACTTTGTTTCAGATTTTCCCCATGAGCTGAGCAGAACCAAAGAAATGCAGCCTATCAGAAATATCCCACAGGCACAAACTGAGAATTTTGATAAGGTGTAGTCCCTCTTCGGCTTACAAAGTGGTCTGAGTGAGGCTAGTTATGAGTCAAATACTCAGCATATCAGCTGCTGAGAGAGTTCAGATCATTAAGTACTGATCCCAGGAGTTTCAGTGAGATATTGTTGTTTACTAGAATTGCTTAAAGCTCAGTGTTCTGTTTGTTGAATATTATGTATAATGATACTCAAGATTTGTAACATTTTCGCTTGCGTGGGTGAGCCTTTACTTTTCTTCAGCACTTGAGTAATTAGGGAGTTACGTAAAGGTAAAACATTATTGCAATATAAATAATAACATATAATGTGCTTCCATAAATAATTTTGTCTATCAGATATTACACGTTGCTGCTATCGTGTAATGTAGACCTTTGACAACATAGCTCAGTATATTTTCCCTGGGTTCACTTCTTGTTCCAGAACTGTGAACCCTTCCTGTTCTGAGCCCAAGACCCAGTGATCCTTCTCATATTTTGGGATCACATCTGCCATCCATTCTTGTATTTCTACCTCCCTGCTTGCCCACGTATCAAAAGCATTTTCATCTGGATATAGATATAAATGGTCATCTGGATATAGACATAAAAGTCTATCTGTCATGACTGTTGCATTCAGACTTGTGGAGCAGATTCAATATTTGTTTCCCCTCCTGTTTGGACCTTAACCAGCACTGACACTTCACCAATCTTCAGACTCACTTTGTGTGTATTTAGCAAGCCTCCTCTGTCAGGCTTTGAAATCGAAGTAAACCGCCAGATAATTGGAAAAGTTCATGTTTATTTTGGATTAAAGAATAAAAATATCAAAGTAGTTTGCCAAAGAAATAAATTGAACCAAGAGTTATTCTCATATTTTATTAGCACAGCCTTTATAGTCCACGCTCATGTGGCTATTTAATTTGTGATTACAAAACATGTGATTATTTAAGCATTCGGATATATTCAGAACCTAAAGCAGGTTCTGACTCTTTTATTCAGCATCAGTATAACATCATAAATAACTTGGATACAAATTATCCTACTTTACCTAAGTTATCATTAGTCAGAGCGATGGCCTCGCAATGTCCGTAGTGAAATGATAAAGATTAAACATATTCCTTCATATCTATCAAGAAAGTGAAATCTAAAGGCCTTTTTATTTTATTACAGCATTGGGTGTTTCATGGTAAGGAGCTATGGTTTCAGATTCTGGTTCAAAACAGGTAAAAGGCTGAAATTAATGAATTTGCTTTACTCTAGTCTGTCCTTTGTAAACATTGCTATCATCTTATCTTTCATCCAAGTCTTAACAAGGGAGATATTACTTCATTTCCCAGACTTGCATCCTACAGTGATACTCCTTTTGCTTGTACAACACCCCAGAACAGAGCATAGCAACGTTAATTGAACCTGCGGGTTTCTGTTAGCGTGTATTGTGCGGCAGAAAAAAAAATGTTGCAAAACTGCAGAGGGCCTAGATTTAAGGTTGCAAAGTTTACACACAGAAGGAGGTCTACCCAGCAGATGAGCAGTGTTGCCCCGGCCCACCTGACCTTTTCCCATGTCTCACCTGTACCTCGCAGGACTACGGCAGAGCCCCGTTACTCGCGCTTGAAGCAGGCATCTCAAAGAGATACATCTCCTCCGCGCACTCCCATTTTCTTCTTTTTAGGACGCCAGGAGGTATCCAACATTCACACAACCAACGTTTGGTCATTAGAGGAAAGCCAAGCTGCCCTCCACCTGTTTCCTGAACGGGCCAGGACGAGTGGTCCCCCAGCCACGGGGGACGCAGGAGAAAGCAGCGGGGAAAGCTGGGTGTCCAAGCACACAACCTGCTGGGTCTGCCAGCTGAAGCTGGTCCGGGTCCCAGTGCTTTGGTCCTCCCCGCTTACCAGCCCCGTGCCCAGCCACTTCACTGCCCGGCAGCCGGCCAGCGGCGGGTGGGTTTGCACAGGCTTCGTAGGGTACGGGGGCTGAGGGGAGGCAGGAGGGGAGCATGTGGGGCGGTGGGCCGAGGGCAGAAGGGGCTGGAACGGCCAGCGGTAAGAGCGGTGCAGGCTGGTGGAGGGGCAACGGGCAAAGAACCGAATCCTCACAAACAGAGGCTTGCGTAGTTAATAAAACTTTCACTTTTTCCTTTAAATTATCGTTTCATTCGCACCCCGAACCCTGTTTATCAGAAGCTTTTCTTTTTATTTATTGAACAATTATTTTTAGCCTGAGAAATTCAAGACAGTGAGTCAGATAGCGTTCAGCTTCATGTATTATGCTGAGCTGCCACAGAAGACAGCCCATTTTTCGCACAAAAGCAACATATTTTTCTGGTCTTCCTAAGCTTTATTTTCAGTTCTGTTGTTTCCTTGCTGTGAAAAGTTATTGTTATAAAAAGACTATATTGCAGTGGGGAATGCAACAGTGTTATATCAAGGAGATTTTATTAAATCATAGTGGTGTGTACAGATACACAAAACAAAATTCTGCTGAAGATAAATCCCATTCTTAAATCTACGGTACAATATTAGACTTGCAGCACACAGGAGCTAGGGAAAATCTACCAAACCATGTTAAAGTTTCTTACAAAATATCTGATAGTTGATTTTTAACTGAATAGATTTTAAAATACATCACATTCATTGCTTAGCTATAAGATGGCCTCATGAACCCTAGAGCATGGCTGTTAATAATATTGGGGTATATAACTATATAAACAGTAACACTAGGATTTCTGCGTACTATACTTTTAAGTGCCTAATGCTCCTCCTATTTGTAGATAGCTGTTATTTATTGAGTTGAGAGCAAAATGGCTAAGGAGGCATGAAAGCACACTCAAACACATAGAACATGTGTTTTTCAGTAAGTTCTTCATTATTTTGTTCTCTCTCTCTTTCTGTTTGCCTCCAGCCAGAAAATACAGGTGATTCAGGCAATTTTCAGATTATACTCTTTCATTCTTCATCTTGATTGCATAGCTTTTCTAATTGCCATAGAGACATTTCTAACTTTTTGTTTTAACTTTTACCAAAAAAAAATCTTTTACATAAGAATTGAATGCTATTTTATCATTCTAATTCTTGGATTTATTTTATTTCTTCTGCTGTGCTTTTACAATCCCACTCTGCAATTGAGAAAAATAGAAGACTAAAGAACACGCATAACAATTTCCATAAAATATTGAAATTCATCTGTTGAAGCTATAGGTTCACTCCAACTGAATATGTATTGTAATAAAGAAAGTTGAAGTAGAATAAATATTATTTATGCTTTAACAAGGATATGAACTTCATTCTCTTTATATTTAGTCGTGTGACCTAAGACACAGTTCTTTATGAGAATTTCAGCATCAGTACAGTTGTTCCAAGATTACTAGCTATCATAGAGCAACTTTTGGCATTGTTTTTTTCTCTTTGTGGTCATTAGTTCTTAGCCATTAAATATTCTTCCATATATTGAAAATATTACTAGGGTCAGAATACTTAATCACAAAACTAAATAGTGCAGGATTCTCAGGCATTACTGTATTGCTATTTTAAATGTATTTTAATCGTAACATTTTTGAACGTAGTCCTCTTGTTAGTTACACTGTGTTTTTCTTGCATTCGTTTGGAAATCACAGTGTATATATGCTCGCATTGCTGCAGATTCTGGAAACAGAAATGGGTTCTTCCTGAAACCTCTGAGTTACTGAAGGTCTAAAATAGTTTTCTTTTTCTTTAAGAAGTTTTCATTTGAGAAGGTGACTAATGATCTCCTGTGGGACTATATATTGGAACAATTTCTTTAAGCTTACCCAAAGTAAGGGGACACAAGTTGATGCCTCTGGTGTCAATGAATTATTTTTTTAAATAAATAAATAAGTTGCAAGTGTCCATGTATGCATTAGGCCTTAAAAGTTTTGTAACTATGAAACTGACCCTTTGATTTTCATAAGACTTTATGATAAGTAATTTCCAGCACAGTAGGGAGATCCATTCTTCAGAGAGAAGAGCAAGTCTGTTCTAGAAAGAAAGATTAAGGATATGTGTATACACTGCTTACTTATAGTGGTTTCTATTTTTCCTTCGACTAAAAAGTTAAATGATTAACAGTTTTATTTACTGGCTAATTAATGAAACAATGCAACCAGAACACAAGATGTGTTTCAGAGGAAGGCCAGATTTTGGAATTTTCCTTTAGTTATAGGATACCAGAAAAATATTGAAGTTGCAGTAAATCACAGACTAAATAGGAGTAGAAAAATCTCACACTGTAGCTAAGCAGGAAATCTTACTCTGGGTTGCATTCACAAGAGCTGACAATAATGTGGGAGGTAATTATTCCTTCTACTTGATCCCACTAAGACGGGAAACATTTTTCTCCCTTCTGTTGCTATAAAATGTTGCAAAGATGATTATAAATGGGGGCAATGGGGTAAGAACAAACATAAATTAGCTTAAATTTCACCAAAAGTGATCTCACGGAGTATAAGAGAAAAATTCTCTTTGGCTGTTAAAGCACTGAAATTGTTCATCTATGGAAGCTGTGAAGTCTCCTTCACTGGAGGTTTTTAGGATGTGTTAGACAAACATCTGTCAGGAATGATCTTAGTGTGGACCATTGACCAGCCTCAATCCAAAGGACTGGAGCAGCTGGTCTTCTGAGGTTTTGTATTTCTGCTCTTCTGGGAATCTAAAATATCTGATTGAGTTCACCGCCAGCTGGATATCTTCTTGTTGCACTTCCCATTGCATAAACTTCTTTCTTGCTGGACAAACTTCATGTTTATAATACTGTGAGTGTACAGGGATTCAATGAACTTCCTGTTATTCAAGTAATCTCACTGCTGCATTTCTGGGGACAAATTTCCAGTGCCCCTCTCTAATTGCATGTACTCAGTCAGTAGCTAAGCTGTTCGTAGGCATGCGTCTTGCAGGTTTGCCTGCAAAACATAAAGCTGGAAGGAGTCACTAGTAAACTTCTAGGTGATCTAAGCACCTGGGAAATGGATATGTTGTAAATTTTGTGGTTACAACAGAAGACTGACTTTATCTCAGCTCAGACTTGCGACAGTGAAAGACCTCGTTTTTCAATCAAAGTAAGCAGCAACTTAGAGCCTTTAGATCCAGTCCAAGTGCTGACTCCTGCCTCTCTCCTGGCTGTGCTCCTACTGCCAGAACCAGCAGCTTTCTGCTGCCAGATATACCATCTCTTCCTTTGGCAGCAGGATCAAAAAAGATGTGCTATTTTCAGAGTTTCTCCTGCAATACAATCATGACATAGAGTATGAAACTGCTAGTTAAACTCCTCGAGGCATTTGGGGAAAGGTTGTTGGAAGTGCCAGTGTTGCTATAGATGTGTTACTGTGCTACAGTGACTCCTCCTAATATAATTTGCCACAGTCTGAGTGGTGCCTGCAGGCCCTCTGTGACCTGGTCTACCAGGCTGCCTTGCGGCGTGGTAGGGACAGGCCACACGTCTGCCCCATCTCATAACACGTGTCTTACATTGGAGGTGCAGGCAATGGCAGCTGGGAGCAATCTATGGGAATTCCGTGGAGCTATGACACCTGGGACGCTCTCCTTTGCCATCTGCATGCAATCCCTGGCACATCAGTGCAATGGTGAGCATAAGAAAGCTATGGTCACCAGAGGACTTAAGACTCTCAGTCTGAAAAGTACAAAAGAAATAAACTGGGACTTCAACTTCTCTTTGCTACTTTCAACTTCTCTTTGCTACTTTCATCATCAAAATGCAACATTTTGCTTTGCCTTATTTTAGAGTTGTCCAAATCCACAAGCATTTGTGTGCTCATTAGGAAAGTCTAAGTTTTACCTTTGAGTATGCAGGAAACGCATAATTTTTAACAATATCCAATTCTCAGGAGCCAGTTGATGCATAAATCCCTGAAGCTTTGCAGAAGAGTCCTCTCCATCTCTCTTGCCCAACTGACAAGCATTTTCAGTGCACATCTACCAGATAAGGCCCTGCACAAAATATAAATGTTGGTGGTAGCTGCAGTACCTCAGACGTCTAATGACCTTCAAGAGTCTGAGCCCTCACAGAAGGAGGAACAAGGGCCAGAATAAATTTTCTAAGAGAGTACCTAATAGTAGGCTGGAGTAGAGTTCTCTTAACTTCTACTTTCCAGGGAATAATTAAATATTCATTAGATCAGAGGCAGGAAAGAAGAACAAGAGGAGATTAACACTAAGTGCCTAAGGTTCTTGGGTAGAAGAAGAAAGCCTTAGGTTTCTTGTGGAACAGAGTACTTCTTTTCAAATATTTAAATTTAGAATTGGAAGAGAGAGCAGAAAGTGAGATCCTGCTCTTCTCCCAGATGAGAATCATAAGCAAGCAGTCAGTTATAGTGACGTGTTCACTCTTGTCTGTTTTCTAGGGCACAATGAATATTTAATGAGTCTATGAGGATGGATACAGCTTCTACAAGAGAGACTGAGAAAAACCTTTTCTTTCCCATCCAGGATAGCATCAGTTCCAGCAGTTTGGCAGTGGAAAATGTAGGTTCAAGCACCCTATAGCACAGAAATGAATCAATTCCAGTTGTACTTTTTCTGCATAAATACAGATAAGCTCACCTATGGAAGAGAGCCACTGCTAAGGCCATACTTTGTGAGGACTGGCAGAGGGGCCTCACACCAAGGGGAAGCTGGGTGGTTTGAAATTAATATGGGAGTAGGGGAGTCCCCACAGGCTAGAGATGTGATTTAATCTTACCAGTCTCTGATGGCTAATGTGCCATCTGCTTACCTTGCTGGCTCTGGGGGGGGCTGTATGCCTAGAGCCTACATTTTCACAAGCATTGCGTATGAAGCCGCTCATGCAATTAGATACATAACTCAGGGCTGAGGTATCCTGATAGTTGGGTCCTTTAACAGTGAGTTTAAACCTCCTTGTTAGCCTAGCTCTGGATTTCACATTTTCAGTCTCCACTCCTGACTATATTTCAGGAAGGAAAGCCAGGAGAAATGTTGTTATTTTATATTGTTGCTAAGATGTCAAGGTTTCTGGACATCTTCCAGACGTGTTAGGTCAGTGGATCAGTTGCCAAGAAAACTCTGCTTCTTGTATATACAGGTTTTACTCTGGTGATTCATGGTGTCATCATTTCAATGGATGTAGCCATCATGAGAGATTATGGCCAGACTTACACTGCCCTTCAGGTAACATGAATCCAAGGAGTTGAAACCTTGAATGGGAGCTGGTATTTAAAATCTAGTTGAATAAGACTTAGGCACCAATTAAGTTCTCAGGTGAGCCCTCTCTGTAGATGTTACTTGCAACTGAATGTCTAACTGGTCTGAAGCCATTAAAGCTGGTGGTTTCAGGGTTATGTATAGAAGATTTTCCTCAGCAGTCACAGAATTATGTAGCCACAAATGGGCCACAAGTCCACATCGGAGAGGACTCTCTGCAGTCATGCACATGAGAGAAACTCTTTCCTAGCCATGCATCTTTGAGCATTCAGACACAGAGCTAGGCATTTTCAGTGTTTGTTCAGCTTTTCAGGGGAAGTGGAGACAAATAGGTCTTTGTCCAAATGAACAAAACTATTCAAAGAAAATAAAATGTTTGTTTAAAAAAAGACTGTCTTTGATTTAGAAAATGAGCTTGAACAAAGCATTTCAGGTCTTCAGAACTATCTGAAAGTGATTCAGTTCCATTTGAAAATATTGTATCAAAGAGAAGAATATTATCTTTCATTGCTCCTCCACCATGCCATTTCTGACTCCTCCCCAGAGCTGGAGAAACAGTCAGCATCAGCAGGGTGAATCATCTGCGCTGCGTACAGCCCTGTTTGGCAAACTGCATAGAGCCATCTCCTGGGACTCTGCTCCAGTTTGCACGTTCATGCCCAACGGAGGCCCTAGCTAAAATAAGGCATACCACATCTGCAATGTGCATTTATTCTGCTGTCTGACAAAGTAAGAGTAGATGAATATAAAATAGTCTTGGACGGTTTTAAGGCAGGATGTTTGGGGAATGAGGATATCTGAAGAAGAATCTTTTAAACTTTCTGAAGGCTGGTGAAGAGCATGAGGCAGAAGCGTGGTCAGCAGAGGAATTTACGTGGAAACTTGCTGGACTCCTTGCAGGAAACACAAAAGGGTTTATATATATGGAGTCAAAGGTTAAGTCAAGGATGAACCCACTCTAGCAGAGTTTATTTCTCACTTCTAATTTGGGCAGTTTACTCATTTCTCACGTATGCCAAATAAGAAAGTATCTACACTTCATTTTCTATTACTCGGTTGTTTGCAGAGTCACTAACCTTTCATTGTTTGTTTCTTAAGGATATTAAATTTATCCCAGGGCTAGAAGCTGACATTCTAGGAATTTTATAGTATGAAATATGCCATCTACTAAGTGAAGTAACTGTAGTGGAAAAAAATGTCATGTTTTCCAAGAGGCTGTTGAGCAGTGTGTGGCTAAATCTGGCAAAGAGCTGAATGCTTGCATTTTCCATTGATGTCAGCTCTCAGGACATTGTCTTATAAATGGGAAGCTGTCTGAAGAAGTATTGCAGACTGGCAGTGAGTGGGTAGATTTAAAATAGATTAAGAAATTAATGACATAAAGGAACACATAGCCTGAAAGGATGATGTTTTTAATGTGTCTTGATACTTTGCTACATATTCAGAGCCACTCTACTAAGTGTATTGGGTGTTTTTGAAATGTTTATAACCAAAAAGCTCTGCTACATCAATCCTACAATGCAGAATTATTTTAATTGTTCTGACAGGCAGGTAACTTTGAGGTTCTTTTTCCCTTTAAAAGTCCTAATAAATGGATAGTCAGTGTGAGCACATCTCTAGTCACTCTTCTGTGACTATGTGAGATTACCTGATCTAGAGAGAAGGAATGACATTAATTCTGTTGCTTCCAGGGGTGTCTCATTGAATCAGTCTGTTCCATTCTTGACAGGCTGCTTTCTATATTTTATCCTCTATAAGAGCACACACTGGACTTTGAACTGCCAACTGTATCTAAAATTACATGAAATCTCTGTTACCTGGAATCAGTTCATTCACTAAGCGAAAGTCACCTTGAAATGCTCTGAATATCCTTGCTTCCCTCAAACATGCATTTGGTTCACTAATTCAGTGATCATTGCTTGCAATAACATCAAGGGAAATACACAAGAAGACAAAAAGTGTTAATGGTGTCTCACAAGGGGAGTTTGATCAAAAGAATCAAAGTAAGTTCCCATTTAAGACCAGGAATAAATTGCGGAGCTCTTTTTAGCTATTCGAGCTTGTGACTCACTGTGCAAAGCAGTGTTGGCTCCAAGATAGCTTTCTGTTTCACCCAGCAATAGAACTAGCCTGGGAACTAAAGAGCAGCAGGATGCAGGGAACTATCAGCTATGAAAAAATCTCACAATTTATGGAACTTTTAAAAATAATAAACTGAAGCACCAAAGGTTTTGCTTTTGTCAATTATTTTTTTTTTTTAAGAGGCTTCTGGCTTTCCTTAATTTCTTCTCCAAATGAAATTTACCACAGAAACTGTAGCCATTTTTCAGTTCATTGTAGGTTGACAAAAACGTGCTGACTTACTCACTGCTTTGCCCTAGTGCTCATTTTCTTTCATTCTGTAGAGGGCTGAGATCTCTTGTTTCCCCCAAAGGAAGGATTCTGCATCAGCTGGGATGAGATGTTCTCATGGAAATATTCAAACATGCGATTATTATCTGATATGTCCTTACATGTTCTTAGAGCTTGGTAAGTCATATGATATTCGGTTCTCCTGTGGAGAAGCCAGCCTATAATCTTCCCTTCCCCTGTTTTATGGGAGACTCTAACAAGTCAATTAAGGTATGTGCAAAGGGTGTGGGCAATTTAGGTCAAAATCAGCGATGAGGTAAGAGGTTTTGTAATTTGTGCATTGCTGAGTGGGTGTAAATTATACTGGATGGCTAGATCCTGCGAGTTTCTGGTAGTCACTGAGTCGAACAAAATCCAGGTACCTTATGACAGTGTCTAGAAAAAAGCAGCCACAGTCTTTCTGGTATCTTTCCTTTGTCGAAGGGTGTACATGTGCTGGTTAGTCCCTTGAAATAAAAAAGTTTTCAGATTCACTGAAACCTTCTTGCTTTATGTCAGAGGAGAGAGAAAAGGCTCCTAGAAGTCAGCCGCGCGTGTTGAGTATATCTCTTGTCTCTCCCATGAGGAGCATCCGCCAAGCGCTTCCCATTCCTGGAAATGGAATTTAATGGATTTTACAAACCTCCAGCACCTTCACCTGTAAAACCAGAAAATAACTCCGCCTCTTGTGTGTTACTAATAGAAATCGAATCCCCCATGTGATTCCTCTCTGAATTTCAAACCTTAGGGATATTCTGCCCCACAAGATCCAGATGGGGAGATAATTGTCATTACCCATTGCAATGTCAGTGTAACGGCTTGCTTTTTCTCTGTGTAATGTAAAGGTGAAAGGAGAATGCCCAAGCCATAAAGCCTTTGCTTGTCCTTCTGACTTCCTCAAGAAGGGAAGCTAGCTTTGTAATCAAGCTTTACCAATGATATATTTTCCTCTTTGCACCATTTCACTACTTAAAAAAAATGGCAATTGTGTCTACATTTTGGGGGGAAATACATAATTTGAAGTCAAGAACATACACATTGACGATATATTAAGATTTAGGTGGCTTAATCTAAACATTTATTTAAGAAATATTCCATTCTTCGACTATGATTTGAGTCTTCTGGGTTGATTGTACAATAAATAATACACAATGCAGTTGATCACATTGATTATCACTAGACTTTTAAACTCCAGAGGATCTCTGCTGCTGGACTGACAACCAAAAATTTCAACAAGAAAACTTTTTCAGGAGAATGTTATACAGACATCTCATGAGGGACTATCAAATCCAGCAGAATATCCCCATGTTGTCAATACATTTTGGCCTAAGAATTATTATCCAGACTGCACAGAGGACACCTTTACTAGGGAAACTCATTTCAGTGTTTTTGCACCATTAGCCCCGGCAGTTGCATTTTATCAGGTCTTTTAATAAACCCTCTTATTAACTTCTTCATGCAGTTTGTGATAGTATGCCAGTATATATTTACCTTTTTTTATACCACCTGTCTTCTATGATTTTTTTTCTCATGTAGGAAAAAAACCAAAACCAAACAACTCATAGAAGTACATTTAAAAAGTAGTTTCTATTCTTGCTTCTTAAGTGCACTTCTAAGTTCCACTGAATACAGATAGTTATGATCAGAGTATTTTTTTGTTTGCACGTAAAATGTCCATGGAGATATACACAGTGAATGTAACATGAAGACAAGGCCACAATGGTGTTATTCTGGTGAGAGAATCAACTTGGGGTGCTAAGTGGATATCAGGGAAAAAATCTGATTAAAGTAATTGTAAAAGTCTCTTACAATGAAAATCTTTTTTCAAATTCTACTGCAGAAGAAATAATATAACTCTGGTACTGCTTGTTGAAAAGTTGTTGTCATGAAACTATGCAAGCCAAGAAGGAAAAAAGTCTCTGTGGCTTGGCTTGGCTTACAGAGCTATGCAAGGAAAAAAAACGTATAAGGCATGCTTTTACTGTCTGTACCGCCTATGCCTGTAAGAGGTTACAGCTCACATGCGAAAGGGGCTTCTTAGAAATGTTACTTCCAGTCCTGTTCAAAAGGGGCAAGAAGATGGTAGACCCTTGACTGCACTCATTCCCATTTCCCCAGGGCCAGGCTAAAGTAGCGACTCTACATTGGCAGGAGCTGGCCTGGCGAAAAAATTTCCTCTCAGATAGCTCAGTAATACTCGGATTTGGGTAAGCTCTTGTCTGTAGCCATGTCCATAAGCTACCTGCTGCTCCCAGAGATGAGTGCAGTGGGTTCAGAAGTAACAGGTTTGGGGAGAAAGGTCAGTGTTGATCTGGTACTGCGGCATGGAAGGGGTTTTGCGAGTGACAGAGAAGGGGCCTGGTATTGGGGCAGCGGCTCAGCAGGGAAGGATGAAGATGGGTCTGCACAGACAGCCTGGAGAGTGAATGTACTCCAAGGCGGATATTCTTAGTCTACACCTGGTGCCCTTGGTTTATCCTGTCGGGCAGCCTGCCAACTTCCTACAGGTTAGGCATAGCCTACAGGTTGGTTTACCACCTCTGCTTTGAAGGCGAACTTCCTGGCCATTAAAAACATGTATTTAGGAGAGTGTGCCTGGCTGTGTGGTCAGATAGAGTGGGAGAGTTCATGTGGTTTAGACAGTATGCCTTGAGGTTGTTCACACGGTGGGGGGGGCGATTAGAGGAGATAACCAACATGTGAATTTACCTTCTCCATCACCTCTCAGTGAACTACCTCTGGATCAGAGGCGTTCCTCAATGAAACTGGTAATCAAAGTGGATTTTTTTAAAAATTGAGTCTATTTGGTCTTTTTCTGAAAAATAAACTTTTGGATTTGTCTTTGAAATCTTTATTAATTGCTTGTCCTAAACGTATGCATATCTCTCAGGGATACTGGTCCCCTTCCCCTATATCAGACTGTGAACTTTCTTTAACCCAGCCCTTCCCATTCGCAAAAATGCCTCTTTGACTCGAGTTATAAAGCAGTTGACCTTTCCACCTCCAGATCCCTCATTCATATGCAATTCTTCCAAGATATCTACAGGACACAGGCCATCTTTATGGGTGAATACAAAGAGCAGTTAGACTTAACTACCTAACAACAATGCCTATGTTTTAAAAGCCCTCAGCATCTGAAATGTATAAAATATGACATTGCTGGGCATCTTTGCCTCTTGCAGTGACTAGGCATGCAGGGAGCTGGGACGGCAGGCAGCCATCCTCACCTCTGGTTAGGTGAAAACTTTGGGGTGAAGGCATATGCAGGGTTGTGACAAATAGTCCTCCTAAAGAAGCAAGCTTAAAAAAAGAAAGTAGGCAAAGCATCCCACTCTGTCTGTACTTGTGTACTGTAAACTTTGTCCTTTGGTACAATAAAGAAACTTAAGAGACCATAATTATCTTTAGTTTCCTTACAGTCTGCCCAGACGGACAGCTATGGACACAGTGCAATCCTGCCTTCTGGGAAGGAGACACATCTTGCCATTGTATGTGGTGCCAGGCTTAATGGACCTCTAATACTGTCTGCTGCTTTTGGAAAGACTTTTGGAAAGGACTTTTTCCTTTCACTGCCATAGCGCTTAGATAAACATTTACTTCTAAAAAAGCATCTCAAAATGGCTGTGCTTCATGAGTACAATACATTTGCTTTGCACAGACATAAATAGCAAAGATACAAGAGAAGGGAAGAAGCTACTCAAATACCTTTTATTTTGAGTAATATCAAATTTGCTGCTAACAGCTGCCATACAGCATGCAGGTTCCCTACGATAAATCCCAAAGCCATCTTACACGGAAAAAATTATGGCATGAAATAGGCCAGAAAATAGCATTAGTTCTCCTTTTGGCATCAGATATCTGGTGCCACCATATGTTGATCTCACATGCTGAGACTTGTTTCCTTCATCTAATATTACCTTTTTTCCCCACTGCTGCTTTTGTAGAAGATGAGAGATCTTAGTGCAGTGGCTGCTTGCATTTGTTCTGCCAGGCTCTATTTGCTGCAGTGGCATCATTATACATCTCATTAAATAGTCAAGGTCAAACCAGCAACTAAGATCTCCTGTATGTGGTTCTCTATGGGTGGCTAAATAAATGAAGATTTCAATAAATATTTTATGTCTTCTGAGAGATGAGAAGTAGCTTTCTTTGTTCTTACAGAAGGTCCTAGGCTAGCACCAATTTTTAAGAAAACAGCCAGCCCATAAGATACGTTGAAAGGCAATTGTCTTGAATCCTGATGCTATGATACTGGCAGACCTTCATTTAATGAGAATGTTTTTGTTCATATGATTTGTATGATTCATGAAGTAATCTTACTCTGATAGGAGCATTCCTCTTTGTCTGCAGAAGCAAGATTTCCTCCCTGCCCCCCGCCCTGTTTTCTACGAATGCTCTTGCATGGCTGAGCATCAACTCCTGTTAGCACTCATATCATTAATGAGTAATACCTGCAAACAGTGGCAGACCTTTCTCCAACTAAAATCCCTGCGAAGACATGTCCATGGTTATGGCGTCCCTTTTCTGTCCTCAAGGGCCGCAAGAGGAGCAATCAGTTATTTGGGAAATCCATTGCCTTGAGGGAATTCTAGGATAGCAGAGACCTGGCAAAGTCATGTCTCTGCCACCCAGTCACAGGTTTTTCTCTGAGTAGCAGCCACTGTGGCCGTGCCGGAGGAGTGATTGTGCCTGGGGTCTTGCCATGTATTAAGGTCTCTGGTCGTTATGTTTCCCAGAGGGATTCATTGTTGCGTGACAAAACCTGGAGCCATTTGGGACCATCTGGATGTAGGTGTTGAATCAACCACGTGTAAAGGGAATGAAATGGCAGTATAGTCATCACGGGGCGGGGGTGGGGGGCATGCCCCCATTCTGCCCTTGAATGCTTTGTCCAGTCTCATAGATCAGATCTCGTAGGTCAGTGAGTTTTGACCATGTCAAAATATGGTGCTGGCCCAGGATCCCGACTAGAGATTAGTTTAGTTTATATTGTGTAATCAGTTGTGAAACAGAGCTCTCCGACATCTGCTGTTCTGCCTGACAGTCAGTGGCAAGGGATGGCCCATACTGTATGTACGAGAAGCTCAGGTAGAATCAGACTCCAGAAGGCAAATAACTTCCCTTTCACCCTTCCCAGCCCCCAAAGATAATGGATGTAGAGGGTCTGTTTGCTGGCAGATTACCTCAGGATAAATGACTTAGCTGTCTTTAGGATGTAAATGTTCTAAATTTCAAAACAGGACAAAAGAAGTTAATTTGATTGAGTGTGAGGCTGACCTTTGTAGAGACTGCCTAAAGCAGATAATAGGCTTTCTGAGGTCAATAAAAAGAATAATTAGAACTCCAGACTGGGAGTAAGGACCCCAAAAGGGTAACAACTCATCATGTAATAGATATGACAAGACTTATGACAAAATTTCAAAATATCTGAAAGATATTTATATGAACGGCCAATACGTTAGGAATTTAAAAACAAATGTAATGAGTGACACTAGAAAAACTTGCAGTTATTTAATGCCCTTTCTGACCTGAAATCTGTAGTGTTGTTCCTTTCATTCCGTGATTATTCCATTTCTAGAAGTAGACATTTTTCTGCTTATTTACATAAGACTTACAATTATATGGTGAGCTACTGTAGACAGGATTGGCATGTATATCTTCTTTTATGTGCTAAGTCAAAGAAGAAAAGTTGCATTGACAGTATCATGAAATGTAGGTATCCAGTAATTGTCAGTTTTGGTAAATGAATATAATACTATGAGTATTATTCTCTTGAAAATTGCAATAGCAGCTCTGTTTCATTCTGAACATGAGTACAATCCCTGTCATTAAAACATAGCAGTTCTCTCTCATTCCTGTGGCTGGCAGAAGTTTTCTATTCCAATGAACCACGGAGTTAGTGTCAGCCCCCACTCTGGCGTATCCCATATTAGCTTCAGATAATATTGCATGTCTGAACTTCCATCTGGCAAAACAAAAATGAAATATTAGCATAATCAAACTAGTAAGTACTTCCAGAACATTATCACGGATAAATGTATCCCAGTAAATTCACGGTAAGCCATTGAGTGATACTTTTGTTTATAACCGGACCAAAATGGCTCCAAATGTTTATATTCATTCATTTTGTCCATAATCAGAAAATCTACTTTGTTTGAAGCATCCAAAAAACATCCCTTTTTTCTTGCTCTGAAAACAGGTGGAAGCATTATGATCATTACAGAGCTGATTGCCTGGGCTCATAAAAACCCAATACATTTAGTCTTATGTTTTATGTTTATGTGTTGGAGTTTTACTTGCAAAAAAAACTGACAGAGGGAAAAAATGTATAAATTAAGTTTACTGTTCCACTATACTTTGCTACTGTGAGTAAAGTTCCTCTACCTTGAAATACTGTTAGTCAGGTCTCAACCTGATGGTTGTGGTTTCTAAAGCTACAAGTTCTAACTATCATTCTCACCACTGCTACATATGAAAGATAAATAGAGAGAAATACAGGCAAATACAGGCTGATTGACCTTGTATTACTTGGTTGGAGTTTTTGGTTTTTTGTTTTCTGTAGCAAAATTAAGCAAATCCTTGGCAACGTACCTGAGATTTTTAATTATTTCTGCAGTGATACATTTCTGAAAATTGCCACTCAACTTCAGGTCTCGGAGACTGAGTGAACTGAAGTTGTTTCACAGCCTCCCTGGTGTGTAGGTTGCAGAAAAACTGTCTGCAAAAAGGAGGCTGAATCACAAGCAATACCGGGCAGCTTGCAACAGACCTTTAGAAACGAGAGACGTCTTGTACCATTTGCCAAACAGTGGGGAAAGTGTGAAGATGACTAAGATGATTTAAAGGCCTTTTAAAAGCCCTCGCATGCCTCATCATGTTCAATTTTACAGAGAGTAATTTACTCCCACCACAACTTTTTGCTACATTCAAATGAAAATCTGGAAACTAGTGTTAAGTTAGTGTAGTACTAGTGGAAGGTACTAGACCTAATCTTGGAAAGCTTCACTTGCTATGAAGTCTGAATGGGATTCTGGGGACAAAGGGTATTCTAAGAAATCAATTTTATGTTCACCTCAGGAAAGCAGGAGCTAAACCCCTCTCCACATTCATGAAGGGTGAGGACATGAGTCTACTTACTCTAATGAATTCTTGATTAGAATCTCCATCTCCCGCCCACCTCAGGAATTGTCACCATTGATCTGAATTAATGTTGAATGAGATTATAGATATTAGTCTGCAGTGATGAAAAAGGGCCTGCAAAACAGTAAGATGAAAAAAAAAAAAAGTTTTCTATTGCCTATTTGGGCAACAAACAGTATTTTTCTCATCTTATTGTTTTTTCTATTTTGATTGGATTTAAGTTAGTAACTTTCAGCAGCAACTACAGGACTCCTTTGCTCATGACCAAACCTCAGTACAGCAGTTACTCCAGCCCATGCATTTTCTAAAAGATAAGGACAAGTAGTATGGAAAAAAGTCGTTACTTTCAATGATAAATTACCTATTTTGTTATCAGCTCAACACACTGGGCAATGGTATTGCTATCTGTTTTTAGAACAGATTTCCTACTGGAGTCAATGGACACCTCTTAAAACTGATAACATATTAAGGTCCTTTGTACTTCTATTCTTGATTTCTGGGATGAACACCATCAAGTACTGAGGAACTGTTGAAAGTTAGTCTCCTGAGTTTTTCAGAACACTGATAATGTTTTATCTTTATGGCCAAAAAGAATAATCTCAGAGTAGAAAATTTCCTGTCAGTTACCTTGAGAAAGTAATGCAGTTATTGCCATCGCTTTTTCTGTGGTTGGTTCCTTTGTGCTCGGTGTGCTATATTCAAGAGCTTTTATTGTATAACTGACATATTTAAACATTTTTATTTGTCTCTCTCTCTAGTGTATGTTATTCTTTTATTGCCTTCAGTGTGATGATGAAACCATGGCCTAGCCCATAATAAGCAGAGGTGTGGAACATGAAACTGAAAAAAAAAAAGACATAAAATGCATAATATCCCTTTAAAATCTATAAACTCCAATCTTTCTTCAGCACACATTTATAGATGAACACTTGAAGTATTTTAGCATAACAAAGTATTAGGATTGACAATACCATAGAGTCCCAACTAGAACAACTCATTCAGTTTGAATAGTTAAAATACAAGTGACTGAGTTTTCTTTGGGCATTATGAATCTGTTGAAAAAAACTTGATTTTTATCAAAAAAAGGGATAAGGAACATGACTTGTGGCACTCTATCTTCTATGAAATGAAACAAACAGCACATAAACAGTGACAGAAGACTTGCTGGTGCATGGTTACAGCTGCTGGTGTTTACAGAGTATAGCACTTATCAGAGGCCATGGTTGCTTCAGTTCCAGGGTCTACCTTTACATGCTATACATAATCACAAAGTCGACCATCATCTTCTTCCACAGTAGCTGATTATGTACCATAAGACAGATTAAGTGTTGCTTGTGTTTACGCCATCTGGGTTACATTTGTCTCATGGTTATTTTGCAATCAGTGAATTTACCGGGGACTTTCTCTATCCAGAACAACTAAGAACAAAAACTCAGGTAAATCTAGCCCTGCAACCCAGTCCCTGTCTCTGGAAATCTGAGAATGGCTTTTCCTGCCATCCCCTTGGGAAACACGTTTGAATTGGCTGCAGAGTATCTTTTCTTTTTCTTTTTTTTTTCTTGGTGATGTGGTTGTAGGAAGAGATTTAATTAGGTGGTCTGGGTGTAAAGACTCACAGATGACCAGTGAGGGCAGGTAGAAAAAAGCACTGAAAAAACTATTGACAGACTTCTTTGACAGCACAGCGCCTACCAGAACACCAGCAGGAGTCAGAGCAGACACAGAGCCACAGTCACAAAATGGACTTTAAGATGTATGCATTTCCTGGACCGTGTTTTATAGCCCCAGCTCACAGAGCACCACAAATGGCTCTCTGTGAAGGAATTCTGCAGCACTGCTGTTGTTTATGGTCATGAGAAAAAGCCTCGATTTTGTGTGTAAAGAAACCTTGAAGAACTCATAACTGGATGAAGGACTAAATAAAGTACCTTTGATTGGGACATGGGAACAGAGGTAGACAGGCTCTAATTCAGTCATAGTGTTTTTATTTGGTGAAATTCCATTGCTACAAATCCCCATTGTATGCCAGCTTTTGCTGTTAAATCTATTTTTATTAACATGGAAAATGAAATAATCTCACAGCCCTGGAGTTATCTGCCCAGTGTTCCACATACACGTGCAATATTTTCAGATTTGCTGAAAGAAAAAGAATAGGTACTTGTCTGGAATGCTCTCTTGCCTAGCTCCATCCTGCAGTGATTAATTACAGTTGAATTTCAGTCCCTTGGAACAGAGGATTTATAATAGAAATAGTGCACAGTGTGCCACTTTTTTTCAACTCTGCATATCCAGACTGGGCTTGTTACAGCAGGTTTCGCTTACGTCTTAAAATGCCTTGCAAGAGCTGAAGCTGTTGAGGGTATTTTCAACCTTGTAAGCCTGCAGAGATCTTGCGTCATTCATTGTCTTCAGAAGGCTGGTGGTATATCCAGCAGCATGAAGGAGAAAAGTTCTGCGGTGCTTAAGCAGAGGCTGCACGAGCGGTGCTGCTACCTGGGTCTAACCCAGATTCCCTTGACTGTTCAAAGGGCCGAGAGCCCTCATTCTCTCAAGCGCATCTCTATTGCTCTTGCAATCAGTAGCTCATTTCTGACTGCTGGGAAGTAAGAATAGTCTCACAGTAAATGTATGAGCCTTGGGGTTTTTTTCTGATTTTACAGAGTATGACTTTGAAGATGACTTTTATTTCTGTATTTGCTTTTATTTCCTCCATTGTAAAATGCAGGTAATATTTAGCTATTCCAAATGCTTTTATTTTATCCACACTGCTGTCCAAAGCACTAAAGAAACTCAGATAGACAGGAAAACAGCAAACAGACAGGACAATCAGAATCTGCTAACCATGACAAAGGAGCAAGGTGCCATCCCTCAGCTGCTCTGCTGTAGGTTGCCTCTATATTGCTTTGGTAGTAGTTTTTTCTTGTCACACAGAGTGCAGCTGCTGTTTTACAGTGCCCGATTATCCCAGGCTCTGTATTTTCAAGACAGGGAACATGAGATGGGAATCTATACTGAGAGTACATGGTAGGTCTAGACCACTGTACTGGGGTCCTAACTGAGGATGGACGTAAGTGTTGGAGGCTGTGGGAGCTGGGAAAGTAAGGGTTGTTGTATGAGACCTGAAGTAAGGTGCAGGGAGGAAAGCATCAGTGGTACCTGCTGAGTGAATTCTGCACAGGAATTTCAGTGACAGAAGGACAAAGGTACTGAGAAAGGCCTGGAAAGTGTGAGTGACAATTATCTGTCTCCTGAACACCTCACTTCCCTACTGGAACCTTGACGTATAGTCAGCTTTAGATATGCCTCAGCAATTTTTTCCTGCTAAATCAAAAGGAAGGTGCTGGAGGGTTTTCAAACTCCAAGAAGGACTGATACCTTGATGGTATCACTGCGGGTTGTGCACATCAATATAGTTTTCCCTTCATGACATTTTGCAGTGCTGCCAACATTCACAAATTATTTCTAGTCTAGAAAAACAATAAATCTGAGAACCACCTCTTAAAAGAAAATTTTTATTTTTCCCTATCTTAGGAGGATATATTATTGACATTAATAAGAATGAAAATATCCTAATCTTCTTTTTATATCTGATTAGTTTTCTTTCTTTGCATTTACTTGTATGTTTTTAGCACTCTTTACCTGGGGTGTTCAGACCAATGTAGGTCAAAATCCTCATTGATTAGCAGACATCACTGTGAACACATGCTTATAACACTGGGGCTCCATGGAGGCATAAATAGCTGACTGCCTACACTGCACTGCAGAAATAACAGGTTTATTCAGTTTTCCTTTTTCTCTCATTATTTTCTAGCCTCTGCTTTCATGGTAGCGTAAATTTTAACAAAAAGCTAGCTCTTCTTAGCTGGCAGAAGAAGCAGAGAACAGATTTTGAAACTGGATGGCAGAAGTGTAATAACTTTTTCAGAAACCCATAATTAGCTAGGTCACAAGATGTGCATACAGCATGTACCCATTTCTGTCAATACCCTGCTACCTTAAAGTTAGGCTCTTAAAGTTATTCCTGAATCATTCATTAAATGTAGATTAGACTTGCTGTCTTACCTAATCAAGCTTGCAGGCACTGAATTTCCTAAAAGTCTGGTGTCATTAGCTCTTCAGTCACTGGGAATGCAATGACTAGGAGTGATGGCAGTCTATGACAGGCCTGCTTTTTACTTGGCTCCCTATCCCTCTTGGGCAAGTAGCTTCATTTTAGTCCTTGAAACATCTTTTAATAAAGCTTTTTTTCAGCCCTAGTGGGAATCTCTAGTTCCTGTAAGCAACCATAAGCAAATGTATGGTGTCTGAAATGCATGGTATTTTTTGCTGGAGCAGACATATGACCCAGTTTTTCCCTATTATTCAACTTCAAAAGGTATAGTTTTGATGAAAGCGCAAAGGGTTGAAGACAAAGATAAAGCAACTACTAACTAAATACAAAATATTTTGTTTGGCTTGATGTGGATTATTTGTTTTGGGTGATAATTGGTATATTGGTTTTCTGTTTCATATCCTCTATAAGACAAATGGTCTCAGAATGACAAAAATAAACACTTTTCCAAAGGTTTATATTACTGAAAGCATAACACGCTGAAGGAAGAAAGGCTTTTCCTTCTCATGAACTGGGGTGGACATTTATCATGCAGCCAGATATATTGCAGTAGTTAGATATAAGGCCCAAGGTCTAACAAAACATTGTTCATATATTTTGTTATTATCATATAACTTTATTAAACACAGTATGGTGGTTGCATGACAGACCAGGTCATTATTACATTGAGATAATTAACCCTCAAAATGAAAATCATCTCAATATTCCACAAGCTTAGACTTTTTTTCCCGTTGGCTATTTTTCTTTCTGAAACGCAAAGGTATTTTCATAGTCCCCTCTTTTCCTGTAACCTAGATTGCTGCTCAGTGCTTGCAAAATCCTCTGAGAAATAAGAATGGATTTTCATGTGGGAATGATCTGACATTTCCATTTACCTGGAGTCTTTACAAGGATTAGTTAACTAGATGGAAATAGAACTTTACTCAACAGAAATGAAGAGCTGGATCGTGCAAATCGCTTAAGAGCATGTCAGTTTTCTCCACATGAGCAGTCCCACCAGCCCAGCTCTCTCCTGTTCAGACAGAAGCCATCTCTGGAGTGACGAATGGAGACAGAAATTTCAGCAAGGCTACATTTACCCCATTACCTGCTAGACTGTGAGCTTGTGAGATATTTGGAAAGTCAAGGTCCTAGTATGGAGGTTGAGGCCATGCAGAGACCATCTGTTCTACAGTGCTTCACTGGTGATGTCTCCATTGACTCTATAGGGCACTCTGGCAGCCTTGAAAAGCAGGAGCTTGCACCATTTGTGGTTTTCTTGTCCTTTAGCCACTACAGTTGTTGCCAACTCGGAATACAAGGCCTAAAAATAGCCCTTCATGCATGTGCTGTGCTAATGGGAGTAGCACAGTCCTTGTTTCACATTCACGTCTTTGGGAAACATCTGTGAAGCTGGAGAAAAAATGAAGAGCGTTTCCTCTAGCCACCTTTACTACAGGTGATTCCTCCATCCTACCCCCTTCCCAATATTTCTCAGGATAAATCTCTAAACTGCAATCCAGAGGAATAGGACACCTGACTTTCAGGCATTCAGACTCCTAACTCCACTCCTCATGGAAGGAGAATGGCCTTTCCTGTGCAGGGAGTGTGGCAAGCCAATTGAACTTCCATTAATGGATGGGATTACTCATGTCAGTGATCAGTCACATCACAGTTTTCATGATCAGGCCCTAATTTTTTATATTGCTTCCCCCACACCCTTGACGATGTGACGAGTTCTTCTCCACAGAGAGAGAACATTAGGAAACACAGAGCAGAAGATGATATTTAAGAAGTCACAGCAGGGGCACTTTACTCATTCCAGTATTACTGCATTTTATATCTATAGGCTTTATCATTCATTGAGTGCTTGTTTATGTCTCTAAAAATCATTGAAAATACTTCAGTTTCAAAATGCTGTCTGGGTATGATTTCCATTACTAGTCAGAAAGTAGTTAAGAGAGTCTGATGCACATCTACAGAGAGTAGGAGGAAATGATGTTTACCACCCTCTTTTAAGCTGATCTGCAAAATGCTGTCCTTTCAAATGTCTCCCAGGAACAGATTCTGAGTAAGGATGGTATTTTTTTCAAGCCTTTTTTCCCCCCCCCCCCCCGCAAAATGCTGCTCTTGTTTTCTTTAATATTTCTATCTTCCTTCTCAGGGCATGGTTATTAATCACTAGAACAACCACAAGACACATTCAGTGCAAGTATCTGGAGGCCTTTCGGTTTTGATTTTGATTCAAGGAATATATTATTCAAGACTGTTATTTGAGAATAATGCAATTAGACTGTTTATAGTGACTTTTGGAAGAAATAAAATTAAAGTAGTGAAGAGATGCAGCATTCAAATTACAATATCCTGGATCACTTGATGTGAGCATCATCCTATTAAATACTCTCACGTTCTTCTTCTTGCATAAAGTTCAAGTCAGCTGGTTGAAGAGGAATTTAGGCAGAGGAAAGAGGAAGTTCCTCCCTGACCTTTGAGTAACTCCAAAAAAGTATTCTGCTACTACACGGTTTTGCAAAACCAGAATCATTGGCTATCCTTCCTCCTTTGCTTTGGAAAGGGCACTCTGCTTCCACCGTCCTTCCCCGCTTAGGTGCACTGGAGGAGGCCCAGCTGTGGAGCAGAGTGGGAGAGAAGATCCCGTGAGTCCTTACGCTAGCCTGCTTTTGCCGCTGTATGTGGGGTGGCACACGATCAGCAAAGAGGATCCTTCACTAGTCATGGGTTTCTCTTCTTACACTGATGAACTCTGCAGGTGGAGTCCTCCCACCTCACCAGCATAAGCTGGACCTTTGGACCTGGCCTTTGGGCTAGTAGATTGGTGTCCAGAAGAGAGAGCCTAGCTCTGCCTTCTGTGAAACCTGTCAGCCTTGGCACATCCGTCGTGCCTCTCAGAGACACCCGCTGCAGACAGAGAAAGATTTCTGTCTGTGTTATCCCTGTTCCAAGGCACGTAAGTGCCACACAAACTCTTTTTCCCTGTTTGATCTTGGGGCTTCCCAGGCAGAAGGCCAGTACTTTGCAGCAAATTTTCCAGGTCCTTGAATAGCGAGTGATGTTACAAGACTCATTAAAACCTACCCCTCAGGAAAAATATGTAGTTAATATCCACCTGTGTGCTCTAATTACTTGTTTATTGCATTTTGTCTCAATGTATTTCTTCTGTTTCAGGGTGTGAGTTCAAAAGAGCAGTGACTGCCACCTGCCTTGCATATATATATACAATGCCTCATACCATGTGAGATTATAAAAACAGGGCTTATATATTGCCTTTTTCAAAATGTCCTGAGGATATCTTCTTATTGTTTAATACGCTGCAGTGCATTGACATCCTCACCAGACAAAACTGCCTCTGCTCTGAGCAGCACAGCTACGCCATTTTAGCACTGAGCCTTGCTGAGAATCTGCATCCGTCAGCTCAGGCAACATAGCTACGTCGCTTTGAGGTTTGAACTAAAGCGAGCATCCTGAAGAGTTTGATGTTGGATGAACACGAGAGCTTGGGGAATCACTACACTGTAATTCACACTGGGCTGGGGACGTACCCAAAATGGCTTTGGTTTGTGGCTTGGATAAAAAAACAGTGAGACTTGTGGTCTAAAATTAGTCAGGGATCCCTGAAAATTTTTGTCATTGTACCTCTCGCTGCTTGGTGTGGAGCCATGATGGGTTCGAATATGCACCCGTTGCACTCATACCTTTAGGAAGTTGGTGGCTGGGGAGTCTCGTGACCTGAGTGAACCATCGATGGCATCAAGGCAGCCCAGCCCTTTACCATCATACTGAAAGAGGAAGGGGGACAGCAGTGGAGTGTCCAACTGCTAAACAGACTTAAAACTTATCACTCAGTGTAAGCAACTGTCACCAGGTGCTACGTGACTGTGAGATACTGTGGTTTGGAGGAGGAAGTGGCTGACGTTAGAGGGTCCATGGGAATTTTTCAATACAGCCACTGCCTGTACTTTCATCAGTGCTTGTTTCTACAATATTAGATTTGACACAGCTGTTGCTTGCAGGGCTTTTCTTTGAAGAGTTAGAAAATCCTAAAGCTGTCATTTAGTGAGTGATACTCTTCTATAAACTATCTGGACTTCTATAAATATTGCTGACTCCATGCAGGGCATTATTATCTAATCTCCCAGGGAACATCTCTAATCACAGTCTACCCGCCCATGTCAATCTAGGACACATCCAACCCTTAGAAATAGCAGTAGAGAAATCATAAACTGTTCTAACACATGGAGTTGGCAGACAAGTGCGAGACAAGATCACAAACTGTGCAAAATGAACAGTTTGCAAGTGAACGTGCTTCTCTCTTTCCCCATCAAAGTGCTGGTTGAGTATCTTACGATGACTTCAAATTAACACACTAGCTTCCTCTCTTTTTTTTCTTTTAAATAAATTTCCCTTTAATCAGAGCTGCCTACTTGACAGTAACACAATTACCTGCAGTGGGTCATCTTCTGTTCCATGACCAAAGTGGTCTCTTTTTTTGTTATGAATTCATAAAGTTTTCCAATTGAAACAGGTCTGAGTGTCGTATAAGAATCAGCGTTGGTTTAAGTCTGCTGTGGAACAACTGCAAGACCTAATTACAGCCTTTTCATACGAGCAAATAGTGAAGGAGAATAGAAGTCAGGAAGAAGAACTAGATGGTTCTATTCACCTTTATCTTAATCAAACTCACCATTCAGGAGATGGATCATGAATGTCATGGAAATTGTTCTCTTCATTTCTAGGTTGGCCTTAATGTAAGTCTTCCTTGAAAAGGCTACCCATCGCACAAGTCTAACTGCGAAGCGTGAGCTTGTGCTAAGCCCATGTACCATTTTATGGTGGAGAGAGGTGTTTGTGAGGATTTTGGGGAGTGGTTGTCTAAGTTTGTTCACTTAAAAAGAGAAAAAAAAAAAAAAAGAAAAAAAAAAAAATGAGGAACAGTGTTCCCTGGTAGACCACACAGGTAAGACATACAGCAGGCTCTTCCTGTACGCCATGTGTATTACTTAAGAACACCAGCTTGCATTGTCTGGCTGAATACAAAAGTACTTCATAGTCAGCAAAGGCAAACATATGGCACTGGCAACATTCCAGGTAAACAGGCTCATGCAAACAAGATGATAAATATATGGCTGGTGTTGGTTGTCTTTGCTATTACTTATTACTTATGGAGCAACCTTGAAGTGCAATGGAGTATGAGATCTGAAACTTTTTACTGCAACAGTGGTTAGAACTTCACAGGCGTTTCCAGGTTTTTACCCTAGCCATTAGGCAGAAGTTTACATTCTCCATCACATACCAGCCTGGATACTTTTTAAACTGTAGAGGTACCAATGAGATTACCACTTCTGAGAAAAGTCTTACTACCTAGTAGTCAGGGCATCATAGGTGTCAAGATATGGGTTTAAAATCTGAAAATCTGGGCGTCTTATTTTATTTTTTTAATTTTAGGAGTGTCATAACAGGTAATCATTATGCAAAGAGTAGGGTTGCCATCTTTGAGAGCAAGTTCCAGAATACATACACAATTCTAGGAAAAAGTTTAGTGTATGTGACTGCTAGCTAACAAGCACTTCGTTTCAGCTTCAGCAAAAGGATGCTACCTGCTGAAACAAGTGGGTCACAAGCCTGTAAGTCTCCATCCTTGGAGATACTCAAATGCCATCTGGGCATGGACCTGGGCAACCTGCTCCAGGTGTCCCTACTTGAGCAGAAGGGTTGAACCAGATGACCTCCAGAGATCCCTTCCAACCTCAGCCATCCTGCGATTCTGTAAGGTGTTTCCTCTTGGCTTGCTTCAGCAGCTTTAAGCCACAATGTATTGGATCCATAATTCCAATTCTGGAGGTATAACCTCCCTCGCATTGTTTTAGGGGACACGTGTAGCACTCAGGCCTGCAGGTGACACTTCGAGGCAGAAAAGTATTCAAACCACTCAACATAAGGAACCTGAATTAGTCAGTGTAGCTGTTGTAGGAAGAGACAAGTACCTTCATAGCTCCACTCAGAACAGCTGAATTTGGAACAAATGACCTGTGGCAAAGGAACATTTTGTTTTTCTGTTCTGGTTTTGGGGTTTGGATTTTTTTGGTGGGGGTGTGTGTTTTAAATGGGGAAGCTTTTCGAAGCAGATTTGACAGTTTTCTATTGCTCAAAACTAACACTTCCTTCTGCTGTCTATCAGGGAGTTACTGAGAGAAAATTTCCTAACATATCCATACAGGTTTGCATTCACCTTCGGTGTCATTGAAGCCAATTCCCAATATCCTATATGTTTAGTAATTAAGTTTAATATGCAACAATGCAAACACATTAGTGACTCCTTTCCTGAATTAAAATATCAGCATGGAAGCAAAAATAGAAGTATAGATTTATTAGAGAAGTTATCTAAAATACAATATCATTTTCCTCTTTAAATTAGAGCATATATTATTTCAACGAAAAGATATTTTGTATTATTTCTATGGTAATAACAACTTTTAAAGATAACACTTAATTTAGGACATTTTTAATTAAAAAAATCCAACACTACCATTAAGACATAATCAAGGTTGTTGATAGTAGCATGGGTAAAAATGTAAAACGGTCTTAAAAATATTTACATGTCAGTTTCTTAAAATCTAAGAAGTCTAATTCTCAATATTCATTTTGCTTTACTTTCTCAAAATACTTTTATTCCTAAATCATACCTAGTATTCCTGTGCTTTTCACAAAGCTTCAAGTTATCGTTAGTTATGTGTACTACCACACCAGTGGATGAGGTTTCTTAAAATGGCTTATTTTGCTATGACCATATCCCCTCCCAAGTAGCCAACATACTGCTATACCAAAGTGTCAATCACAGTAATAGTCACCAAAATGCACACAGCCACCACACCCCCCCCCCCATGCCTCCCCCAACCCCACGCCTTAAGAACCCTTTCCTATTTGGCCAAGAGCCTTTCACATTTCATTAGCTGGCATTTTAGATGCAGAGCGAAAGAAAGAATGGATCTGGGAGACAAGATGTTGCCAGGGCACACATGGCAAAGGTTTGATTTGTGCTTAGCAAAAGGGGCTCCTCGCAAACACAGCAATTTCTAAGACGCTTGGCGCTGAGGTTACTGGAAGGAAGCTCTGACTTCTCTGCTCTTCAAAGGCTGGCATGGGCGCCAGTTGTCCACCATATGGCACACGGGCTCATTCTCAGCACTGAAGCAAAGGCCACGGAGTTTGCACATCTGTGGAAAAAAGCACAAACATCCTCAAATGCATGCTCTTGTTTCAGCAGGACTATTTGAATTGTATACCTCGGGCCTGAGCCAGAGGTCCAACTCAAAATCTTGCCAGCACTAATGGTCTAGAGATGGCGTCACCACCCATGTGTGTCTGCATTTCATCCACACCATTTCCTGCCCCTGACACAAGCTCTCCTGGCCACAAAATATCCTAGCAAGAAGAGCTAAGAAAGCACAGAAAACAAGGACGTAGGCACACATTTCCTGAACTCTGTGCACAAAGAGTGCTTTGTCCTTGATTCAGAATCCTTTGCAAGTTGTACAGTTATAGCTCTTTTGAAAATCGGATTTTTTTAATCCAGTTGAAATAAAAAAAAAAAAACAAACACCCCCCCCCCCCCCCAACAGACCTTACACTTGGGTCAAATTAAAACAGCCAAATTCATTCAAGATATCTTGGTTTTCAAGTACTGTGAGAGGGAAAACTGTTCCACACCAATAGGAGCATACTGCAAAGTTTTAGTGGTTGTTCCTGAAGTAAAACTGGCATTTGCATAGTCTGATGTAATAAAAGCACCTTTCTGTCTAAGTGGGCACCTCCAAAACTAGCAGAAAGACTGTGCCAAAGTAATGACCCACCCCAAATGTGATCTCACACAGACAGCTGGAACTGCTGACAGAAATATGTAGGTGGGATACAGGACTTCATAGAAGTCAGGCTGCAGGCCAGGCTTTTCCTCATTCAAGGAGGAAGGCCGCCAGCAGTGACCAGCCCAGAAGAGGACTTTACCTTCAGGACCGATCAGAACAAACTTTGGAGCTCAACCTCTGCGAGGAACTGCTGTGTCACTACAGCAAATAACAAGCTCTCTACACCCTGCTGTAATAGCCAGCTTTTATCTATCTTTGGAAAACCAATTCAACTTAAACCCAGTGTCAATACTCTGCTTTACGGTTTCTTGTTTTGATCAGTTTTGGAATGAAAAGGCAAGCTGACACACACACTGTTTTGATCTCAAATCCATCTTTGAAATGTCGACAGTAATATGGAGGGCTGTGTGTGGGAGAAACAAGTGGTGTCTTTTACCACTTCTAGGTGGTTAAAGTAGGTGTAGTAGGAAAAACAACTCTGTTTTGGTAAATGTGCTCCTGCCCTATAATAAAACCATATTTTAAAACCTCAGATTATCAACAGAATACCAGTAGTTTAGAACAAGTAAACAGTGTCAACTTTAATGCTCCCTTGCAGTTTATTAATGGTAATCATTGCTATAATTATTATTTCCAATAGTTCTTCCTTGTCATTTATTCTATCCTTTATTACATTAAGTCCCACAACAGCTCAATTGCACTTTTTTCACATCAGCTGAAGAAACCCCCTAGAATTATGTGTATTGTTAGAATGTCTGCCATTGATACAAGGGATTTAAGAGTTTGAAGGGTAAACTAAAGCCCTTCAGGGCTAGTTTATATTTATAGGCTCTAGATTCTATTTATATCTCCCAAGCACACAGATCCAAACCCGAGGATGAATCTTGCCTCTATGTAATTTCCTTAATGGATGGTGCAGAAAGCTAGGGCCAGGAGTGATTTAATCTGCACGAGCTCCTTCCGACTAGGAAAAGTCTATCTTCCTCAAGTGAATAAAGGATTTTTTTTCAGGCAGCAGACTTCTGGAATTTGCAAGTTTTGCCTCTTCCAAACAACACAGTTTTGTTAGGATTGTCACAATTCTGCGTGGGATTTCCCAGCCTGTTCTGTGCTGAATACAACTTGTAAAATGAGCTCTGTGTCCTGGAAATGCTGGAAGATCAACAAACCAACTACAGATCTATGGTATGAGACTGGATGCAGAACACGTGCTCTTCAGATGCCTGGTAAGCCCAGTATTTTCAGGGCAAGTATACCCAGACAGGCGATGCGTGCACGTACAGCAAACCTGCTGATGCTCACAATACATGCTAGACTAACTCTGCATGTGCTAACAGTCCTTTCAGGCATGCTACATTTTCCCAGATGTAACCATGTATTTGGAAAGCCTGATTAAATTCTTAAAAAACCCCAAATTTTCCCCGGACTGTGTCCAATCAGAGGACAGCCTTAGATTTTAGAGCAAACTCTACTTCCACACATAGAAGCAGTGTCCTGCCAGGAGAGGATAATCACTTCAGATATATATATTTTTGACATGTGATGCTAGCTAATACCCTGCATAGCTCTGCAGTAACATAATCCACCACTTCAAAGATCACCAGGAGGGCTGAACTGAAGCAATCAATATGACTCCAGTACACATTTACTGGCAGCATCCATTGGAGACCTACCTGCTCGGGGCTGACAGTGATGGGCTCCTTCAGAACGTGCCAGATCACACATTCAAGCAGTGGGGGAGTGGTCAGTGAGCCAGGGTACGTCCAATAGTCTCTGCATGCGGGAAGCAGTCCGGTGGGGTCAAAGTTTGTGAAGGAAGCTTGCTTTCCCTACAATAAAGAAAGTAGATGGGCTACCGTCAGGGGAGAGACCACATACACACGCTGGGCTTGGAGTAGCGATGTCTCCTGTGGGAAGTTTGGAAAAAAGGCAGAAATGGAGTTTGGCATGAATTGCCGAGTGCCTCCTACAGTATGTTTGGGATTAAAGACTTTCAGCAATATATTTCCTGTGTTATAAGACTTTCAAGACATTGTTTCTCACTTCAAATGTTGAATTTACGTTCCTTGCTGCTATAGATATGATTTGACCTTGCTGGAAGGAACAATGAGACTCCAGGTGCCATGTGCACTGATTGCACTGGAAATATAGAAACTGGGAGACCTGTTGGAGAGTCCATTGCAGTAAATGGCAACATCCAATTTACCTCAAAGGGAGCCTGATGAGAAAGATGACAGCGTAGTCTCATTCTTTACCTTTCCTGTCCACCTTTCTCATTGGGACAGGCCTTTATCTGCTGCGAAGGTACCTAATTACTCAATAAGTACTTTTAGTTTCTCATTACTCAGCTCATTAAGATCACACACACTCTTCACACAATATTTAAAACATATAAAGGCTTTTTTTTCCTACGACTTATATATCCTGATCAAACCTCTTATCTGGGCTCTCTCTAGAAATAGCCAAGAGAAGCATGCCCTATTGGAGGAAGGAAATTTATCCCTCAGATGCAGAGTTGAGGGGAAGTGCTTTCTGCATCTGTCACCACTGACTACAAAGGGCACCGAGAAGAGTAGTTTAGATTAGGAAGATGAATCCTACCCTATAGATTTAAATGCAGTTAAGAGGTAGAGAAATGTAGTCACAGAGATACAACATTATCACTGTTCCTAGTATTCCCTGCCCTCTACCGCAACTTCATTCGAACCTTTTTTGCATTTAGGATTACAGGACAGTCATGCTGATGGCAGGAATGTTTGTTTTACTTTGGTACCTGCAGCAGCCTGGGAAGAAGTAAAAAATCCACTTTCTGAAGAAGACAACACGAGACAGTTGTGATTGGTGTCAGTCAACACAGACAGCAAATATTACCTTGGTTTGAATGGAGTTCAGAGCATCCACAACTTTCTGTATTTCAGGCCTGGCATTTCCTACCTGTAACACAAACCATATGAAAAAGAAAATAACCATGCACTCCCATGACACCGTTAGTTTTCTAGTTCTCAAGGAAACATTTTCCTAGCACCATTTCGTTACATAACAGAAGTATTACAGCAAAAGTGACTGGAACTGTCTCTGTAAAATCATGCCAGTTGACAGTCAGCACAAATGGGTCAGCCAAGGACACTGGACAGAATAAAGTTATTTTCATTTACAGTGTGTGGATTTATTTTTGGACTTGAGCTGTTCTTTTTTTCACAGAAGTCACCCTCCTAATAAAATACAGTGAGGCCAGGACAGAATGCATACTGCTGGGGCACAGTCACCTTCTCCAACTAGCTGTTAAGACAATTTACCCAAGACAAAACACCCTGGACATTTAACAATGACAGGAAAGGGAAAATAGGTGTTATTTAGACTGGGGCTGGTACTACTGCACATTCATACATGCGTAGCTTTGTCAGTTATGCACGTCACCTTTCACTGACAAGAGTTATGGCAGTGTCACTGTCGTGATGAAGGCAAGTATGCTGCTATAGGGCTGCCACAGTGATGGATGGCAGTCATACTGTATGGCTGTGTACAATTTTTATATGTAGAGAAAGACAAAAATCTGGAGCACCACCTAGTTTGGTACAGGTTTAGGCAGTATAGCATAATGCTGCCTTATTCTATATTTTAGGCTCTTAGGTCCCCCTGCAACACAATGAATATACTGGACTCATCCAAATAATATAAAAGAAAAAGTTTAACTAACCTTCATGAAGACGCCTACCACAGCCAAACCATCAGGATGCTTCACAGCTTCAGCAAATTTACCATATTTTACATTCCAGTGAACAATATGGAGCTAGGAGCAAGAAAACAAGAAGCACTATGAAGATGATATTCCATCCACAGTATTTTACAAATGAGGATGCAAGGAAGTAATTTATTAAACATTAAGAGCAGATGGTGTTCTACTGCTGAGATTTAAAACCTTTTGTGTACAGTTAAGAACTTGTTGAATCAGTCAGCTACTTTCAAGTTCACCTAAGCAAAGAGATTTCTGTCATGCATTTTATTTTGCTTCTTACTATTATTCCCAGATGAGTTTTAAATGCAAACTGTGGCTGTATCATTCTGCTTTTAGTCTGGTGAAACTCCCGTTACCTTCAGCACGAGTTTCTCCTGCATGCAGCCTGCAGGATTTTGATACTATATATCCTGGAGTTCTTATCAACACGGAAATACATGATTGTCAGTGTCAGAAGAAGCAGAGAAGACACATTAACTACAGATCTGACTGCAGTCTAGAGAGTTTTTAAAAAACAGTCCTGTCCTGTTCTGGAAAGCCTTTGAAAAGAATATGAAATGCATCTCCAGGTCACATTAGCCAGGATGTTGCTTTCTTCTTCATTTCCAAGTTATTTCTAATTTAAGTTCATCTGGATGTTTCCCCACATTGGCAAGTCGAGCAAGTAACTATGGTACTGTGAACAGACATAAAGCAATGGCAAGTTTCTCAGATAAGACAAAAGCTACTTCCACCTCATGAAAAAGCAGCAGAGCCAACAAATTTGTGGGGCCATTTCTTTCATCCGTCAATGCATATCACAGGTATGTTCAGTCAACGTGGGTTTATGAAAGGGTTAAAAAAGTCTGTCACAGCATCCAGAGGTAGATTTCTAAACAGGGGACAAGGAAAGGTAGGATGCAAGGTACTAAGTCACATCATTTCTGTCGTGAGACTGTAATACAGAGTCTTAAGTGGTACAAGGGACATCTGGAGTCTTAAAGATATTACAAAGACTGCCTGCAAGGTCTCACTTTGCTGCCTGTCCTCTTCACAGCTCCTCTTGCTTTTTTGCTACCAAAAGATGAAAGGGTCTGCCCCAAAATTATTCTGTTATTTATATAAATGTCTCTGATGTTAAAAATTGAAGCCAGGAAAAGGGGATATGTGTGTACAGGGGTGCTGCAGTTCTATTTCTTCATAATTTTCAAGAGTCACCGAGAAAGCAAGGGGAAACCCAGGGATAATTAATGTGGGTTTTTCTGCTTCCGTAGTCTCTTTGACATGAAGTAGCTGAGAAAAAAAAAATATTACAAGAGTCCTCCAATTCTAATCTCTGCTCTTGCAAGGAGCAGATCCTGGGGTGGCATTGTACCAAAATCATCTATGGTAACCTCCACAATCTCTTGCTCTGGAAAGATCTGTAGGGAAGCTGCTACTGTGGTGAAATATTAAAAAAAAAAAACCACATTATACACAAAAGACCGGAGAAGGTAGAGCATGTCCTACCTCTGCATCATACTTCACACCATCCACAGTGTGCTCAGACCCTTGGCCCTCACAGGATCCCCAGTGAATATGAAACTGTGCCAGCCTGTAGACTCCATCCAGCGCTCCTCCTTGCAGCACTGCAACGCAAAGAGCCTCTATTAATATCTCCCATAACCCTTGTTATCAAGTCTCACTTCAAACTGGAATGTCCATCTCAAGTCTTCTGAGTGAATTACAGTTCATTGCTCTGCATGCTGCCATGCTACTCCAGATTTATCTTCAACGGTACATTGCTGCAATATGCCAAAATCAGTAATAAACACATAGAAATTTAAGTGACTTAACAGTTAGCGTTGCATCAGCAATTTAACGGGCATGCTAATATTACAGGTGATGAGCTAAGGATGCAACTCTTCTGTCACCAAATAAATTAAAAAAGACCAAGAAAAAGAACAGCCTTTATTAGAGGCCCATGTAGAGTTATTCTATGGAAGTACACTTGAAGACCAAATCATCTTTCACTTACTAATGTACCCGGTCCCTTCATTTTAGACACTTTATCCATTTAGGCCTTAATCCTGCAAATCCTGTGGCAGATTGGATTGAGTAAAATGCTTTTGGTTCCAAATTAAACCTAAACACCTGTTAGCCATGGGCTGCAGCAAGGTAAAGTGCTAGGCACAGTGCAAGGCACTGCAGAGATGAGAATTCCAATCTCTTGTCCCTCCCATCCTTTACTCCTCAAGAATGAATTTAAAAAATGGTGGTGAAAATGGCAATGCCAGCAGAGGCAGATTTTTTTAAATATGGACTGGAAATGAGGCGTTTACTTATGCTCTCCACTGTCTGACATTACTCCTGCTATGGGACTGCTGTAAGTGGAGTGCTCAGCCACACTTTCAATTATACAGGAGCGAGTTCCCCTGAGCTCCCTTATTCTGCTTGTTAGTTTTAACCTTGTACTTAAACTGTGACCAACTGCCATTATGATATGCAGGATCAAGCCCTACTACTGCAAAACGCTCAATGCACAGACAATGTCTCCTCCAGTGCAGCATAAAGCACAGAACAATAACAAATAGTTCTATTAAATAAAGCTATTTATCTAAGTTATTAGAGCAAGGTTTTACACTGGTTTGTGGTTTTGGTTGGGTTTTTTTTCCCCCAAGTGTCTCAAATTCACAATTAAATCTTTAAGATGTTAATATTTAAAAATAAAAAATATTTTAAAACGTAATTTGAAGTGTTATATATGTTAGAAATCAATTTATCTCTCTCTATATAAATATATATATACACAATAAAGTGACAGAAGAGTGTTGACATCAGATTTTACATGTAAGTGTGCTCTGTGTACGTGTCACAAACAAAATGGTTCTGTGGAGTAAAGATGCTTTCCTCTCACTCTGCAATTAGTCTAGATGCTATCAACACGTGCATGTGTGAAAATATACATCAAATGCAAATAGGAAAAGGTCACTGTCTGTTTCAGGTTTGAATAATTCTGATTATACGCAAGCATGGATAACACAAGCCATGGATACTTGGCAATGAGGTGAGAAGGATTTGACTAAAAAACTGGAATACACGAAAATTAAATGTAAGATGTATATAAACCACATTAGTTTCCACTGGTGTGCCTCACACATGCAAAATTTGGGTTCAGTGGACAAATTTAGCATTCGCCTGGGGCTCCTTTGGTAAATATATTTAGAAGTCTCCCAACATGGATTTCTATTTGAAAAATGTGAATATATGTTCCACTGCGGTCTTTGTAACTTTGAATACTGTAGCCAACACTGAACAGCCAACAGACCAAGACTTGCCCTACCTATTGCCAAGCTGTGTGATACAAAGAAGAATGGCTACTTAAAGTAATTAAATAGGAACATATCTTATTCTACTTTAATGTTTCTGCATGTGCTATTTGCCAAGAAGCATAACTGTTTCAAGCACAGGACTACAAATCAGAATACTTTTTTCAGAAAAGAGACTGTGAATGTGCATTAGTTCCTTTTGAAAATGAAGTAACTGGTTGCTATGTCTTCACAGATGCAAAATCATTTAATCCACACAATATCATGTTTCATTTAAAAATGATGCCATGGAGTTGCAATGTTTCAGCTTCAGTTTCTTTGGGTAATGGACTTGCTGGTCGTTGCAGGTACAAATGGACTGAGGTTCCACCATTCCTCAACCTCAGAAAGCACTAGCGCAGCACAGGTTAATCTGCCATTATTAATAATGGAAAGCATGCTGAAAAGCAGAACCATGCAGTCTTCTTAAATCCATTTGCAGTGTTATTTCTCTATACAAAGTTTGCTATAGTCTCATAAAACTAAAAAGATGCACAAAAATCTCTTTGCAGTTTTTGCTTACTTTTCTCATTCTGTGGTTCTCAAATCCAGCACTAGCTTATTTTGACTCACAGCAGAGCATTCAAAGAAAGTAATAATTAGATTAGTGTGAATGAATACAAATTCAGCAGGCTTAATTACAGAACAGCCGTTCTTGTTCTAGACTACATTAAGCAGTTATTTTAATACTTCTCAGACTTTCCGAAGAAGTAAACTTTAAAATTAAACTTCAAAGGCAAAGTAGAAATGTTAGACCTTCTTTTTTTTTTTTTTTTTCCAGCACAAGCTTTTTAAACCATGAATAAATGCTGCCAGCTTTTGCAAAGTAAAAGTTCATCGAGAATCAGAGGAACGTTCACACCGGGAACTTCCCTGTCCTTCCTTGTCCCATGTGACGTGAACATTGATTCAGGCCACACTGACGACGGAAGTCCAACCCTTTTTTGAGGGATGGGGAAATCCTGATCCATACTCGAGCATCTCGTTAGCTCCCTTCCCTTTGAAATTAGTATTAGTGAAAACCATCCTGGAAATACATATGTAGCTGTGCTCCCTTTTGTTATAGCACAGCTTCAGATGCAGGGTGAAGACAGCACAAGCCAACCTGGAAAACACATTCTTTTCTTACAGATTCAACCTACTCAACACAATCTATGTCATAACCTGGTCTCCATAGACACGTAACAGCCCAAGAGATGACAGCTTGAAAATGCAATTTTTTTTCTTCTATTTGACAGTTATTTGAAATGTTACAGGGAGACATATATGGAGCTACTTTGCTTAGATTAAGAAATGGTAACTGCTTTCAACCTTCTACCCTTTACTGGAGAAGTTATACTAGTAACATCCAGTAATTATATTGCACTGTTATTAAATGATCTTGTAACATTTTCTAAATGTTAGGTGAACATAAGTATTAGCAGCGCTAATTGAAGAGTCAAATAACCACATGAACTGTTCCATTTACATCTGTGGGATTTCTTGGACAAAGAAGGTGAACCTGATTTGTTTCCATTACACTTTCTTAGGATATTTGGAAACACACAGAAATCAAAGGGCATTTTGCTGCATCTGGGACAGCTGTCTACTGAGGCCACACAACTTCGCTGCTCTATTTAAAGGCAAGTCACTGGGTAGTTACCCTTCCCATGTAGGACAGAACAGCTGTGTAAAAAATACTGTGGACCACTTCATACCTTTCGTCAGGAAGTGGCAGCATCCGCATCTGTGAATTTTTGGAGGAATACTGTGGAATTACTGTTATTTAGTTACCTCCTATGGGATGTTCTCTCTCTACAGAGCAGGAGACTAATAAATCACATTAAGGCAATAAACCTGTCAAAGAAGTAATCAAAATGGCTGAACTACAAGATTGTTTCACGAGTTAGAATGAATTCCTGCCAGTTATATAAATTAGTGTGGTGAGAAAAATACTACTCTAAAGTTTGTTACTCTGAGAAAATGCAGAATGAGAAAGTGTTCTTGAAATGGAAATCACTGACAGCAAAGCTCCTCCCAGTAGCTGAAATAATGCGTCCACTACAGCACAACAGATATCCAGAGCTCCAAACTTAGGAAATTTAGTTCTAATTGAGAATCCACCAAACAAAAACCTAGCAGCAGTACATTTCAAGCATCAACCTTTGAGGACAGCCCTCTTGCACACACATTGCTTTGGCATAAAGATAGCCATGATTTTCTATCAGCCTGCAGTAGATACGCACGTGCTTATGACATTGTAGGCATGTGTGTATGTAAATATATACATTACTGTTAATGTTTTGTAAGCTTTTGTGTATACACAGACATCTGTATGATACATAGAAAACAGGCCTTGAGGAGACAAAGTAGATGAAGCGTTACTTGAGGAAAAAAACCAAACTGAGCACCATGCACTATTAATGGCACAAAAAAGGCTCTTAGGAGGATGCTCGGGGATTAGCCTTGTGTTCTTATGCAAGGATGGGCTTCCCCGACTGACAGACTGAAGAGTTCAGTTAGGGTGAGCTGTCACTTCTGTGAAACCTGGAGTACACAGCGTCACATTTTGCGAGATGTTTCCTTCATTATGTTATCTCTTTCAGACATTCCTCCTAGGACGCTGTATCATGACAAGCAAGAGAGCAAGACAGCATGCAAGCATCTGACTAGGGATCATACTTGCAGAAAACATCTGTAATGGGTTTCACCAAGAGAAAAAACTATATAAATTGGTATCTCGGTAGAAAAAAACCCCTACTCTGACCTTGCTAGAGGGTTAGCCTGATAAGACAACAAGGATGTTCCACAAAGATAGACCAGAATGAAACATCTGCCAAAATGCAGCAGGTCTGCAGACGTGTGTATCTGCAGCAGGTCAGTGATTCTGATTCACCTCAGTTGAACTGTTTCATTCAGACTGGGTAGCAGCCAGAGAGACTCTGACCTGCTTAAGGATATAGTCATTTAGGTTCTTAACTTTCCTCCCACTCCCTGAGACCAGTGGAGTTTATTTCTCTTGTAGTCTCTTAAATGGAGATTCTCTGAGAGCCATTCTCTGAGTGCTGTACTGAATCCCTGATCAGCCTTCAATCCTCATGTTTCACACCGTATAGGCTGATAATTACTTTGTAAGAACCACGTTGGAAGCATTAAAATTCTCTTAAAAGTAACAAATGGTTTAATTTCTGATGGTAATAGCTATAATACTAATCTCAGTGACTGCTTACAGTACTGAAAACTGTGTATTGGACATGGTCCTCATTCTACGTTGAGATCTAATGAAGGATGAACAAACTTAAGGTGTGAACATTACCTCTAAGTACACAGCAGTCCCTCATGCCTATAAGTAAATGAACAAATGTATCGGCTAGGAAGACTATTCATGGTGACATCTGTCATAGAGCTTCATTAGATCTTAAAAAATAAACTTATCCAAGTGGCCCTAGCTGATAACAGCCGACTAGTTTCTCCTGGTTTTGCACTAAAAGTGCCTCTAGAGGAGGCGTTTGGAAGGGAAGGAAGTTGCCATGATTCTTAAATGCACAATCCATGCCAAATTTCTGCTGAGAAGTTGCTTGTTAAATAAAAAAAAATTAAAAAAAATAAATAAATAATTTTTAAAAAAGCTGATGTAAGTAAAGGGCGCTTTTGGACTCTGTAAAGAAATGAAGGTCTGAAACATGCAGGACTGATCTTAAGCCCTCTCATCTTCTTTTCCAGTTCCTGGAAGCACTAGAGCTATTCTCAAGTCACTTGCTTACGTAGGCTTTGCAGCTTCTGGTGATCCCAGTTCACGAGATAAATGACTTGATGATCACACACCCTCTGGGACCTCTGACTTTCTGGTCAAGCAGTGCACAAAAGTGTTTGTGACACATAAGGAGGTGTCTGAACACAGTCCCCTAAAGCTATAAGCAATCAGTTCTCTGATTTATGATTCTAAAGGGTCAACACATTGCTTAGGCTATACCGCATTGTGGACCTTCAAGCCATGCCTGTATACTGATAACACGCAATATCCTGCTGGCATAGCTAATACTATACCTCTGGAGCTGGGAAGCCTAAAAATAGACCAGTGGCAGGGACTTTGATTAAGAGTAGTGCCTTAAAGACAACAGACCTGTGTGTTTCTTCCCCCATTTACCAGCTGAGGTGAAAGTGTAGGAAAACAGCAACAGTGGCACAACTTTCAGAGTAACTCACTGCCAATAACCAATAATGGGTTTGATGTAACCAATGTAACAAAATAGATTGGTTTGTTTACAGGGAGTCATAATTCAAGACAGCTGAAGCGTCCTCATTAATATTTACAATTATAGGAAGAATTGGGTAATATAATTGATTACAACTACTGAAAGTCTCGCAAGGTGTGCTAGTATATAGGTCAATACAGTATTTTCACTACCCTAGGTGTCCTTGTAATTTTGAAGTTCTACTATGATTTAATATTTGCAAAAATGTCAGATTTACTTGGGCCTCTGTCTTGGATTTCAATTTTATCTCTAGTTCAGCGGCAAGGAAGGAAAAGGAATCGGGAGACTTGTCCACAAGCAGAAATTACCAGTACATTTAGGAAAGTCTCTAAAGCCTTATACCATAGTTGCATTTCACTTCTGTCAGGTTCTACAGCTAAAACATGATATTTTAACGTTCTTGTTATGGAATAAATTAATTGCCAGTTGACTTCTTCCTTTTATACGTCATCAAACACATGATCAGAAAATATAGAATACAGTGCCTACTGCTGTGAGTGTTCCCCATTTGAATTTCAGGTTTTATGTGAATTCTGAAACGTTTTCTGGGAAACTTACATAGAGAACACATTATGTTACAAAAGCCTCTTTCGGGCTCTTGAGGCTTTCTGGAGCAAAGTCACTTCCTGTGGTTTTACAGCTCTGAGAAGTCACTGTTTACTTCTGTCTTTTAAAGTGAGTGAAACGATATACAAGCCCTTACAGCAGACTATAATATAAAATGTTTAATATGATAAATTAAGTACCCTTCATGAGACACTCCTTTGCTACAAAGTTCCTAAAATAAGGCGCATTATCATAATTTAAGTAACCAGCACCATTTGCTTCACTCACACGTGGAAGGTCAGGTCCCAGGATACAAGAGTGGATGAATCTGAATTTGGAGCTCTAGTCCTAATGACACTTTTATCATAATAAATTTTTGCTTCTGTTTAAAGTTATAGAAATTTTAAAGATGAATGCCTACAAATGCTTGAACTTCCCCTATTATTAAAAGACAGTGGACAGGAGAACTAAAAAAGCAACCGCAAGAACTGAAGGAGTAACAACTGGAAGAGGAAGTTCACTGTTTGCTTTCTACATACGAGCCCAAGCAAACATTCTGAAAAACTGCAAGGAAGTAAGACAGAAGATATCCTTTTATCCAGGAGAAAATCATGGAACTTCAGCGAACAAAAATGTTGATAAACATGGCAATGCTGGCTTGCGGATTTCCTTTCTGTCCCTACACCATTTCTGCCAACTAGTAACTGTGAAATATGAAGGGGATTCACTCTGGGAATTGACTGAGCCTTTAGAAGTGTATTCTGGAATTTAACAGCTGTCACATAACCCAAGAAATTCAAAGACTGTACTATAAGAACTGGAACGGAAGATTTGGGGGTAATTGCTTAGGAAGAGTGTTTTTTCTAAGCAAGGTTGGTAACATCTAAGCATATCTAAGAAAATTAACAAGAAAGTAAACCACAGTCAGGTTCTAAAGCTATCACAAAGATTTTAACATCATTTCTCTGTTAAAACATCATTGTAAGAGAAAACTGTATAGGTCATAGGCATAATTACAACCTGAATCAAGGTTATGTCTGTAAAGCTGTACCTATTAGTAAAGAGATCTTCTAAGAGCAGAAAAGAAAACATTTTTTTCTCTGAAGATACTTTAGTCACATAAATCGCACATAGACTATTTTTGTTTAAAAAGTCAAACTTTCATTTTACATCCTTACTATGCTAAAGAATATAGATGGGATATCATTTTAAGAAATCCTATTTTTTCTTTCAGATATTTAGTTTTTCGCATATATGGGCAGAAGCTTTATACTACATATTCTTGTATGCCCACATGTAATGTAACACACATACATTTTGGGGGAAGAGTCTTTTATTTGGGCGAAAAATATTTTTCATCAAGATTGAGTATTCTGATAACTTTTTATTGTTACTTGCAATCAACAATAATCACATTACATATTTTTTGAATCAAAGTAGTAAGTAACAACTACTTTCAAAGAGTTTTAGCCAAACATGCATTTTAGCTTTCTTACCTATTTTTACTATACTATTACTACCTGTATTTTTTTATTGCAAGAACTCATTTTGCATACTTTAAAGAGCAGGAGTCATCAAACTGACATTAATACCTAGAACTGCTGTGCAATTTACTTCAGTGTCATTAGTTATGAGCCGGAAAATTCTTAATGAATGGATCTACTTCTTTGTGTGCAATTGGTCACATCTTGAAGATTATTCACAAACAATGATCTTGTTACTTCATTTTGCGCCTACTACCACAGGTAATTCATTATTGCATATGGGACAGCTCATAGGACCAAGCAACACAGCCTGTGGGAAGTATTCACAGGATTTTATTCCATTCTCTTCTGTATAACATACCACCACATCACATAATCTCACATAGTTTCTCCTTGTGACTGTTGCGTGATGTCTAACCAAGAACACATTAGCTAGTCTCAGATTCAGAAATAGGAGTGAATCAAGCACAGTCAAGTCAAAGACAGCTCTATTTTGTGTAAGGAAAGTAGGTTACCTAGTTAACTGCATACAAATGAAGCCATTAAGCGTGCTGCCAGGTAGATTCTATGCACTGTAATTTTCAATAGGAAGTGTGATACTGAAGGATCCACCCCTACCTGGCTTCATAGAGATCTGATTAATTTTTTTTCCTAAAGAATAATCAGTTTCTGATTCACTAATAGAGCTACTGAGAATATTTCTACTTGCATCTCCTATCCTCCCACTCTGAAAGCTGTGTCACTGCATATCTGTCAGAGGATCCCTGTCACAGATGTTCTGGTTCTGCATTGACTTTGCTCATAAAAAGCATTCTTCCTACAGACATTTCTTTAGATTATTATAAGTTCCTGACATTTTTTCCTCCCAAGTTACTAAATACAACCTAATTTTCACAGTCTTTCCAAACTTAGGCACACACAAAGTGAACACATAATAGTTTTGTTAGACTGTGAAGACCTGAACCTGTTTCCTTCGGGCTCAGTGAGAGCAGGATGACAGCAAGAGCAGACTCGTGTGTATCTGGTGAAAACACAATCTCTTTTTCTGTACTCTGAATCATTTACCTTATTCCCCATGACACTTAAAATGAACATGCATTCAGCTCCTTTAGGTTCCCAGTGCTTCAGAAACGTAAACACCACAAGAAATCAGAATACCTTTTTCCTTTTTTTTTTTTAAACCATACAAATATTAACGTGGGTGATCTGTGTAAATTACACACAGACCTATGTGCATTTATATGACTGTGAACACGTATAGCTGACCACGTAATATTGTGCAGCATAAAGACTGCAATTAAAATACAAAGTCAAATTCTTAGTGCTATGCTGAATGTCTGTAATACTGTTATATTACCTGCAAAAAACCTCACATTTTTAGTAGGCATGGATCATTTGTTTTCAGCACCATTCCCTAAATGACATTGCCAACGAAACACTTAAGAAAAAATAGGGCACTTGCTCAAGCAAGTTAAATCAGGCAGTGTCTAGAGAAGGCAGTGACTTACAATGGGATTGTTTTTGCTGTCTAAATTAAAAATAGAGGCACATTCATTGTAGCAGGGTGACGATTTCTGTAAATTCAGCCAGCTGAAAGACTACAGTTAAAGACAACCTACAAACCCCTTGTTGCAACTGCGGCTTGGATGCAGTCTGTCCATCAATGCGCTCATTCCTTTCAGTAAGGATTACTAAAAAGGTTTGCAGGATTCAGTGCTTAATATTACGGTACAGTATGATGAACAGCAAGATGCTGCGAAACCACTGCCTGCTAGCAAACTTCGTAGTAGTATGTCAGATACGTTATCTTTATCTAGAAAGCCCAGCGTCAAGAAATGTCAGGGATATACTTGTTTAAATTATGAAAGAACAAAGAGGTATTTTCTAATCATTCCTCTGTTTCTGCACTAAGCTGGGAGCATATTGGCTTCAGAAATATGAAATAATATTTTGATAACCAAAGAAACTATTTCCAAACTATTTCTCCTTCACATTGTTAACTGTAATCCTTTGTTATTCTAAGGCCAATTTCTTCCTATGATATATTTTGCCGCTTCTTTTAACCATTTGGTTGGTAGCTTATGATGAGCTATGCCTAAAATTGTTCTTGTCAAATAATCATTTTTCCCCCCCCCCCCCCCTTTTTTTTTTTTCCCCTCTCCACAGCTGAGCCCTCATCCAAATCCTTCCGATTTAAACAAAAATAAAGCAATTCACTTTTGTGGAGTTTAGAGTAGTGGCAGCTCAAAACTGCCCAGATAGGCTTAGTTTTCTTCTAACGGGAGCTCAGTTTCCTTCTAGCCTAAAGGAGCCGGGGAGGGAGGGGGATGCCGAATCCTTCAGGGCCGAATCCTGACCTTACTGAAGCCAGAACACCGGTATTTTTTTGTCTTTAAAGACGACCCCCACGGCCTCAGCAGACATTTTAGTCGCAGCGTGAGGAGCTTCTCCCACCTCCACCCGTGCACACGAAGGTGAGCTCTCACCGGACTTGTCGGAAGAGTCGTCAAACTCCACGTTGAAGGAGTGCCCGTTGTTGACGATGTTCCTAGCCGTGCCGGCATCGTAACTGAAGCTGAGCGGCTTCAGAGCGGAGTCGTACTTGGCGGACTTGCTGCTGATGGCAATAGGGGACTGGCGCTCTCCATTGGCGATGGGGAAGTGTTCGTGCCAGTGAGCGGGTCCTGCAAGACCAAGCGTAAAAGCAGCTCAGTGGGAAGAGACACGAAGGTCGGGGGACGCAAGTGGAAACGATAACCCTCGCCCTAGAAACCGCGATGTGTTAACACTAGCATCAGCCTCTACTGCTGGACCGTCCGCGCGGGCTGCCGGTTGCTGGCAAGGCAGACGAGGGGAAATCCCACCCGGGGACCGAGGCAGGGACCCGGCAGCCCCCGAGCCTCGGAGGCGCGGGCCGGCGTTTGAGCGGGGAGTCCTTCAGGAGGGCGCCCCGTCCTCCCCGCCTCCTCGCGCCGTTACCGAAGTAAAGGCACGGCAGCAGGAAACCAGAAGATGCTCCAGGCAAACCGCGCGGCGCGCCTGCCTCGCTGCTCGGGCGCAGGTGGCATCTCAAGGTTAAAAGAAAAAAAAGAAGAAAAAAACCCCCCAAAACCACCAAGAAAGAGAAAAGCGCCCCCCGAGCTCACTCCCGCCGCGGGCAGGGGCTCGGTGCGAGGCGCAGCGGGCACGTCCCGGGCGCTGCTCCCGGGGACCTGCCGGCAGGTGTCCCGCACCGCACCGCGCCGCGCCGCACCGCGCCGGGCCGGGCCGGGCACTCACCGTCCTGGCTGCCGTATCCCCAGTGGTGGGACATGGTGCGCGGCCCGGCTGCGTCCGCGGAGGCTGTCGCAGCGCCGTGGCCCCGGCGCGCTCTCAGGGGCTTTTATAGGCTCCCGCCAACTCCATGCCCTTCTCCCCGCGGCCGGAGGAAGGGGTGGGGAGCGCGGGCGGGGGCGGAGGGAGACTCCGCCGGGGGCGGAGAGAGCGCTCCCTTATAATCCGCGATCCGCCACGGCCGCGGAGCTGCGCCGGGCCCGGCCGGCAGCGCCCCCGGGGGCCGGGCGGCGCGGGGCGGCCGCAGTTTGGCGGGGGGGCCGCCGCCGCCGCCGCCACCTCCCCCCGCATTGCGCACCTGCGGGCGCCCGCCCGCCGGCTCCGCGGAGCGCCGCGACCTTGGGGAGGGCGCCGGCGGGCCGGGGGGCAGCGCGGCGGCGGCGGCGGCAGCCGGTGCCGTGCGGGGGCTCCCAGCCGCCCGCAGCGGAGCGGCGCTGCGGTCCACTGCTGCTCCCTGCTGGGGGTGGAGGGAAGGGCCCAGGCGCCGGGGCAGTTCTTTCGGGAGGGAGCCGGGGGGGAGGACGCACGGGGACGGGGGGGAGGGCGAGGCTGCATCCTGCCGCGCCGCCAGGGGTTTTTTCCTAAGTGCCGGGTTTTGGAAGGGGTTGACGGGGATGTGGAGGCGGAGATCCGCGCACTTAGCCGAGGGGAGCCGTGGTCACGCTTCGGCAGAATGAGGACGGTGCCGCTTATTACTCGATAGCGTGTTTTTCCTAGTCACTTTCGGAGAAGGCGGCAGGTAGAGCTGTGCTTGTATTCACTTCTTGGCATTTAGGAAATACGCGCTTGCCGTGAGAGCGGCTCAGCTACCACTCCCGAGGATGGGCTTGCGAGAATAAAATTGAGCAATACATATTTTAGATCTCTTTATATTGCTCAACACCCTGGTGTTTTACCGCAGGACAGGAGGGATGAGACCTTGGCAGCCCTTCGCTCAGCCGTGGGCCGGCCCTCCCCGTCCCTGCGCTGTCGCGGGGCTCGCTGTCCCCGCGAAGCAGCTCGTACCCAAGTGGGTTTGCGGATGATCCTTTTTGAAAGCTTTTCTGTGTCCTCTTGCTCCCGGCAGTTTTTGGTATGGGAATGACACTGTAGCTGTACTATCGGTTTGTCCCGTGTTCTTATTAAGACGGCGTATTCAAACGTGGCTTTAATTTTATTCTGTTGCCATTCAACCACGGGGTCTAAATTCTGCTGTCAGTGAGGTCATTGTAAATCTAGAAGAACAACAGCAGGATGACTCCATCATTTACATTCAGCGTTGCAAAATGTGTGTCATTTGTTTTTATTTGTTAAGAGAGGGGAGAAAAGTCTGTTCGTACAATGTGGTTACTGTTGCTAATAGCAAAAGGAACCAGCTGGGAAATTGCTTATAGAAATTAAAGGCATTTCTCAGACCCCTTCGAGTATAAGCAGAAAATATTTAAAGCTTATTACTGATTAACACAGCGTGTGTCCCCTCACGTTTGCATGCCTCTACTCGGGATGGTTTAGCAACCACAAAATGGAAGTGTGAAGGCGAAACCATATACACAGAAGTTATTTGGAAGTGGCTGTGGTGTATGCGATGTAGAACAGCAAATGGAAATGCACATGTTAGAAATTTATTAGGAACTCCTCGTTTGCTCATTATAGATACTTTCCAGCAATCACTTTCAAATCTGCCAATTGTGCTGTCCAAGCGTATTGACAGTCTCTCGTAAACACACACATACACAAATCCATATGGGTAAGAATCCTTGAAGAATAAAGCAGAAAATATCCCTGTATGTTGTAGGAAGGAGTAAGATTTCTGTACCTTTCAGAAGGCTTCCTTCCATTTTATCTTACTATAAAAAAAAAATCAATTCAGCCCGATTCCTCTGCAGTCTCATATGTCAAGTTTCCACTGACGTCAAAGGGAGTACCACATAAAGGACAAATACAGGATTAAGCACAACACAATGTTTGGCATGGAAGGCTTCCTAAAAGATCTACTTAGGGTTCTTACCAGGGAAATGAAGTCAGTCAGCAGCACCACCAAGGGACTGGGATTTTAATTGCATGAATCCTCACCTTATGACATTGTTTCTATCAGCAGGTATGTGGTACACACTAAGCACACACAGACATATATCAACAAGTAGAAGGCCCGTTGTTCTTAAAATCAAATACCCATTTTCTTCGATCATTCAGCAGTTAGTATGTGCAGACCTGAGCCCGTGCCAAGAAGCTGGCATTGACTTGGGCTAGTCGATTCCAGCCTCCTTTTCTGTCTCCTGCCTGCATCAGACTCCTTTAATCTGTGACTGTGGTTTTATGGCAGAATGCAATGCCTCAAAGCAAGCCATACACTAGCCTTGAGAAGAAGTTGGATACTAGAAACAGTACAGTCCAGATAATACTACACACTGGTGAAGCTGCGTAGCACTGACAAAAAGCAAGGCATGTTAGCAACAGCAAAAGGACATAATACACATCAGCACTGTACTAGCTCAAGCATCTTGCATAAATCCACACCATGCTCCATAAACCTGCCCCTCTCTGCCACAGTTCTGCTGAAATCGGTGGAATGACGCATACCAGTAAGGCCTCTTTGCATGTACAGAATGTGTAGGAGCAGTTCCTAAACCAAATGTTCGCAAATCCTGTGGCAACAGAAGCATTACAAATACATTTCAAGCAATACAAATACTGGAAACAGATAATTACTGTAGCCATTTGATTACTCATGACTCTGACATTAACATTTTGGGTAGAAAAGACGCCACTGTAATCTTGTCTCCCATTTCTACCATGTACTGTGAGGGTTTTTAGAAACTAATAAAAACAGATACCTTTCTTCATCTCCCCTCTATTTCTTAGTGTTTGATCACACCTGAATATGGTAAATAAATAGGTGTTTCTAGATCTGATGGTGCTTTTGAATCATATTAGTAAACACAAACAGAAGCAGCATCAATAGTTTCAGTAAGTGCAAACTGTTCACTCAGATACCTCCAGACTGTTTATGGTGCTCACTGCTGGGCAAAGGACAGTGCAAAGCCTATACATCATTTAAGCCCCATTTGAATCCTGCTTTGAAAGCTTACAAGTCACAACACATTTGTTGACTCTCTGCACAGGAAGGAAAGTATCCTGTTTGCGTATGTTTTATGAAGTTTCCTGAAATATGTTTTTATTATCATTATTATTATTTGTGAAGCACCACAAATGTCAGTACAAATGGAAAAATGGCACAGATCCTTCCATATCAAAGGTTTTTTCTCCTTAGTAGTCAATTGCCAACTACTAGGAGTATTCTGCCTGCAGGAGTAATGACACATCAAACATGCATCAACCTGCAAGATGGTTTCAGCAGAAGTGCATACAATGATCCTGTTGTAAACCTGCCTTTTAATTTTCATGGTAGATTTTCAACTCTGTCTGAAAACCTATTTGCAGTCATTTTTTTACATCTTCGTCCATGTTTCTGTTCAGAGCTGAGCAAGATCCAGAAGAACCTGCATCATTCTGATTCATTCTAACTATTCTGTGAAAGTTAAATGCAATTATGAAAATAAAAATAACTTTTGGTCCTTCAGTGAGGTCAGGATAGAGCCTTTCCTTGTACTACAAAAATGATGCTTTACTACTAATTTCTAATGAGAGAAGGATACAAGTATCAACAATGCAAGCTTCATGACATATCAGAGCAGTAGAAAAAGCCTGCCTGCCTCTCTGCTGACTTCTGGCCATTGCTGATACAAGCTACTTTGAAATACACATTTTGAAATATGCCATATTTAAGTAATCTGGTATGTAAAAACGAACAAGCTTGACTATGCAAATAAACTCAGTTTCCAGACTAAAGCTATTTGTCACGATTCAGTGAAATTACATCCACATAATAAAGCCCTATGCAGTGTAAATCTAATGTCAACAAGGGCATTTTAGGTTTTGTTTTAGTTAAGTCCCACAACTTTAGGGAAAGATTTGTGTACACGCCTTCTCATTCCAGGCTAATGTATTGTAATGTCTTTACAGCTCCAGATGCTATTTCCCTGTTTATATCCTAGCACGCCTTCCTCTACACATGAATGTGTCAGTGGTCATCATCCTGACTTCTCACCTATGTACCTTTTTGCAAGTATGCTCTGTTAGTTTTGCAAACTACCTTCTGACTTCTGTGATTGGCATTGCACCATGTGGTAAACTTGTAGCAGCTCACGCTGGAAGTCTGTTACCAGGATGCACATAAGAGTATTCCAAGGCAATGGCAGCAGAAGCTCACCAGCATGACTTGGTACAACACTGCACAAGCAAAGGATTTAAAAGTGGTTTAGAAACTAATCAAAGCCATCAGCTTCCAGCTGGTCACGAGGCAAGTCACTTCCTATTCCTCTGAGGACAAAATCTTGGCAAGAGATGCCAGCACTGTATGGAAGATACAGGAGATAACCCACATGGTCACCCTTAGAGTTCCTGCCCACCAAGGTCAGGAAGTTAGAGATTTCTCCTTTTAAAAGTTCCCAGCAGCCACAAGGTTCTTGCTTCTGAGATCCTCAGAGAGTTCACCTAGCCCAATGCAGAGCCCCCACATTGCAGAGGCTATGCAGAACACCACGATCAGTTAGCTTTTTAGGCAGAACAGATTCTGGAAATTGCAGTTTCATGTTATTCTCTATACCCAGTCTGCAGAGATGATGACGCACTTGACACGGTGGCCAGCTGGGATTTTTGCACAGAGAAGAACTGTATATAAATGCCATGCCTTGGCTCAAGTAGAGAGAAGGAGGCTTCTGTCAGCAATTGATGCAGTCTGGGAATCCCAGATTTGCAGAGCTTTTCTCTGGTCCCAGAATAAGCATCCACGAGGTGTAAGGGCCTCAGCAGTACTATCCTGGATCATATTCTGCATATGCTCATCTTAGTCTTCTTTTCTCTCAGCTTTTTAGATACTCCTTGTGTTCCTAAAATAATAGATAATAGCTATCTGACGTGAGCAATATTAGATGCTTCCAAGTCCAAATATCACAATGTGGCAACTGCTCAGAATTTATAGGGTGAGCTGGTCCTACACAGGACTGTGAGGTGTCTGTTGTGCATCTGGTTTAGGGAAAAACCTGTTATGTGGAAATAATGAACCATGTTGAGGTAAAAAGTGGGGGTTTTGCATGCACTTATGTCAAACTGTTATCTTCAAGCTCCTACTTCAATGTTTTCTCCTTCAAAATAAACCTGGTCGTGTCACCAAATCCTAAATTACATACATTACCCAGGATCAGGAGAACGTATGCTTACACTGAATGGAATCACGAACAAAACCTAACTGCAAGGGAGGATTTAGGTAAAGACAATATAAATACCGAAGTCAAAATGTCATTAGATTATTAGCTCTATACAGAACCCCAAAGCTGTGAACTTTTCAGTTGACACCTGGACCAAAAAGTTACATCTTGTTAGAAAATAAAACATTTTATTGTACTGGTACACTGACTAAGTGTTGGTCCTGACAAAAATGAACAGACTGCCCTCTCCACTAGTCAAAAATAGTTCAAGCAGCACAGAAGTGCTCATAGTTGGACTCACCAAATATTCCAGCTATAGGAACTCTAGAGTGAGTGCAGCATGAATTAGACAGGAATGCTCAAAAGACAGAACAGAAAGTTCTCAAGGAAACTTTTTTATCCTTCCAACAACAAAGGAAAAAGTGGGAAATCAGTTTGTGAACTGAACTACGGAGGAGAGAAACAGAAAAAAAAAGAGAGGAGTACCTAAGAATAAATGCGACAAGATAACTGTGGAAAAAGGATCTAACCTTACCTCTAAGTACAGCTGAAAGAAAGAACAGAAAATGTGTTTTGTGAGAAAGTTTAGTGTTTACCTAATCAACTATTATCATACAAATTTTCATATACTTGAGTAATTTTATTTATGTGAGTAATTCCATTGGGTTCTCTGAGGAGTTTATTAATGCCAAATGCCATCTGCCCTGCTAAATGTAAATTAACTAAATCACCTGCACTTAAAAAAAAACCCAAAACAACAACCATATCCCTTTCACCTTCATTGCAGGTAAAAAAGTAAAACGTAGGAAGGGATGAGATTTGAACTTCTGTGACAACTTCTTACTTTTATTGCAAATCTTGAAAAAACACACTGTGAGGTATTCTATTTTTGTTATTAGAGACCATGGCATATTCTGCTTTTGTTTGCCGAATGTGTCAAGTGAAGACACTGAAAATGCTATTCAACCAGATACCCCTGTAATGGGCATTCTAAGATTTACTTTATATGGGAACCTATACTAAGCTTTTAATTTGAACACAGGAATCTTGCTTCTCAGGGTAAGAGAATAGTGACATGCTCCTCTTTTACTCTTTGAGAGAACTTTCTACCCCAGTTATAAAAAGTGTAATGAAAATGCTCACGGATTGGGAAAAACGATACTGGCTACACAAAGAGACTATGACTGCTGTGTGTAGAGCAGTGACCAAGGACAGGTGGCACAGGAGCTCTGTGAGTTGCCCGCAGGATAGGAGTGAGGATGGAAAGCCACAGCTTTCAGAAATGGCCTGTGCTTGCACAGAGATGGATGGTGGCTGAACACCAATGACTGCACTGTGCAAAACTGCACGTGTCATGTCACAAGGTAATAAACACTCTATTGATTTTGTTAAGTTTCTCTTGCTAAAGTTTCACATCCAAATGAGCATGAAATTGCAGAGCAAGACCTATTAATAACAACAGACCTTCATCTAGCTTTGTCCAAAAGCCATTCATGTGAATCTACGATTTTTGCCATTGATGGCTGTAAACAAGAATGATGGATACGAACCCTAGCCTTCGATCCAAAGCCTACAGCTGAGGCCTCTAATTCTAATGAAAAATTGCAAATTGGACTGGGCAATCCTAGCAGCTGTGTGAATCTGTCACTGAATTGGATGTGGTTTCAAAGTAGTAATGAAACCTGCCAAGGTCTGCAAATACTTAATAAATCAATGAAATAGCCACATAATATGTACCTCTCTTTTATTTCCTGGGAAAATAATTAAGTTTTGTTTTGAAAAAATGTTTGTTGGTTTGTTTAAATTTCTGTCTAGGAGTAACTTACAGTAAGATACCGAGGAATCTATTTTGCTAAATATTTCTATGGCAAGCTGCCACTAAATGACAGCTTCTGCATTCCCAAGAAATTTTCTGATAGGCTGACTTGTTGGGCAAAGGACATTCAGATTTTTTAGGGTTAATTATAAGTCTGGATTGTAACAGGAACTAAGCTTCAAGCTTGTATCTCAGAACTAATCTTTCTGTCCCTATGCTATTACCTGTTCACTCATTCTCTTCTACCTGGGTAAAAAATTAACGTTATTATCCTACTTGTGTCAACATTGTATTAGACGCCTTACTCAGTGATAAGGAAACAACCTAGTGATTTCAGAAAGAATGCTTTGGAACTTTTCTTGTTCTTATACTTATGTACTGATTTTTGAACTTTAAAGGCTGCACAAACCAACAGGAAGTACACACGTCATCATAGGCTGGTTTTGTTTACATTTCTTCTCATCCACTTCACCTCCCTTTCTCTTATTCCAGAAATGTGCGAGACGTGCACACACACACACAGAGACATAACTTTTCAGATTGTTGTATGATTCCAGTGTTGGGCTTTTTTAAACTCTGTTTTAGGGAGAGGAGAGCTACACGGCATTCAGCAGTGATGAACAGTTACTTCACGCATGAAAAATGAAAATAAACTCACCTGCTTCATTTTTAGTTCTTTTTTCGGTGAGATACTTCAGTCTCTGGCAATGGAAAATTTGGTATTGGAAAATCTGGCAGTGAAATATTGTTGATTTAAAAATAAATTTTATCCACTGAAATTGAAAAGGGAAAGCTCATTATGGGTACTATGTATGGTTAAGGCTTTGTATTTACTTGGCCAGGGTTTAAGCCTAAACTGGTGGTTTTAAATAGCTTAGTACAACAGCTGCTATCCACTTCACAAGGTTCAAATCAGTTCAACGTTTTCACTGGCATGTGGAATCAAAGCAAACTGTAAGACTAACCTTGTAGGTCTAGCTAAACTGTTTTCAGCACAGAGTGTGAAAAAGTAAAGCAAAGGTGCTTTGACATCAGTTTTCTGAATTTTGACCCATTGGGCTGCTGATGGCTTCCTCACTCATTGACACAAAGTACCAGGATGACTATTTCAGGTATGATATCTCTTAGACAATTTAAATTGGGGATAATCCTTCATCTCCTACTCAGGTCAGAGCATGACCCCAGAATGTCCTCTGCAGATTGGGGGCTGAGGTGGTATGAAAAGGAAAAGCAGTTCAGAGCTGGCTGAACCAGTTTTCAGTCATTTCTCTAACAGGAAATTATTGAAAAATTCAGCCCCTGTGAGTAGATAACGTCACTGGTTAAACCAACCATGTTTAAGGCTTTCTGTTGGAATATATATTGCCAGCACTTCTCTCTATTCTTTTCTGTGAAAATCTTCTACGTGTTCTTCTGTCCTAGAGACAGTGATATAGATTTCACGTGGTATCTCTTCTACTTGCTTAGGATGAAAATCACTGTGCAGTTACATCACAAACAGCCAGGCTAACTAAAGATATTAGTGTCACCCTCCAACACTCTCTGCAAATGACTAAAACACACTAGTGACAGAAGTTAGCTTTGCCACAGCTTTTCAGTGGAAAAGATGGTTTACTTCTAAAGTGAAGTTGGCTACCTGCTGCCATCAGAGGAAAATGGTAATTATCTCCAGAAACAAGCAGTGGGGTGACATTTTCAAACAGCACAGGAAAATATAAAAAAAAAAATTGTCCATGGCTTTTCATGTTTTTAGCATTTTAAGATGTTTACTTTGGGTATGTGAATTAATACCCATTAAAAATAATGAAAAGACTCCTGTTAGAAGCTCATCAAAATTTCAGACGCTCTACAAAGTCAGGGAGTGTGACTTGCTTCTACAGAGTTCCTTTTGTTCATAATATCTATACAAGCCATACATTTTTATTTTTCAGAAGAAGTAGAAAACAGAGGAAAATTAAGAATTACTACAAAATTAGTCTCTGGTTTACAGCCAGAGGAAGACCCTACTTGTAGGTGGAATGCAAGGTCTTGGTCTTCTACAAGAATGAATACTAAGTAGAGGTTTTGAATTTGGATTGATCTAAACTAATCAAAACTGAAAATTATAATGTTTTCTGAATACTAGTAATTTATCATATTTTGATTTATGACATGTCTCACAAAATGGACTTTTCAATTCAGAAATCAAAGTTCAGTAATGTGGCTACTATTTTTGTATTTCATCATTTTTAATTATATTTCTCATATGCAGCTCTGAACATTTCTATTCAGTAAGCATTAACATTACTCAATCTTCTTAAGGATTCTGATCGGATTAGTATTCTCCCAGGACTGATACACTACACAAAACTGGTTTAATAATGCAGCTCATTGTAAAAAGCCTTTCAAAATGTACAAATAACTGTACATTGTGTACTGAATTGTCTGCTATTACAGCTATCAACTGCAAATAAATGATGAACAGCTACTACCTATTTTATATCAAAACATTACATAAACTACGTTTGCCTTTAAATTTTAAGTATCTTTATGTATTGGACTGGCAGCAGGCTATAAACTCTTTCCCACCACTTTTTTTGACCTGAATATTCTTCAAAGAATGGAAATCAAACTGAATTCAGACCATAGGAATTAATTACATCTCATTGCCAGAGTTCAGAAGAGAAATAGTCCTGATGCCCTGAAGAAAACATACAGATTTCCCAGAACTAGATTACTAGCACTGAGAACAGTTGTACCTTCATCTTCTTGGTCTTGCTGCTTAGAAAAGCCATTTTCCACATTTCATTGCATTATCAAGAACATGACTTTCGGTAGTCACAATTTTGTCTGTCAGCAATTCCCTGGGAAACACGTTTGGCTGACCGGTTAAACTATGTATGTGGCTTTGTCAGAATGTGCAGCTGGTATTTTTTTGAGTAAGTTTAATTTTAACATGCAAATTGTTGGTTACAAAAATGGTGAAAAAAACTATATAATAAGTTCACAGCAGTGGAGACACTTAGCACAGTGATGTATTGACCCAGAAAAAGGTCCATGATAGTGCTGTATAAGCCATTATAGCTCTTTCAGTGGCAGGGATGTGTTGCAATTGCCAGTGCTGGGGAGAAATCCTGTAGAAAGGGATGAAGGCAGAAGGGTGGTAATGTGGGTATAAAGCTGTGTACAGCCAGCCTAGAATACGGAATGCTGTAATAAAATTAATAAAAAGACAACAGCGCTGTTTTGTGACTTCACAGATAACTTCATACTGTGAATTAGGACTACTGATCAACTTTCTACAATGGGAAAGAATTTTAAATGCCTTGTTTTCCTAGGAGACATCGCATGCTGTGTCTGCTGAATCCTTCCTTGCTGTGGTCAGAAACAAGCATTATGGCAGTCAATTACAGCTACTATTTCAAATTTCTATACACAGAGGATAAAATTATGAAACCGCCTTCCAGAATGCAAAGTAATGCTGAAGGGCAACTGATATAGCTGCTACACTGGATAAAAATATCTAGTGAGGTTGACTGCAAAGTCATACAATGGAACGATTTCCATAGCATTTATCACTATACGAAGGCAGGAAAAAGAAGAAGTAAAACCTAGACTTTTACATAGTTTCCATGAGCTTATTAAAACCTCTGATGCAATCAGAAACCCAGACTGAAGATTCCTGGGAAGTCTCTCTTGTCCAAGACCAGCTATTAATTTTGAAACATCTTCATGATGAGATGCAAGGTAGAATAAATGTCAATCAAGCATTTTCAAGCACTTTGTTGTTACAAGGAACATCAAAAGAGGATGCATCTTAGAGCATGTCCTGCTTGTCCTGCTTAGGACATGAGGCATGATGATCTGTAACCTACAAAAAAGATCCTCAGACTCAATTCAGACTGCAAAAGTTTGTTTTCTTCATACAGCTTTGTAGAGGGATTAATAGGAACTATTCATGCTAATGATTTACTCACTGATGGCCTACTCAGAGCAAAATTTTACACCTATACTTGCTTTGGAACACCTCTGAACAAATCGCTAAGACTGTTGCTCAGAAAGTTCTGGAAAACAGTGTACCTTTCTTTTTGTATCCATCAATAGAACTGAATTTTAAGTCATTAATGAGTTCACTTAATTTACAAGCACCTTGAATGACGATGTCTTTTGAGACACACAGGCGATCTCTTGCAAAAGGGAAGAACCATCATTTCTGGCAAACTCTCACAGTGAATATATGATCAACACAGGATCAAGCTCCTTACTAGAATAAAGCTGTACCAGGCTACTGTACCCACCCCTCTGCCAGACAAGTATGAAACCTGGCTATTTAACAGAAGATAACCTTTTTCACAACCAACATGGGCTAATTTATAAGGTGATATAACAAGCTGATCTATGATGAAGTCTTGCAGCATACTGACTGCATCGTCATCAAGACATTATTGATAATATTTGCACCATGAAAGGCAAAACACATAACACATTTTGACGCTTGAAGGACTAAGCAGCTCTTGTTAGGGAAAGTAAGAATGTGAAAAGATCTGTAGCTGATACGAAAGACCTCCAAGTGCCTGTTAGCCACAACCCAAAGCTTCATTTGACTGGTCATGAGACATGTACCAGATCCTTTGAAACACTGAGGGATAGTTCATGTGTGACAGCAGCTCCTCACTGTGGACAGGGCCAGGCTGTGCTTGCTGCATGCACACCAAGTGCTGGTGTGACTGGCCGGATTCATCAGCTTGTACTAGCTCACTTCTTCCCACAGCTAGGGCTAGGGGCTATTCATGAGATCTTATGCTAGTGTAGACTCATTGCCAGTCAAATGGCACACCCCTCTAGCGTGGAAGCTGTGCTTGAATTGCTCACAGATTACAAGGAATTTATATGCCGAAGTATAGCCATCTATCCCAAAACACATTTGACTAGGTGCAGTTAACATCAGTTCATATCAGTTATTTGCTGCACAGAGTAATGGAGACTAGAATGAGGCAAAAGCTCCTCTGAGCAGGAACAGCTTGCTTTTGGACTGGAAAGCACACAAGACAAAGGACTGATCAATAGCATCAGGAGAAAGAACAGCTGTAAACAGAAGAGCTCTGAACACCATTGCAAGTTGTGCAATACAGGGTGTTTAGTGCATATAGACCTGCATGGTCATTTGTACACTCACTGACCTTGTTAACTCGCCCTCTCTGCTTCATGATTATTCTTTCCAAGTGATGTACAACAACAACAGTCTGACATTTCCCCACAGTAAGGGTACTAGGGAAAAGGTTACACAGGATCCACTCTGTAGTTAAACTATTCCAGACCCAAGAAGATACTACTAACTGAAAGACACTCCGGACAGTAACTATATGGTGCTTCACTAACACATTACTATTTTGTCAAATTGTATAATTTGCCCAGTTACAATAATTCTCCAGTGGCAGCATCAGACGTACACAAATAGTGAACTGTCTTTATCATTACTTGTAGAAGAATCTGTAATTGTGCTTAGCAAAGTATTGCAATAGTGCTAAGTTCAGAATCCATTGATTTTTTATTATGCCTATTATATAAAGAAAATATGCTCTATACTGTATTAAGGGCAAAAACATACAGTGACATTTCAAAGCCTAAAGTCTTATATACAAGATGTTTTAAAATAATTTTATCAGAAAAAAACTAAATGAGACTTAATTCAACATTCTCTGAACTTTCTGCTTGAATATTTTTATGCATTATCTGTTTAGTTTTTGCCAATAAACTCCTTCAGCTGATAACCAAACTGAATTTTCTCTGAAAGAATCACCCATCTCCCTTCCAGGAGAACAACCATCAACATCACCCTTAAATACCTCCCAGTTCTGTGTTTGACTCTACCTTACACAAGAATAAGGTAGTGGGTGTGGATAGCTCAGAATTAGGTACATGGGATAATTGTATCTTGCCTTCATTAAAATTCTAGGCACTAAATGTTGTTAGCACTTGAAAAGTAGATTTTATTCAATGACAGAGTTAGGAAAAGTGACCCTAACTTACCTTGCCAGCCTTAGGTTTAGTCATAACTGAGACAGAACTCAGGAAAAGAATTTGTATTATCAAAGTCTATCTGCTCTACTTGTTCTACAGCCTGCATATTAAGAATTCCATGCCAGCATCAAACCTATATAAATGCTATACTGTATTTATCCATCATTACATACCAGGAAGAGTTTATATAATGCAGCAGAACATGACTGCAATGTCCTAATTAAAAAGGAATTCTTTTTCCTTAAGAAGACAGATAAGAAATGACAGGTATCCTTTAGTGTTAATAAAATGCTAAATAAACTTTACTGCATGGCATTTAGCTCTGAAACAAACTAAATATTTTGTTTGATTACAAGGCATGTAATAGCTTGTGGATGTGGTATCGATCGGAGACATCTTCTGTGTTAATATTTATATGGGGGATGAGCAGGGTTTTTAGCTTAAGTGTCCTTAATATAAAAGTCAGGTTAATTAAGGTAATAGCATAGACACATTATATAACATTTACTACCTTTTCTCCTAACTGGCTCCTACTTTAATTTCCAGGATTCATGAACTATCAGCTTTCTCATAATACATGCTGGTACTAGTATTTCACATTTTCTGTGAGTATTGTCCTTCAGTCCAAGTTTCTTCTACTTATAAATTACGGTTACTCCAGTAAACACTATTTTCCCCCCAAAATATCCACATTTTTTATGAAGCATCTCAGACTCTGTCTTGATTCAATCTTTCAGAACTCCTGATGTGTTTTATCCTCATTCTACAATCTAGAAGGGCCAATTTTGGAGCAGACATTTTCCTTTCTCCAAATTCTCCATTACATTGTTATCTCTCTCCCTTAAGAATGCCTCTCTTTCCTTTCCCACTTTGACTCTCCTTCTGTGGCTAATTCATCCAAATCATCCAGCTCTTTTGTCTCTATTTTTCTGCAAACATTCAGCAGTTTGTCTTGGTCTGTTCTTCACTGTGATTTATGAATTTCTGATAGTATCAATTCATGCCTTATTTTTCAAGCATTTTAGCTTGGCTTTTGGTCTTCCTAGCCGTTTCCTGGAAAGGTCTGTTAGAACTAAATGTGCATTTCTACCTCATTTCTCTCTTACATTTTCAATAGTGCACATGAAGCTTTTGAATCGTCTGGGAGGACATCTAAACTCTTCAAATAAAAGACTTGTCTACATTGCAAGCACTTTTCCTTTTAAGTGACATCCATACTCTATTCCCACAACTAAGATTTCAAAGCCTATATATGTCTACAATGATAGCAGCCTGAGTTAGCAGACGTCCCTTATGGGATAATAAGATCTGAATTAGCAAAATAATCTTATGAGAATATATCTGAGTTGGAAAACTGAAACCTGCCTTTTTTCCTGTAATTTTTCAGGTTAAATGTAACAGAGAGAGGAGTAACCAGGATCAGGCAGACTGTTTGCATTTCTGTGTCTTCCAGGCCTTGTACACACTGGATATTCATTTCCCCCATCACTCCTCTGTTTTCTGAAAACTGTATAGCCATACCATACTGGTAGTTAATCTTCATTTTTCCTCAAAGACTTTCATCATTAATATTAATTCCTGCCTTCTCAAATTCAAGGAAAACTCCCAACCTGAAACTCACTGACAGTGGAAGTATACTGGATTTCTAGTAGGTAGATGGAAAGAACATCCCTGGAAGGATGACATTAGCAGAAGCTCCAGGCATCATTGTGCCATGATTTTGCAACACCAGGTGCAGTTGAGTATCTACAGGTTGCCCTGTCAATGACATTAGCAGATCAACATGCAGCAGTGTGAGGCTAAGGACGTCAGTCAAATGTTTGTCTCTTATACACCTCATGAGCCCTTCTATGACTTTTCAGTAAGGTCCTATGCAGGGCATGGAGCACAAAACTCTCTCGCTATCTCACGATCATTCTCTGGAAACTCTGATTTAGCAGAAGAGGATGTTTCTGAACAGCAGACCACAATCATGTGAGATCAGAGTGCATCTAAACAGGAACAATATGATTAATAAGTTTTTTTCCAACACTCTGCTCCAAAATGGTGATCTTACATTTTTGGGGAGGAGGACTGAAAGTAGAGATGATCCGGGAGATGAAGAACCACAAGAATATGAAAGCTCCATAAGCTGTAGCATTAATGGAGTCAAGCTTTCTGCTTTCACAGAAGTTGTCTGTTATTTCTGTACAGGCATTTGGGGAAGGAAGGTACAAACAGTGAAACAATGAGCTCGTGCTCAAGCCCCTGCTGCGCTATACAAGGTGTACTAAACATTTTATCGGGGGGCAAAAAACCAAAAGGGCTCTGCAGACAGGCAACAAATTATTGCTATTATATAACTGCTATTAGGCAGGCTGCCTGCAAGCCTTTGTTGAACCTCAGTTTCATGAACTTAGGGTTAATTGTTTCACTTTTGAAATTATCGGTATGTCCTACTGTCCTTGTATTATTTTACTGGCTACTCTTGCTTTATTTATTTGTTTAGTATCTTTTGTTTTCTTGTATAGTTTTAAGCTTACAAGGAAATAAATATTGATACTTAAGGATAAGAGTTTCATGGAAATTTAAGAAAACATCAGTGCCTTGGAATATAAATCTAGAGGTACCTCCATTATACAAAGTCTGTAAGAGAATTCAACATAAATTGATGCTAACAGGAAAAAAACCCCCAACCAACAAAACCAACCAACCAAAAAAAACCCCAAAACCAAACAAACCAATATGCAGATACAAAAAGCAAGAAAGTATTTTTTCCATAAAATGCAAAGACAATGCAAAAAATGCAAAGACATACCTAGTCACTGTTACAGCAGTTCCATTTTCTAGGCTTCCTCAGTAACTTGAAAACTAAGCAACATGCAAAGAAAATAATGTATCAGATGACCATTGTCAATACAAACATACCTGTATTTGCATTCAGTCACTCACAGACTTCACTGTGGTGACAGCTCTTACATTCCATGTCTCTTTTTCTTGACCTCTAACAAGTATTGAATAGTATAGGCTATATTGGTTGCACTCTCAAGAAGTGTTGTGTACAGACCACATCAAATCAGATAACCCAAAAATAACATACCATAATTTCTCTTCTCATAAACAAGGAAAGGAGAAACAGTGATAGTAAGCTCACTGAAGCACAAAGTCACAGATTTAGGGGAGGTAGGGAAGACATTGTGGAGGATAAAAAGTCAAGTCATACACAAGAAAACATGCTATATTAAAAACAGGCATTAAATGCAATAGTTCTAGAAAAGAGTTCCAACTCTGAAGTTTTACAGCATGTTAATGTTTTCTTCTGATAACAGAAAAAACCAGTGACTTGGCCAGCCCTGGGTGCAGTCTGGCTCTCTGTGGTTTTCCTCCTGCCTGCCCTGCAAGACCTCACAAATGAAAGCAGGGCTGAACATTTCTCTCTTGGCTGTGCAAAGGTCCCACGAGGACAGCTTCTGTAATCACCTGCCACTGCTGCTGGAGTCTGCCAAGGAGCAACGGGAGGGAAGCTCTTCCTACAGCTTTACTAGGGGCACTCCTCAATTTAGATCAAGTTTAAATCAATCTATATTATGCAAAGGAGATGTTGACTCAGAATTGTTCCTGAAGTTACAGAAAATATGACCTATCTAATAGAAATAGTTCCTCTACTATTTGGGGATTCATCTTGATTCCTTTTTCCTTCCTTAGATGACAGGATTTAGAGAAATGTGATGGATACAACTGTCTCTTGTTTGCTCCCTGAAACACAGCAGAACATGCCATACAAGACCACTGCCTCTGGAAGCCTGGCCCCACTGGACCTACAGCATGACTTTCAGAACCATAGCAAGTCCATAAATTTTTGGCCCTTCAACCTGTACTAGAAAAGACTTGATAGCTCTTCTGCTGATTCAGGCTTTACATTTTAAACCCTGCCATCTAACAACAGTGAGTCTTTCTCCTTCCTATGACAGGGTTTATAAGGTTTGTTTCTGGTTTCATCATGGAAATTTAATTACTTGGATACAGAGTGCATAGCACAGGGCATACAGATTAGGAGAGAGCATCTGAAAGGCTACAGGGAAATACACAATAGGGCTGACCCAAGAAGACCCCAAAACAATGAAGCCCAAAACCCCAGCCTATTCAGAAGGCACAAGGGCAGCTGCATTTGCCTGCATGCTGCCTGCATTATTACTGCCGTTCAGACGTGCACATCAACGTGGTTTATGTTCCATCTCTATTGCAGTGGGTCTTGTGACTGTATGGAGCTGTATCAGTGACGACACCTCTACAGTGATGAAAAGCTTGAAAGGTCAAGGCAAAGGACTACATTTGTGTCATTAAGTCCAACTCACGTGTGGGGGGGAAGGGGGGGGGGGAGATTAAATCAAACATGAACGAATTGCAAAAGCCTGTACACATTCCTGCAACTCCCTCCTTAGTGAGTTCAAATCCCCATTAATTGGCTCCCTGCTTTCAGCTCGCAACCCAGTTACATCTCCCCGCGCCCCACACTTCTCAGCCCGTAGGCTCGGCCGTGCCGTGGTGGAGGCTCAGTCCGGTGTGACCAGTGCTCCCCAGACTGGGCCGGCGGGACATGGCAGAGGCCGCACCTCAGCAGAGGCCGGGGGTTACACGTTCCTGCTCCTTCGCTGCCGCAGCTGCCATGAAATGGCGCAGCTCGGCATAGGATACCCCATGACGCAACGGGCACTGATAAAAGCGCGGGATACCAAGCACGCCTCTGCTTCAGTCTGCCCATTCCTGCATTCGCGTTTCCGTGTAAGTGAACAGACAATTACAAACGGCAACCGGTGCTGTTTACAGAGCGTCAGGAGCGCTGTGACAGGCAAGGCACACTAACCACAGGGCTTATGCAACTCCTACATTAGTTCTGCCTGGGCGCGGAGGGGAAGGCGACGCCGGACCCAACGGCCCGCCTCAGCGCCAGGACGGCGAGGAGCCGCGGGCAGCGAGGTGAGGTGAGCCGAGCCGAGCCGAGCCGAGCCGAGCCCAGGGCAGGCGAGCCGAGGAGAGGGGCGGAGCCGCGGCGGCCGCCGGGTCGCTGATGGCGCTCGGCGGGCACTGCGGGGCTCTGTGGGCCCCGGCGGCCTGGGGCCCTCCCGCCGCGCGGCCGCCGGCAAAGGGGCGCGGCCCCCTGCCTGGCCGGGCTCCTGCTCAGGCCCTGGCACTGAGCGCTGCGGCCTCAGCGTGGAAACGGGGCGCGACGGGAAACGGCCTTCAGTTTCATCTCGTTCTGTGGGAAGCGCGGGCTGCCCAGCGCCCCGTCACGGGTGACTCTGCTTTGGGCTGGATCCGTAGCAAATTCTGCCTCTCAGCGATGCCTACATTAGAAGTCGCAAGGCCCGTATTTCTGAAATTCAAAACCTCAGCACGCAGACGAGTAGAAACGAATTGTCGTCAACGACACCATGAGGAAGAGGACTTGGTCAAAGCTGTCGTGTCCGCCTGTGTGGGACAGGCCGCCATTTCGAGCCAGAGAGAGGTGACGCTTCACTGAAAAATGAGCAGGGTCTTTTACTCGGTCAATGTACCTGCACTTACCAGAAGAACATCTCTTCAGAATCACTCCCTCGCTTAGATCCAGGAGACTCTCTCTCCGCTGCTCTCGTTTGGAAAGAGATGGCAGATGGAGGTGAAAAGAGGAATTCCGTGTCCAAATCCTGCTCCTCCACACTGCGGTGTGGCAGATGCTCCTGGCAGTGCTGGAAGTTCACAGGCAGTCCTGGGAAACGCGCTCTTAACCTCCAGCGTGGTGTACCAGGCTCAGGGCAAGACACGCCATTTCACCACGCGAAACAGCCACGGCATGCAAACGCAGAGTCTGCTATCTGACGGCAGAGGTTATGTTCTGGTGAAGAATCCCTTCCGAAGCCACGTACGAAAATACACGCAGGACAGTGTGTTTCAAGGTCTTCTGTTATGTGTGTTTATAAACGGATGCCAATTTAGAAGATGTAATTTAGTACCACACGTCATTTATCAAAATTTCAAAAAAAACTAACAACATGTAACTGAAAACGAGGAGCAGTTATTTTCCAGTTCTTTCGGGCCCTTTATTAACCACTGACCACGACTAATGGCATTTACAAAACAGACGAGAAGTCGCACTTAAAAGTGGCGCAGAGACTCCGGAGATACTCATTTTGTGGAGGGTGCGGGAGCTGCCATGAGACATACAGCACTCATCCCCGTCACACTTCGTAGGGAGGACTTCTTCTTTTACTGACCTGTGTAAGGCAAAGACGGTGCTCTTTATCTGGACACTAAATGCTGAAAAATGCATAATCTTTGACACGCTTCATCCGATATTTTCTTCTGAAAAGAAGAGAGCAAAGTTTCTTGAAAATGTGACATTTCACACTAAAAGTGTGGTATCCGTGGGCTGGAAATTCGCTGGCCATGACCAAAACTGTTTCTCCACACTTGTTTGTATGCTGAGTGCTGCTGCAAACATCTTTTTTTATTATTTTTATTGTAGTTTAACCACCTCTAAGACAGCCCTACTTTTATCTACCTTCTTCAGTTTCATCAGCAATCAGCAACTATGCTACTCGTTCAAGACCCATTACAACTGTCTCCTGTGCTGCTTCTCATCTACGATTCACCATTTAGCACTAGCTCAACGTCTGACCCAATGGACCAATTCCAATCGCACCTACCTAAAAATTCATGGTTTGTGGTAGAACAACTATTATTCCCACAGATGAGGAAAAAAACGCAGAGTAAGATCAGTCTTGCTGAGGTCCTAGAGAACACAAGTCTGGCAGAGAACACCCTTGGCATACAGATGCCTTAAGGACCCAATTAGAGCTCACATCTCAGAAGCCAAAGATAGAGTTGGCGGAACTGTCTTAGGTATATGCTCTCTCTTTCCACCCACAACCGAGACGTAAGTTAAGGAAATAGGAGAAGAAAGAAACATTGTTCCTGCATAAGAAGGGTTAAGGCAGGATTACCTAGCAAGTCCTTCACTTCAGTGGTGAGCAGAGACAGAAGATTTATTCTATGACAGTGTAGCACGTATATCCGGTATTACTGACTACAGCGTGAAAGCAAAACGGTGATTTGCTCACCCCTTGGAGCAGCTGTAAACAGAGCTGCCAGTTTATTTCATTTATATGAGAAAGCTTAAAATTCACCAGCTGGTGTGATGGAAGCTTCAGGTAGCATTTCGCATCTCTTTCTTAGGACTCCGGCTACATTTTTCTCGAGCCTCATTTTCAGTGCAATCCATGCCTGCTTTACCCACTTGCAGCCACATTTCTCTCTATTCACGGGTGAGCGCATCTGCCATTGCCACCAGTGCCACGCACTGAGGTCGAATTGCAACAGCCAGCCTGCAGGTTGGGTTAGTGTGTGGCACTGAGGGACTGGCTGGTGCAAAGACCTTCTTCCCAGAGCACCTGTTGCACAGCCCTAAAAATCTGCCCCAGTGTCCCAGCCCTACAACAGGGATGGCACTGTGTTATTCTTTAAGGCAAAGTCCTGAGCACTTAAAATCTTACCAGAAAGTCTGCTATTAAAAATCACTGGGGGCCTGGCATTACGTAGTAAGTCCTTTGAGGGCAAGGACTGTATATTTATTTCATGTGTTTACAGTACCTAAGTACCTGCTGTAGCTGGGTTATGCTTCATGATTGAAGGTGTTGCTACCATACACACAGGTAGATAAATGAATAACATATAACTATCTCTGAAACAGTGAAACACAATATGTGGGAAGGCAATGCCACCTCATCATTATTACATGGTAAAATCCTAGAATAAAGGAAAAACTGCAATATGCTATGAGCAATTGTTCATTTATGGTGTTGCTGACAGGAATCAAATTAATAATTCTGAATTTCCTCTGGCTGATACCATTCTTGAGGTCCTGCATACCTACATGCTCTATTTAGATGGGGATAACTGGCCTTTCCAAATCAGATGTAGAAGATTGTCATGTGGGTTTTACACTTAACCAAATACCAGATATATTGGTTTTGAGTAAAGCCATTTGAACTTCAATCTTCTGTAGGCAATTCTGTAAAAGAATATTATTCTTCTACCGCCTGTTTTAAATATATTGATTTTTTTTCAAAAAATTTAGTTCCTGAGTTTTGATTAAGCACTGACTAATGAGAAAGGCTTCAGTCAATCAAAACCTACCTTGGCACGATATCTGAAACTTACCCATTAATATAGTATCTCCTGAAGTTACTTTGCTCTTCTTTCAGTCCAGTCATGCTCATTCATTTAAATCCCCTCTGTGTGGCTCAGAACTGGAACCTGAACTTGGTTTATCCACCTCTCATGAAAGAGGCCTCATCAGCGGGTTAGACAGTCAGGAAACAGATTACTCTTAATTTCTTCTTTTGCAACTCTTCCCTGTGGATACACTCAATTAAACATTAATTGTCCCCAGTGAAAAAAAAAAATAGGGAGAGGGTGACTTCTACTGGGTGAAAAAGGGCAAATGTCTGCTCTCATGACTATATACTTATATATGCAAAACAGAGCTTTTTTTTTATAGGGAACAGAAGCCATTCTGGAGCACCCCAGGTGCAACAGTTGAGCTTTCCACCGGTGTCTCTCTTACTGGAAATGTTTTCCCTATTGAAAGAACTGGAAGATACAGATGCAGCATTAATAGTGTGCTCTCTGGGCTTTTTGTGCAGGAGTAAGCATATTCTGAGCTTGGCACACAAGCCATATTAAGGGGACAATACCCCATCTTTTTAGATGCTGTCTAACCACATATTGAGGGCTCTGCTTCACAGATAACAGTGGAAATAGGAAATAACTGAAGGATAAAAGAAAACACATCAGTGAACTCCAGATGATTCAAGTTTTCCATGAAACTCTTTTTCACACTGAAAAGTGCATGGAAAGACTGATTTGGACACTTTTATTTTTAATTTATCAGATTGGCGTCCCAAGAATTGAAACAGAACTTCAAAACAAGTTACAATGTTTCAGTTTGACATTTTAATTTTTTTCCGCTTTATTCATTCTGAAATATTTTGTTTTAAATTTTTTTTCTTAGAATTGGGTAGACACTAAGTTAATTTCAGGAAACATAAACCCCTGCTATCCCTGTCCTCCTGAAACAACCTGAACAGACTTTTTCAGACAGAAACTGAATTTTGTTTTGCCTTCAGTAAGAAAACTTAAAAGCTTTGGTTTCAGTTAACTTTTTGTCATGGTTTAAGCACCTCCCAAAGTGGGATGATAAGGAGAAAATATAAAGAAAAGCTTGTGGGTCGAGACAAGGACAGGGAGGGATCACTCACCAGTTATGGTCAAGGGCAAAAAACAGACTCAACTTGGGGAAAAAACAAAATCAATTTAATTTACTACCAATCAAATCAAAACAAGGATAATGGGAAGTAAACCCAAATCTTAAAACACCTTCCTCCCACCCCTTCCTCCTTCCCGGCTTAACTCCACTCCCGGTTTTCTCTACCTAACCCCTCAGCAGTGCAGGGGGATGGGGAATGGGGGTTGGGGTCAGTTCATCACACGTTGTCTCTGCCGCTCCTTCCTCCTCAGGGGGAGGACTCCTCACTCTTTCCCTGCTCCACCATGGGATCCCTCCCACGGGAGACAGTCCTCCATGACCTTCTCCAATGTGAGTCCTTCCGATGGGCTGCAGTTCTTGAACTTCTCCAGCATGGGTCCCTTCCACGGGGTGCAGTCCTGCAGGCACTGACTACTCCAGTGTAGGCTTCCCACGGGCTCACATCCTCCTTCAGGCATCCACCTTCTCTGGCGTGGGGTCCTCCACGGGCTGCAGGTGGGCATCTGCTCCCCATGGGCTGGGGGGGACAGCCTGCTATCTCACCACGGGCTGCAGGGGCATCCACCTCCTGTGGAGCACCTCCTCCTCCTCCTCCTCCTTCTTCACTGACCTTGGTGTCTGCAGAGGGGTTTCTCTCACATTCCACTCCCCTCTCCACTGTAGGTTCCCCTTCCTTCCTCTCGCAGAGGTGCTACCACCGTCACTGATTGGGTCAGCCTTGGGTAGTGCTGGGTCCAACTTGGGAAGCTTCTAGCAGCTTCTCACAAGAGCCAGCCCTGTAGCCCCCTCTGCCACTACCAAAACCCTGTCACACAAACCCAAACCACCTTTTTGTTATTACTTAAGTTCAGCTATGGAACTGAAAACTCAATTGCTCACAGAGCTACAAATTAAGATGACAGTGCTTTAGTACTCCACATATCAGCAGTAGCAGCCCATCAGTGTTGATGGCTTTGTAGGCATTGCAGAAGAAATTAGCTTTCAGGAGAGTTTAGAAGGAGAGCGATGCAGTGGAATTTGGCAAGGGAAAGCATGAAAGACCTGAATGGAGGTTTGATAGAGGACAGGATTATCAGGAAAGCAGAGAAAACGCTGATTCTTTTCACTCTGAAGAAAGGGATTGCATCAAGCTGAACTGCCACGGTCTCCCCAAGGCAAAGCCCGTGGGTTGGTGGGTTGATGATAACATCCCCTCAGATTCAACAGGAAAATAGGGACAAGGGTAAAGCAGCAAAGGTTTGTAAGTTTAGTTTAAATAAGTGTCCAGAAGGCTGGACACCTTATCCCAACTAATTGAGACTGCAAAGCAGAACTAGAAGTTACCCCAGAGCAACCTCTTTTATGAGCTTCCCAGTGCTTTTCCCAGGTCATGGAGCCATCTCTCAGCTCTGCCACCTGGTGGGCATGTGCAGCTGATGAACCAGCCAGCAAAGCCTCCTGCCAGGGGCAGGATGCCTCTTGCACCCCCTGCACCCCCAGTACAAGGTGTAGGACAGGCACCACAGGCCTCAGCACTGCCCTCACACCTGCAGTGTCATCCAAAGGGACTTTTTTGCCTTTTGCACAGGGTGAGGAGGGGGTGTAGGTCTGAGGGAGGTGCAGGGCTGCCCCTGAGTGGTAGGAGTGCATAGACCTGGCGCTTGTTGGGCGGGTGCCCTGCGTTTTCCATTTTGTTCTGGCTCAGTTGTGCGTGAAAGAAATCTGCTGGCAAGAGCAGCAGGGCACGGGCACCACTCCTTTCCTCGCCTTTCCTTGCCTCTCCAAGGGGATGCCAGGGCCGCATCATGCCCCTGGTAGCTCAGGAGTCACAGCTCAGCTGGGAAATCCAGCCAATAAAAATAAATCGGCACCTGCAATGATAGATTCAGAAAGCACTGATGGAACCTTAAAGGCGGGAATAAGCGTGATTTAGTTCCCCCTTTTTGGAAACTACAAAAGGAATTGGTTATAGCACAAAAGAGAGAGCTCTTACCAGCAGAGACTACAGTATTGCTTGGCCCCTTCTAACAATGTGTAATAACCTCAGAGAACTATAAGTGTACAGAGATTTACAGGGCCCCTTTGCCATGCAGTAGGGCTTGACAGAGACCCCCTGGGTAGCTATGATGTAGTCCTTTGTGAAACCTGAGCAGCATAATCCTTCGCTGTCCCTTGCTACCAACCCAGGTTTACAGGCCACACACACTCCCTCCGACAGAGCCACGGAGCAGGCTGGAACTACACACTGCTTCCAGGAGTTAAGCCCCTCTTTATGCAAAACACCCCACTGAGCTGTCTGGTTTGATCACTTTGCACTGAGCCATCCTGGACTGCCTTGCTCTCAAGTGGAGAGTGCAGAAAAAAATACAAAGCCACCAGACTAGATCCCTTCTGTATATGTTTTTGTCATTTAAAGAATTTTTTATTTTCTCTAAATTATCTCAGGTGAAATATGACCTTCCTAAGAAGTGCCAATATTGTCTAAAGCTACTTGGAACAAACCCTTGCTGCTTATTTGTGATTCAGACAATACAAGCCAGCATTAGGATTGCCAACTGACATGAACCAAAAAGTGGGACTTTACTTCTTTATTTAAATAGCAAGTCACATAGCTAAAAATAATGATTCTTGTGACCTTGCCAGGGTGTCTGCTTACCCTTGTAAAAACAGAGTTTCAACAAGTACAGAATTAAAACTGCAAAATTTAGAGTGGTATTTTTCTCCTGACATGCATTTTCTCCCAAATGCAGGAACAAGCTTCCTACCTGGGGCCATCTTGTGCAACACAAAAAAATTTTATATACTTAGAGCAGTGTTCAAAGTGTTGGGGGATGGACAGCAGAGTCTGTTACACAGCTGGGCTTCTTGTTCTTCTCAGCCTTCTTGGATTTTTAAAATTGCTGATCCCTGAAAGCTCCTTTTCTCTCCTTCTCCTCCTCATTCCTGGTTTGCTTTTGCTTCCTTCTGTGTGGGTATGTTTTCTCTTTTTGTTTCTGTGGTTTTCATCTTCCTGGGAAAAGGCTGCAGACCTTTGCATTCAGTGGTATTATTAGATAGGCAAAGCCATGCTAAACTTGAATCAGTTTGTATTTTAATCAAAGCTAGCTCATTTTTTTTACCTTCTTTCTACTGACAAGGTCTTCCATTGTCCAAGGCACGTGAGGGAGTCTGCCATGCTTTCCGCAGTGACCGGAGGCAAAGCTACAGGCACCTAAAATGAAAATGTAGAAGTTAACAGGTGGCAAGGGACTCCCTGGAGTAGTAAGCTACTGCTTGCCAAATTTCTACCTTAGCTCCTAAAAGCAGATCACTTGGATTGGTTTGCATTATCCCCATTTCTCACAGTCCCCTGCCCCAAAATAGACTTCATGAAGCGCTGATGAAGTAGGATCTCAGGTCAACTTTTCTGAAATGGACAGCTACTAACAGGACAGCTCTGACGGCATCATGGCACACAGTGCAAAGGCAAACCTCCATCAGCCCTACTGTTAACGTTTGCAGAGCTGCAGACTGATGACCTTGCTTGCCCTTTCATCACAGGATTTTAGTCCACACCAGGGAAGAAGTCCTTTCTTAAAAGACACAAATGCATAGGACCTTCTCTGAAGAGGATCATCTGTTTCTCCCCTGTGTTAGTAACATGACACTCTTGCTTCTCAGTCCACACTTGTCTGCTCTGTTTCTGTTCCAGAGGCACAGGTTCAGGGCATTCAGCACCACCTGAGAAAAAAAAAATCTTTCCCTTTTTTTCTTAGTATGTGTCATTCAGGGGGAAAAAACACAAGAGATCTAATGCCAGGAAGAGGCATGGCAGCTACTTGAGTTTGTTTCTGTTGCGTCCTGTGTCTACAGTGGAGAGACTTATGCCTCAGCATAGGAATTTCCAGCTGAGAGAAGGAAAACCACTGCTTACACAAAAGCAAGCACTTGCCTGCTTTTTGCTGTTCACTTTATAGTAGACACTGTAGTACAGCAGTATATTTCATTCCTGCTCCCAGTGAGGGGAAGACCCTATACATTTCAGACTCAGCTTTACACCACAAACTATACCATTATGTACGAGATGTTGTCACAGTGTTTGTGGATCTGACATGCCTCTCCTATTTCTGTTTCCACCAACGTATCTCCTCCTGTTCCTTGGAGGAAGATGAGCAGAGAGGGTGCTGCATCCGGAATTGTTTCTGCCTGACACTCTGGATCTGCTTTTCCTGCATGACCATTTTGCTCTTCCAAGTGCAGCTCTAGAAAGCAAAGGAACATACTGTGAAGTGAATTGTTGGTACTGAAAAACAACTAAAGCAAAATGCACCTGAAGCCCTATATGAGTTCTCTTCTTTGCCCTCTGATGCCCTGTTTTCTGCCATGTCTGCTGTGCTGAATGTAAATGATTTGGAAAAGGACATCTCAGTCAGCAGGTTTCCGAAGTCAGTCAAGGTCCTCAGGCTTGAGCTCATCCTGAAGAGGAAACCATTCATGCCCTGGAAGGCAGTGACCAAACCAGAGACCATGTGACAAGCACTGCTGACAGAACACTCTGTGCCCAGCCCCACCAGAAGCAACGTCGAGGTAGGAGCATCACTCTCAAAACATCTGCTTGATGTGCAAGTGAAGGGCAGATGGCAGATGGCGGCCATGACATTTTCTTTGTGAATTCTGCCACTCTGCCACTACTGAAGCCTTCCAGTAGGAAAGCACTTCTGTCAAGTCTTGAGCACTCAACAGATCTTTTTGCACAGATGACTGCCAGGAACACACTAAGGAACAGGACCAGAAGCCCCAGCCTGTGACAATCCTCAGTCCATCCTCATAGGTGTAGAGCTGCCGATGGGTGCTGCTGATTCCTTAGCTGGGGGCCTGGAAAGGCCACACATCTCCTCCCCAAAGATTTCTCTGCAGTTTTGGATGAGAAACTCCACCAGGCCTGTCACTTGCACACATTAAGCCATGGATTTCAACCTAGGTGGCTGAAAACATATCAAAACAGCCTTTCCCATTTCTGACACTTGCTTTTGCGCAGAATGCTGCAGCTATGGAGCTGGTCTTTCAGGCAGCTGTTCCACAAGCTGACAGCCTCTGGAAGATGAAAAAGGAGGGTAATTGTCGTAGGCAATTCCCTTCTGAGGGGGGCAGAGGGCCCAATATGCAGACCTGACTCATCCCACCGGGAAGTCTGCTGGTTCCCTGGGGCCGAGGTAAAAGACCAGGAAACTCCCTGGTCTGGTTCAGCCCTCTATTGGTTGTGCAGGTTGGCAGTGATGAAACTGCGGAGAGAAATCCAAAAGCAATCAAAGGGGACTTCAGGGCATTGGGGTGATTAGTGGAGGGATCAGGAGCACAGGCAGTGTTTTCCCCAGTCCCTTCAGTGTCAGGAAAATATACTGTAAGGAGCAGGAAAACACACCTGATTAACATGTGGCTCAGAGGCTGGTGCCATCGGTGGGATTTGGGGTTTTTTTGGTCATGGGGAGGTTTACACGGCACCAGGACTGCTGGCGACAGATGGAGTCTAGCTGTCTCAAAGGGGGAAAAGGCTTCTTGCTCATGAGTTGGCGGGGCTCACAGAGAGGGCTTTAAACCAGGTTCAAAGGGGGAAGGGGATAAAACCAGGCTCACCAGAGATGAGCCTGGAGGCAGCATGCCAATGTTGGGGGTGGATTCGATAGCCCAACTCAAGTGCATCTATGCCAATGCACGCAGCCTGGGCAATAAACAGGAGGAGCTGGAAGCCATTGTGCAGCAGGATAGCTATGACTTAGTCGCTATCACAGAAACATGGTGGGATGACTCCCATGACTGGAGTGCTGCAATGGATGGCTATAAGCTCTTCAGAAGGGATCGGCAAGGAAGAGGAGGTGGTGGGGTGGCTCTCTAAGTTACGGAGTGTTTTGATTGTACAGAGCTCCATGATTGTGGTGTTAAGGTTGAGTGCTTATGGGTAAGGATGAGAGGGAAGGCCAACAAGGCATATATTGTGCTGGGAGTCTGTTATAGACCACCCAACCTGGTTGAAGAGACAGATGACTCATTCTACAAGCAGCTAGCAGTAGTCTCACAATTGTGTGCCCTCGTTCTCATGGGGGACTTCAACTTTCCGGGTGTCTGCTGGAAATACAACACAGCAGAGAGCAAGCAGTCTAGGAGGTTCCTGAAGTGTGTGGAAGATAACTTCCTGACACAGCTGGTAGGTGAGCCTACCAGGGGAGGAGCCTTGCTAGACCTACTGTTTACAAGCAGGGAAGGACTGGTGGGAGATGTGGTGGTCAGAGGCTGTCTCATGCTTAGCAACCAAAAAATGACAGAATTCTCGATTCTTGGTGGGGTAAGGAAGCGTGTCAGCAAAACCACTACTATGGACTTCCAGAGGGCAAACTTTAGCCTGTTCAGGACACCGGTTGAGAGAGTCCCTTGGGAGAAAGACCTGAAGGGCAAAGGGGTCCAAGAAGGCTGGACATTCTTCAAGAAGGAAATCTTAAAAGGCTCAGGACCAGGCTATTCCCATGCACTGCAAGACAAATGGTTGGGGAAGACAACCAGCCTGGCTGAACAGGGAGCTTTTGCTGGGACTCAGGGAAAAACAGGAGAGTTTACCATCTCTGGAAGAAAGGGCAGGCAACTCAGGAAGAGTAGAGGGATCTTGTTAGGTCACGCAGAGAGAAAATTAGGAAGGCAAAAGCTCAGCTAGAACTCAATCTGGCCACTGTCATAAGAGACAACAAAAAATGTTTTTACAAATATGTTAACAACAAAAAGAGAGCCAAGGAGGATATCTGTCCTTTATTGGATGCAGAAGGGAACATTGCCACCAGAGATGAGGAAAAGGCTGAGATACTTAATGCCTTCTTTGCCTCAGTCTTTAATAGTGAGACCAGTTATCCTCAGGGTACTCCACCCCCTGAGCTGGAAGACAGGGATGAAGAGCAGAAAATAACCCCCATAATCCAGGAGGAAATAGTTAATGACCTGCTACGCCGCCTGGACACTCACAAGTCTATGGGATCCATCCAAGAGTGCTGAGGGAGCTGGTGGAGGAGCTTGCCAAGTCACTCTCCATCATTTATCAGCAGTCCTGGTCAACAGGGCAGGTCCCAGAGGACTGGAGGCTTGCCAATGTGACGCCCATTTACAAGAAGGGTCAGAGGGAGGATCCAGGGAACTACAGGCCTGCCAGCCTGACCTCAATACCAGGGAAGATTATGGAGCAGTTCATCCTGAGTGCGCTCATACGGCATGTGCAGGACAACCAGGGGATCAGGCCCAGCCAGCATTCATGAGAGGCAGGTCCTGCTTGACCAACCTGATTTCCTTCTATGACTAGGTGACCCATCTAGTGGATGATGGGAAGGCTGTGGATGTTGTCTACCCGGACTTCAGTAAGGCCTTTGACACTGTCTCTCACGGCATACTCCTTGAGAAGCTGGCAGCTCATGGCTTGGACAAGTGTACTCTTTGCTGGGTAAAAAAACTGGCTGGCTGGATGAGCCCAAAGGGTTGTGTTGAATGGAGTTAAATCCAGCTGGCAGCAGGTCACAAGTGGTGTTCCCTAGGGCTCAGTATTGCGGCCAGTTCTGTTTAATATCTTTATTAATGATCTGGACAAGGGGGATCGATTGCACCCTCAGTAAGTTTGTGGATGACACCAAGTTGGGAGGGAGGGCTGATCTGCTTGAGGATAGGAAGGCTCCACAGAGAGATCTGGACAGGCTGGATCGATGGGCCAAGGCCAACTGTATGAGGTTCAACAAGACCAAGGGCTGGGTCCTGCACTTGGGTCACAACAACCTCATGCAGCGCTACAGGCTTGGGGAAGAGTGGCTGGAAAGCTGCCCGGCAGAAAAAGACCTGGGGGTGTTGGTTGATAGCCAGCTGAATATGAGCCAGCAGTGTGCCCAGGTGGCCAAGAAGGCCAACGACATCCTGGCTTGTATCAAAAATAATGTGGCCAGCAGGAGCAGGGAGGTGATTGTCCCCCTGTACTGGGCACTGGTGAGGCCGCACATCGAGTACTGTGTTCAGTTTTGGGCCCCTCACTACAGGAAAGACATGGAGGTGCTGGAACATGTCCAGAGAAGGGCAACCAAGTTGGTGAGGTGCCTGGAGCACAAGTGTTATGAGGAGCGGCTGAGGGAACTGGGGTTGTTTAGCCTGGAGAAAAGGAGGCTTAGGGGAGACCTTACCACTCTCTACAGCTACCTGAAAGGAGGTTGTAGTGAGGTGGGTATTGGTCTCTTCTATGAAGTAACTAGTGATAGGATGAGAGCAAATGGCCTCAAGTTGCACCAGGGGAAGTTTAGATTGGATATTGGGAAAAATTTCTTCACTGAAAGGGTTGTCAGACATTGGAACAGGCTGCCCAGGGAAGTGGTGGTGTCACCATCCTTGGAAGTATTCAAAAAACGTGTAGATGAGACACTTCAGGACATGGTTTAGTGGGCAGAGTGGTTTTGGGTTGATGGTTGGACTCAATGATCTTAAAGGTCTTTTCCAACCGAAACAATTCTATGATTCTAAAGGAAAACAAAGCAAAAAGCCATGCAGGAAAACTGCTAGGTGAGCGCTCTTTGACCCTCTCAGCACTGTCTGTTGGGAGTGATTGATGTGCCCTTTGTGAAGGGCAGCAGCAGCCCCAGAGCCACCGAAGTGCCCATTTGGAAGAGGAGGAAAGAAAGTCCTACCTACCTTTCTTCTCAAAACTCACCTGCCAAGTGGCCAAGTGCACCGTCATTGCCAGATGGGACCAGTGGATGCCATTGCTTGCATCCAACCTGCAAGAAACATGCTGTACTTACCAAGCAGTACTGCAGCAGAAAGGGCCACCAGCAAGCTATGTCAGCAAGAAGTGGGTGAAGCAGAGTGATTCTCACATTTGCTTGGCCCTTGACCAACATCTCCAGGCTCCTGGCATCTAATGTCATTGACTAGGCAAGAGAAAAAAAAGTGGAAGGTGAAAAGTGAGGCATCTGATGCTCAGTTGGAAAACCAGCGATGCTCAAAGGTGCTCTGGTGTCAGACCTGAGACAAGAGAAACCCTCACAGCATTGTGGCAGCTCAACTCCTCACTAGGAGCTTAGTGGAAGACAGTTGGGTCACCCTGGCTCCCTCTGCTCCTTCTGGTCATCTGTGCGCAGGGAAAGGACAGATAAAAAGCTCTGTAAGACTTAAAAGTGATTCTGAAACACCCAGATACAACTCAGTAGTCAAGCAGAGAGCAGAGCCAGTGGTGAGAACGAGGCTGAGCAGGTGTTGGCTGGACACACACGGCCAAGCAGCTTAGCCAGCTCTGCTCAAGAGGTGCCCGCAGCAGTGGGGGCACCTCTCCCCACCTTGGGAGCTGTGCTTCTGTGTATGGCTACACCTGCAGTGTCCCCCACATGTGGGTATTTGCCCCACAGACTGAACTGCCAGGCAGGGCCTACCTAAGGATTATGTCCACCCACAGCTCTTTCACTGCTCGTGAACTGCAGGAAGAGAGGACAAAAACCCATCAGGCTGCACTGCTCCCCAGCATCTTGGCAAGTGTGGGCTCCTGTGCAGCTCTGCCCCATACGGACAGCCACGGAAGCAGGATGAAGCCTCATGAGGCAGGACAGAGACATTGTCAAAGCCCTGGCTCCCTCTTTCCTTTCAGAGGAGCTGCTATTGTCCTGCTGTTTGGGTGACAATAAGGCATCACTGGCCAGGGGATGGAGAACGTGGAATGGCCCCTCCTCCCTCTTGTTCCAGCTGCCTACATGTCTACCCCTCAGGCCCCACCTGGCAAACCCAGCCACCTTCCATCCTGGCATGCTGCCCACTCCATGCCCAGCCACTGCACAGAGGGCAGAGGCAACTCAAAAGATGGCAGGGGCATGTTCAGGAACCCCTCCTGCCCCTTGCCACCCCGTGACTGGAGCTGCCACACTCCAGAGAGGACAGGAGGCGATCATCACACCGCACCACCCAGCCTTGCCATGTGACATGGCACGGAGACACACCAGAAAGTGTCAGTGCAGGACCAGATGAGGACAAGGGAGGTGCTGTCCTCAGCGCTGCCTTACTCCTCTTCATCCCTGGCCACCTCTATCCTGCTGCTTACCACCCACAGCTTGCCCAGGGCTAGGCGGAGCTGCTGGTGCAAGGTGGTGCCAGGTCTTCAGAGAGGAGCAGCAGGGAGTGACCTTGAGGTGGCCTCCTTGGGGGTCCCTGGGGAGTCTTGCCCAGCAGAGGCCCCCAGGCTCTGGTGGCAGCAAACACCCATGGGCACTGCCTCTTGGGCACAAGCTGGCTGCTAAGAGCCTGGTCACTCACCTCTGCCATATGTCTGCCATTGGCGCAGACATTGGTTCATCCTGCACCAAGGTCAGGCTGCTCCCAGGGTGTCCCTGTCCTGGTGTCAGGGCCATGGCTTGGGAAGAGGAAGCTGTGGCCTGAGAGTCTAACTTGGAGATGAGCAGTGACTCCCTGAAGAGGAGAAGGTGCCTGTCTCTTATCATGTGGCCGCATGTCACCTGCATGCCTTCACTGAGCACCAGCTCGGAGCTGCTGTTGGGTAATGCTGAGATGGGCGCATGCTGCTCCATGGGGCCAGAGCCTCCCTGCAGAGCAGACAGTGGCAAGCATGAGAAACACTGCTGATGCAGGGCCCAACTGTGCTAGTGTGTCCCTGAGTGACCGGGGAAGCCCATCTGGAGCTGCAGCAGCAGTTCACCTGGCCCATCCTGCTGAGGCCATGGGACACACTCACGGGGCTCAGGACAGTGCCCAGCTGGGCCGAGCAAGACTGGGAAGTGGGGTCCTGCTGCCAGGCAGTGCTGCTCCATCACAGCCTGCCTTTCCCCAGTGCCACTCTGTGTCAGCTTGGTGCCATCCCTGCAGGCACTGGGGGGTCATGGCTGAGGTCAACAGAGCAACCTTTCTAACCCCAACAGTTGTGCTGAGGGTCTTATCTTCCAGTGTTCAGTAGGGACGGTCTTCACTTTTCTGTCAGCAATTTAGTGACGCAGCTGTTGCCTGGGTTTCAAATCAGCAGGAACGTGGTGTTGCCATATGCTTAGCAAGGATGTCCCTAAGCCACTGGGTTTTGTTCATGAGTATGCATAGCTTTCCCTGAATTCTTCATGCCTGTATCTGTGCCATCCACAGTCAGTCCCACTATCTTGCTGCAGGTCTCCCTGTGCAACTGCAATAAGGATCAGAAGTGCATGTTGTCTCTAGCCAAAGCAGTGGCTCAAATAGAAAGGCTATCTCTTGTTATGGGACAAGGGAGAGAGAGGATGAACTCTGGCGACAGAGTCCAGAGATGGAGTTTCCACAGAACTCCATACGTATCTTTTTTTCTTAACTCCACTGTTTTAACACCAACTTTGTATTCTTCATATAACATCCAGGTAGAAGGTAGTGGTAGGCACTCTCGTGAAAAACTAGAGAGGAGTTTGCTGTTGCTAGCTGCAATAGAAACAGCAGCTGCCTCTAGCGAGCAGCTCTCTGCAGAACCACAGTGTCTAAAGCACAGGGTGGGCGGAAACGAAGAAGCAGAGCAGGCCCAAATAGGGCAGCCCCCGGGGGCTGTAGACATGTCCTGCCCACTTCTCACCCTTCCTAGGATGCTTTACGTGGTTGGCAGAGAGAACAAAGCAGTCCTTCTGCCTGCTCAAGCCAACTCTGTTGTCTCTTCAGCTCAGAATTTATTAAGCACAGTAAGAAGTCAATGTTTCACCATATACTTTGCCCCGAAACTATCCTGGAAAGCAATTACTATAAAATTTGCCTGGAGGACACACTGCCTGCTAGGCTGTCTGATTAAATATGGATGCATAGATTCACTGTGATTTCAGTGCTTGATACCAATGTCCATGTAAATCGCAAGGGGCAGGGGAAGAGTAGAGACAGGTTACTGGTCAGAAATCAGGGTTGTGCCACTCAGCATGCCACAGCAGTGACTGTTGCTGATTTCTATGACCTGAGACTCTGGGCCCCTGTTCACAAGGCTCTGCACTGGTGAAATGCTTCTCCCAAAGAAGATCGCCATGGTTGCCCCAGGAAAGCAACCCAGATGTCAGTCCCTCCTCTGACTGCAGATGTGGCACAACCTTCTGGCTGAAGCACAGGATGCATCTCAGTCAGCTGTGGGGGGATAGCAGCAAGAAGGCAGCGTGCAGGCTCCTCTAAAAGGAGAGAAGAAGCCATAACCTCTGCAGAGGTGCTGTCCTCTGTGATGCTTTGTGCTATGTCTGTGACTTTCCCCATATAGTGCAGAAGGGTTTAGAAGCCTGTGTCTGTCCCATAGGTGGGATATGATGCTATTTCTGCTTTTCTTTGAGGTTCTGGGAGCATGAAAAAGCTTTAGCTGAGTGCAGTTCTCAAGTAAGTCTTTCTGGGCAGTTAAACCTGTTGTCCCAATGTTGGAGCCCTATACTGCCTAATGCAGCCATAAGACTCAGCAACTGGGTCAGTGTGAGACAAGGCAGCTGTAGCTGGTCCCCAGCTTCGTCCTGGTCACTTTTCCCTGCCATGTTTTGCAGCATGAGCTGCTCTTGCCGAGTAATGTCAGGAGAGGGGCTGATACTAGCATCTTGGGCTGGTCTCTGCTCAAGGCTGGACTGAGTGGTTCCTGTTTCAAAACTTTGCTGTGTCCTGTATTTCAAGCAAGTACATACCATAAATGTACAGCCAGTGTTTACTGACTCCCTCCAGGTCTTAATGAGGAAAAAATGTTAGTACCAGATAAAGATGGCTACTTAACAGGCAGGGATTGTGGTCATCAATTAAAAGAGGAGTCTAGGTCAGTGTCTAGAGCTCACCTCCTGGGAGGCTGAACAAGTGTGTCTGTGAGATTTAAGTCATCAGGCTGCAACTCTGGGATTACGGACTACATTGGTTTAATATGGCATGAAGACAGAACAAGATTGCTCTCCAAGTAGTTTTGGTAATGAGGGTACAATAATCTGTGTTTTTCCAGGCATATGAAGTGCATTTTTTCAGGTGGCTGCTGAGTGTTTCATTTGGTTTGATATGGACTGCCACGAAGCATAAAGCCAAAGTTCAGGATCATGGTTATCTGCGCACTAGAAACCTCACTTCACTCACAGAAAGTGTGCTGGAGCTGTGCTGCAGCAGAAAGGGATGTACCTCCAGAGAAGGACAGAGCCAGTGCCAAAAGATGTGCTTCATATCTGTGGGATAAACCCACCCCTGCTCAAATGCCTGTATTTCATTGCTGGCTATTGAGCAAAACTAGATGTATAATTTTCACTAGACACTGACCTTCCATGAAAGTGAAGGGGAGGAATAGGAATCCAGCAACCCAGTTGCTGTCAGGTGAGGGTAACTCTCCTCACTACCTAATGCCCAGTGTTTGAAGCAAAGTGTCTGAGGAGTGTTTGGGTACTATACTAGACGTACTGTGTATCTACTGTTGATACATATGCATGGAAGAATTCACAAAACAGAGCTTCAGGCTAGGGACGATTCATTTGACTGTCCTTTAGGATGATGCAGAGCACTTCAGACAAAGTTTCATTATAGGTTAATCCCAAGGGGCACTGCCTCTCTCCACAGCCATTGTAGGGATATCAAAATTGGTGACATTTTTTTAAACTCAACTTCTGACAATTATTTCTCTTATTCAGGTAATTTGTGTCCACTGAAATTTGCAGTACATAAGTGCTCAAAATGTAATTAGTCTGTCTGGCACAGTGGGAGTATGAACTTCAATTTCTTTCAGTTAAAAGACATTTTACATGGTTTTGTACTACCATATATAAAACTTCTTATGTCTCACAAAGATTAATGGGTACTGTACAAATAAGCTAAGGTCAGCATTTTTGCCACTTCTTGCTCACATTAGTATGTCATACAAATATGTCTGCTTATTTTTTATGAAAAACGGGTAACAATGGTATCACTGGAGTGCAAATATGATGTGAACTGTAATCTTTAGGGTAAAGTTAACACAAGCTATTGCACAGCTTGCAATAGAAAGAGCAGCTGCCTCCTTTAGTGAGCAGCTGTCTGCAGAACCCCAGTGTCTAAAACATGGCGGGGGGGGACGGGGACAGGGGGGACTAAGAAGCAGAGCAGGCCCAAATAGGGGAAGCCCTGGGGGTTCACCTAGCTCATTTGAATGTAGAGCTGCCTGGAAGGCATTTATCCATTTCTTATTCATGGTACTGAAGTTATTTGATATTTGGAAACTTGTCTTTGCATGCTGGTGTGACCTCATCAGGTTCTGGCTGCAAAACACAATCTGTTTAGAGCCTTATTTGTTTAGAGCTTTATTTCTGACTCAGCTATCTACGTTGCATGGCATCAGCTACAGATTTATCTGTGGCTCAGACAAATGCAGTCATTACTGAGTCACTGTTGCCTCAGGGACAAAAATGTCAACATCCTGTCATCTTGCCCACCTTATATATTCATTTTAGTATGAAATTAATCTAGAATACCATAGATAAGTGCTGACTCATTGGTCCAATTTACTGCAGCTGTTTTTGATCTCAGCTGGAATTTAGGTAGTACTCTTTTTTTTTCAGTATTATCATTACTAGGTTTGAAAGAGGAACAGATCATTTATCTGGTAGCTGGCCAGAGCTGTGCATAGCATTTAGAATAACACTTGGCCTGATACAAAGAGGAAAATGACCAATTTGCTGCATATTTAATAAATGTAGCTGGCACTGTCACATTGATTTGGGGTTTCATTATTTCAGAGACAGTTATCTGTCATTTATATACTCATCTACATGTATCATGGCAACACCTTCAATCATGAAGCATAACCCAGCTACAGCAGGTACTTAGGTACTGTAAACACATGAAATAAATATACAGTCCTTGCCCTCAAAGGACTTACTACCTAATGCCAGGCCCCCAGTGATTTTTAATAGCAGACTTTCTGGTAAGATTTTAAGTGCTCAGGACATTGCCTTAAAGAATAACACAGTGCCATCCCTGTTGTAGGGCTGGGACACTGGGGCAGATTTTCAGGGCTGTGCAACAGGTGCTCTGGGAAGAAGGTCTTTGCACCAGCCAGTCCCTCAGTGCCACACACTTAACCCAACCTGCAGGCTGGCTGTTGCAATTCGACCTCAGTGCGTGGCACTGGTGGCAATGGCAGATGCACTCACCCGTGAATAGAGAGAAATGTGGCTGCAAGTGGGTAAAGCAGGCATGGATTGCACTGAAAATGAGGCTCGAGAAAAATGTAGCCGGAGTCCTAAGAAAGAGATGCGAAATGCTACCTGAAGCTTCCATCACACCAGCTGGTGAATTTTAAGCTTTCTCATATAAATGAAATAAACTGGCAGCTCTGTTTACAGCTGCTCCAAGGGGTGAGCAAATCACCGTTTTGCTTTCACGCTGTAGTCAGTAATACCGGATATACGTGCTACACTGTCATAGAATAAATCTTCTGTCTCTGCTCACCACTGAAGTGAAGGACTTGCTAGGTAATCCTGCCTTAACCCTTCTTATGCAGGAACAACGTTTCTTTCTTCTCCTATTTCCTTAACTTACGTCTCGGTTGTGGGTGGAAAGAGAGAGCATATACCTAAGACAGTTCCGCCAACTCTATCTTTGGCTTCTGAGATGTGAGCTCTAATTGGGTCCTTAAGGCATCTGTATGCCAAGGGTGTTCTCTGCCAGACTTGTGTTCTCTAGGACCTCAGCAAGACTGATCTCACTCTGCGTTTTTTTCCTCATCTGTGGGAATAATAGTTATTCTACCACAAACCATGAATTTTTAGGTAGGTGCGATTGGAATTGGTCCATTGGGTCAGACGTTGAGCTAGTGCTAAATGGTGAATCGTAGATGAGAAGCAGCACAGGAGACAGTTGTAATGGGTCTTGAACGAGTAGCATAGTTGCTGATTGCTGATGAAACTGAAGAAGGTAGATAAAAGTAGGGCTGTCTTAGAGGTGGTTAAACTACAATAAAAATAATAAAAAAAGATGTTTGCAGCAGCACTCAGCATACAAACAAGTGTGGAGAAACAGTTTTGGTCATGGCCAGCGAATTTCCAGCCCACGGATACCACACTTTTAGTGTGAAATGTCACATTTTCAAGAAACTTTGCTCTCTTCTTTTCAGAAGAAAATATCGGATGAAGCGTGTCAAAGATTATGCATTTTTCAGCATTTAGTGTCCAGATAAAGAGCACCGTCTTTGCCTTACACAGGTCAGTAAAAGAAGAAGTCCTCCCTACGAAGTGTGACGGGGATGAGTGCTGTATGTCTCATGGCAGCTCCCGCACCCTCCACAAAATGAGTATCTCCGGAGTCTCTGCGCCACTTTTAAGTGCGACTTCTCGTCTGTTTTGTAAATGCCATTAGTCGTGGTCAGTGGTTAATAAAGGGCCCGAAAGAACTGGAAAATAACTGCTCCTCGTTTTCAGTTACATGTTGTTAGTTTTTTTTGAAATTTTGATAAATGACGTGTGGTACTAAATTACATCTTCTAAATTGGCATCCGTTTATAAACACACATAACAGAAGACCTTGAAACACACTGTCCTGCGTGTATTTTCGTACGTGGCTTCGGAAGGGATTCTTCACCAGAACATAACCTCTGCCGTCAGATAGCAGACTCTGCGTTTGCATGCCGTGGCTGTTTCGCGTGGTGAAATGGCGTGTCTTGCCCTGAGCCTGGTACACCACGCTGGAGGTTAAGAGCGCGTTTCCCAGGACTGCCTGTGAACTTCCAGCACTGCCAGGAGCATCTGCCACACCGCAGTGTGGAGGAGCAGGATTTGGACACGGAATTCCTCTTTTCACCTCCATCTGCCATCTCTTTCCAAACGAGAGCAGCGGAGAGAGAGTCTCCTGGATCTAAGCGAGGGAGTGATTCTGAAGAGATGTTCTTCTGGTAAGTGCAGGTACATTGACCGAGTAAAAGACCCTGCTCATTTTTCAGTGAAGCGTCACCTCTCTCTGGCTCGAAATGGCGGCCTGTCCCACACAGGCGGACACGACAGCTTTGACCAAGTCCTCTTCCTCATGGTGTCGTTGACGACAATTCGTTTCTACTCGTCTGCGTGCTGAGGTTTTGAATTTCAGAAATACGGGCCTTGCGACTTCTAATGTAGGCATCGCTGAGAGGCAGAATTTGCTACGGATCCAGCCCAAAGCAGAGTCACCCGTGACGGGGCGCTGGGCAGCCCGCGCTTCCCACAGAACGAGATGAAACTGAAGGCCGTTTCCCGTCGCGCCCCGTTTCCACGCTGAGGCCGCAGCGCTCAGTGCCAGGGCCTGAGCAGGAGCCCGGCCAGGCAGGGGGCCGCGCCCCTTTGCCGGCGGCCGCGCGGCGGGAGGGCCCCAGGCCGCCGGGGCCCACAGAGCCCCGCAGTGCCCGCCGAGCGCCATCAGCGACCCGGCGGCTGCCGCGGCTCCGCCCCTCTCCTCGGCTCGCCTCGCCTCTCTTCTCCTGTGTCCCCGCGGCTCCTCGCCATCCTGCTGCTGAGGCAGGCTATTGTGGCCAGTGCCACCTTCCCCTCCACGCACAGCAGAGCTCAAAGCAGTGACTTGGCCAGCCCCTGGTGCGGTCTGGCTCTCTCTGGTTTTCCTTCTTCCTCCCCTGTGAGAACTCGCAAATGAAAGCAGGGTTCTTCTGATAATGTGTGCATTAGGCAGAAGCATAGGGAAGGCATAGGGAAGACATAGGCCCATTGCTAAACCGGGCAGGGAAACACGTTACTAATAATACTGACAAGGCAAAGGTTCCCAATACCTGCTTTGCTTCTGCCTTTACTGGTATAGCTGGATCAAGTAGCTACAGCAATGCATGTGTCAACCCAGCAGTAGTGGAAGAAGGGCTGTTCTGCAGCCTCTTGCAAGGGCTCAAACCACGTAAATCTGTGGGTCAGGACACAATCTACCTCAGGGTGTTAGGAGAAGTGGCTGACACTGGTGCAAGGTCACTGTCTATAATCTTTGAACAGTTCGTGGAGATCAGGGGATGTCCCTGCTGGCTGGAAGAGGGCAAATGTCATACCCATCTACAAGAACGGCCCAAAAGAGGACCCAGGAAACTACAGGCTCGTTAGTCTTACTTCAGTCCTTGGTAAAGTAATGGAACGAGTCCTGCTAGAAACTACCACAAACCAAATGAAGCAGGTGATTGGGAAAAACCAACACAGATTTACCAAAGGCCTGACAAACCCGATCACCTTCTATAATAAAATAACATCTTCCGTCGACATGGGGAGAGCAGTGGATGTTGTTTACATGGACTTCAGCGAGGTGTTCAACATTGTTTCCCACATCCTTCTCCTGGACAAACTGGCAAGATGCAGATTGGATGGGTGGTCTGTGAGATGGGTAGAAAACTGACCCACAGGCCGCACTCAGAGGGCAGTGATCAATGTTTTTTTTCTCAGGCCAGCAACCTGTCACAAGTGGGGTCCTTCATGGATCATTACTGGGCCCCACAATGTTCAACATCTGTATAAATTATCTTGACAATGGGATTGAAAGTGCTCTCAAATTTGCTGATGACAGCAAACTGGGTGGTGAGGTGGACACATCAGAAGGGAGAGCCATCTTACAGAGAGACCTGGACAGGTGGAAGAGTGGGCTGGCAAAAACAGTATGAAGTTTAACAAAGACAAGTGCAAAGTCCTGCACCTGGGGTAAAATAACCAAAAAGCCCAGTACAGACTAGGATCCTGTCCCTGAGACATGGTATGTGATCATACCAAGTTAAAAGCATCCTTTGTCCTGTCTTTGCTAACCTTTTTGTCTCTGTCAATGACAAAGGAAATGTTATTTGGAAATTTATTTTAAGTCAGGCCACCTTCTGATGTCCATTGCCCTCATATTCCCCAGCATCCACAATTATTGCATAAGTGATTTTACAAGGCACATTCCTGCTTAGTCCTTCTATTGTCCTTTTATAGACTTTCTGTCCATGAATTTGTCTAACTCCTGTGGCAGTACATTCCAGAAATTACAAATATTCATAGAATTTTACATAGACCAACAAGAAATACAAAAAAATAATTACATAGTGAGATTAGCAGTGTTTCTGATGGCAAAATAATGAAAAATTTCACTTTGGACCATCTGTTACTTTGTATAATCAAGACCTCTTTCTGTTGCATAGTTCATTCCAGCCACAATGTGATCAGTAGTATGATCTGCAAAGAAATACAACAAAAATAAATCTAATGCAGTTTATAGGTTTTGGGGTGGGCCCACCATAATGACGTTGTTTTCTGAGCATCTGAAGGAAGCACTTGAGGTAGCAGAAAATAATGTTTCCAAAAGAAGGATTAATTAAGGTGAAACAACAGAGACAAGATTCCTTTGTGTCGCTTTCCGTACTGAGTGTTTGGCAGTGGTAGAAGGATGTTAGGCGCAGACATGAAAATCTGTGTCTTTCCTTACAAGAAAGTGTTAAAACTTCCACCAAACACCAGTCTGCAGACTGAGATAATAGCCTACAGTTTGAACTAAACAGCATGATTATTCAACGTATAAAATGTTGTCTTTGCGCTGCTCCTTTACAATATGAAAAAGGAGCTGCAGAGTTAAAAAAAAGTTAATTAGGTACAATTAAAATCTAGAAATGAATAGGCATTTGTCTGACCACAATCCTGTTGTAATAATGAACACCTAGGGACCACTTTGTCTCCCAAAGTTATTATAAAAATTAGATAGTAAAGATAAAGTAACTCAAAATGTCAAAGGAGCTACCAAATGCAATTCTACATGTTTCCCCTTGTTCAATATGGCCCTGGCTGCATTGGGATCTTAATTAACCAAAGCAGGAACAAACTTTGTCATTGAAATGAACACATGACATTGTGTCCTGTGGTAATGGGGTAAATTTTTGTCACTGATCACATGCAAGCAGATGATAGAAAGGACTGATTAGATATAAGTTTTACTGTTGAGAACAAGTGCAAACAGTGATACAAATTAATTGTGTGGTTAGTCATTTCGCGTATGTGTTTACTCACTTCTCATGAGTGCTCATTTAATTTCTTTTCAGACAGAAGCAATAAAGGTTTACTTGTGACTTTGCGACCTGTTTTCAGAGTAATGCCTTGCCTGGCTATAAAACATCAAAATCCCTTATTACAAACTTGACTTTGGTGTTACATTATGTTGTGTAGTTTTATAGCTTTATAATGATTGTTTCACAGGATATTAACATTGCATACAGATTCCAAATAGTTCAGACTGATGTGCTCGAGATCACACTGGAAATTGCATGTGTCTCACCAGAACACTGGTGGTTCAGCATATCTGTTATCAAATTCCCAGATGTGCCCAATTTATTCAGTGAGATCCAAATAGTGTGGTCTGCAGCAAGTATTCATCTATTCTGTTTGGGTTTTTTTTCTGGAGAAAAAAGAATGATTGCTCACACCTAGCTGGGAGGTGCTGCTGCTGCTTCAGCATAAGGACAGAGAGATGAGGCTGAAGAGTTACCTCCTACAAAGCTTTCCCATGAGGAAGATACTAGAACCACATTTTGGTCCCAAGAGCTGCCAGTGATGAACCACCCTGTTAATTGTGCCCAGAATTAAAAAAAATAAAACCATATTATTCTAGCTCCCAAAGCCAAAGTGTTGAATTCCTGGATTAAAATTCTTGATCTTAGCTATGTTCTTAGTGCAAAGCTCAAGAGTTAATCATGAAATCCAAAAAACATGAAAAGCTTCCTCAGACAAACACAAAGTTCAAGGCTAGAATGATTGTCTCAAAAATATATATGCATGCACACCAAGTCAAAGGCACACACACAACACAAATGCTGCTGCTAGAATTTTTCAAGCAAATGGAATTATATAAATTATTTTTAATAGATGTTGATAAATTTAGTCATGCTTAAAACCTCAACAATCACATAATCATTTAGGTTGGAAGGGATTTCTTCAGATCATCTAGTCCAACCTCCCTGCTCAAGCAGGACAAACTAGACCAGGTTGTCCAGGACCATGTCCAGTCAGGTTTTGAATGTTTTCAAGGATGGAGACTCCACAACCTTTCTGGGCAACCTGTTCCAGGGTGATACCACCCTCACAGTAAAAACTGGTTTCTTGCATACAGATGGAATTTCTCGTGTGTTAATGTGTCTATTGCCTCTTGTCCTGTCAGTGGACACTAGTGAGAAGAGCCTGTCTCCCTCTTCTTCACTCCCTCCTAACAGGTATTTGTACAAATGGATGAGATGCGCCAGAGCCTTCTGTTCTCCAGGCTGAAGAGTCCCAGTCCTCTCAGTCTCTCCACATATGGAAGATGCTCCAGCGATGCACAGAGAGCTCCCATTTCAACAAAAGCTATAGGCTTTGTCTTTCTCTCTCCCAGGCCTGTGATTAATCCTAATGCAAACCCTAACACTAACATTAAAACTAGACCCTGAGCTGGCTGAGGTAACCCAACATTAGTCCAGGTGAAAAAATAACAGATAAACAACTCTTATTGCAGCCTACTTCTTCCATTGGCAACTTCTTTGTAGCATCTCTCCAATGACATCTCTATGCTTTATCTCTCTCCCAACTATAGCCATAGTTGCTGGATGTTCTCCAGCCAAAGCCCCAGGTGCACAAGGTCATGAGGGACAGCCTGTTTTGCAGCTAAGAACAGTGGTTTAGCACAAAAGATGCAAAAAGACTTCTCCCTATAAACTTTTTCAACAGTGCCAGAATACATGTTCTTGGTAAGGGTGAAGGTGAAGACTGGAAGAGAGATGAAACACAGAGCTACCATTGGAGTGGGGCTGCAAAGAAGCTGACAGTGAAAGAGGTAGTCTGCAAACTACAAGTGAACTTTTTCACCTGGGCTGTTGATAGTGGAGGTTTGGTCTCAGGCTCAGTTGAAGACAAGGTCTAGGGTTAAGTTTAGGGAAAAGTTTGGGACAGAAGCAAAGTATAGAGCTGCTATTGGAGTTTGGGCCGGCAAAGGGGCTGCCCTCATTTGACGCTGCGAAGGGGCTGTCAATGGAAGAGGCAAGCTACAGAATATTTCTCCCTGGAGAACTTTTTCCCCTGGCCTGTGTCTCAGTGTCCTGGTTTAAGGCTCAGATGAGACCCAAGTCTAGGGTTAGGGTAAGGGTCAGGAATGGAAGGAATGTCCTATGAGGAGTGGCTAAGGGCTTTGGGCTTGTCTAGTTTGGAGGAAAGGAGGCTGAGGGGTGACCTCATTGCTCTCTACAGCTTCCTGAGGAGGAGATGTGGAGAGGGAGGTGCTGATGTCTTCTCCCAGGTATCCAGTGATAGGACACATGGGAATGGCTCAAAGCTGTGCCAGAGGAGGTTTAGACTGGACCTTAGGAAGCATTTCTTTACCAAGAGGGTAGTCAAACACTGGAACAGGCTTCCTTCAGAGGTGGTCGATGCCCCATGCCTGTCAGCATTTAAGAGGCATTTGGACAATGCCCTTAAAGCCATGCTTTAACTTTTGGTCGGCCCTGAATTGGTCAGGCAGTTGGACTAGATGATTGTTGTAGGTCCATTCCAACTGAAATAGTCTGTTGTGTTCTGTTCTATTCTATTCTATGCTATGCTATGCTATTCTGTTTGGGTTAAGGTTAGGGTTAGGGGTTAGGGTCTGGGCTGGGAGAGGATGGAACTGACTTTGGAGTGGGGCCACAAAGGGGCAGAAAATGGAAGGGGGGTGATAGGCTACAGAAAGATTTCTTCCTGGATTACATTTTCGGAGGGTCATCTTTAGCAGTCTGGGTCAAAGCTCAGCTGTGGCAAAGTTCTAGGGTTAGGGTTAGGGAACACGCTAAGTCTGAAGATGCAGCCTCCCCCTTCCATTGCAGCCCTCCCTCCAATGGCAGCTCTACCCTTTGTCCATCTCTCAAACCTAAACCTCACCCTAAGCCATGCTTCTTCTGACAGCCTCCTCCTCCAAATCTACATTTTCTGACCTCAGGCACTCAGCATCCCCAGGCACGAAGGTGACGATTCATAGCAGCTGGCTCTGTGCCCTGGGCTCTGCTGTGAAGTCTTCTGAGGTTTCCAGCATCTTGACTCTGCTGAAAGCCAGAGTCACTGTCAGTTCAGTGGGAGAGGTGGAGGCACAGTCAGACACCAGAGGGCAGAACAGTACACAGGAATTCAGGGCAAAGAGCGAGGACAGGAGGGGTAGGCAGTCACCGATACTCAGTATCACAAAAACATTAATGGCACTGAGCTGGGCTTTCTTCACATATGACACAAGAGATGGCAACCCTTTTTCAAGGTCTGGTCATATTTCTGAAGCAAAGCCCCTTCCAGAAGGAGGGGATGTCCGTTGTGGCAATGCCATAGACACCTGAAGCAGAAATTTAGCATTTACAGGACAGTGATGAAAGGAGGTGCTGAATGCCCTGAACCTGTGCCTCTGGAACAGAAACAGAGCAGACAAGTGTGGACTGAGAAGTAAGAGTGTCATGTTACTAACACAGGGGAGAAACAGATGATCCTCTTCAGAGAAGGTCCTATGCATTTGTGTCTTTTAAGAAAGGACTTCTTCCCTGGTGTGGACTAAAATCCTGTGATGAAAGGGCAAGCAAGGTCATCAGTCTGCAGCTCTGCAAACGTTAACAGTAGGGCTGATGGAGGTTTGCCTTTGCACTGTGTGCCATGATGCCGTCAGAGCTGTCCTGTTAGTAGCTGTCCATTTCAGAAAAGTTGACCTGAGATCCTACTTCATCAGCGCTTCATGAAGTCTATTTTGGGGCAGGGGACTGTGAGAAATGGGGATAATGCAAACCAATCCAAGTGATCTGCTTTTAGGAGCTAAGGTAGAAATTTGGCAAGCAGTAGCTTACTACTCCAGGGAGTCCCTTGCCACCTGTTAACTTCTACATTTTCATTTTAGGTGCCTGTAGCTTTGCCTCCGGTCACTGCGGAAAGCATGGCAGACTCCCTCACGTGCCTTGGACAATGGAAGACCTTGTCAGTAGAAAGAAGGTAAAAAAAATGAGCTAGCTTTGATTAAAATACAAACTGATTCAAGTTTAGCATGGCTTTGCCTATCTAATAATACCACTGAATGCAAAGGTCTGCAGCCTTTTCCCAGGAAGATGAAAACCACAGAAACAAAAAGAGAAAACATACCCACACAGAAGGAAGCAAAAGCAAACCAGGAATGAGGAGGAGAAGGAGAGAAAAGGAGCTTTCAGGGATCAGCAATTAAAATTGAAAAGGCAACATCACACTTATTCCTGCCTTTATGGTTCTGTCAGTGCTTTCTGACTCTTATCGCTGTAGGTGCCAATTTATTTTTATTGGCTGGATATCCCAGCTAAGCTATGACTCCTGGGCTACCAGGGGCATGATGTGGCCTAGGCACCTTTTTGGCAGAGGTGAGGAGAGGTAAGGTATCCATGCCCTTCTGCTCTTGTCAGCAGATTTCATTCACACAAGACCAAGATGGGATGATAAAGGGCATCACGGCGCACCTGCCCACCGGACACTGGGAGAAGCACTTCTGCCACTCCGGGGCTGCCCACACTGGCCTCAGACCCACCCATGTGCGAAAGGAATAAAGCCCATCATTCAACACTTTGTGTGCGAAGCACTGAGGCCTGTGCTGCCTGTCCTCTGCCTTGTACTGGGGGGTGCAGTGGTTGCAAAAGGCATCCTGCCCCTGGCAGGAGGCTTTGCTGCCTGGTTCATCAACCACATGAACAGATGAGAGATGGCTCAATGACCAAACTGCAGCTTCCCAAAGTCTAGGTTAATAATGTCACTATCAAAGATAGTATGATAGCTTCACCCACCAGCATTTTTCAACATATAAAAGAGAGAGAATACTAACAAATAAGATTTATAGTAAGAATACTAATGAAGAAGGATTTTCCATCAGATAAAAGGAATGTCTCCAGTCTCTTTATCAGGGCCTATAAACTAATCTGTGATGGAAGAAGGATTTTTCATGTGCTAAACTATTTTCTCACTAAGGTTATTTTAAGAAAATAACACAGGGAGGATTTATTTGGGGCTCTTGGTATGCTTTTCTTAAAGCCAGACAAAAAAGGAAATCTGGTATTTGTTTTATCTCTACTGTAGCGCTTTGTCTGACAGCTTGACATGAGAGCAGACATGAGAGTGTAGGTCATTTCTCTGTGTATAAGATATTCGTCTTAAAGGATCACAAAACAATTTTATTCTCCAAATTATCAAACACGGTCTGATTGGCTGGCATGGATCCTGTGTCTAAAAGCAGTCTGGAAGTCTTGTAGCAAGGCATTATTTTTTTCTGGAATCTACTTCTAAATGGTTTTATTATCTAGCTTGGTTGAGGTTTTTTCCAGGTTGTTTAATAAATCTTTGAAAACTCTCAATCCTCAAATTCTGTCTTCTGACAATGAATTCTGGAGCAGTAACCAAGGAAAAGCAATACGGCTTGAGGGGCATTTGAGCAAGCTACTGCCCCAGAAAAAATAAGAAGTGCTTTGTGAGTGTATCTCACAGTCTTGTAGATGGGTATTTAGGTAGACTTTTGAAAGCAATGAGTGGACAGTGACCCACAGGGTTGCCAGGATAGCTCTGAGAGTGTTGTATTGTGACCCCTGTCACAGGCTGGATCAGATTAAGGGCTTCAAGGGGGTGCATGCTCTGACATTCAATCAGAGTATTCAGACAGATATGCAAAATACGTTTCTGAATTCAGTGAGATAACTCATGACCATTAATACATTTTGACTTGGGATCACAATATTCAAAACCTTGTGAGCCCTGTGACAAAAGTACAGTTTTTCTCATCCCTTCCCTGATATACACCAGAAGAAAAACACCAGGTGTAGATATTAGGCCACTGGAAGGGCCATAAAAATGCTGCAGTATCGAGGAATTCGTTAAAAAGCAACTTTGACATTTTGACAAATGGATGAAGTTCACTGATTGTATTTTGCTGTTTTATCTGAAATCTCTTATGTTTTGCATGTTCCAAATGTCTGGCACATTAGGTAGGTTTCCTGAAACCCCAGAGCAAAACAATAAGCTGTCAGATTCCCTCTTCATCATATGTTTGCATAAGGTCTTTTTCCCAGCTGATCTCCACTGGAGTTACTGGTTTCTTTAGTTTCAGCTGGAGTTACTCCTGTGGAGTCTTCCTGTAGTTCTGTGGTATGATAATGAACTGTTTAGGGTTTTTTCTTTTTTTTTGACAGATTTGTTGATGCTATACTACCCCCGCAATATTAGGGGTTTTTTTTCCTGATGCCCCAGTATTGTGGATGGAGTGATGCACTTCACTCATAAGAGATAAGTAGCAATATGTTTATTGATATAAAAAAGCAATTTAAGAAAGTTTGATTGTAAATGTGACAATGGTTTAACAAGATTCAATGGCAAGGTTCACTTGATATTTACTGCATAGGGGACAGGGTCAGACAAAACTGTCGGGGAGACCCTTGCGTTGAGTCATGAGGTTCAGAAAGGAGCCCCTTGCGTTCTAAACTTCTCAGAGGGGAGGTTAGGTGCAGCTGGATCCACTCCTAGTCCCAGACTTGCTCAACAGTTTATGTCTAAAGGATTATGTATGCGCAATCAATCCTTTATATCACTTAGCTAAGATTTCAAAGTTTAGCATGCTAGTAATCACTTACCAATAATCTGTTGTGGCAAGGAATCTCTCAACCTTGAGGAATAACCTTGAGAGGCATCCCTACTCATGGGGAGATCCTGGCATGCAGCCCAGTGCCCTACAGGAGAGGTCAACAGGCCCTGGGCAGTCCGCTATTGATGGAGCAAGATAATTGACTCATAGTCGTATTTGCATACTGACTACAGATGTTAGCTTCTTCCAAATTTGGCCTGAGTCTGACACTGACTAGCACTGTGGTTAGGTGGGCGCATTGTTCAAATTAGCCCATGGGTATTGTATTGTTATTTGTCTCCCCCAAATCCACTTTGAGACGGATGTAGCCATCACAACCAGACACATCCATTATGATCGCCACTGGTGGTTATCATTTGATCGGGATTACGGGAAATACAGATCTGGTTGCGGGGTGGGGGAGCACACCTCCACACCCATCACACTCCTGAGGTCCCAGGTAATCCCAGTGCGTCACCTCCTTCTGGCTCCTTTGTCCCCTGTGCCAGACACCACTGCCTGCCTGGGGCAAGGGAGAGGCTGTCCCACTCTGCCATGTGGTCACAACCACCTTCTCCTCACCACTAGCCTCCCCAGCTCACAGCAGCCTCATGCCTGCCTCTGTGGGAATGGGTCTAAGTAGATGTATGCAACTGAGAGGAGCCACAGAGGTTGGGAGTGCAGAAAGTGGAAAATATTTAGACAAATTAATGAGCAGTTGGTACAAGTGAGTCACCAAATTATGCATGCTATCACAGAGTGGGATCTGTATTCTGCTGGGGAACTGGCTATTCAAAGTGCAAATATCTAAGCTTTTGCAATGACATCCCTTAGATAGCCTTACGTTGTCCTGCAGCAGTCCGCTTGTCTCCTCCAGCCACTGTTTGGGAGTCCCATGCCTTCCCGCAGGAGAGAGCCCAGCCTCCGCTTGGGGCTTTGCAGGAGCCTGCTACACACTGTGAACCCACCCACCAGCAGATCTGTGGGAGCACTGGGGCCACGCTGAGAGCTGTGCAAAACTGGGATCATCAGGGAAGTTGTGCACAGCCCTCAGGCCTGATCCAGAGTTTCCTGAAGTCAACTGGAGTCATTCCACGGACCTGCCGGGCCTTGTACCCCTAGGGCAATATGGGTTCCAATGGGCTACTTGCATGGAAACAACTCCACCTTCATGGGGCTCATGGAAGGACCAACTGCTTTTCTTCTGTTGTTACTAGCTTTAAATGGCAAGGACTCAGAGAGAAACAAACGGCTTGTCTGGATCTTTATAGGTCTTTGACGGTACTTTTTGAATGGCAATTCCCTCCCTGAGCATGGACAAGAGAAAGAACGATGTTAGCTACAATTCAGTTTCCCATACAGCAGATGGAGTTTTCTGTTTTGAAATGCAACAACTTTCTGTCAGAGAAAGGAGAGATGGCATAAACCCAACCAAAATATCAGAGCCAAGCACCCATGAAAGTTGCCTTCTGGATCCAAGTGTTGGGGAGCTCTGCCAGCCCCACCTATCGCAGAAACAGATGAGTAATTAATAACTGACCCAAGCTAGCTGTTCTATCCTAGATAAAATGCTTGAAGATTAATCACAAGGTTCTGAATCACTTTTTTTTTTTTTACCTGACCTGTTGTGACATTTCTGCCACATGTGGGAGGAATATCAGTACTTTGATCTGCAAAGAAACTACATGGGGGATATCTCATTACCACCCTGAAGTGTTCAGTGCTGGGACTGGTAATGATTAGGGGTCAAAGTGCTGCAATAACAGATCTGTACACAGAAAATCTGTTCTTGGACAGATTTAATGGGGAAAAATCAAGACGTAGGTAATTGTCTTATGTGCTCCAATATGTGAATCAGTAATAGTGCTACCAATTGGTGCCAGGCAGCTTCATATATGCCCAAGCCTCTCAGTTTATCATTCAGGTCTATCTCATTTTCCTCCAGGTTTTGGTTAGAGAAGTATTATCTGAATTCACATGAAGCAGTGTTGTGAGCTAATATACAGCTGTTCATCTATGGCTGAATGCCAATGCCCATGAGAAAAGAAATCATTGCATCCTTCACTCGCATATGTAAGTGTAGATCATCTGAAATCACTCAAACTGAAATGGAGCTACAATAGCCAAGTATTTAACTGACAAAGCACATTGGCGTGCAAAGTGCTGCTTAAAGATAATGTGTTATCAGTACATTGCAGTGCTCCTGGCCAATCAGTTACTGCTAGGTATCTCTAAAAGTAAATTATTATCATAGAATACACAGTATTCACTTTTGTGTATGTGTTAAAAATACAGTGAGAGCGGGTTGAAATTTCACTATAACCATGGCTTGTTCTGCTGTCCTGGGAATTTTGCATCAGTTCAAGATGACTTCTGTTCTGTTTTAAGCTTTACAGACTCCATAAACCTTACAGATTCATCAGATTAATTTTTTATTGCGGAAGACAATCCCGCTGTCAATTACTAGCAAAATCTTACAATTAAGTACACAGCTGCAATCACAACATATGTAATGACCCCCTAAACCCCAGGCAGGAGAAGGGCAATGTGCTGAAGAGTATTATTCTTACTAACATTGCTCCTCACTTACCTGCTTTCATGAATATTTGTCGAGCTATCTGTCCCCAGGTGCCAATACTTCTTCACGTTTAATAGAATTCCATTAATAACTCCATTAAATGAGTGGTGAGGCTGCAAGGTAAGCACTCACTAGTATGTGGTGTCAAAGGTAAGTTTGCCCATAGAGTAAAAGCTTTGTACTTTGCATTTGAGAGGCTGGACTACAGTCCTTCAAGTAATGAAGTAATCACATGCTGGGTTTCTTTCACAGCCTTAATGAGCACAAGGGCAAAACTGCTTGTGCTCAGTGACCAAAGCAGTATTCAACAGTCACTTTTTAACCCCTTTGTCCAAAATCCAGCGGCACAACTCTCAAACATGCGCAGACCTGGGAAAATTGGGGAAAGCTGGGGAAAAACACTGGACAGTTGGATGGGGAGTACCGCCTCATTTATCTGCTAGGACCCACGCTAAGCACAATATGCCCCGTCAGTGTTTCAGCCAGGGCAAAACCATCCGCCACCCATGGTGATGGTGAGGCAGAAATACTGATGCACCAGTTTCACTCACTCCACCCTCCAGTGGACTGTCTGAGCTACTTAGCACTCTGGAGAAGTGTCCCTTAGGTCTTACACACAGAAGAAAGTGACAGTCCATCTATTTGTGGCTGGCCCACCGTTTCACGTCCTCAGCCTCCTAACTCGAGAGCTGCTGGTATGCCCAGCCCCCCCCCAAGAGGGAGAAAAGTAAGGGGGACTTGTGCTTTGGGAGAGAGCTGGCACTGGGGCTATGGGTGCTCTCTTTCTTCTCTCATACAGCAGAATTCTTTTGCAGGCTGCACAGGAAGAGTTTGCGGCTGCAAGGACAGCATGAGACACACTTTGGGGATATCATTGCTGTAGTGCTCTGCAACTATTTAGTATTATCCAAAGCCTGCGATGGTGAAGTAACACCATCCTGCATTTCACAATTGCCAAGGGTTTCTGGTAATTGCTCTCTCTTCAGAGTCAAGGGATGATAACCCTCACCACAGGTGGGTGCAAGTTTAAACCATTTATTTGTATTTCATTCTGGAGATATTTGAATCTGACTTCAGACACTCTGACACTGCTGATCTAAACTCTGAAACTAAGTATTATGAAGTGTGGGATCCAGATGGTCTGTTGTACTGGTTTTGGCTGTGATAGAGTTAATTTCTTCATAGCAGCTGGTATGGTGTTATGCTTTGGATTTGTGACTAAAACAGTGTTGATGACACAGGGATGTTTTAGCTATGGCTGAGCAGTGCTGTCCAGTTGTCTGTGCAACACACCACTTACTAATACACCATTGGGAGCTGCCCAGCAAGTTTTCAGACTAGCAGAGACAGCATCAGGATAAGCCCAGTGGTTCCCTCTGTCTCCATGTGTAAGGAAGGGACACTGGACCCCATCTGCACCATTGTCCTTCCAGACAGCTCAGAGAGCTGAGCCTGTTCTACTTCTCTGCTGCCTTTTCCTTAGGAGTTTTGAATGTAGCAGGCAAATGAGTACTACTACCCTTTCTTTCTCCTACTCCATTTTCTGATCCAGCTACAACAGATCCCTAACGATCATCCAAGGGAATTCAGTCCTGCAACTTCCCTGTTGTTATAATTATCTGAGTTTCAATCTCTCTGCCTCCCTCCATCTCAGGATACAGGATCTATAAATTTGAAAGGCAGGCAGGTGTAGCTGTTGTTCAATAGTTTGCTGGATATCATGACTTTAAATAAGTAAATACAATTATTATAAAAGATACTAGAGACATCTTAAAAAATTCAGGAATTTCAATGAGAATACCTATGTGCTTTAATATGCATGTTTGTGTTTATATATATGTGTATTAACTTTTTAAATTGCAATCCATGTGACCCACATGAAGTGAAATGATAAATGTGGCCATACCAATGTGGTAATTCTGCTGGCAATAACATGATCTCTCATTGCTATGTTGATAAGTGTCTGAGAAGAAAATTTATGTCGGGTTTATTATGCTATGCACTACATAAATCACTGTACATGTCAGTACCAGGTTAAAAAAAAGGACTGAATGATAGTTAAACATTTATTTGATCTCATTCTTTTCCATGTGGTGATCACATAAATGCTTTTCTACATAGTATTTTTTTTTTTAAATGAATGCAAGCAACGTATAATCAGCACCATGCACTTGTTGCCCCTACTGTTATCCCTAGCCCTGTCCTGTGGAGCACTTATCTTTGTGTTCTGTCTATTAGTGAACCTTTGCACCCCATGTTTCTGGTCCATCCACAGTAACACTGAATATATGCAAGTCCCTACATATCTTTAAGAACATGTATCTAGCTTCTCTACATTATTTTCAGAGAGCTTATAAATTACTTACAACAAGGGAGATACATAAGTATTCCGTAAAGAGACTTATCCATTTTTAGGTACTGATTATCACAGAAACTGTCTAATCCCTTGTCCTCAATTTTTGCCTAGGAATCTCTTATCTGAAAATTCACCTTCTCCCAGCAGTGCAGATTGGCTTTCTCATGTTTTGCAGATTGCACCATCAGCATTTTCTAAAAGAAAAGAACACTAATGGGAGTAGAGGTGAAATGGGCCATGTGGAGCAGAAATACATAAGAACAACACGGGTAGAGTGATCTAGAGCTAAATGCAGTGCAGTGAGGAGGTAATTGTGTGCAACTTGCAACAGTGGAAGCCCAAGTATTGAGGAGCCCTGAGGTACTCATGAATGTTCCTCCACTGTTTTACTTCATCTACAGCCTCTGCCCATGGATGAGCCCCTCTGGGGTGCTTTACCAGGAAAGCAAAGAATGCAAACTGAGCAAAACATTTCCTGAAAGATACACTTTATGCAATGCTTAATATACACGTAATAAAACCTAAGAAATGTTTAAAGACCTTGAGGAAAAAAATAAAGACTAGATAGTGTGTCAGTGATCCCTAGCCTTTCTATAAAAACAGTGTTGTGCTTCATTTGTAATTGCTTCTTTTAAAACAAAAGCATGCAGAGCTCATGCACAGTTGTAAGAGTCGGTCAGAAAATCAGCATTGTCTCCAGGAACATGAACAGCATGCTACCTGACAACGGCCTGTTTGGAGCGCAGCGGCCGGTCCCAAGGATGGAATGTGCGGTACAAGGTTCCTGAAAGGTACCTGGCTGGAACGGTTAGAGATAACCGCATAGCTACTGTCAAAAAGGATGGATTGCAACTGTTGCCATAACACCGATGAAGAAATCATGAACTTTAGATGAACTTTGCTTCATTATAATACCAAAACACACCTCCTGGTCGAAGGCTGCCCGCCTCCAAGACTTACCACGCCTTGGACACTGACCCCGCACCTGCGTGATAGCCTCGCTCGAGAAGGGCGGAGATATGATAATTGTATTCTGAGAAGGGTGGAGACTCCTGAGGCAGAGGTGGAGCAAGGTGTGTTACTAAGCATAAAAGATGACTTCTGAACAACTGAAGTTTGAAGCTTCCCCACCAAGGACCACGACGATCGATGACGCAGCATCAGCTGGACCCGGGACGGTTAGGACATTGTGAGATCAGCGGTGGTAGCTATAACCTCGCTTTCTCCTCTCTCTAAATTTAACTTTACTTTTCTCCTTTCTTTCACCCATCTCTAACTATCGCGTGCCTCCTCACAAGCAATACAATAAAGTTTTACTGTGTGATTACTGCTATGCCCTTTGGTGTTGGTCACCTTAATTTTGCACTTTCGAGATCGTAGCAAATGAACCATCACGAGTCCACCGAGTGGACCGTGACAACAGTGCATACTCTCTCTTTCCTTAGGTGATTATTGCCATGTTCTCATATGTACTCACTTGAATGGTGCACTTGCTGAAACTCAAAGCTCCAGTCAAGAATGAAAAATCTGATCTTAGCTGCCTGCACAAATGTGCTCTGGCACAGCCTGCTTGGCATAATCCAGGAATGAAAGTTTGACCTAAGCTTGTTTGTTTTTATCAACTCCAGACTCAGTCACTGTGAAATTCCAGCAGATTGGTGACTCTCCTCTCCCAAGGCAAAGCTTAAGTTTAGCAGATACTGAGCTTCAGTTGTAGTCTGAAGGGAATACAGTCACATTGAAACAGCTCAAAGGAAGAAAATAGAAAATGAGAGATACAAAGAACTGGGATGAAACTTCAAGGTTAGTTGTGCAAGCATGGCTATCACTCCTTTACAATCCTTAGCACCAACCGATTTGTCAAAACAGGCTTAAGACCATGATGCTTACTGAGATTAATAGAAAAATAACTTTTCTAAACTTAAGAAATGATCACAAATGCAAATCTATTTCTTTAACTTGCCAGTATCCATATTTTCTGTCAGAGGGAGTATATCTAGCAATCTTCAGTGCAACATCTATTAGGAGGCACAGAATTTATATGCAAACATATAAGTAACCTTTTTCAGAATAGTATGCCAATTCCTGTGTCTTCCCTACCTCTTTGAATGCAGAAGGCTGAAATATATCAGAACTGAGACAGTTCTAGCATAGCTGGTAACAAGAAAGTGAATCCACATTCCCTACTTGCTATGGAAAACCAAGTCATGTAGTGCACCGCTGAAGAACCTAGGAAGAGAAGAGTTAAACCCCAGTATTTCTACAGGTGAAACTATCCACTGTTTGTGTTATTGTTACGGAGAAACCATTTTAGACAAGGGATCACAGGATGGATATGCTTGAAATTCATTGCACATTCAGAGCTCATCACTGCAGAGTGGAGGAGAACACTCCTAGAAACCTTGAAATAGCTATTCTGCTTAAAGGCTTTCACTTGGACTGTGCTCAGGAGGCAGGGATTATAGTCCACTAAGCAATCAGGTGCTAATATCTAGATTTTATTCATGATGCAATTATAAATGCACATCTCACCTAGACATATAGAACATAAGATCCATTACCTAAGAGCTTGTAGGAGCTTGAAACAAATACAGTTGCAAATCTAATGTGTAAGGAGAGATTAATTGCTATCAGATCAAAGATAAATTTTCTTCTCATGTATTTGTTGTTTATAACTAAACACCAAACAAAACTTAGTCAAATATAGGTGCCTAAGTACAAAATTTAAATAAAAAGAATTCTGCAGAGCAAATAGAGAGGCCTTTATATCTGGACTGACAGTTACCCTGGCACTTAAAATTTCAACAGCATACAAATGAATATACATACCCTAGACTCAGAATTTTGCCATATTTCTTGCTAGACCCAAGAAGAAGCCAGATAGTAAGCATTTTTTTCAGCAAACCTAATAAAAAGTGGAGAACAAAACCTTCTGCAAATGCAGATTTTGCCACTGTTCTTTAAAAGCATTGCTGGGACCCTATGCATGTATGAGATCTTGTAGTTGTCCAGCCAGAGGGCATTCAGACTTAAAACTTTTGCCAGCCAAGGTTAATATGATAACAACTAGGTCCTGGGAGATTCTTTGTCTTCCGAGAACTGAACCTTCTGAGTTCCTAAAGAAAAATTTGAAGTATTCAGAAACCTAGAGAGAGAGGGAAAAAAAAGCTTAACTCCCTTACCAGAACAGTTGGGAATTTTACATGGATTTGAGGAGACCCATGTCCTGGTTTCCAGAGATGCTGTGTTCATTATGTTCAGTGACTACTTACCATAAGTCATTCCTTGGGCCAAGCATTGGCATGACTCTACATGCCTTCTCCTGGGACAAGTTTCTGTGTTCCAGCTTCCAGATCAAAAGTAGAACCTGCCAAAGGTCATTAAGTACCTTAGTGGCTTGACACCATTGGGATCCACTCATAGGCTTAATAATTTTGTCATGCAAGACTAATATCTATGTCAGTCTGAGGGCTATGTTACACAGGGCAAGACACTGGGAGACACTGAAGTCTCTGAGGTGAAACCCATCTGTATCTCTTCATAGGTCTGCCAGAATAAACAAAGGAATATATGTCAGTTATGTGGCTTGTATGTAGAGCAAATATACACTTAATCTTCTAGTGAATCACCTTTTTCACACAAAGATCATCAGTGATCCCTAGCAGAACAGCTGCTCAGACACATTCGGCTATGGCCTCAGAAACCTCCCACACCAATGTCATGAGTAAAAAGCTATAAAAGTGATGGACTGCCAGATTGGAGAGTCAAATAGCAGCCTGTAATCGCTTGTAATAGGGGAGAGTGTGACTACTGATATTCATTCTTCTTTCTTGATAGCCTTATGCAGAAGCAAATAGTTAGGAGAAAAAAAAAACTTATGAAAAAGTAAAAAATAGGTGGACTTCACAACAAGTGAATAATTTCCATCACATATTCTCTTTCATATTGCTGCATTACGTGCCTCAGCTAAGAATTTGCCTTGATTTTATTATTTTTTATTATGAAAAAAACATGTATTGGAAAATGTCAGCTTCTGAAACACTGACCTAGAAATATCTGCCTGTTATCAGAGTCTCTTCTAAAGAATCTCATTTTTTTATTTCCTTACAAGAGAACCAAGCAGGGGGAAAATGAGAGTGATTTAAAAATCTCAATAACAAAGAACCAGAACTTAGCAGTTTCAAACAAGAATCACTAACTAAACCAAGCTTACTCTTTATTAGATGCCATCGATTAAATGCATTATCTCATGCTTTGTCTTCAGCTCATATCTACAGAAATTATATTATTACAATTTGAATTCATAACATTTAGCAAAGCAGTAAGCCCACAGAAATAGTGTCTTTATCACCTTATAAAAGATAGAAACATTTTTTGCAGTCATGAAATTTCATGTAGACTGGCTCATATTTTTCTGTTCTTTGTAATGGCCATTTTGATCTTTAAGGCCTGAGAAGTCAAGTTGTTTTGTTTACCAAAACAAAATGTTCTTCTGCAAATCCATATGTCCATGTATCTGGCAGTCGGCCCCTTCTAGACATGTTTGAATCTATTGGCCAAATTTGCTAAACAAGTAGTCTCAAAGTTTTTATTTCCTGCAGGTTGCATGGAGCAGTCAAGAAGAAGGGAGGAGACCTATGCATGTCCTGTCTAGGGAAGGGCTACAACCTTTCTTGGAGTTCAGGGAATGCACCTAGGGACTGTATCACCAGGCGCAGCTGTGGAGGACACAAAGCTTCAGTGGTTTTGCTGCTCACTCATTTGTTTCAAATACAGGCCAGAGCAATCGTTTCCACTGACAATTCTAAAAGGTCACAGAGACTTCTGAAATTTGTGCATAATGGATTTTACCCTGATTGACTGCAAAATGAATTATTCATGGCCCAATAGTGTTATCTTTTACCTGAGATGTACAAAAACCTAATAACAGAATAGAATGGTTTGGGTTGGAAGGACCTTAAAGATTATCTAGTTCCAATCTCCCCTGCCATGGGCAGGGACACCTTCCACTAGACCAGGTTGCTCAAAGCCCCATCCAACCTGGCCTTGGACCCTTCCAGGGATGGGCCAGGCACAACCTCTCTGGACAGCCTGTTCCAGTGCCTCACCACCCTCACAGTGAAGGATTTCTTCCTTATACGTAATCTAAATCTACCCCCTTTCATTTTAAAGCCATTACCCTTTGTCCTATCATTACATGCCCTTGTAAAAAGTCACTCTTTGGCTTTCTTGTAAGCCCCCTTTAGGTACTGGAAGTCTGCTATAAGGTCTCCCTGCAGCCTTCTCTTCTCCAGGCTGAACAACCCCAAATCTCTCACCCTTTCTTCATAGGAGAGGTGTTCCATCACTCTGATCATTTCTGTGGCCCAACTCTGGACCTGCTCGAGCAGGTCCATGTCTTTCCTGTGCTGAGGACTCCAGAGCTGGACGCAGTACTGCAGGTGGGATCTCATGAGAGAGGAGTAGAGGGGGAGAATCATATCCCTCAACCTGCTGGTCACGCTTCTTTTGATGCAGCCCAGGATTCGGTTGGCTTTCTGGGCTGCAAATGCACATTGCCAAGTCATGTTGAGCTTCTCGTCAACCAACACTCCCAAGTCCTTCTCCGCAGGGCTGCTCTCAATCCACTCATTGCCCAGCCTGTATTTGTGCTTGGGATTGCACCCACCCAGGTGCAGGACCTTGCACTTGGCCTTGTTGAAATTCATGAGGTTCACAAGGTCCCTCTGGATGGCATCCCTTCCCTCCAGCCTGCCAACCACACCAGACAGCTTGGTGTCATCAGCAACCTTGCTGAGGGTGCACTCCATCCCACTGTCCATGTCGCCAACGAAGGTGTTAAACAGTGCTGTTCCCAATAGTGACCCCTGAGGAATGCCACTTGTCACTGGTCTGCACTTGGACATGGAGATGTTGACTGCAGCTCTTTCAGTGCGACCATCCAGTCAATTCCTTATCTGCCAGGTGGTCCATCCGTCAACTCCATGTCTCTCCAATTTAGAGACAAGGATGTCGTGTAGGACAGTGTCAAATGCTTTGCACAAGTCCAGGTAGATGATGTCAGTAGCTCTTTCCTTATCCACCAATGCTGTAACCCTGTTGTAGAAGGCCACCAAATTTGTCAGGCATGATTTGCCCTTAGTGAAGCCATGTTGGCTGTCACCAATCACATCCTTATTTCTCATGTGCCCTACCATAGTTTTCAGGAGGATCCACTCCACAATCTTACTGGGCACAGAGGTGAGACTGACTGGCCTGTAGTTTCCCAGGACTTCCTTTTTTCCCTTTTTAAAAATGGGGCTTACACTTTCCCTTTTGCAGTCAGTGGGAACTTCCCTGGACTGCCACAATTTCTCAAATATGATGGCTAGTGGCTTTGCCACTTCATCCACCAGTTCCCTCTGGACCCACAGATGCATCTCATCAGGTCCCATGGACTTGTGCACCTTCAGATTCCTTAGATGGCATCGAACCTGATCTATGGTGTGCAGTTCTTCATGCTCCCAGTCCCTGCCTTTGCCTTCTGCAATTTGGGTGGTGTGGCTGGAGCACTTGCCGGTGAAGACTGAGGCAAAAAAGTCATTGAGTATCTCAGCCTTCTCCATGTCCTGGGTAACCAGGTCTCCCATTTCCTTCCAGAGAGGGCCCACATTTTCCCTAGCCTTCCTTTTATCACCGACATACCTACAGAAGCTTTTCTTGTTGCCCTTGACGTCCCTGGCCAGACTGAATTCTATCAGGGCTTTAGGTTTCCTAGCCTGATTCCTGGCTGCTTGGACAGTTTCTCTGTATTCCTCCCAGGCTACCTGTCCTTGCTTCCACCCTCTGTAGGCTTCCTCTTTGTGTTTGAGTTTGTCCAGGAGGTCCTTGTTTATCCATGCAGGCCTCCCGGCATTTTTGCCCCACTTCCTCTTTGTTGGGATGCGTCACTGCTCCTGAGCTTGGAGGAGGTGATCCCTGAATATTAACCAGCTTTCTTGGGCCCCTTTTCCCTCCAGGGCTTTGTCCCATGGTACTCTACCAAGCAGATCCCTGGAGAGACCAAAGTCTGCTCTCCTGAAGTCCAGGGTAGCGAGCTTGCTGTGTGCCCTCCTCAGTGCCCTAAGGATCTTGAACCACCATTTCATGGTCACTGCAGCCAAGGCTGTCCTTCAGCTTCACATTCCCCATCAGATGCTCCCTGTTGGTGAGCACAAGGTCCAGCATAGCACCTCTCCTTGTTGGCTCCTCCATCACTTGGAGAAAGTTGTTGTCATCAACACATTCCAGGAACCTCCTGGATTGCTTATGGCCTGCTGTGTTGTCCCTCCAACAGATACCAGGGTGGTTGAAGTCCCCCATGAGAACCAGGGCTTGTGAACGTGAGGCTGCTCCTATCTGTCTATAGAGGGCCTCATCTGCTCGGTCTTCCTGGTTGGGTGGCCTGTAGCAGACCCCCACTATAATGTCACCTGTCCCTGCCCTCCGTTTAATCCTGACCCATAAGCTCTTGGTCAGCTCCTCATCCATCCCCAGGTGGAGCTCCATGCAATCCAGCTGGTCATTGATACAAAGATCAACACCCTATCCTCGTCTCCCCTGTCTGTCCTTCCTAAATAGCCTGTATCCTTCTAATCCAACACTCCAGTCATAGGATCCATCCCACCATGTATTCGTGATGCCAGTAAGATCACAGCCCTGCAGGCAAGCGCACATCTCGAACTCCTCTTGTTTATTCCCCGTGCCTCCTCGTGTGTTTGCATCAAGGCATTTAAGCTGGGCCCCCGATGAAGCTGACTTACTGGCTGGAGTGGCTGGGATTCCTTTGTGCTGCTCTCCAGGTGCTCTCCTGCTGACCGGTGATCCCCCTCCAGGCTCTGGGCATCTGTTGCTGGCACTGGCATCAAACTGGTAGGAGTGGGATGGATTGAGGTTCCCTTCCCCCAGCAACTTCAGTTTAAAGCCCTCTTCACCAGCTTGGCAAGCCTATGACCGAAGATGCTCTTCCCCTTCTCTGACAGATGGACCCCATCAGCCCCCAGTAGACCAGGTTTCTCAAAGCAAGTCCCATGGTCTAAGTAGCCAAACCCCTGGCTGTGGCAGGTGTAATCAATACCAAAGCAGTAAGGAAGTGTGTACGGGTTGGTTGGTCAGTCACCATGGGCCAGCACTGACAAGAGTGCTTGTTTGTCTGTCTCTCTGGTTTTGTCTTTAATATGCAAGTGCCTACAATCTTTTTCCCAGGGTATCTTTGCAAGAATCTCTTTAGATCCTCTTTCTGAAGCTTATTATAAATTATTTTTTAACTGAGATCCACTTTCCCCACTTCTAATGAAGACTATTAAGAATACCAACATGCATGCCAACTTACTGTAGAAGTTATCATTAGCTGAGTGACCCAACTAGTCAATTTAAGTAGAAACGAGATAGGTCAAGAGTTTACAGCTACTTTGCAGCCCTTTGCTTGTTTCATTAAATCCATCAAGGATTTAAAGCAGCAAGTTATCTAATAAGGCAACTTTCAGAAGAAACATGATAGCAAAGGTCAGCATTTCAAGCAGGAACAGGACCGCTGCTGAAAGGTTTATGAACTTTCAACTAAATAACTGACTTACCTCCCAGTATTTCAGGTCCAGACACATCACAGTCGTTAAAGAAAGTAGCCCCTTCTCAAGTAACAGTATTTCTATGTCCTTCTCAGCATTTGAATGGGAAGGAAGGCAGAAATAATTTAGAAGTGAGATTTGCAAAACTGACTAAATCAACTTGTGATTTTGAATATCCCTCCTAGATAACAAAGAGGCTGTAAATGCCAGGCATGATAAGTGCTTGAAACAGCTTTTGTGCTTATTTGCAACACAAAGCAGTCACCCATATGTAGAATAACCATATACACCATTTCTATGACTTTAAAAAGGAAGCTGTTTAGCCAGAGTTGAGAGTTCCTCATGCACTCTACTTCTGTGAATATTCCTGCCTGACATTACCTTACAAAGAAGCAAATTCAGAACTACAAAGTGTTTCGAGGGTTGTGTTGAGCAAACACATAGCATCCTCCTCAGATGCTCAGCTCTCAAAGCCTTATGATGGCATTTCTCTGCGTATCTGTTCAGATGTAACAAGGTAATGTTGTACTGCCTCATCTGATCTGTTTATCTCTAAAGGTCAGGTGATATTCTAATGGGATATAACACAGAAAAACAGGCAATATTTTAGGTATTATTGGGGCATAGCACCTTCCCACATCACAGTATCTAAATATCATTAACCCTGCTGAAGATAATGGGTCTTCTCACCTGAATAAGACGGGGAGGGTATGGACTTGTGAATTTTATTTAAACATCTTGGCCCAGAAAACAATATGAGAGAATGGAAAATGGCTACTTTACATATGAGAAAAGCTACAACTTTTTGTTGTTTAAGGTACCTAGCGTGTATATGAGTACAAAAGAGGTATGTCACACTGTGTCAGACTGTGAAATGCCATTGCCAAGGTATCAGGTTATAGCAAAAGACTCAGATGCATGCCAAGCTATGGAAAATATCACAGACATGTATGGAAACCCCAGCAACAGACAAATACTTTCTGGAATATCTGCCAGAGCAAAAAGAGCTCAAGTTTGGTTCTGCAACGCCTGCCTGCAGAAGTGTTGTTAGCTTTCAACCGTAACTACCTGGGAGATGTCTGACTGCATATTTCCTTGTTTTTTGCTCCTTTCTGTGGCACGGTGAGAGGTACCCTAACACCCAAAAATCTCTGGAATAGGCCTCAATGTTATAGACCTAGCAAGATCTAAGAGATGCTGTTAGTATGGATGCTGTTACATTAATATATGTGGTCATTGATGAGACTATTCTCAGTTCAATTAGGCAAGTGAAAAGTCACATGCTCAGCACTATGTTGTCATAAGCCAGACATATCCTAGTGAGTAAAACACCTGTACTGGCAGAGAAAATCTGTTAACATAAGAATAAAATAAACACAGCACCAGTGCTGATCCATATTCACCTGTTAAAGGAATCAGTTCAGTACATTATAGGACTTCCGCAGTACAACCATTACATACACACAAGACATGACAACATTTAATGTCAGAAACTCCCAGACTATTACAGTTTTATTAAAATAATTCACTTGCACTGAAATTCAAATCTTCACCCAGGAATGGGAATCTGAATCTGTATCTCTTTGGATACGTCTATTGTGAGCTTTCATCAGACTGACATTTTTTTCTCTGCTGAGATATGCTTGATCTTGGCTGTGGAAGCATAGAGCTGATGTTCAACCCTGGGCCCAGAATACTAAAGCACCTGAAGTTAGTTCTCATAAAAACAAAGAAATGATGTGATAAAAAAGTGCAATGAGATCTAAAGAACCAGAGCTTCTGTCAGAAGACAGTATTAATATCAATGTGACAACAGGAGAGAAGTCTTCACCTGGCAGCACATCTACAGATGAGGAAATGTTTGCCTCTCATGAGTTAAAGTCAATCAAAGATAAGATAAATATGGGATAAAGCACAGCAGTGAATACTGCCTTAGCTAAGACATTTAGAAGTTAAGTGCTGTGCTTCCTCTTCAAAAATAGTACTGTGTCAGCAAGAGAAGCAGTGCTTCTCACGGTCTTCTTCCACAGGATATTCTCCTTTATATTTGCCTGGAAAGAGAATCCATCCCCAAGAAAGATGGTCAGGAACACATACTTCCTGTGATACCCACTGCTGAATAAGGTGATTGATGCTATCCATGCTATCAGTGTGAAATTTTGTTCTTATCCAGTTTCGTGTATCACCTGTCCTGGAAATCCCAGAAAGATTCAAGACAGCAAAAGAGGCATTAGTGAGACACCCCACCCTCCCACCCCCCTATTTCAAACACTCATATACTGGTCAGGAATAAACACAGAGAGATGCATGGCCTCTCAATGAACATTCCTGTCATGTATTTCATGCCATCTGACCATTTCACAGGCTCCCACCAGAAACTACCTGCTTTTGTCTCTCTGCATGCTTTACCATTAACTGTGCATGGATACAGAGAATATCCCTTGTTTTCATACCCTGTGAATAAGCATTTGTTCTAAAAATAAAATTCAAATAAAAGAAAACACTGTAATTTTTATTGTCAGGAAAATTTTCGTAACAGGACGAAAAAATTGCTAAAAAGGTTCCCATCTATCTGCCATAGCCACATTCACATTAAAAGTTTGGTCACACAGACTTGTTCTGAGTAAATGGAAGGACATTCAAGCTAGGTATTAGAAAATAAAATCTTTCTCCCTTCATCCTAGTGGAAGTTATCACAACAAATTTACCAGTTTTTCCAAGTATACACAGAAGACCATAGTTCAGAAATGCCTTTCTCTGGTGGTAAAAAAAGATGATTAGGAATTAATAAGCATAAAGCAACAGTATCAGGGAACAAGGGTAGACACATAGCCTTCCCAAATACAGCCATCAGACACACATAATATACCACGAATTAGTATCAGAAAAGAGAGTTAGTATATAAGATCATAGAATTTTTATTATTTCTGGAGAATTGTATACAATGTCCAGACAATTTTGGACATCCAAAAAGAAGAAAGATAAGTTAAAGGTCTGTTACTATCCTTTCTGGGCAACATGGCTGATCTAAGAATTTTTAAGAATTAAATTTTTTTCGTGTTGGTACACTGAGTGTAAACAAGGTGTATATATAGTTCTAAAAGCTTTTCTACAAACACCGTGACTCTTTTTCATATTTATATTGAACACATTTTCCTTATTTCCTACCTAACATTTCTTGGATGTGTCATTGTCAAGTACTGCTGGATACTCAGAAAATATATGGCTATAGGTTATTGAAGTACAAACCATGTGTACTTCCCAAAGGAGTTATTCAGATGAAAAAACAGACCAACATGTCTTTTTCATTGCAAAACTGCCAAATAAATAAATAAAAAATAGGACTACGCAGAAAACCACAGGATTTAACTTGTGTTTATTCATCCTCAGTAAGAGATCTTCTATGAGTTGCTCCTTGGAAGATTGTCTTTATCTCCTCCAGCTTCTGTAAGGGCTTCTTGAAGTTCTCTAGCCTTTTTCTCTTTCCTTCTCCCTTGCACAACTCTCATATATGCAAATCCAGTATTATCTCTAAATATCCATTCAGATGGATAATCTTAATGCAGATATGTCTTCTGGCCAAACAAAAATCTTGGCCTGTTGCCAGATTTCTGACTGTTAACTTCAAGGTCACCATGGGGAAAAATGTTTTTTAACACCCTTCTTTGCTTGGGCAAGAGGGCTAATACCAGTTACCAATAATAATTCAGGCCTATGATCCAGGCCTCATCCAAGGTACATGTAAACCCTTCCAGTTCGTTCTGTTAAGATACTAGGGTGCAAAGCCTGTTCATCTAGCTAAAAATTAATTGGGGCTCTCACTGTCTCACACCCTCACTGCTGCAGTGTCCTTTCCTCCAGCACTGGCAAACACAACCTTTCCACTGTTTGCTAAGATCATTTTCTTGTTCTGCCTTTTAGATTGTGTCATCGCCTCTTTGAATCCCAAATGTCTTTTGTCACATTAAACACACACAACTTGCTTTGACTTTCAAGGTCCTTTGCAGATTTCTTTCTCCTGACCTATTAGCTGAAACTGGGAATCAAAGTGTCAGCTCTTGTCTATGTTCAGCAGGTGTCCGTTTATGTTTTCAAGCAAGCATGAATTTAGGCATCCCTTCATGCTTGGGAGAAGCTCTAAAAAAACACGCAGAAAACTCCCTAAAACTGTCCTTTTCCATGATACCTTCAAAAATGAAGCCAGATAGGCTTCTATTTTCTGATTCCACTACCTACTCTGGTGGCTAACACTGTCCATTGTCTTCTTTCATGTCTTTGTTGTCTCCCATTTTAAATGTACCATGATTTGATGTTTGTTTGTTTGTTTGTTTTTTTAAATGAGGAATTGTCTTCTTTTCCCCTGTGTTTCTACATAGTTTAACACAACAGCTTTCTGGTCTGTGACTGGGCTTTTATGCTATGTGTAGGTTAACAAGTGGTGTGAACAAGTGGGAGCTGATATGGCCAGCAGAACTGTTGTTGCTGCAGTCCTGACATCCATGCTATAAACATTTCATGAGTCCACTAGCTGCCCTCCTGGAGGGCAGATTCACTTCCAGCTCACTGTCACCTAAAACTGCTCCACAACTGCAGCCAAAGCACAGTAAATGGGAATGGTGTGGAGATTCATTTAAAGATTATATTCGTGATCTGAAGTACACAACTAAAGTAGACACATCCTTAATGTCACAGGAAAAAGGAAAAAAATATGTTACTATCTATACATGCAGAAAGTTGACTGCTCAGTCATGATGGTGTATTCTTTTGGGGTGATTATTCTCTCACATGCTAATTTGTGTTGCTAAATAATACACTGAATAAATGGGGAACTTGGGGAAGATAGCAGAAGCTACACTACTCGTTAATTCTACAATAAAATACCTTTGAATAAACTACTGGAAGCATAGTCTACTCATACAGAAATACTGTTCTAATGTGTGGATTATTTGAAGATGACCTGCAATCCTCATATTTTCATGTTTTTCTATAGTGTCACTAACTTTTTTATTTCCATCATGTCACAGAGCTCCTTCACTAGCAGACTTCAAACATTTGGGGAACCATAAGCCAGCACATAACTGGAATACATAATAAAGGAATAGAGTTTTAATGAAGAAAAGTATCATTATATTCTTTGCAGTAGGGTTTGGGTTTTTTTTTTGTAATAATGTCAAATCTCAATGAGTAAAAATGATTCAGACTCTCTGGGGCTGATGTTTGGAAGTTGACTTGAGCACTTCTAGGCTTGTGTCACGTCATAACAGAAAATCCTAACCAACCTACAGAGATCCCAGGTGGGATCATTACCCTAATCAGCATGAGGAACCTCTGAGAATCCCTAGTTCTAACTAAGGGAAGAGTGGTCCCCTATGATGACAGCATAAATCTGTGACGTATCAGATGGGCAAAATGGCCTTACTCCCTGACATTCAGCGCTTTTGTTAATGCTTCTGAAGCTGTGATTAGTAAGTGCCCTAAGGGGAACTATTTTAATCCTCCCTGTTTCTCTTAACAAAGAATTGTTTTTCAGCAGCCTTTACTAAAATAAAGAAATAAAAGGAATCATCTTCACATATTTTATCAGAAAATCCTGCAGACCGTTATCTGAAAGCCAGCACCAACACTTCACAATAGCAAAGTTAATGACAAAAATAAAAATGTAAACCTACAGAATCATAAAGGTCTCTCTGACTAGGTGGGCTGATAACCTGGTTCTTCTTTCTTCCATACAGTGTTCTTAGCAATTACAATATCATTAAGTTATACAACCATCCCTTCAATTAATAAAGACTAATATTTCAGTCCACACCCTGTTAGAGTTATAGATCTCCTTCAATATTTGGATATCTGGAATAGCAATCCTGCTACTGATAGGATGGATAGAAAATCTGACCAAATATGGCATTGGTTTTTGGGCCATAACCACGTGCTTTCCTTTGCTATCAGACTGGACCACACTGGACACTATCTGCAGCTGCTCATACCCTATTCAAGAACTTATACAAATTAGCTGGACAGCCTTTGAGAATCACGTAAAATCACCTACTTTGAGAAAGGAAGAAGCAAGTTTTAAATTTGTTTTAGGATATGTGCCAGTTGTTGCAAGGCTACTTCTGTGCCTTAGGAGTTGAAACTGTGAATTTCCATCTTGGTGAAAAAACTCTTACCATACTGTGTTCAGGCATGCATGATCAGAGCTGTTCCTGTGTCAGAGGCCAAAAGCTGTCCTTTTAAAGTTCTAAAGTCCATGTCACATTTCTGATTCATGAGAAGTGCAATACTTACTGTAAAACTTATTGTGAAACAGAGTTAAGTGCTCTTCTGAACTTAAGTAGCAAGTTTATGGTGTGAGGGAGGGAGAAAAGAGCTTAATCCCTTTCTGAAACCAAATGATTAACTTAAAGCCATTCATAAAAACATTGGGTCTTTATATCAGTCATAGTTCACAGGCTGCAGAGCAGCATTTGGTTTCTCAGAAGTTCAAGTGTGGCCTCCATACCAAGGTTCAACACTTCATATAGGTGCTGCTAGATAATCTAAAGCCTAGTCTGTGAAAAGAAGTAAAGCAGAAAGCTCTGCTGAGACTGATATATCCGTTCTCCTCTTATTCTCCAGTGTTATGTGTATACCCTGGCTCCTAGGGTCAAGAAAGTTGTCTGCCTCTTCTCTCAAGTAAAACAATTTCATAGGTTGATGGTAACGAGAAAATCATCAAAACTTTCCAAAATACCTTTCTGTCTGCTTCCTAGTCCATGTCCTAGTTTACTGGATGTATCCACATTGATAGTGTGTCTTCCTTCAGCATTCTGATACTCCCAATGATCACCCAGTTTGCAAGTAAATGCATTCTTATTTTTGGAAAGCCACAAAACTGATCTAATCGTTCACTGTGAACTGCAATAACTGCCAAGACCTCCCTGCCATATGCCATAATCCTTGGAATATTGTCCAATGCAGAAAATCCTGGGGCTAGACCTTTCTGAGTGTTTCCAGTGGACACTGACAGACATGGTTCCACAGAAGATCTCTGCTGTCATTCTCTGCATCTTCTTTACATAGGGAATCACAAACTCTAGACAATACTTAGCTCCACTACTGAAGAGTAGAACAAATACACCAGCATTAAGACAAGTAAACCCAGAACCACCCACCCCTCCCACCTCCATCTACATACACCCTTTCCCACAGGAATACAAGGCAAGAATGCAGGTCTAATTAACCATCTAATGAACAAGACTCTCTGCTTCATTATAAAACGTCTGTGTTTCAGCCAGCCACATGCACTGTGCAACTAGGGGACAATCTTGTCTATTTGCCTGAGTGTTAATCCAAGCTGCCCTGCGCCTTCAAGTGGGATCTGTCTCTTGTCTCACTGTAGCACATAAAGAATGAAAGCCACAGCCTTCTCTCTTTCCAAAGCAGTTGCTTTGCTCATGTTCCCTCAAGTGGTCTTTAATTAGTCCCATGCCTTTGGTATGGCTGTGACACTGCCTACCAATGAGGTACACTCCTGGTTTTCAAGAGGTGGAATTTGACCCTTTCATGGTTCAGGAGTCCTCACCACTTTCACCAAACAGCAGTGAATTCTGCTTTTAGATCCGTTCTGCACATCTTACTGTGACCACCTGCACCTATTTGCTATCTGCCCAGTCTTCACCAGCTCTTCCCTGAGACCTTCCACCTATGCAGTTCTTCACTGTCTTCTTTCTTGCATGAGCAGCAGGATCTAATTCTCCCTCTTTAGCCTGATAAGACATTGTCTTTAGCTCCTTCAAAGTTAACACTGCAGCTTGTAGGCTGGAGAGTGGAAAAGGTAATTAATGGCCCCAGTGATCTCAGAAAGAAGCAAAGCTGCTCCAAGCTGATAAGTTTCTTTTGTTCTTGGAAAGGGATATGTTGCCTCAGCTACTCTGGAAGTTCTGGAAGACAGGCAGGTGTGGCAGGCAGCCAACCAGACAGGTTTGGTAAAAGCAAGACTAACTTCGCTAGAAGGATGCTTTTTCTCCTATGAGTCTGAAATTAGTTGCAGTTTCAGTCAAAATGCTATCCCACATTAACAAAAACCAGTAACAGAACGTGTATTTACATAGCACATACATGTTTTGTGTATATATTGATATACATACATATATACATAGAGAGAGAGAGAGACAGAAAGCTGTTAACAACAGAGGCATAGGTCTATTCAATGGGAAAAAGGCTTTGAGGCAAGGGAGTGAAACATCATCCACAAGCCAGACTTTGGCATGTTCATTAGAGGCATGATGCATCCTCTAATGACCATGGCTAGGGATTAGCTGCGTGTCCTTCTGGAGGGATGGCTTTCCCCAGCTGACAGACCGGAGAGTTCAGCCCCGGTGAGCTGTCACTGCTGCCACACGGCCGGTGGACAGGACAGAACATCTGTGCCAATCATTTCTTGTGATCCCAAATATTCCCCACAGGATCTTTTATTACAAGGAGCAGAAAAATGCATGGCAGCCTGATTCTAGCTGTCAGGACTGTTTTTTTGATGAAACAATGTCATAGAAAACCGCTCCTTTTTCTTTCAGCAAAACAACACAAAAAACAGAATTGTGGAAGTGAAGTTAGTCATATTTTGCAGCATTGCTTCAGACATTACTGTATAGTCATATTTGTTTAAATTTTCAAGATTCCTTCACCATGAGGAGGAATTTGAACTTTTCTTTTCCAATTCAATCTGAAACATGAGCAAAATAATTCAGACTTCTCATGATCTTAACAGCCATGCACATAGTCTGCAAAATACTGTCTTATTTAATATAAAAGGGGTCTAAAGATCTCTCAATTTCTGTATAGATGACTCTAATGAAATTTCCAAGGCATAAATTTGGCTATAGAATCAATCACATTTAATCAAATGCAGTTCTGATCTAAAGAAGATTTGATGAGTCTAAATTCTTCAAAAATATCCAATGATTTTGACTCTTCTTCCCCACTAAAATCCACATCTATTTTAATGTAAAATTTTAGATTGATATCTACATCTACCTCCTCTTGCCTGCCTCAGAGACCTCCCTGAAGTGAGACTGCTAGTTGATCATTTCCTGCCCAACTGCATACAGGTAACCTAAGGATAGCTTCTCCGATCAGTATGATGCTGGGGCTAGAGAAGAGGTTCCCGATGAGCAACATGAGAAATTGGACTTCCCACATTCACCATGGGTACCTTTTGGTCTGACCAAGTTTAGACATGCAGATCTTACCTAAAATTGACAGTAATTCATCTTCATTGTTGATGAGGATAATCGTGTCTCTGGTGCTACAGCAGCTGTGATTTCATTCCACAGGTACCTTCTTACGCATGTTCAAGACTGCCAGTGACGCGGACGCAGGTACAGCCATCGCTTTAAAATGTTTCAAGTTTCAGGAAGACTCACAGCACCACAGAGCTAGGCCGAGTCGAATTATTTTTGACATTCACAGCAGATGAAAAGTAACTTGGAGAAGAGGCTGTCAAGGAGCTGTGCAATGGCGCTGCATGTCTCATGTCTGCACTTCTGTTTCAGGGGGACTGCTCCTCATTAGCACTGATATCACCAAGTAGAGTCAGGCATACATGGTATGTAAAGTCAAATATAGTAGTAACTCATTGTTTTCTACCCCACCGACATGAAAATTTGATGTCTTCCCTTTTTACCAGATACTTTTGAGCCCAGGGCTCCCTGCTCTCACAGGGCATAGAACTACACCACAGGGTGGAAATGTGCACGTAGAAGTGAGATGTGTGGGATGTTATTACTACAGTGACCTGTGGTGACCTGAATTCAGTCACACCAGTGATTAATTTTTCTTGTACTTACAGAAAGCTGCAAGCTAAGAGCAAGGGGGAACCTCTGTAAAATAACAATGAACACAGCCAGAGAAGAAAAGAAAATTGCATCAGACATGAACACATTCTAAATGCTGACTCACAGCACCCCACATTTCCTCCCTTGCTGCCTTCAAAACTTTCCCTAATCTCCTCATCCTTCCAGTTTACAGCTCAATTTACAGTGCCCCTCAAGTGCCCCCCCTTCTTTGGCTTTTTGTTTTCCTTCTACTCCTACACTTCCCATTTTTCTTCAATGCCTGCTGAACCATTGTTTTCTCGATCTGTCGTCATTACTTCAGACAGTCCCTTAAACATTGGAAGGGGGGCTGTAAAGCAACCAGCAAAACCCAGATTCACACACCTCCTCCTACCTGTAACCAAGTCAACACAGTCTTGAGTCTAATTTAGTCTACCTTTTACTAATTAATAATACAGATATAATGAAACCAACTCCATGAAAAAGTCAAATGACACTTCCTTTAGACAGATTGCTTCGACTTTAAAAGTTAATAAACATGGCTCTAGAGGATGAGGCTTACCTCAGCTTCATTTACAGAACCCAGACAGCTCCTTTGCAAAATGTGACTGGGAAACCACCGTATAATTAAAAAACCCCTGTGATTACATGCTCCAGATTTGCAATATCATAAATCCAAGAAAGATGAAGCCTGCTCTAAGCTCTAAGTTACGCAACTTAGTTTAACAAGCACATTATAAAGTAATTTATATCATAATTCACAGCAAATTATGCATTTTAGAAAAATAATTTTTGCTTCACAATTCCTTTTTCTAATGAAGCAACATATAAGCACACAGATAAATACTGCAGAATTGACTGGAGAAAAACAAGCAGAAATTAGAAAGGTGTTTATAGTATTGTTTTCTCATATTTTCATACATCAGGAAACTGCCAGTTTCACCTGAAGGCAGGAAGCATTGAGTATTCTACTGGAACCCTGTCCTGCATGGTCAGTGATGTTCTGTGATTTGCATTCCTGTTCAGAATAACATGACTCACCAGATACAGAATAATTCCTGATGTTGTTTTGGATATCTACTTCGAATTTTATGACAAAAAGAAATCTTTATGGATTAAACCTTCCTTTGAAGTATAAAGCACAATCCAGCAGCATATTCTTATCCCTACAGCTAACACTGTGCTGGGTACTGGCAGTTCAAAGCTATGTTTTGAACTGTCCTGGAATGACCCAGCTGGGAAGAAATTACATTTAATCAAGTATTTTTTAAAAAATGTATGTTTTCAAACATAGGGACCTGCATAGGCTTTATTGGTGTAGGTAATCCACTTGAGTAAGTGGAAGTATATACATGTAAGACAATCTGCGTTGAAGTCTGCAATATATGCATGCAACGTAAACAGACATTAACTCATCTGAATCATTTCACATGGGTCTACAAATGAAAAGTGCAAACACAAACAGCACAATGCAATCCATTTGGGAAATAGTGTCCTGGTTTCAGCTGGGATAGAGTTAATTTTCTTTCTAGTAGCTAGTATAGTGTTATGCCTTGGATTCAGTATGAAAAGAATGTTCATAACGCACTGATGTTTTCAGTTGTTGCTAAGTAGTGTTTAGACTAAGTCAAGGATTTTTCAGCTTCTCCTGCCCAGCCAGCAAGAAGGCCAGAGGGGCACAAGGAGGTGGGAAGGGACACAGCCAGGGCAGCTGACCCAACATGGCAGATGGGGTATTCCATACCATGTGAAGTCATGCCCAGTATATATACTGGGGGGAGCTGGCCTGGGGCAGCAGGGCAATGCTGCTCAGAAAGTAGCTGGGCATCGGTCAGCGAGTGGTGAGCAAGTGCATTGTGCATCACTTATTTTGTATATTCCAATCCTTTTATTATTGTCATTTTGTTATTGTTATTACCATTATTAGTTTCTTCCTTTCTGTTCTATTAAACCATTCTTATCTCAACCCATGAGTTTTACCTTTTTCCTTCCAATTCTCTCCCCCATCCCACTGGGCGGGGGGGACGGGGGGACGGGATGGACATGAGCAAGCAGCTGTGTGGTGCTTAGTTGCTGGCTGGGGTTAAACCACAATAGTCAGGAAATACTAACAATCATTAAATGAAATTTCCCAGCCAAAACACTACCTCTTTGAAGGAAGAAAGCAAAGTGAGGACATGGTCCAGAAACTTCAGCAGTGGGGAACCTGGAGAGAGGGAGCATAACCCATCTCATCACCAAGCTCAGCAACATCCTCCTGCCCTAGAACACGGCAGCTAGGAGTCCAGCCACTGCCAGAGCAGCAGCCGCTTTATATTTCCACAGCTCAATGTAAATTACCATTCAGATTGGTGGGTTGAGAGACAAGACTGAACTTCACTGTGCAATCAACTTGCGAAGGAGTTGATTCATATGACATTACAAGAAAGCCACTGTCAGAATAGGGTGATCTCACTAAAAGAATAGATGTGGATGTCTCAATGACGTAGCATATTTAAGATGCTATTTCCTTGCTTGCAGTCACATGAAATATTATCAGTACTCTTGTAGTTCAAACAAACACCTGAAAAAGATACCATCCATCATCAATTTCCATGCAGGTGTATTACAGAGGACATTGACAATTCTTTCTTTAAAATTATGTTATTTTTACATGTTTCTAAAATTGGAAAAAACATACAGAACAAAAATTCTTAAGTAAATGTATTTTTTAATGAAGAAATACTGTTACTTCAAGTATAGGCTTACAATCCTGTTTCATTGTTTTTTATGGCAAAACAAGAGACAAAAACTCCCTGGTCAACTGCACTTTGATCAAGAGAGTCAAACTGTGGTTTCAGATATTTATGCACAAATCTCATTAACAGCAGGATCAATTATATTTGTACATGAAGTGAGAATCTGCCTCAAAAAAACACTAAAAAGATTTAAGAACTCCTGCTATCTTAACACTCTTTTTACACAGAAAAGCCACTTGCATACATGGAGAGAAGATATATTCAGGATACAAAGACCAAGTTCTCAAAATCCATGTCACTTTGATTGCTATAAAATTAAAATGCAAATTAGTCTTTTAATATGGACAACCAGTTGTGACACAAACAGAAACAGCTCTTCTCCCATTCCATAGTTTTAACTACGTATTACTTGAACACAATTTTCAGAACAGATCTCTGTTTCACCTGTCCATTGTTTTAAGAAGTTAAAAGCTTAGCTCTTTATCAATGGTTATGAAGCAATTTTCTATCCTTTCATATTTGTGAGTATCAAATACCAAATGAGTGCTCTCATTTATTTCCAAGAATGCTTTGTGCATTAACTGGCGCAGCTCAGAGCAGGATATGGATAAAGCTGAAAACAACTACTGAAAAATATGTTTTTATGCTGAAAACAATTACTTCTCTTAACTGCAACCTCTTTAGCATGGAATAAGGCAAGCATCAAGGGACTTGTGTGCAACAGGAAATGGTTTTGTAGTTATTAGTAGCATCTTCTTTCTTCCTTTGTACTAATAACAAAACCTAATGTTAAAGCAGTTATGATGAGCCAAACAGATTCTCTACTTCCATTTTTATGATAGAATTTCCCTAAGTAAATGTTATCCTCTGGAAGTAAAATTCACATTTCATGACTCAAAGTTTCAGCCTCCAGCCCCTACAGCTGGAGTTCTGTCTAAATGCAACAGAGGACACAAAACCAAACCATCTCTTAGTTCTAGAGGTTGCCTCACGCAGGGACACCCAACCTGAGCCAGGTCCTAGAGGAATGATGCGCTCACCATCCTGAAGTATCGAGGCTGAGTCGGACGCCAGTTATCAACCAGGGGGAGATCAGGTTCATTCTCAGCATTCTTGGATAGGCTGCGTAGCTTCGCCATCTGCAGGAGAACAAAAATTGAAGTGTCCTGATGGAAATCCCTTGGGATCAAATCCACAGCCCAACAATTAAGCCAAGGAGGCTGGCCCAGCCCCAGAAGCTGGGGAGAAAAAGTCTCCTTCAAAGTTGTGGTGATGCGGTGAAGGACATCTTCACAAGAACTGTACTCATGTTCTTTTCCCAGTAGTAATATTCTTAGAAATAGTCAAGACAAAAAAAATGGGTCCTATCTCAACAGGATTGTGAAAAGTACTATCACTTACGTGCTGTCTACAGAACTGCATACAGCCACAGAATCTGTGGGAAGTCCTCAGAAAATGCGATTAGAACAGCCCATGCCCTAATAAACCTCTCCTACTCTAACGCTGCCTTAAGTGTCTGACTGTTAAGAAGCCTCTGGAATTGCAAGTTGTTCAGGCTAAATTATAAACTATTTGTTCATTTCCGTGGTGGGTCTGTAGCAGAGGATATATTCTGCTGCAGTGACACAAAAAAGTCCGTTATTAATAACAGGAATGTAAATCTGGATAATGACTTGGTCAAGGTTTCAAATGGTTTGTAAACAGGGTCTGCAGCTTGACTCTTCTTGGCCATTGTTTTCTTTTTTTTTTAACCAAGGTATGTTTTTTTGAGGGATGCTGTAAGAAGTGTTCTACCCATACTCTTCAAAACTGTATAAAGTTCTCCCTGTACCGCTTTGTTTTTCCAAGGGTGCAACACATAATACCCACTTACAGATACATTATGTTCATTTGTTGTCACTGCCATGTACAACATTAGACAGAAAGCGTATCAGCTGTGATTCAGACACTTGACGCTTCTCTGTTTGAATGGCTTACCATGAAAAGAATGCATACATTTTCCCATGTGTACACTTGAAAATGTAGCTTCATGCACGGCATGATCAACTTTGTTCACAACTAGTTTCAATACACCGATGTATCTACCTTTTACAGTACAGAGGTCAAGTCCAATAGAAGGAGGATTTCTCTCTGGGCTGTAAAAGCTGGATTCACTGTGACTATATTAATTCCAGTTTATGGACTGAGCTAGCTCAGGCATCTCAGCATTGCTTTTCACGGCTCTACACGGCTCACAAAATCCAGATATCTCAGTTTGCCTGAACAATGATGAGGTCACATTTATAACCAGTATAATATGTATCAGCTGGATTATTCATGTGATTAAATTTCAGATTTCAGATGAAGAATAATTTGTATGGGAACAGTAGAAGGTGAAAGTAGTTAATCAGTTTTGTTAATACTGATAAAGTACTATTGGAGAAGAGATTGCTGGTTTTTACTATTATTTGTGGAAGATCTGCCCTACTCAGAAAAAATGGCATATATCCAGGCTATAGCTACATAAAGGTGAAAAAATTAGTCTGCAGTTGGATAGAGTTATTCCACAGTTAAATTCCTATCCTTTCATTAAAAGAAATCTGAGCAGCTAGGCCACCCACTCCACATCTCAGGAACTTCTGGTGAATTGATTTTTCTGGCAGAGTACTGATTCACAGGGACTGCACTTATCCTTGTGGCTAATACACGATTACCATCCGGCTGCAAAAGCATGCAAGCGATCCACTGTAAATGCACATGCACTTAAAATAATTACTATTAATGAGGCTGCCAGAGTAGCACACTTTCTAGGATTAGAAATAATTGGTAACACAATCCTCTTTTATGAATACATTATTTAGACTGCAGGCACTCTGGAGCGAGGAAAGTCTTTCTATTGCTTTTGTATACAGTACCTCACATACACTGCCAATTCTTCCTGAAAAGCAGTTATCTCAGGATAAGAGCCAATGTCCCATCTATATGTAGTAATTTCCTTTTTACCTTAAATGCTCCATTTTTTCTACAGTAGGGCCAGTTAGAGGGCTGTCTGTATTTTTCCCCAAACTCACTAACTTTAGATAAGCTGAAAAAAAGGTCATGACCCAAATACAGTAGTGATTAAAAAGTCTTTTCATGAAGCTGGATCAATGATGTGATTAGTTATTCCTTTAAAAACACATTTTAAACCAGAGATGCTCAGTAATGACTACACTTTTCCCAACAAAATCTGTAGCTGATCTTCTGAAATATAAACCTCTAAGCAGATTTATTTTGTGGAAACCAGTCAGAGCATATTTGTATTTTTCACACAAATACAAGCTTCAAAATAGCCCACAGATTTTAATTTTCAGATGGGCAATGAAAAAGGAGGCAGATCAGTTCAATAAGCTGTGAAAATTAAGCTGTAAGTTATATGAATACATTACCATATTTCACCTCTTGCCAGCTAAGGTTCCCATCATACCCGAGTTCTGTTTTTTAAAATATAAATAGCCACGTAAATACAAAGTACTAGAAAATAAGATTTTTTTGTGTGATACCTGCACATCAGTCAATGCAATGAAACACCTTATCACCTTGAGAACCTAAAATGAAAAGTTATGTGTCTACATATAATATCTACATAATATGTCAGTCACTTGATTAACGTTCATGTTCTCATTATCTTGGAGTCTTGAAATTTGTGATATCGTATCATTATAGTCTGCTCAGTAGAGGAATAATCTCAGATAAGAAAACCGACTTGTGTGTTATGAGAATCATAGGCTGACATGATGAAAGAGGGCATTCAAATTTCTCTAAATGGGACTGATGGGGAATGAGGATTAACAAGAAATATTTCATGGTAAGTCAGCAGAGAATGCTTTCAAATTAGCAAGAATTTATAGTTATCTGATGCTGCTCCTGTTTGTGAAAATTTAGCTGGTATACCTTCCGGAAACATGGGCATCAAGCACCTGATACAACACTTCTGTAATTTTCTTGGTTATGTGACACCATCTAGAATATGGGGCAGACAGAATCACCAATCCCACTAAATTTGTATTCTGTTAAAAGATGGTTTTGAAAGAAGCATAAGAGACACATTTGCAAAGTAGAATGCTCAAAAAGTTGGAAATGCTCAGCTGCATTTAGTGAGAATACTGGACTCCTGCTTCATTCAGTGTCCAATGTAGTTAGGGTACCTGACTGTCCACTGCTTTTCATTGCAGATGGTGACTTTTTCACAGCAGCTTTATTTCATCATTTGTCCAGTGATTACCCTCAAACATTCATCATAAGCAATTAACACTTTACCTGAGGTAGCTTGACACAATATAAATGGTTGAAAAAATCCTGCATAATCAAAGTCGTTGGTGCAAATCTAACATAAGCTTTAGCTAGATATGACAATGTTCTTATTTAAATGGTTGCAGGAAAATACAAGTTAATGGCTTGAGTTTTCCTACATTGGCTCTTGGTGTAATGCAGTGTTTTGAGCTCTACAAAAAATAAAAGGTATGAGCCACATCCAGCTCCATCCTTCCTACTAGCAAGAGCTAGTATTGTGGGAACACAGGGACTGGGAAACAAAGAGAACTACTCTTTTCTTTAGCTGATGTTGCAAGAGGTGTTTTGCCCACGGAAGCAAGAACTCTCAGGTATAGTAATTACTGCTTGCTGTTAGTCACACTCCAAACTGCTATAAACTCTTACCGTCTACACTGTTTTATGATTTTACTAATTTATTAAGCTGTCTCATGTCTGTGGATTTGAACCACCATGATGTCTGACGTGGGCTAGGAAACAATGAGCTGTTCCAAGGAGAGAAGATCATCATCTCTTTTCAATTAGTTAATGTAGGAGTCATACAGAGACAGGTAAAGTTATGTGCCTAATAGTTGATTGCACATATTAGGTTGTAGATTGCAGTCCTTTGAAGATTTTTACAGGCTCCCTATGGAGTCCCAAGGTAGTTTCTAAGGCATTCAGTTCTTCACTCTCCTTTTAATCATGCAGTTTATCACAGAATCCAATGAGCATTTTCCTTGTCAAAAGAATAAGATCAGGTTATGGCGTGTAACTAAAAAGAAGTGGGTAAAATATAATCTGTTTGAAGTTTACCTGATCTGAGCTGACTATGATAGGCTCTCTAAGAACAATCCAGGTGATGCACTCTTCACAAGGTGGAGTAGTGAAAGAGCCATGGTATGTCCAGTAGTCATGAGATTTAGGGAAAAGAATTGAAGGATCGAAGTTTGGGAAAGGAACTTCTTTCCCCTTAAAAAAAAACAAACACAAACACACAACAAAACCAAACAGAAAACACTTCAACAGCTCTAGTCAAGAGTAGGTAAAGATGCAGCTCTGGTGTTTTAAGCAAGAGAGAGTGACAGATACTTCAAAGGTATGAACTAAGGAAACTAAGCACACATCTACACAAGACATCATGATACAGTGTAAAGATAAGTGGACTGAATGACCCTCACAGATGGGCCCAGAGAAGCATGACACAACATACAACTCCATGATGCTACTTCTTGTACCTGAGCTAACTCATGTTAAGCGGCATCCAGTACCAATGTGCTTCACTTCTCTTCCTTCTGGCCTTCTTTCTCATGGAAATTCTATCTATTGAATATTGGATTAGGTCACTATATAGTAAGTGTGAGACAGGTATTCTAGATTTATAACATTTGTGCTAATAGCAAACAAGACAGCCTATGAAATGTGAGATTCTTATCACACAATGTTATCTGAGACACAGATTTCTTGTCAGTAGCATTTACAGAGGTCCATTAGGCAGCTTATTTCAAGACAGAATGGACCAATTTCCAAAGGTCCCTTTCTTTTTGAAAACTAGAAAGTCATGCCTCTTGATTTTTCTTTTTGTCCTGAGAATTTGCAGCAATTGTCCTATAATGAAAAGCCCAACATTGTTACCTTTGTTTTGATAGCATTTATTTCTTCGAGAATCCTCTTCATCTCCGGTTTAGGAGTTTTCCCTACCTGTGAAGAAGAAAGCATGAGCTAACCGAAGAGTTCTGCTTGGTCAGTTTTATTCTTGCTCCTATTTCTTTGATATGTGCATCTAAACATATATCAACTATAAAATTACAATGCATTAACGCAACCTATCACCCTACCAGCTTCATAAGCTATGTCTTCTGTCTGTACCCTCTGTCTGTACCCCAACAGATATTATGATCCAAATCAGGAAATTATATCAGTACAGAACCTCGGCATCACAGGTAATTTCACAATACAGCTATTCCTGTTGACATTGAATTTTAGCCTAACAAAGATAAACAACCTTCAGACTCAAGTACAGAATTTGGAAAAAGTTTCATTGTAGTTTAAAAGCCAGATGTCATGGTCAGATCTACTGTTTGCAATTGTTGATCTCAACACAGATGTCCATCTTTCCATCTCTAGTGAATATTAATCAAACAAGAGAGAGAAAGACCACTATTTCAGGCTAAGACTGCATGCCCCCAAAAGGATTTTAAAAAAGGATGAGTTACATATTTTGTCTGTGAGTTAGTTTTGCCCGGGAAAAAGTTCATGAAAAGCCTCGGAGTGGTATCTGTCCTTGAAATCAGTCCATGATTAGCATAGAAGACAGCTGACTGCTATTGGAGAGAGGGCCATTACTGACATCGTGTCCCCAAAGCAGGGGCAAATACATCTGGATTTACAGCTTCCATCAGCTACATGGTGACACAATAGCTGCTGGGACAAGTGTGTGTAGTATTGGATACCATTTGAAATAACATGACTCATGCTCTATAACTTGAAAAGCATGCATTACTGAAAGTCAAGCCCTTCAATGTGGTACAATCCCTAGAAAATACAGTCGGAGGGTTTTTTCTTTTTTAACCCTGTAAGAATAGAAAACTCTCTAGTAGCAGTACAAAGAAGGGTTGCATGCTTCTACTTACTTGCAAAAATATGGCCAAAACAGCTATTCCATCAGTTCTTCTCACAGCATCAAGGTAATTACTATATTTGGGATTCCAGTGTAACAAATGTAGCTGGAAAGAAAAAAAAGTAAAAAAAAAATAATCCATTATTGAACAGCAAGCCATCAGAGGCTGAATTTGGAGGTCTTCCTATACATGAGAGTTTGGGAGAACAAAGAATGAGGATTAGGCTTTCCAGTAAAAAAAAGGGGGGGACGGGACAGAAATCTCATCTTAAAGCTGAAGAACACAGAAAATATGCTTAAGTAAGCAGGTAGGACATGCAGTTCAGAAGTCACCTACTGGTATGTGATTCATTTCCATTTGGCTTTCAAATTACAGCAATTCTAGCAAAGAATCTATATGAATGTAAGCTCCGTATATTAGTCTACAGTTCTCATCTTCCCTTACAATCCTAAAGTGGTAGAAAATCAAGGTAACACATCCCTCCTTCTTTCTGTCACTACAATTTTATACTTCTGCTATAATACTATACTTCCAGAATACTGTTTTAGTAAGTTTGCATTGCTTCTCAGTAATTCAGTCTTGCTGTCCTATGTTTCTAGCCACGCATGTTTGAGAACACGGAAACTTTTCTTTCACATAGTATTTTTCTTTTCCTAAGCTGTGAGAATTACATCCACCTGATTCACATTTATAAGAATCAATGGGAGTAAGAATAAAACGTCACAGAAAAAGTTGAAAAGCAGACAAATGACAAATTTTGTCCCACCTGAAGGATAATGACAAATGTTATTTTACACCCTATTTTAAAATGAAAAGTGGTGAGTCTTACCTCTCCTGCATATCTCACTCCATTCACAACATGCTCAGAGCCATGGTCATCAGATGAACCCCAATGAAAGTGAAGCTGACGTAGCCTGTAGACTCCTGGAAGTGGCCCACCTCTCAGCACTGCAATTGATAATCTGCAACAGCATTAGACTCAAGTATCTTCCAATTCTTTTAAAATAAATATAAATATTTAAAATATTTACATACATATTCACATATTTACTGTACAGATGCTCTATGTTTTGAGAGTACAGAATACATCTGGGAAATCTGCACTGGTTTTAGGAGCATTTCAGGCAACCATCTTCAGCTACAAGCATTTAAAGGCAGATGGAAATTATCTGTGTCTAGGCTTCCATTATAGTCAATACAGATCATTGTTTTAATTCAGCTGCATAGATGTGCATCTAGTACCTTCTGGGATATTCCAAAGGCACCTGGACAGGACTGGAAGGTGTGACAAAATCTGTAGAAGAACTGTACTTTTCTAAAGCAGTATCTGGAAGCAAGGTTACATTAGGTTATCAAAAATGGCATGAGATGCCTGTGTTTGAGTAACTGAAGTAAGACCCTGACCAGAACAGTCAAGCCTCTAGAATAATTTTGCTTGCCTTAAGGTAGACACTCAATAGATGGTGGCCTGAATTGCTCTCTGGACTCCATTGATTAAGTGTGACTCCATCTCTGTTGACTAGAATGGGAGTTTAGAGACATAACCCACCTACTTTTAAAAGCCCACATAAGACACCTAAATTTAGATGTCTTAATCTGTCCCTGAATTCCATCTGATATCTATCTACCTATATCAAAGCACACAAAAATAGCCGTGATTAAGATCAACTACTGAAGTGCTAGATGATAAACAAATTCCCACAAAACACTACAGACTGTCTTTTACTGCAGGCTATGACTTATTTGTTTAAAAAGCTATGAAATTACTGATGCTGCTTCTCCAGCTGTGGCAGAGGAGAAAGAAAACAGCAAATGAGCCATAAAAGCAATCACTCAGAATGCAAGCTGTTTTCCTAAAGAAATGTTCAGCCTGTGATGAACAGTACCCTGTAGTCTAAATAATCTTAACACTTTTACATTATATACCAAATGAGGGTGGTGCATTTGAAAGGATCTCAAAGGGAAGAACTTCTTCATTCACCAAAACACTAATTAATATTCAGTTCTCATTCACTTTATTTGGAGATAGAAGTTATAGAATTCCTATAAACCATTCCACAGTTCTCAAGAACAGATTTTTATATGCTAGTGAAAAATACCCTTAAATCTGAAAAGAAAAGGAATTAAATCCATGATCATCTCAAGAAATAAAGTACTAAGAGTATTCTTTACTCAACATTAAGAGCAAGCTGTATTCTCAACAAATTCTTTTTCCTTGTTCCCACAGACATTCAGTACTGTGGTTGATGCAGATAAGGTAACAGGAGTAGCTAACAAGGCCATCAATTCTCCATTAAAATAGATCTGTAAAACCAAATAATCCAGTTTAAGGTAAAAATGTGTCATTATTTCCACTGATGGGCCATCAGCAAACATTTTCAGTTGGGCATTAGGTAAAGCTCTGCATCACCTTGTGCCAACATATTCCTGTTTCACTCATCTATAAATAAACAGTAGCTTTTGCTTAGCACACTTTAAGCAGACACAACGATGCAAAGACTAAGATGCCTATAAACCAACATCTCCTGAGGGACAAAAAGGCGCTTTCTTTAATTGCAAATATGTAGTATAAAATATAGAAATACATGAAATAACAATGTAAGTAAACTAAATTTCCCTATGTCAGTAAATGAAATTTCCCCATGCTTTAAAAAAGGTAAAACAAAACAGTTAAAGGAATGAAGTTCTCCAATATCTAAAACATAAGAAATCCCAAACTATGTCTGCATAGCTCAAAGTTAGTAAAAAACCAACCAAACAAAAACCTTTATTTTTTTAAACATGTGGCTTGGAACATAAATTCTAAAGGTATCATTATCATTTTGGGGTTTTGTTCTCAGAAAATACTAACACAAATAAATACACACCCATATAACAGATAAAAAAAAGAATATGAGGTAAAAGTTTATAAAAGAAACTATGGTAGCTTTAAATTGTTTTTCAGTGGTGTTAAAATATAGCTTTATTTTTATATATTTACATATTTATATGTTCCAGGGAATTCTTACACAGGAAATGTTCACCTTAAATATCTGAGACTCACAGTTTTAAGGCTGCGATATCTGTTTTCCTACCACAGAACACTTATAAAAGGTTGCTTTTCTAGAAGGCCCCATGAATCACTCTAAGCTTCTACCTACGACACTGCATGAAATAAAAAGCAAGAACTTTAAAAAAGGAGCCTGCAGGCTCACTCCCTGACATAAAGGCAGACAGCTTTTCTCTTAGTCCTCTGAAATACTGTGTAATCCTTTTCATATGGCTAGCTGAATGGCTGGACTTACTTCTGAATATTGGAAACGTGGCATTTCTGTTCCTGTTTCTGCTCTACTGGAAGTAACAGGATGGCCACAGCAGACTTAGCAAAATGTAACTCTCTCAAACTTGCTGTCATTGAAGTAACATGGCCCAGCTGCAAGAATATACAAACCAGCCCAGGAAGACAAGGGAGAAAAGTATTCACTCCTTTTTGGTGCCTTACTGTTGCAAACTCTCATCCCATTGCTCAGCGACTGACTCTTTTTATAGGGTAGGGGTCTGGTTGTTAATCTGCACCAAGGTCAATTGTCATCTATCCCCACAAAGGTAAAATTGGCAAAGTTATGCCTACACAGATGCCTTCCCTGTTTGCTGTGAAAGCATACCGTGAAAGTTGGGTAGAAAAACACAAGGAGCACCAGACAGACTCATGAGGTGAGCTGTGTTTATAAACATGTGAAGACATCACTTTTTGTACAAGATTTATGATCCTCACATCCTGCTAAATCCGTAAAATGAACTGGTAAACCACATTGAAATTAAATTAGCAAGGTATTACTGTATGACAATTGAAAAAGACACATTACCTTTGTTATACTGCTTTATAACAGCATTTAACAGTGCAATATAAAAACCACAGCTTTTTAATGTCAGTGCCACATTTTAGATGTTATAAAAAAACCTCTGCTTAAAAGAGGATCTCTATACTGAAACAGTCTGGCTAACTGCAGGGATAAAATATGTTTCCTAAAAGCTTTTGGAACTGAAATTTCAGTTCTCACTGAAATTTTCTTTAAGCAAGCACTGACTAGCTATGCAGAAGAATTACTTTTATTTGTATTTGAACTTTGTACTCTTACAGAGACAGACCAGGAAAGAGAAGTGTCTGACAGAAGTCTGTCAGTGTGCCACCAACCCTCACCTACACTGCAACACACCTTTTCCAGTTTTGTGCCTCTTGATCACAGCCTGTTCATCAGTGAGCTCCCAAATCACCTTTGTTTGTGGTAGGGCTTAAATCCCCATCTCCAGGGGCAGAAAACTGACAGTCCACTGTGTAACTGCAGCCTCAGCAGGCCCTTAACTGTTCAAGCATTTTTACCTCTAACAACGGAATTTTGAAGTTAACAGAAACTCAATTCTTAAACTCCCTGTACCCAAGCTCTGCAGTGCTCATATTAACGCTCAGTACCTTCATGCAGACACTACAAATGATAGATGTGTTAAACACTGAAGGAAGAATTTAACTTTGCTGCCTTTTGTGGTATGTGGTATAGCCATCGAGCGGTATGTACCACAGCTAGACAAGCACTAGGATTTAGCTGTGCTATTCTTGTAACAGCTACTGGCTTTTTCCAGTGTAAATTCAGTACACAAAATGTTAAGTAACTTTTTGCAGGAATCAGCTAAAACTTGAGTGTCTATGGACAGACTTCCCTCAGCTTTAAAGTTACTGGGTTTTGTCCTCAATGTTTTAGAACCATTCAACAACTAAACATTTACTCACCGTAAGCTGGTAATCAAAATCTCGTTTGCAAAGATAAATGAAATTTCTTACAAAGTGGTACTCCAGGAAATGCTGTCCACAAGCACTAGTCATGCTAAAAAGAGACCAATAAGTAACAAGCTCTCACTACTTACAGTAACCATCTCTTTCAATTTTTTTTGCGTCATCCACTTCCAAAGGCATACATTCCTTTGATAAGAAATTGAAATCCAGATTCTGCAAACAGCATCAAGGTAACCTTCTAAGAAAGTGTGCCTGCACTGAGCTACTCCAAGCCCTTAAACGTCATCTGTCAGAAAGTCAGTAAAAGGAGAAGTAGGAATCTGTTTGGCTGATGAACTTCCGTAGAAAGTGCCAAGGAATTAACAAAAACAACAAAGTGAGAAGATGAAAGAAGGCATCCATTTGACATAGCCTTAGTGTATGTCTCCCCAGCTGCTGTGTCCAAGTTCCAGTACAAGACTTATGTATCTTTATTAAATGACTGAACACCTTGATCTAACCATCTAACCAAGGTATTACAAAGAAAGCCAGAGAGTCATTAATTGTAAGGAAGTTGCAACCTATATATCTCACACAGCATGATGACAACAGTCCCACCAGTTAGGTGCTCTCAGGACACTTCTCTGGCATGAATATTTTTTGAATTTTAAGAGCAAATGGACTCTGCTGGCAGAAATAAGATTGGAACTCTGATTCAAAACAAGAGTCACTGCTGGATCTAAAAGAGTATGCGAGTTGCCATTCAGGCCAAAAACCACAGCAGTGGTAGGCTGACAAAGTACCCAAGTTCTGGTATGAATTTTATCAGGCACAAATGCCTAGGAGGTTTTGATTTCAGCTCCCAGTTGATTCAAAACAAGAGTCACTGCTGGATCTAAAAGAGTATGTGAGTTGCCATTCAGGCCAAAAACCACAGCAGTGGTAGGCTGCCAAAGTACCCAAGTTCTGGTATGGGTTTTATTGGGCACAGATACCTAGGAGGTTTTCATTTCAGCTCCCAGTTCTTTCCCAGATTTTGAGACTCCAGCCTCCACCTGCAATGATTTTACAGTGCTTAAGATCCTTCTTCCACATCAGTATGGTAAGACAGGCAACTGAGTCCACAACAACCCATTAACTTGTATGGACAGGCAGCAGAGGCATGACGCAGCTCCTAAAGCAAATATCTGTCATCAAAGCCTTAAACTGTATAGCAGATTCTTAAAGACAACCAGGCTTTATAAATAGCTGGAGATAAATTCTCCAATTCCTTCCACTAGACTAACTCCAAAGACAGCAGTAATAAGGTCTTTTTCAACATAGTATGTTAATTACATTGGATGGCACTTTCCATGGAAGGTTCTCTCTAATCAGCTGAGTTTAAGAAACTGTCCCAATGGTGAATATTCAAACTATTCCTGGCACAGCAGATACAATGGAAGTAAAACTTGGAGACATCCAAAGTAATTCATTTTATCACTCACCTTTGCAATTTATTCAGAAACCTATTTTATCTACTACTAATGAATATCTAGATAGAACTACAGAGATGGGTATGACCACTCTAACTGAAAAAGTCAGGAAAATAAAGGAAGCCCTTAATTTTCTGCTTAACTCAGAAATAATTTAGAGTGATAGATAGACAGATAGATAGTCTGCCTTTGTTCCAAAGGAATAAAAGCTTCATTCCTATATGATTGCTCTTACTTATGTATGTATTATGCAGGTGGGTGTTCATTTACACAAAAAATATGCCACTGTACCTATCCTAAAAAACTTAAAACATGCTCAAGTCAGTAGGAGTATGCACAGTGGAATTTGTCCTGCAATTAGCACTATATTAGAGAAGGAACACCACCCACAGACTCTGCAGTCAATGGTATAACAAAGGAGACATAACAATAAACACTGAATGTTTCTTGCCTTCAAAGAGTTCAGAAATACACCTACTTTTTTTCCAGTGAGTCACTTTTTATTTCTGATATCAGAACACAACAGTTACTGAGCAGTTCATCCAAAAAAAAATTCAGAACATTCCAAAACTTTCTGCTCTTTGTGGCCACAGTGTTGCATCCATGCTGTAGATTGCTGTGCCTGGATACTCACTCCCACACAAAATCTGAGTAATTGTAACAGTAATTATTTTGCCATTTATGCAGAAGATGCAACCATTGATATAGTTGATGCTGTTCCAACAAATACAAGAGATGGTAAAAAATTGTAAGTAATGGTCATGGAGGTCTTCTCATATGCCACAGCTACATTTCTTTACTGATGTATTGTGTTATCTATCATTAGTAATATTTTTATTCAAATAACATTAAAGATTCCCACTTTGCTAGAGAAGTAATCAAACTCTTGACTGCATAGTCATTTGTGAGTTTTGATAATGTATTAACTAGTCCAGCTTACATACATTTTGATCCTCAGTTTTCATGAAACCCAAGTCATTCATTAAAAATCCATACCCATGGATATTTAAGATCAACCAACCTATTAGTAAAATTCCTCCTAGTAGTTATAGCTGTCAATCCTAGTTATATTGTAATAGAAATTGGAACCTTTAATACAGTTAAGAAATAAGTCTGTACGCTGTGGAAGACAGACTTTTCAGCATTTTACTGAAATTGACATTTCTTTTTCCTTTTCTTACCATCCCATGTACTATAAATAATAACACAATTCTGTTGACCTTGACACAAGAATAAAGAGTGAGGTATGCATTTGATTCTCCCTTTTTAATCGCAGTACTAATGCAATTTCATAGTTCTTTCAGCATTGTTTTTTCCTTTTAAATATAGCCAACAGTATTAACATGAAATGTCAGTCCTTCTGTCAACATAAACTAAGTATTTCTAGCACCTGTTAAACTGATCAGACACATCTCTTCAAAATATATAACTCACTAGCTCTTAAAAGCTATGCATTATATATGCTGCACACTGTATGTTGTCATAACTATGAAAGGGTTCAAGACTTCGGACATTAAAGCTGAAACACTGGAATTTCTCAGCCTTATAATCCTCATTAAGACAAAATCTCATGAATGCCAAAGGGAGTTTTAACTGATTAAATACCGTGACTTTGTGGCAACATCTGGTTCCTGACTTCATTTATCAGAAATTACATGGGTACAGTTTTCAAATATTGTAACTTCAGCCATATAGACAGTTAAAGATGTTCTGCTGGACATCTCAAATAGCTTGAGGAATTCAGTCCTCATAGATAAAGCCTGGACTCCTTGCTCCTGGAAAGCAACACAACTGCCATGGCTTTTGCAAGCTCAGAAATCTACCTTACACATTAAATCATCCTGCACTGAGCTTCTTTGCAGCTCTCTCCATTCCCTAGGATTTTACCCGTGGACTTTAAAAGTAGTCCCAGGCCCTTCCCACCAGTTGTGCAGGGCAGTGAAGCCACGGAAACCTGTATGTCACATGCAGGCAGTACACACAGACCTTCCGCCAGCCATGAGAATTCAGAGCACACTCTGTCTTCCAAGAAACTTGAGAAATAATCACTGATATATAACGACAGCTTGAGATTAAAACAAAACTAACCTGATCTATCAAAGGAATCGTCAAATACAACTCTGCAGGTCTTCCCATTATTGAGGATGGTCTTAGCTGCACAAGGATCATAACTAGCAAACCATGGTAATAAGGAGCGATCATAATGCACTTCTTTGTTATTGATTTCAATAGGTGACTGATGGCGTCCTTTGGCAATCGGGTAGTTTTTGTGCCACTGATCAGGTCCTAGAAAAAAACAGAAGTATCGTGAAAACCTTTTCTAGCTAGGTATGAATTATACTTGTGTTACAATAAATGCAAGCTTGGCTTTGCTTAGCTACAGAACATCAATTAAATGTATTAGTAAGTGGGTTACTAATCATCTAGGTTGTTAGTCATGCCCTGTCAAGAGTTTCACTGTATAAAAAGCAATTAGATTACTCCAGCTGGACTGCTGGATACTGCAAGTCCTCCAACTGAACCTAAACTCTCATGGCAACCGCAGGACTTTACTTATTGGGAGACTGACAATATACCAAGGAAGGAAACTAGAAAAGTCCAGCAGTGGCTAGAAATATGATGGGATATACCCAAATGACTCAAATGTGGCGCCATGTACCCACCTGGAGATAGAAAAGGCCACCGGTACCTGAAGAAGACAGGAATTTGAAACATGGGTTTAATTACCGTCATGGTTTTATCAAGAACTTCATGTGGAAAGAGCCCGACCAAGGCCGTGCTGCTCCTCCTGCAGCAGAGGAGAGCGCAGAACAACAGGCCACCCCGCTCTCCCACCTCTGCGGGCAGGAGGCACCCTGCCTGCGCTGCAGACCGGCACTGCTCCTCCGGCAGCAGGGCCAGCCTAAGACTGGATTTTAAAGCTATGTCCAATTTTAAACTGTATTGACAGTAGGAAAACTGACTTCATTGGACTTGGGGACAGACCTCTGCCACGGCCTCCGCCTCCTCCGCACCCGCGAGCGGCGACCGGCCGGCCGCGCTGCCGCCGCACAGACCCGGGCCCGCCTGGAGCCCCTGCTGCCCCTCTTCCCGCACGCCCAGGAAGCGGGGCCTCCCGCCTTGCCCGGGGCCCTTCTTTGGCCCCAGACCCGCCGCCTGCAGGGGCGGCGGCCCCACTCACCGTTGTCGCCGTCGTAGCCCCACGGGTAGTAGCTGGGGTTGATCATGGTGTGGCTGCCGCGCCCCGGCGCCGCGCCTCAGCCCCGCCCGGCGGCTCCGGCAGGACGGCGGCCTCGTCTCACGGCGGCTTTTTATAGACTCCCGCCAACTCCATGCCCTTCCCCGCCGCCGGCGGGCCGGGAGGGACGGCAGAGCCCCGACCGCCGGGGGCGGGGAGAGCCGCGGGGCCTCGCCTCGCCTCGCCCCGCCCGCGCTGCCCCGCCGCTCCCGCTGTGAGGCGCCCGCCGCCCCCGGCCCCCGCCGGCCTGCGGGTGGCGGGCGATTCTCCTCAGGGCTGCCGCGGGGGACGGGGCGTGAGGGGATCGCGCTGTGCGGGGGGTGCGGAGGGCGATCCCGGCGCGGGGCAGCGCGGGGGACGCGGCGTGGCTCCCCAGCTCTCCCGGCGTGCGGGGGCCGCGGGGAAAGGAGCCCACCCGGGGCCGGTGCTGGGAGGGCCTGGTGAGGGGAAAGGGGCTGCGGCCGCCTGCCCCAGCGCCGAGTACACGGGAGTATAGAAAAGCACGAATGCCCACAACTAGGCACGGGCAATGTATTTTCACATTCGTATAAGATACGTATAGGTACGCACACAGACGGGCACGGAGACACCACAGGAAGCTCAGGCTGGCTGGTGTCCGAAATCAAATTTACAGGTTACCGGCAGGCTGGCTGGGCTTTTTATGGTTGGTTGTAGAGCGCCTGTTTGCCGTCAGACTGCGTGGGGTAGGAGAGGCGGGGTCCCCCCCCGAGGAGAGTGTGCTGGTGGTGGGTTTCCCACTGGATGTGCAGCGTAACCCTGCTCTGGAGGTCAGCTGGGGATGAGGGGATCAGTCCAACAGCTTCCGCGTGCAAATGGCTATCACAGGTTCACACCCTTCCCTATGAAATTCCCACGTATACACTTGGGTTCCGGCGCTGCTCCCTGCTGCGCTGTCTCCCGCTGCCTTCATAAACAGCTTCCCTGCAAAAATCCGGTAGCGTTAATTGCCCCGGCCTTTAAAAAGGTGCCGCTTCCTACTGCAAGGATTCTTGGAAACTGGAAATAACTAAACGAGCTGAAGATCCTGTTACTGCCAGCTCCAGATAAAATCTTTATTATCAAGTTAAGCATAGGATCTGCTTGTTTTGCTTCAGCTCTAATTCTCCTTTCATTTAGCAGGGTGTTATCCATCAAATTGCACTTAAAATTGTAAGCATACTTGTTAGCGTGCACGCGTTCCTTATGTGACTTGCATGCGACACACAGAAACCAAACGCCTCCTAAAAAATATTTGTTATTCTGACACATTGGGAATTATCAGGTGAGTTAGAGGAGACAGAGGTTAGCACCAGTGGCATAAAATGGAGGAGGGACTGACTAGGCAGAAGACAAGACATTGGACTGAAAGGTGAATTACTGCGATTTAAATTTTAGTAGACTTTCTGAATAAGAAGAAGTGAGATTATTTTATTTGATAGTGATGAAGTGGGGGCAAAAGTACAAGTTGGTTAAAGAAAAATGCAAATGGCACAGGTTGGAAGCGTGGGGTTATCATACTGAAAAGATCAGTACCCCTGAATGTTGTGTAAACCACTGTGGGTGAAGTTCAGTAGCTCAAAGTGCAACACAGTGGTCTTGAATCACCGTCTTGGCTGATACATTTTTTCTGATCTGAAGTGGAAATGAAAAAGAAGGAGGAAGAATGGGATTCATTGGTGATAAGAGGTCAATAAGCATTACCAGGCAGGAACTGCTCACAAAAAAACCAAGCACAAACCGAGGGCATGTCGCTGGAGCTGGAGAGACCCTGGTGTGACCTCCTCTGAAACAGGTCTGTCATCCTCATAAAACTGAATTAGGATAAATTGGAACAGGTGCAGGGGAGACAAGGGAACTAAAGAGCCTCTTTTACAAGAGGAGACTATAAAAGCTTAGTGTGCTTTGCATAGCAAACAAATGGTAAGAGGGGAAGTGACAGCTGTCTGTATATACACATCATCAGAGAGGTAAACACCAAGAAATGAGAAGACTTATTGAAGCTAAAGAGCAATGTTAGCCAAGGAACAATTACATACACGTGTGCCATGAACAATTTGAGGAAAGATAACAGGTGAAGGTTTGGAACCATGCAAGGTATTCCAGTAACTTTGCAATATTAAAAGTGGAGACATGAACAAGGTACACAGGGGCTATGTATTTATGCCCTACAGAGCACATACTATTTCCCACCTCTTTCTCAATTTGCATTTCCATTTCCCACCATCTTCTCACTGCTGTGACCCATAGACAAATCTCCACATACAGAGTGTCTCCCAGTGACTCAGTACACTTGACAGACTTCTAGATGGAGCTATGCTGCAAGCATGACTATAGGCTAACTGTCCAACGTTTGCTTAGATGGAACCCAGCTCTCTTCACTTTTTCCAGTTTCTCAGTTTATTTTTATAAAAACAGCTTCAATTTGCTCCTGAAAACCAGATTAGTGTTAAGTCAGGGAAACCATATTGAGAAAATGTCTCTGGGAAGAGGAGAGGAAAAGAAATAAGAAATGGAGTTCTGGTGCCTCCCCTCTACTCATGCATTGAAGTTGATCAGTTGGTCTCATCTGCCACATATAAATCTTCCCTAGTCCCCCATTTTTCCAATATATGTCCTGTGCCCACCAAAAGAACTTCCTTGCCCAGCCAGAAGGATGGCAAGAAGACAAAGCCCTGGGCAATCTAATCTAATCTAATCTGATCTTTTAAATTTACTCTGCTTTAAACAGGGGCTCTTCTAGATGAGCTCCTTCCAGAATGATTTTTCTGGAAGACTATGAATATATCACAGAATCATGAGGACTCCCCCAAATCAAATTTGAAGGTTTATCGCAATTTCACATCCATGTCAGGACAGGAGTCATGCTGGTGACATATCAACCACAAGGCAGGTAGTTTATAAGCCTGGTAAGACATAGCCAGTTTTATGCATTAAGGCATTGCTTATGTGCCAAAGCCCAGAAGACTCCCACATGGAGGAGAAGCATTAGTAACAACAAGATTTGCAATGGAGTGAGTATGGAAAGTAGCAAACATCGTGGGTAAGCAAAGACAGGGATTAGAGTAATTTGAAAGAAAAGTAGCGAATGACATGAACTAAGATGGAGCTCAGCACGGACAATTTTAACATGCTACCTTAGCTACCAAGATTGTTTTCAGTATCAGTGCTAATTCATTTAAAGCTATTCTCCTTTAACAGTCCCACTATCTGTAATTGCACTCAGACAAACAATTAATACTGTTCACTGATAGTTACTTACCCACATTTGAAAAATAATACTTTGATGATAAAGATAACAGTAAAGAAAGAGGGGAAAAAACCCAAACCCACCCACAGTAGATGTTACTTTCATTGTTTTAGAGCCATTAGTAATCTCTAAGGAACAAGGTATAGTCTCACCCAGTTTTCTTAACAAATAGTCACATGTAATATAAAGCACTGTATCTTTTACACCTACTTAAATGGACAATTTTGAGGTTGTACTTTACTGCCTGTGTAGGAAGACTCAGTAAATACTGAAATTTCTGTCCTGAGCTCTAAGACACATATAGCATTTTTCCAGAGTCACTGTTTATTCTGAACTCCTTGGCATTTAGATAACATAAGGGACTGTGGAAGGAAGGAAGAAGCAATCTAAGAAAAACTTTTAACCTTAGACACTTTATCTTAGACCTTTAAATTAAATGAGTAAGTTACTTCTGAGGAACAAAAAGATGTCCTGCGTGTACCAGCTTTCATTGAGCTCTTTTTCGGTGGGACTTGAGGCTCACCAGGAGTACCAAAAGAGACAGAAGACTTCCTCCTGTCTTCTTCCTCTCTGATCCTTTTCCTTTCTCCACACAGTGTTCTTACTCCTTCCTTCCGAATTTCTCTCCTTTCCCCCAGCCTGAGTACACTGCGTCCCTAAACACCTCTCTCCAGGTGAAATACTTCCTTCTCAGAAAAGCCCCAACTACAGTAATTTAAAAACACTGGCCTTACCAGCGGATGATCTCCTCGTCCAGTAAATGAAAGCCTTTAAAATTCTTTGCTGGGCTTTTCATTACTAAACATGGCCTAAGTTTCCTGCATGTTGCAGACAAGTGTTTTAAGCAAATATACAGATGACATAGAAGACAACAGTCAAAATTAAATTTGCTCTAAAGTGGAGGTTGAAATAAAAAAGCTTTCACAGAGCAAAGTGATATTCACCATTGGACAACAACATATCCCAGTGTGCCACAAACCACATCATGATATACTCTCCTATAATTCCAATTTGGACACTACTGGATTCAATGAAAATACATTTTCAGGCAATATGCCAATAAATGCTTCTAAAGTATGGATAAGTTATAGAAGAAAAGTAAGCAAATATATTGTATATATTAACATGTTTTCTATGTGACCTCTAAGGCACTTGAACAAATGTTTTCCACACAAATACTGATGTTTCAGTGAGCAAAATATTTAAATGCGTGTTTGCCTGTGAAATTCTGATTAGTCATTCATTTTTCTTTATTCCTATACCACAGATTTTCTTTATATGCATTGCTAAGACTAACATTACTTTGTAAGTTTTAAAGAGGATGCTTTTTAATTTGACAACAAAAGAGAATTCCTTTGGATCCCAGTGAGGCTCCTCCTTTTTTTTGAAAATGTGTATTATCCACACATATATTTAAAGGTTGTATTACATCATAGAGTTATTATTGTTGGTATTTGCTCTTTATATAACAGTAGCAGTCAGAGGACCTATCATGACAGATATTGTACAAACATTTAATAAGGCCTTCTTCAGAGGCCTGAGAGACAGATGGGAAGCAGGTAGGCAGTCAGAAGCACTGAGAGTAGCTCATAATCACGAAGCAGAATAATGAGACAGTTAGAAACAGGATTCCAGGATTCTTGATGATTCATGCCATGCACAAAATCACTAGAACCTTGACTTCCAAAAAGTTTTGTTGTCCTAATTTCCTGAGGATATTTTATTTCAGGGCAGACCACAGGTCACAATTTGGTGGGTCACATCTGTGTGTTGTAACTAATAAATCTACTGCTGCTTTAGGTAATGGTAAAGTCAGATTTACAAGAAATGTAAGACAGACTTGGTCTCTAATTTAAAATCAATTTTAGGAATAATAGTCAAGGTCAGAGATGAAAAGCCATCAAGAAGTGAGGTTAAAATTCACCAGACAACATCTATCCATTAAAAAAATAAACAGGCAAATTCAGCACACAGAATCCTGTAAACTTTCTAGTTAGATAGCCATTACAGTGTTACTGTAAGTATTACCCAGATGGCATATACGCTGAAATGTAAATCTCTGTTCAAGAGTGGAGCAATCTGCTCATGTGTGCTCTGGCACTGAGGCTTAGAACAGTAAGAATTTGACCTCATCTTTTCATAAAAGCAAAATCTGAACATGTTGTGCTGTGAAATTCCCACAATTCAGTGGCTTCTCTCCACTAATGTATAGTTTATATTTAGTTTATGCTGACCTTAAACTGTAAGTCTAAAGTGAGAAGGACTACTCAAATATTAAATGGGTAATTAAGTTTACCAGGATAGTTTTCTAAAGCTTATACAAAACATTTATTCCAATCGTTTGTATTAACTGATGTGATAAAATTCTCAGTCTTAGGATCTAAGCACACATAAGGAAAATCTGGAAGAGAAACCCACACTCTTTATAAACAGCAATCCCACTTCCCAGTCTAAAATGCCCCAGCTCTCACTCTTTCTCTGACCATGTTCACTGTAGCCTGTCTTTATCAGAAGACATTTCTGGTTTGAATGCCTTTAAATAGTCCATTAAATGGTTTAGATGTAAGACTAACCTTAGCACTTTTAGAATTATGGTCCAAATCCTGCCCCTTACCTACCTTTTTAGAAGGACTGAAATGTATCAGAACTTAAACAGTTCTGCAATATAGCTAGTGAGAGGCAAAGTCCTAGGACAGAAAGCACAGCATGAATCCACATTCCTTACATGTCATGGAGAAGTTCTCAACAAAGGCATCTTCTATGTCAGTAAACTAAAAACACTGAGGATCACAGTGGGAGGGTAGATCTGCAATTGTGAAGATCCATCAGCCAAAGCCTTGATGCTATTGATGGTGGTGGGGACAAAGATAGGAAAACAACTTCCAGAAATAGATAAGAGGTGGTATTTGCTCATGTTTCATAACTCACTTCTAGACAGTGGAGGAGGTTGCTATTTCTAGCAATCCTGACATAGCGATTCCTCCCAAATGACTTTATTTAGGCTTTGCTCAAGGGACCAGGAATTAGTGCAGGATCCTTAACTGATTAGCAAACTATCACCTCTATATATCATTTCCATCCCTTAGGATTATCCACTTCTTACAGATGCACAGGACAAAAGATTGTTAACCCAAGAGTGTGTAGTCTTATTTTGAATGAGTACAACAGAACAGCCACACAGAGGGTCAAATTATAGAGCCAGTGAAAAGACTTTTAATGTATAACCATAGAAATTAATGTAGTTGCCAGCCTCCTTTCTTACATAACAAAAGAGTAAAGCTTGGGAAATTTCTGTGGTACTTTTATAATTCTTGTTGAGGTCTAAGAAGAATCAGCTCCTGCTACATTAGGTTATTACAGGATTCCCATCCAAAGAATCTTGTTCCTTGCATGTAAGTGAAGAAAGATATATAAAGAGCGATTGAGAAAATCGACTATTAAAACAGAAAAATTCCTTCTTCCATTACAAGGCAGATCAATAACAATTACAAGTAGGATCAGACTTATTTTTCGTCACATCCTGCCATTTATATAGCATATCCTAACCCCAGTTTTGTCTTATTCATGTAAACACTGATACATACTGTGTCTTTAATTCAAGCATTTTTTTCTCAGACAGTAGTTCTTTCCTTTTCTCTTTACTTCTTCTTCCTCATCCCTACGTTGTTTGTACGACAGACCATAAGGCGCTGGAAAAACATTGCTCTCAAGAGCTGAGCCTTTGCCAAAAGGCTATGCTTACTAAGTCCATACTTACTTCTCTAGAGTTATATCTATATTTGTAATACTGAATTGCTTCTGCAAGAGACTGAGAATGCTAACTCATCCATTTACATCTGTTTCACACCCAAAATAAACTTTTAATACAGTATTTACAAATGGAATACAGAGCAGAAGGAACAGATAAGAGATCTGTAGGAAAGTTATCCAACCTATGTGTGGTTCCCAAATAGTAAGCAGTGAGACTACAACAGGTGTTTCACACCATCTTCAGAGATTGAATCCAGAGCCTTTAAATGTGAAGTTTGGTAGTAAGTTTACATAACAGTGTAAGCAGAGAGAATTTGAGAGCTGAAGGTCCTCTGGATATTTTGTGGATCACCAGAAGAGAGCAATGAAGTTGTACTTCACAAGAAGGCTATCAGCTGCTTCTAAAGAAAGCTGGCAAAGTTATCTGTAATTTTACTTGAAGAAAGGAAGATGCACAAATATTTCCATTGTTTGACCTTTATTGAATACAACCCCCCCCCCCCCCCCCCCAACTTGAAAATCTGGTTACATCCAGAAAAGTAATTGTCTTAAGAAATATTAAGTAGACAGTATTTTCCCATTTGTCATTTCATTATTGTGACTCGACTTAGTGCTATATTGATGATAAAATGTAGATAGAAATGATACCATAAGGATTTCTTATTTTATCTTCAAAAACAACCAAAAATATTGCTGCTGGCAATGACATGATCTTTTAAGGGAGTGAATGAAGCAATGCTTTTTGGAAAAAAAGTAGTCAGAAAGCGTCATCTTAGTCTCATATCTATGCATGAAAAGCATCTGAAGGGGATAAAATCCCAGTATTATTAGCTACTGGGAAAGCTCCCTTACTGAACTGTTGGTCAGCTGCAGTGCTACAGGTATTTGTACAGTAGGCATGTAATTCAGTAAATCTGAAAAATGCATATATGCAGTAGAATAAAAATAAGAGGGAAATGTGCTGACAAAAGGGAGGCATTTTAGTAAACGCTACTTTAGATATACATAAGTTTGCCTAAAACTAGTCTAAAAAGATACAACCTCAGAACTGCAGCATATTTAAAAAATGTGTTGGGATCAGCATCACATAAGCCAGTTGGCTAAGCATTATGACATCATCTTGATGACATTTCTCTGTCTGTCTGCTTGGAAGTAATGCAATAACCATGGAACGGGTAGCACCATAGCACTCCAGCAGCTTAAATACCTCTGCAGTTTTCTGCAGATCATATAAACAGCCAGCTGGTCACACCAGTTAATACCGTACTGCCCAGCTATAAACTGAGTGTTTTCCCTATTCATCTTCCCAGTTGGACATATTTACTGATAAGTCACTGAGTGATTTATTGGCTGAGCAGGAAAAAAGAAGAAGGAAATAAAGGGAAGAAGAGGGATATGAAGCCTCTATTGTGTGATGGAGAGAATAGTCTGGGCAAGGGACGTATGGAGCCCTTGATGTAAAGAGAATGGGAGCTGAGTATGGGAAAAGGATAACAGAGACTGATACAAATTCCTGGGGCAAGCAGAAAAGAGAAAGGAGGCTGAATAGGAAGGGGCAGCAGTGAAGAAAAAGATGGAAGAAGATTTGTGGCACAAGAATTATTTGCATGATAGAAGATTGGCTGGTTGCCAGGAGTCCATAAAACAGAACGGAGAAAAAAAGGGCAGCTTGCAATGTCTGTGAGTGGAGAAGCGAAAAGAGCCAATGGCAATGCCAATAAATATGTCCAGTAAAAGCAGTAATGCATTAGTACAATCCTCCCGTATACACAGAGTCCTGATCCTTGAAATTTTGTACATCTATGATCAAAAAGAAAGAGGCAAGTCAAAGAGATTATGCTAATTTAAATGAAATTAATGTAGCTACTTATTCAGATACTATGAACAAGATTTGGTCTACTAGAGTATCCATTATTGGCCTGGAGTGAAATTTCACTTGTTTTATTTACAGGCAAAACTTTAATGACCTGAACAGTGGCACAAAATACACCCTCAGCAAGTTCAAGGATGAAATCACGGGCTGCTATCCAGAGGAACCCGGCCGGACAGGCTGGAGAAATGGGCTGACAGGAGCCTCATGCAGTTCAACAAAGGCAGTGCAAAGTCCTGCGCCTGGGGAGGAGCAACGCCCCTGCACCAGAACAAGCTGGGGGCCGACTGGCCAGCAGGCAGCTTTGCACAAAAGGACATGGAGATCCTGGTGCACCGCTAATGGAACACGAATCAGTGGCGTGCCCTTGCTGTGGTACACACTGAGCTGCATTAACAAGAGCGTAGCCAGCAGGTTGACGGCAGTGATAATTTCCCTGTTAACACTCATGCAACTGGTTCTGGAGTCCAGTTTTGAGCCTGCTAGTACAAGAGAGACACTGAATAAGTGTCGTGAGTGCAGTGGAGGGCCGGCGAGATGGTGGGGTGGAGCACATGATAGGCAAGGAGAAGCTGAGCGGACTGGATTTGTTCAGTCAGCAGAGCAGGCTAAGATATGTCTGCTTTAATTCTGTTTCACCTCGATGCCTGGCTGCAGAACGATTGCACCATATACAGAACAGTTTTGGAATGATTGTTTTGTGCTTAGTACAAATATTAGTATAACATACCTTCAATTTTAATTGGGAATTTGTGGAAAATAATACAACAAAAAGAAGCTGCAGAAAGCACCATATTGTTCTGCAGCTGATTGCGCATAGCACGCCTGGCAGTGTGCAAAAGACATTCACATAGTGCTTTTCATTGAGCATGCCATAGTTGGTGTGACATGTCACAGCCAAGAAGCCGGTTTGTCATATGCCTTCCACTTCACTGAAATTCATGCCAGGCTATGGAAAACATGGTAGGCATGAATGGAAACCTATCAACAACCAGATCTTTGTCTGCCAAGATTAAAAGAACAACATACTAAGTTAAATTATGTTGCTATTATGTCACAATCCCCATTTTTTTCCACAGTTTCTATTGCCAAAGAGCAGAATCTGATACTTACAGACTAAGAGTAGATAGCTCTATAAAATATTTTTCTGCCAGGATTTATTCTATTTTTATTGCTACTCATCTACAAAATCCCAGAGCTGCTATGGCATACTCTGCTCCACTACTTACGTTATTTAAAAGTCCACATGAACAAAAATCTATACTGAAACAAGAAAAAATGCAAATTTTGTTAGTATCAGTAATTTTGTCACATTCTTAGGGAAAGGTTTTTATACATGGATGAACTAGAAAAAAAACCCCAGACAAGTAAACACATCTAGGTGATGTTAAAAACGTGTTGGCACTCTTGGCTGGAACGCTGGGTAAAACACTTGCCTTATTTCAGCATATGTTCCCGTCTACCCGCTTTGCAATGCAGTGCAGCTACAACACATAATTGTGAGCTCATTTGGATACTCTCTGAATGCCATCCAGCCGTTTCTGTTAGCTGCATTGTTTTGCCTGCTACCTTTCAATTCCTTTCAAAGCCCTGGAAAATATTTGCTTCTGTATGTGTGCACGCGCGCACACACACATCACGCACATTTAATTGCCAGAGCTTGGTTTGCTTCATTGAATATACAGCAGGCTGGCTTGAACAACCAAAACATGCTCAAGAAGTGTATTACTAGATGCGCAGAGGACCACATTAGGTTTGGGGTAACAGCTTGTATCACTACAGCAGTAGCGATGGTAATGCAAGATAAACCAAAACCATGCTATTTTCTGTAGAAAGAACTCATCTGCAGAAGTTTACCTGGTGCTCATGAGATGGGTCAACCAGACTGCTGCCTAATTCAGGGAGCTCATAAAGTACTCCAGCAAATTTGGTAACTGTCAGCCTGCTTGTACAAAAATCCAACAAGTCCACATTTGCTATGCAGGTACAGGGACCATCTCCTGTGCAAAGAGAGGCGTACTTTTCTAGACCGGACATAGGTAAGCAAGAAAGTGTAACCAGGAGAAAGACTGATGATGGAAGGGCCCCCCAAAATTTAGAGAAAAAAAAATAATCATGAGACCAAGCTCTAGAGCAGAGCCTGCTGCTAGAGACAACCTTGGCACAAGTTAAGCAGTAAGATACATGGCCATTGAGACAGACTGGCAAAATACTCTGTAGATCTTATCAGGTACACATAGATAGAGAAGCATGAGGAGGAACCGTGTCTACAGCAACACCTGACGCTGGATACATAACACTGAGCCACAGATTATTTTGGAAACATAAGCGAGAGGGGTTTCTGGGCTGTGGCCAGTGTAATTATGTATATGGAGTTGGATTTAGCTTTTGTTATGGTGAAGGCTGTGCCGTTTCCTTCCCTCAGTGCAAACTGGGGCATATTCTGAATGGAGTAAGTGTAAATAACAAAGTTATCTGTATGCTTTAACTAAGTGTCCATTTAGCGATGGAAAAAATAGAATCAGATCATAAATTCCAGCAGGCACTAACAGGATAGATGGATTATACAGAGATTCCCAGTGACAAGGTGTAGATGGGAAAGCTTTCTGCAGGTAATACTGCCTTGTGCCCTATCCATCTGGGCTGTTTGGCAAAACTCCACATCCTAGCTAAGATTATGTGAATGTTCTCACATATTCCCTCTACCATTTCCAACTGAGATTTTTTGTGCGTCAGGCAGACCAGACAGTGAGTCAGGAGCTGAGGCAAGGAGACATTCAACAGCTTGTCTCCTTCTGACTGGTTATAACCATGCATTGCTATGATGCTTATTTACCAGTCGCAAATTTTCCTCTATGCATGCATAAAAAGAATTCACCTACTCCTTTTCCTGCCACATAAGATATTCTTGCGTTCCCTTGCTGACATGGAAATATGTGCACTTACACTAATGATGTCTATCCAGGCAACAAGTTTTAGAGGATGTCTTTTATTCAACAGCTCAGTCACAGTAAATGTTGCCAAGTGAAGAGGCTACTCACTTGAACAGGTGCATTATGAACTGGACCTTACAACCCTATAATATGAAGATACAAATGCAAGTACTAAGAAATGGATCCAGTGTTTTACTTGAAGTTTTATGGTTCTATGTGTTGCCTAGATGCTACTGTGAAGCTGTTCCAGGCAAGTCTTTTCTGAATCATGGGATTTCATTTCCTGATTAAAGACATTTTAATACAAGAAGAAAAAAAGAAAATAAAAAAAAAGAGCTCTAATGTAGTGTTGCTTTTTGTTCAGCATTTAGAGAATTACAGAGCAAATGAATACCAGAAATGTATTTAAAAATGGCTAACACTTCAGTCAGATCCTGTGACAAGTGAACACTCTGCTTCCAGCACAGATGACAGAGAGTAACTAGGACAGCCAAGCTCAGCAAAGCACCACGAGCAGCAGATCTTGTCAGGTTTCCAAAAATGACTATTGACTGGCAATGCTCACTTTTATTAAATTTAACTAATACAATTTTAATTATTTTATATTCTTAAAAATTAACCATTAAAAGTTCAAATTGATTGGAATATAAAACAACAGAAAGCAAACTCCAGTAATCCCTGGGTAAAAGGTCACAGTCAGGGTCCAGCAAGAAGTTGCTTTTATAAGGAACTGCCAGGCAAGGTTCTCTGCATTAGACCTTTGCTCCCCACCACCTCTAGAAGGAGGAGGAGATACCTGTATACACAGTAAATATTATGATTTTTGGTTTTTAAGTCTATGGGAAGCACATATAGGAACTCTGGTTGGGAATGTTGAAATATTTTATAGGACTTCTTACAGTGGCATTGAAATAATCTGATGATGGACACCAGTATAAGAACATGATTATTTTCACTATTAATTAATTCTGTAGCGTATTCTCTTTAATCTAATTCCTAGCACAATTACTACTTTAAAGGCAGAAGACATATTTCATATCCTCAACTTTGTTTAGATTACACTGACTCCGTGCATTTTTCAGAATTTCTCAGTGGTGGAAGTTATAGCAAAGTGCTCTAAGATATTAAGCATGGAAAGTATTGTTTCTACACTTGCATACCCTACCTTTCCCGACAGAGACAATGAAATCAGTGTTTCAATTATAGGTCTTACACACTGTTGGGCAACAAATCAACTTTCATCTGTTTATTCAAGGGTCAGTATCATTTGTTTAGCTATAAATTTAGGTGTGCTGCAGACACTGATGCCATCCATTGCTCAATGATGTCTGACAAGAAAAATTATTACTCGATCATACTCTTTCTCCAACAGAGATTTATTACACAGACAATGCACAACACCGTGGGAGCTCTTAAATTAGGGCTTAATAGCTAGCAGCCTGCAGTGTTAAGAAAAAAAATAAATCGCTGTTCTTTGAAAGAAGCAAACTTTAATGGAAATCTCTTTGTTTTTTAATTCAGTGGAGAAATTATCATAACCGTGAAGGATGATTGAGATATCATGTGCAGAGAGAAAAGGGCTATGTGGACTGAAAGAGCTAGTCAGACAGGCTATTGCTAGTATGCAGGGCAACTGTTACGGATGCACGCACTACATATGATGCATATCAGTGGAATTTCATCTGTAGCTCCTCTTTCTTGTGATAGGATTCTTTGGGACTTTAGGAATGGAATTAACTGGACTCTTAGCCTGTAGAAGCAAAAGCACTTACATACATAGACTTTGCATGAATAAACACCCAGAAAAAAGATACACAGGCTTTTTAGGTAGAAGTGGATACCAGTCCGTTACTATCAACATTTATTTAAACACAGAATCTTATAGCTCAAGAAGAACTTGGATAAACTGCATTTATTTCAATGCTTATTTAGTTTCTTCTGCTGGACTAGAGGAATCTGTGCTGCGAGGCAGCTCAGGCGACCCGTTAGCTGCAACTCGTGTCAGAAATGTGAATGTTGAGGAACTGGCTCCACCGTGTGGGCTAAGGAAAATGTACATTACAAGTCCAGCAAGAAGCAGCACCCTTCACTTCAGTTTTCAGTAAGGATGGGATAAAGGTAGGATGAATAGAGGGAATGTCAGTAAAAAAAAAAAAAAAAGGAAAAAAAACTACAGGGAGGAATTGGAAGAATTAAAAGGTTTAATCCAGTAAAGCTTTATCACCACCATACAGGTCTGAGAGAACTGGCCCATGGTCTCACTGGTCTAGCCCAGTGAGGAATCTGGTCTAACTCCAGGAAGGAGTTCTTCAACAGTTTTCTGACAGATCTTCTGCAAGATATTAGTAGCAGTAAAAGAGTGACAGTGTGCTACTCAAATTCACCAAAGGCATATTTTTTCCTAACACCTACTACATGTTCTGCTTACTGACGGCATGACAGAAATTGCAAAAGCATGAGTTAATGTAAACCTCTGGCTTGGAGAATTAGTGGCACAATCAGTGAGACTTACTTTAAGAATTCCTGTGACAGATAACATTCTGTGTTAAGCACTCCTGCTTGTGCTAAGTCTGGGTATGGTTGAGTAGTGCAACCACTTCTTCTGCATACCTGATGGTATCATAATATCCAACCTTTGTGTTGGACTTTCTCCTAGAAAGGCAGGATGCCATCTCCAGGGAGATCTTGTTAAATAGAGTTCTTAACAGAAGTGTTGCAATTTTTTATGCCAATCTTTTCAGTTTTCTGAAGCAGAGACAACTCCTTCGACTGGATGGAGTTTGCTCTACTGTCCTATTTAATTACCATCTTACTTAATGATAATTTTCATTCTTATATGTATATTCCTATCAATCCTTCTTCATTTGCACTCATGTACTCCACAGTCATTCTTATTGAAAAAGTGAGGTATTTGTTTAGACCGTGGACTTAGATTATCTTTGCCTCATCCTGATTGCATAGAAGCTGCATTTCTTTCTTCTCCATCTTCCTTTTTCATGGCTGATTTTCCATCTACTATGTATTTTTTTCAAAAGTAAAAATCAACATGACTTCTGACAAAGTTCACATTACTTACATGATCTCTGACATCAGATACGCTTTCCTTGGCTAATGATTTACCTTTTCATTTCTTACTGTCACTTACTCCCAACAGCCTTTTTGGTGATTATTCATCAGTAAGTGTAGTGTTCCTTTTCTGTGGTTTGCAATGTAAGTTCCAGAGATTTTAGAAGGTTTTGCTTTAAAGAACAGCGTTTTCCTCATTTAAGTGCATAGACTTTTTCAGTTCAGTTAACTTGTACTTACACAGATACTGAATACCTGCCTTTTTGAAATTAAAAGCTTTGAAGATGCAATTTTATCTGTTCTTCTTTTTAATTTGAATGGAAGCAACTTGCAATAATCAGTGCAAGATCCATTTCAACGACCACCACACTTGTTCGCTGAAATCCAAACTATAATTGCATAGCACATAATCTGCTGTTGGATTAACTGATAAAGAAATCTGGCATTTGTTACATACAGGATTAAGTGGATTCTACACATTCTTGCAAGTATTTTACTGTCCAGTCCAAATACATAAAGTTAAAATTTTCTATAATGACAATACTATGTTGGTGTTTATGTTTCTAGTAATATCACAAGGTCTCCATCTGTATTCAAATCTGCTTCTGTGTTTTAATGAAGACAAAAACTTTACAGTCTTTCTTTCTTTCCCTCACAAATAACCCTGAACTGGTCCATTTCATATTATTGCACATTTTTGTAAATCCACATGTACAGCAGCCCTAAAATGAAAAGAAGTTACTTTAAAAAATCTGTTCTTAAAGAAGAGGCGAGTCTGATTTGATCTGTAATTCATCATTAGCTGTACTCTTTATTTGGGAAGATGTTATTATATGTTCTATTAAATTCTTGGTTTTGGAAATAAAATAATTCCTGAATACATACTTTGTGCTGCAATACTGACAAAGATAAAATGCCAGAATTCATTGAAATGAAAGGCAGATAGAGGACGTGGAACACACACTGTATAGCTGCTTCATTGCTGAGGCATGGGACAACATGCCTCAGGAAGAAATACTGGTTTATTTTGCTAAACTCACTGACAATATGAACATTCTTTAACTCTGATTACTCAGGAACTAAACACCTGCAGGCAGATCCAGGAGACTCCTTCTTCAAGGTACAGTAGAAATAATACATAATTATTTTCATTTTGTAGTAGAAATGCATAACTATAGCTGGTTGTATACTGAGGGTCATAACAGGAATTCGCAGTTCAGTTATGAATTTACACCTGACTGAAAGATGGCCACAGCTGGTGGGAAACTTGTTTCAGTTAATAAAAAAGCTTTGAAACTATAAGAATAAGCTTTTAATTTTCTAGTGAGTGCTCTTCTGAAGTGTGGGAAGCTGCGAGAGTTTCAGTGTCTGTCAAAACCTAATAGATGGTAATTAATTTCAATCAATTGCCTGCCCTGCTGAAATTAATATCTATACTGGAAGTAGTCAAGGATTTAGTGCACCACAATGATTAGGGTAATTTTTACTTTTTTTAATTCATCAGTTCCCAGAGGCTTTTTTCTCTATTTAGATGAGGCAGCAGGATTAGAGTCCACATAATATATCCTTAGTTTGTTACCAAAGTAATCAATACTAAGCTACACTATTCATCAAAGAGAGAAAGGCAATGGAACAAAACTACGCATACTTTAATCTTCAAGAGATAATCAAAAGTGTAAAGCATATTTGCAATGAGGTTGATGGTTTTGTGTAGTAATAGTTTGAAGACAGAATGGAATCAGAGCAAACACATGAGGGAATAATACAAATTTCGGACTGCATTTTCCTTTCTGCCAACATAGAAAGCATGGGTTTGCTGTTGGAACCAAAACTACTCTGTCAGTAGTTGATATACTTCTGCCTATTCTGCCTTTCAAAAGCAGTAGAGGAAACATGCAAATGCAAATAAAGCAAAGTGCACTCAGTGTCTGATTTTCTGGGCAATTAAGATATTATTTCACTTTAACAACTCTAATTTGTATGCTTAAAAAGTATAAATCAATCAGGAAATTTCAGAATTATCTAACTCTTCAGCTAACTGATCCATGTGCTTCTTGCAAGAAACCAAAATTCATATCCAAGTTAGTGATATTCAAGATCAGACATGAATGTTCGAATTTTGGGAAGATGTAAGAGAATGTTTGTGTCCAGGCAAGAAATAAAAACTTTTTTTTTGTACCTGAGAACAGAGGACAAATGATACTGTTCTGATGTCTTATATTTTTGAGGATCTGTTTGATTGGATACAGAGAAACCAGGATGAGATATTAAACTCTTAACATCTAAAAAGGTGATTACTAGAGTGTCTGTCCACCCTTGCATTACAAGCATATGTATCAAAGAAAAGAGTAGCAAGGTTTTCTAGTAAGTCATTACTTTTAATCACCACTCAGCATTAGAAATAAAACCCAAAATCAATTTTTTATCTAAGTCAATTTATTGGTTCTCTGAAGACACAAAAGCTGCTATTTCAAGTGCAGGCAACTAATCTTGTTTTATTGCCCCAGTAACAAGAGATTAAAACATCACAGTCAATGGCTTTTAAGTAGAAAGGCTCGAACTCTTGTCTCGGTTATTTGTGTTGAAATTTTCTCAACACCAAGACCAACTGCATATGGATATGAGAAGAAATTTTACATGTAAGACATAGTACAGTAGAAAAAAATGTTGCCTATGAACTTTCTGTAGAAACATTTTTATGTGTTGAGAAGATGTACAGATTCAGGAGTTTAAAGAAGATCTAAGAGACTCTTAAAATCAATACTGTTCCAAGTACTGCACTCGTAATATCAAAAGCTGATCTTCTGATAAGATTAAGCCAATGCCAAAACATTTGTAAACAGGATTCAATCAATACTTTAGTTTCTGCTGACATGAACTTGGTTTTTAAAATGAAACTGCTTTATACTAAGCAAAATACACTTCTAATTAATTGAAATATTAATTCTCAATGGGCATTCAGCAATTCTTCAAACGTTTCTAAATGAATCCAAAGATCAAACTCTGCCCTCATTTCACTCCTGAATTCTCACTGAATTGTGCTGGTAATTACAGCAGAATTTGTCCAATGTTGCCTATTCATGACTTCTCTGTTGGAACACCATTTTTCTAGTAACAGTGAAGAGTGAAATAGTGAAGGAGAACTGGGAGATGCCTATTCTAGCCATTTGTAACCCTGCTTTTTTTCAGACTTTGACATACTCCTTATAAATGTTGCTGTGAACATGTTTGTGGCAACATCTCCAGAAGAATACCCTCTGCCACCTAGAGGAATACAGAGAATCCAGAAGCTTCATTTACAGGAGGCTTTATGCACGACCTTTGAGCACCCAATCTCCTGTATGTACAATACTAAATAATCACCCTGATGGTGAATATAACTAACAGATCTTTACTCACATAGTCTGCATGTGGGTTCAACCTAGACAGTACTTGTGTTATGCTGTTTAAAAAGCATGCTGAAATAATAAAGTTTACATGATGAAGGACAGGGGAAGATGATTAGAATTTCCTGTCTGCCAGTGATTCCTTGCTCAGATTGTATGTGCGAGCTGATTTGTCTCCCCAGAAAGTAACAGAGCTAAACAGACTCCACTTAAGAGTCTCTTGATTACACAGAGTTACAATAAATAAACACTTAGGTGACTTAACCTGGATTTTTCAGTAGTGGGGAAGACAAATTACACTTATGAGTCATCTACAAAGACCTTCTCCTTATGCAACAAAATCCCTAATAGGTGAAATCATTAATATGCAGACTAAGATGTCAAAAATAAAAAAAACAGGCAGAGAATCAAAACTAAAAATCCATTATCCTGGGAGGTAACAGAGCAAGAGAAGAAGACACTTCCCCCTCAGCAATACTAAAGCTGCTATACTAAATACAAGACAACATGACACCAACAGCACTCTACAGCTGGATGGGTGAAGTAACAGCAGCAGTTAAAGAAGAAAAGATCGATAGGCAGCAGCAGGATATGGCAAAGACAGCAAATGCTGAAATGACAGCAAGGTATCTTTTCTTCTTCACACACAGAAGCTGAGTATGCCTGAGTGTATCCCTAGAATACTAATATAATCTTGGATAACAAACTATGAACAAGATAGGGAAGGACAAATCTGGTATGTTAAAGACAAACTTATTCTTTGGATGTTGCAGTGGAGGTGGGATATCTGAGGAAGATGACTACTAGGGATGCTGTAGGAGCAGCCATTTTACATCCTGTTCATGTACTATTGAGCCACTGTTATTTCTGCTTTCCTGAACTACTGGTTCATTTTTCTGCCTTTACTAGATTGCCTTTGAAGTTCGTTTTAAATATTGAAACTGAGCCCATTTTTCTTCCAAGACCACATGGCAGGGGAGTGACTGTATCACAAATGCTGAGGCATTTGTGGTCAAGAATCATGTATATCTCACATTTCCTTATTAAGGTTAGTATTTGCATACAGTATTTTTTCTGCTTTCAAAATCAGATTCAGTTTTATCACTCAGAATTTCAAGCTGAGAAACACAGATCTGGATCCAGAGGAAAAGCAGTAGACAGCAAAAGCTAGCTACACTTTGGGATGCAGGGATTTTCTCACTCAGGTTCAGCAGAGTGAGACTTGAGACTTCATTTGAACGAGGCTCTCACTATCCTGCCCTTCAGAGGCTGAAGTGGGCGCCAGTTATCAACCAGTGGCTTCACAGGTTCATTCTCACCACTCTTGGAAAGGGTACGGAGCTTCGCCATCTGCAATAAAAAAAAATTAAAGTGTCCCTGTGAATTCACCTGGTAGCAGTGTGGACCTTGATGCCTAGAACAAACTCTTGAAGCAGAAAAGGAATTTTCTTATGTAATGACAAGCATACTGGTAAGAGATTATTGGTAGAGATCACTGCAGCCCAACAGCTAGCGCTGTTTCTGTGGATCTTTACACTCTTCATCCACAGAACAATGCATCATCTGACCCTTGCCTGGAATTCTTTTAGGATTTTCTCTGACCCACACTCAGAATGTGGAAAAAGAGTAGGGGCCTCCTCTGACCCTGCTGGAGCCAGACTGCAGTCAAATCACTTGTGAAAATATGGCTATCCATGAAGGAGGATGCACATCTAAGCCTATGCAAGGTAGTCTCATAGAAAAAGCTGGTCTGCAGAAGTTCGTATTTTGTTCTGTAAGGCAGAGAAATGTATGCCAACTGGATTATTAAGTTCAATCATTAATTCAGCACTTAGCCGTTGTTCTCCAAATTAATTTAAATTCAGTATTGCTTTGTTAATTGTTACCTTTTCATCAGAATGCAAAATAAATCTGTTCTGAAAACTGCCAAATCAGTAAAAAGGCTATACCCCGACTTGTACTGCTGAAGCAGAAAATAGTATAAACAACCAAAAGTTTTAACACAAGAACTAAAAAGAAGGTAACCCTACCCAGACTGGATCTCTGTTCTTTTTCCTGTGTAAATGCACACTTGAGCTATATGAATACAATTAGTACATTAATTTGTATTAACATTCAGGTTTGCAGGTTCTACCTAGTTTGATCCTTCCTACTGACAAATTTTAGGAAGTCAAGGTCTCAAGTAATTTCTTAAACTGGGAAACCAGCCAAATGTTAGTCTCACTTGCCACTTAATGCTGAAGCACAGAGAATGAACTGAGGCTGCTGTGGTGGCTGAATGTTGTGGCTTAGGGGCACTTCTGCCTATGCAGGTTTTCAGGATCCCAAGAACACTCCTGCTGAAGCTATTCCAGGAGGTCTCTAGAAAGACAGCCTGATTCTCAAGGCCAGTTTTACAGTCCATTTCAACAGTCCCTTTCAACAGTCCATTCTCCAAGCAATTTCTCACAGTCCTCAGCTAAAGCTTTCCTTATCAAAAAAACACAAGGTAACATAGAGTTTGCAAATCATCACACTGACATACTGTGACACTGTTGCGAACTGGTAAAGGAGCAGCAGAACTAGCTGGAGTTTACCTGGTCTGAGCTGACTTCAATCGGCTCCCTCAAGAGAATCCAAGTGATACACTCCTCACATGGGGGTGTAGTGAACGAACCATGGTAGGTCCAGTAGTCCCGAGATTTGGGGAAAAGAATTGAAGGATCAAAGTGCTGAAAAGGAGCCTCTTTCCCCTTAGAGAAACAAAAAATAATTCTCTGCAGTAACTCTAGGGATATGCATCTTAAAAGACATCAGTATCTATGTTATTACAAAGGAAGTAATTAAATATCAAGATTCATGCAAAAGATCAATCTCCTTTTCTTTCTGTCAAGCATTTGCCCCAAAATTAATAATAACTGACATTTTGATTCCATTAATAAATGAAAAGAAATTACAAACTGAACTGTGTGGAACCAAAGCAAATTCATTGTTACATTTTTCTATTCTGAGATTATCAAAATTTTGTTTTATTGTGGGTTACTTGGAATAAAAATTAAAGACTGTGGCACTGGACGTACTGGTACCCTTTTTATCCAATAGAACACTGGCCAGGCATTTATCCCAGATTTGTTACAGTCTTCTCCTCTATCTGAAGGCATTTAAATCTGCATCTCTCTCCTCCCAAAACTATGCTCTAACTACATTATCATGGTGACACTCTCAATCTTTTTTTTGGCACTATTACACTTAATGTAAAAAATCAAAATATTTCCTGGAAGAGTACTGGATCCTGAATGTCTTACAACTAAAGGTGATTATGACCAGACAAGGGAGAACAGAAGACACCAGGCAACATTTCCTGAGATGTTTTTCTTTTCCACTGACTAGGACACTCAAGAGAGTATCTCCACAGGACTGTGATGTCCCCTCAGGGCAACAAGAACTAAACAAGAAATTTCAGTTCTCTACTGGTATTTAGGATGCGGTTCTGGAAAGAAAAATCTATTATTCCTAATTCCTTCTCCTATCACGTAGAATCTTCCTTAGATTGGAACACAGTATTACTCTACAAAGTGCAATGGGAGGAGCTGAAATCTTTGCCACACATCTTGCACAAAATATGGGTAGAAGGAATAACATCAAGACTCCAAATATATCTTCCTGACAAAATTACTCTGTAAGTTCAATATGAGTTTGCAAATGACTTCACAAACAAAATTGTGCCTTTTCAGTAAATACAGTACAGTGCCCAAGAAACTCCTCTGCCTGTAACACATCACGGCAATTGAAACTGCATGTGCTATAAATACACTGGTGATACCATCCATTATTCTTTCCTGAAAATTAAGTAATCTTGGTAAAATGTGTGTGATGACAAAAAAGAAAGTAAGTGTAAGAGATAAAATGCAAGATGTGGTTGTTTGCATAGGCACCTATCTTTCCCTGCTTTTCTTCAACTGTTGCTTTTTCCAGAACCATTACAGAGAATATCTCTATGTAGGAAATCAGACTTCTACTTTTTTGTTGTTAGAAGTCTTAAAATCTCCAGTTAGGCAGTCTCAGATAGAATGTAATGGAGTGGATATCACTGCCATCTTGTCAACATTGTATGACACAGTGTTTCACAGGGTGATTGGTCAACTTTTTATTAAGTATGGCAAAGTTCTTCTGCATGTAAATGTCAAAAAAAATGATATAGGGATTATGAGAGAAAGCTGAATCTGTATGAAGACAGATATTATTGACAGGGGGAGCATAGCAGGGGGAGCAACGGGCAGGGTGAAAAAAATGATCTTCAGTTCCCTCAGCAGAAAGAAGTGAATTGTATCTGAAGACTAAGAAAAGGTTAAAAAAATAAAACTAATATGACTCTGAGTGAGGGGAGAACATACTTCAGGCTCAGACCCATACATCAATGGCAGTACATACATACATAACTTAAATGCAAGAAATTCTGCTGAATTTGGAAGAAAATGGTTACAAAGTTTGTAAAATTCAGTCCTGGTGATCTGGTGGTACGTTCAAAGTCAAACAAAACAGGGACTTTTCTTTTAGCATCATTAGAATCATAAAGCTTATAATGAAGTAGAATTGCTGAGGTATACCTAGAGATTAGCTCTATGTTAAATAATAATGTTAAATAACAATAGATGCAGTATCACAGTTCTCTGCAAAGAACTCCCTTCTGCAGTTCTATCTATGCAATAGGTATGGACTTTGGTCCTTAGATCATTAATTAAACTGGAATACAGTTTAGAATAGGTTTGCAATGCTATTTGTGCTGGTATCATACGAAGACAGAACCTAGGACTGGTGCAGAAACTGTACCATGTAATTCCTTTTATAAATGAATTCAGTTCCATCTTAAAACTAATAAAGTTTTTTAATCTTCCTTACACCAACTGGGAGCTTGCTCCATCATTCCTACTAGTTTCTTCTCATTTCAGGCTAAATCTCTGACTCAATTTTATGCATTTGTTTTGGCCACTGCTGTGCTCAAATTCAAAAAGCTTTTCATTTCTTCTTGATATTTGCACACTAGCATATTTTTACAGAGTGGTATCAATAAGACTATCAATTGTGCACACAAGCATTGATACAAAATCCTCTACAACAAGAATACTTACAGAAGTCGGGAGTTATATGTTTACTTAAGTAAAAGAAAATGTCCTGCTCCACAGTCCAATGTATCACCTCTGGTGCTACTGTTAGATATCAGAATGATGCCAAAAAGTGAATCTGAACTTCTGATTTCTGCTGCTGCTGCTTTTCAACTACATTATATCACAAAAAATGTTTTGATACCTTGGTCTTTATGTTATCAATTTCTGCAAGAATTCTCTTCATCTCTGGTTTGGGATTTTTTCCAACCTGTAATGCAAAGCACAAGTACTGTATTTTTTCATAACGTTCCACAGTATTTTAAAGAAGTTCAGTACATCCCATCTGTCAAGTTAGGCAGCAATACTCTCAGAGCATCCATTACAGAATGGCACAAAATTATGTGTGTTAAAAGAACATCCGGAATAGCAGACTCAAGTAACTGGCTTTGCAATTCAAAAATGCACTGCAGGACTCTACAAGGCATCTCCCACTGTATGAGGAACAAGCTGCGTGCTCAGACAGTATCATCTACACCCTCCAGGGCCTAGCCCTTGGCTCCTGGTTTGAAAGCAACCCACAACCGCTGTGAGACATATGAGCACTTGGCGAAGTGTTGATAGTCTGAAGAGCTGGAGTTCCTGCAGACACTTCAAACATTCTGCAGCACATGTGCAGTCAGATCAGACTTGATGTAAGACACATGAGGAGATTCATGTTATGACCTCCTCAAGCTGTGGGGTCACTTTATTGCTTATGTTCATGACGTTCAGCACCTCCAAAAGCTTTGACACGGCTCTGCATCCCAGAAGAGTAAAGATAGTATGCATAAGACATGCTGTTACTGCCATGTCTTGTTCCAAAATAGCTTGAATTAAATTCTTCAGAAGATAATTCCATCTCTCTTTCAGCAATATCCAAAACCATGATAAACCCAGAGGAAAACAATGGCTCCTATGCCGAAGAGCAAGAAGGAAACAGCAAAAGAAGGCCAGAGAAGATATACTGATACTACTTACTTTTCTAGACCCTTTGGCTGACCTTAGCATGGTTAATAGGAACATAAAGTTGTGTTTTACAAGATAAAGCTTTAGCCTACAACAGACCAAAAGAAATGACAAAGGAAGAATAATTGAAGGACATAGTTATAGGGGAGAATCTGGACAGGTGCTGATCTTCAGTTTAAACTAACCACAAGAAAAAAGGTCAGGCTGGCTCACAGCATAACAGAATTAAAATGACATTGGATATAGCCTGTCCAGCGACATTGTGGCAAAATTAATTACATCCACTTACTACTGCTTGTACAAATGCAGCTTACTAAGTGATAAAACAGCAAAAGGAGAGCTATTCTCTGATGCTCTGTTCAAGCTGAAATGCCCACCTGCAGGTAAAATGACAGCCACATAGCTGAAGTGTGCATAATTTATCACTATTAGATGTCTGCCTGTTAGTGTTTCTCAGTGTCCTAGACCACATGCAGATTTGATGCTAGGATTGCTTTCTTTCTGTTTTTAAAAAAATCAATTGGAAAATATTGGTACAGTATTATTTTTTTATAAAGCTGCTGTATTTCAAGGTTAAAATGTTCAGTGAACTTCTTTTACCATCAATTCTTTCTCCTTGGAGCAGGTTCATTGAACTCCTTTTGATTCCCAGCTTATGTGGGGATCAGCAAGAGACCAAGGGAATCAGTCAACATAACCTTGCTGACAGGCAGATACAATACCTGCTAGCAGACAAAGGGCAGGAGGAAACACTCTTCCTATGCAGACTGTCCTCACTCAGTACACACCACAGTAAAGAGCTGGTCAGCTACCAGGGACAAAATTAGCAAGTGTCCCAGGCTTGAAGCTGTGTGTCTCTTTTTCAATACCACCCATGATATGTGCCACTGGTGTCACGAATGGTGTCAGAAGTCGGCTCTGAAGGGGTTAGTGCATGGAATCTGGAGGGCCCAAGGACATATGTGACTTCAGTCTGTGCATCGCTTTGAATGTTTTCCTGTAAAATGATACAGTGCAGGGAAAAACGATGGGAACTTTTTTCCCTGGCACTAGAGAAAGATGAAAAATACAGAAAATTATAAAGACTGAATATTTGCCACTTACTTTCAGAAAAATGCCCACAACAGCCACACCATCAGGTTGTTTCAAAGCTCCAGCAAAATTACCATGTTTTGGATTCCAGTGCACCATATGTAACTAAAAAAATCAATGAAACCTCAATTATAAATGCAATAAATTGCCAACAGCACAATCTTACAAGCTTTTACATTAAGTTAAGAAAAGTTTCCAGTACACAGGTAAGTAAAGGAATGGACTATAGAAAACTATACATAAGTATTTCCTATTCCTGCTCCCATGCTTCCATACGCTCACACTTTCTATAAAGCATCACTTTCCATTTAATTGAAGCATAGAAGAAAATGGAGTTTACCACACAATACATTTAAAAATTAATAAGACAATTCAACTATAAACAGTTTAACTCAAGCACATGACATGGACACATGCAGCGCATAAACCACCTACTGACATGCACTTCATCTCAAATAGATTTCTAGATCTTCATGTTATGTAGGTAACAGCTCAAGGATTTACACTGTGTTGTATGTAGCACCTATGGTACTGTTTTGTACCTCATGCCACTCTCAGCACATTGTACTGAAAGGAGTGGAGACAATAACCTGACATTTCTTTCTCATTTCTACTTTCAACAATGATGTATTTTTCAGGATATATTTCAAGATTTTTACATCTCCTTCCAGAAAATCTCTGGTTCCTGTATGTACCTCCAAATGCTGCAACCAGCAGTGTGGAATCTCAAAATAAGTAGCGTCTGGAACATAGCACCATACAAAAAAAAAAAAAAAAAAAAAAAAAAAAAAAAAGGAGTCTGGTGCATATTTTGAATGGAGATTTTTTTTTTTTTTTAAGCACAGTAACAGTTATTTAAAATAACACCAAAATAATTAACACTGAATATGAATTAATGTATTGCTCTCTGTTTCTTTACTCTTGAGGATAAAGACATCATTGCTAAGGATAAAGGTGAAGCAGCAATATACTTTTGGTTGCATTCTAGCAAAATTTCATACATTTCAGGCTTTCTTCTCCTGTCAATATCTGAGCACTGCAAACAAAAGCAAAGTAAAAAGTCTGTGCTTGAACTAACCAAGAAATACCTTGAGGAAGCAGAATTTTTCTGTTTAGCTGGCCACAGAAAGTAGAACACTAACATAGTTCGGCTGTGGCTAAGGAATGTGAAAAAAACCCCAAACTATCACCCACAGTCATATCTGCAATGTTTGTGCCCACTGACCCTGCAAAATATCTGCCCAGATTTTCTCCTATGATAGGTGGGCAGAACCCCTGTAAGCTCTGCACCTTGACGGTATACGTGGAAGGCAGGAAAACACTACTGCTGACTTTTTGTGGGCATAAGCATGTATTTTGAGCCTGTTCTCAAATAGATGGAGGAAGGAGATAACTTTTGCTAGTAATTCACTAGCATCAATGGCAAATTCACTTACATTTATTACCTGAAGATATCATCAGGGCCTAGAGCAGCCATTAGTTTTAGCAAATTTGGAAAATAGTGCAGTAGTTTACATTAAAAAAACCCTCCCAACATCTCTTTATCACAGTTCCCAAAAATAAACAAAGATTTTAAAGCACAGATGTTCAGAAACTAGAAGATACTCTAGCACTCTGAATCAGTTTTAAGGTGGATCTGATTTTGAATATCAGTTTATCAAATGTGCTTTTAGCGAGTTCTTCTATTTATTAGTAATGCTGTCTGAAACTAAGTTAGTAATTCAAGCTATACCAGAAATGGCTAAAAGTCAAAAAACATCAGCAGAAAATAGATCCTCCTATTTGGAAATAACAGATCGCTTTGTCTCAAATATTTTTAAAACATTCTAAAATACCAGCAAAAACTCCTGCTTGAAGAAGTGAATTCCATGTTAGTATATACTTGCAAAGATACATTTGTTGGCAGATGCAACTTAGCCTACTGCAGGCTGATGAATATTCACAAGTTTCACAGATTTTAGAGAAAAAAACATTGATAAATACTTGCAAAAGGGAGAATGGTTAATCTGTTCAGATGCACAATCAGTCAAATCCCAGTGAGTACTGAATACTACTATTAAAAATAGGTCCTACCTCTGCTGCATATTTCACTCCATCTATAACATGCTCAGAGCCGTGGTCATCAGAGGAACCCCAATGCAAGTGAAGCTGACGCAGCCTGTAGGCTCCCGTGAGTGGCCCACCTCTCAGCACTGCAATTGATAATCTACATCAACACTAGCCTAAAAAATGCTGACATACAAATTTACTGAACAGGGACCTGTACTTTATCAGTGTGGACTACCTCTTGTAAATCCAGCTGACTGAAGTGGGGGTTACAACACTCACCAGTTTACAAGATTGGGGCTGAATTCTGTTATAACTCAGGAATAGTCCTGTTTGACATGAAAACTGTGGAAGCTGCTGTGAGCCAAGCACAGAATCAAACCCCAAAAGCCTAACAAGCCACTTTTCTCTTGGCAAGTGGACACACTATAGTTCCTGATATGGAGACAGAAGGAAGGTATACACAGCTGATTCTTGTCAAGAAAATGGTCTGTTGTGAAATGGTTGGGGATAGGACTCTGAAATTAACCCAAAGGTGCTTTGAAGTGTACCTCTAGCCCATGACTGGCATACCTTTTACAGTTCAGACAACTAAACAGTGGTTACAGCATAGTTTGCTGCTTCTAAAAAAAAGAATCTATCTCTTCAAAGTGCAGGAAGAGAAAAGAGTTTAGGTCAAATGAGTTAGAAAAGTGTTCTTGAGCAAGCAAAAGCTATAGTCCACATTTAACATTGCCACTGATGAAACAATTTAAGAAGCTATTATTTCTTATGTTAGCCAAATAATGCTAACCATGCATCAGTCTGACAGTTTACATCAGTTCTGACTTTCAAAACATCACACCTGCTTTTCAGTTTGGGGGTTCTTTTGAACAGGGACTCCTCAGAGGATAAACTCTAAAATAAATTTTTCATTCATTACATAAGGCAGGAATGAGACGTGTTTCCTTACACAGAAAGGTGATAATGCAGGTCACAACTGCAGTGCCAGAAGACCTCGTTTAAATAGCATTCAAGTTTGAACTTCTACCAATAGCTTTGAAGTTCAAAGTTAACATTGAAATAATATTTAAATCCTCTTGTGCCCAATGGTCTCAAATTAATTCTTGATATCATATGTGTTGGAATACCTACACAGAGCAAGAGGTTTAAATTTGCAGTTTCTCTTTTTAGTTGGCAGGTGTCACAGCCATTGGGGTGGAGGGGGGGGGCAGAAACAAAGCACTGTGTTGAGTTTTAGGCATGCAGTTCCCCTTATTTTTTGAGTTTGTTCACACATAAATAAATTTTCATAACTAAATCAATACAGTATTGAGTAAGCATTCTGTAGAAGCCTTTAATGGAAAATAAGTCACATGATAAAAATAGTTGTTGTTGTTATCATTATTATTATTATTCTTTCACTTTTCAATGTAGGATAAATACAGCATAGACTCTAAGGCCCAAATCCTCACAAGTATTTGCCTGCCATGTCACGCTGGAATTAATGGGAGGCAGGATCTTTCAGGAGCTTAATTTATGTGATCTACCTACACTAACAAGCTAAATCGGTATCAGAGTTGGAAACTCATTTAGCAGTTGTTTCTTACAAGTGGTCCTTTCCAGAGCTCAGATACTGTGAAGCACTTGGAAACAGCACTTCATAATGGTATGCAGATCTCTCTAGCATAAAAATAAATCTTTTTAACATTCAAAATTTTCCATGTGATTAGATCAAAAAAAGGCTATCTTCAAGCTAGATTTCTTTTTCCAGTTAAAATTGGATCTGTGACTACTACTTATCCTCAGCTGCTGCCACCACAGAAGCCAACAAATGAAGGTAAAGTTCATGAAATGCTGTCTTACGTGTTTTTTCAGAGCTGTCAAACATTGCATTTGATTCCAGTCAGACACATCCCTATGAAAAGCTTGAGCTCTACTGTCCAGCAGCCTGAAGAAAGTTAGTAATAGCAACAGGGAGTGAATGTACACCCTGGGTGTCCAGAGGGACAACAGAGATGATGGGGAGGGGAGAGGCAGGGAGAAAACGGAGGGAAGGTGATTCAGAGGAAGGTCTGCACCAAGGGCTGCACTCCGCTTGGCCAAATCAAGGTCTTTATCAATACAGTTCCCTGGGCAGACACGTTCTTGAGCAGCCTCTGTCTAAAAATTTCAGCCTTTAGGAAGCTGCAAAGACAGAGCAGAACCACCACATGAAAACATTCATAATCAATTTACTTCCCATGCTTTGAGTCATGGCATTGATTTTATGCAGTGCTTGCGGAAGAGCATTCCATGCTATAACAGAAGTGCAATTTATGGTTTGTCTGAGGCCACTGTGTAGAAACTGCGGTAATAAATACTAAAGCACCATACAAATACATAACAAAGAGATTGTCCCTATCCTATATAGCTTAGATACTATCTGCGAGATGTGGAACAGTAACAGGTAGCTGTAATGGTAAACAAAGCAGTCCAAGAAAACAATGAGCTCATCAAGATAAACGATATAGTGATCTTTCAATGTACTGCAGATATATTTCATTAATTATATAGCTTATGAAGAAGAACAAAATCCCAATACAAATGCCATCAAAGCAGATGCAGAAAAATACAATGGAAAGTAACTGTTTTCCATTAATTAGATTGCTTTCCTTCTTGATAAAGGACCGATCAATATTGCATGCTCTTGAGATGTCTTCACATTATATGGCATTGTGAATTTATTATTCATGTTGACTGTTGTTGCCCATCTGCATTCAGAGCTACGCACTCATACAGCTCTGGAATCAAGTTTTGAACCATTTAACTTAGAGATTAAAGACTGCTCTCTCTCAATTAATTAAGAAAGCCATTTCATAGATTTCCAGAAGCTATGAAATGTTATTTTCATAAATACTATTTTCATAGCTTTTTCAGGCTGTGGAGGCTCTTAAGACTTCCCACACAAACAGAAGAAATCAAGATCACAGTCAGTAGAAACACAATGGGTTCTGTGTTTACAAAGTGCCTCAGAGCACGCACTAAAACCCCCTGGATGACACTCCCTCCCCTTGCACAAAAACTGAGGATGTGGTTTCCATGTTGAAGGAGGTGACTTGGGAAGGAGAAGTCCACCTTCCAGCTGAGTCTGTATTTCAGGGGTGCCCCTGCAGCTACAGCCTCCCTGTCCCACCTATAGTGGACCTAAACATGGCCGGATCCACCAGAACCACCACTGGGAGCACGTTTTTTATGTACCCAAATAACTTTTCTCTGCCAGCCTCCATAGGCTGGGTACCACAGGATGCATTTGATTCCCAGCGCTTTGCAAACCTTGATACCTAACAACCCCCGAAAGCCGAACCAAAACCCGACCTGATCGATCGAACATGTCGTCGAAGACGACTCGGCAGGTGCGCCCGTTGTTCAGGATGGTTTTCGCTGCCCCGGGATCGTAACTGGCGTGCCAAGGGCCGAGAGAATTGTCGTGCTGCACGTCTTTGGTGTTGATCTCAATGGGCGACTGCTTGTCTCCCTTGGCCATGGGGTAGTTTTCATGCCAGTGCTCGGGTCCTGGGGGGGGGGGAAGGCAAGGAAATGTCACCCCGGCTCAGACCCGGCCCGCCCGGCGGCCCCGCATCCCCACTCACCGTTGTCGCTGTCGTAGCCCCACACGGACTGGGCCATGGTGCCGCTGCCCGCGCCCCGTCCCTCGCCCTCCCCTGCGGCTCCGCCGGCGCGGTAGCCCCTCTCTCTCTCTCGATCCCTCCCTCCGTCCCTTCCCTCCTTCCCTCCCGCCCCGGGGGGACTTTTTATAGACCGCCGCGGCTTCGCGCCGTCCCCTGAGGGGTGGGCAGGGGGAGGGCGGCGGCGGGAGGCTGCGAGGCGGGCAGGGGTGAGGGGCGGCGGGCAGCGGCGGGGCGGGCAGCGCCATTTTCTCCACCCCTGCAGGAGGCAGAGGGATGCCGGCGGGAGCCGGCGGCTCCCTTCATCCCCCTCCCGCGGGGCACGCCTCAGCCCGCCCAGTCCCGGGAGCGGGAAAGAGGGGGCTGCGCCGCCCCGAGGGCCCGAGGAGAGCGGGCGGGCAGGTACTGGTGCTGAGCCTGCGGCAGAAATGGCGGGAGCGCCCCGCAGCCCCCACGGAGGGTCGTGGGGCCGGGCGCGGGTGGAGGAGCGGCTGCGTGGAGAGCGAAGCTGCTGCGCAAACTCGGGGAGCCAGCCAGAAGGCAGGGCAGAACCCCAGCCCGGCCCAGCCTGCGTGGTTCCCCCCCGTCTGCAGGCAGCGTAGTGGGCGTGAGGTCCGCCCGGATGATTTCGGGCGAGCTCCCGGGGCGGGCAGGGTTGGGAGCTCTGGCTTCGCTGTTCTCACAAATGCTCCCGCTTAACAGCTCCGAAAGACACCGTGTCTGCCTGAAAGAGGACCTCGTGGCCTGCAAAACCACACCCTTACGCCAAGCTAGCCTCTGCCAGCCCCAAGGGAGGCCGTTCCTGGCTATTTGGTCAAATTCGGGTTTGACGTCCGGCTGGTTCTCCTTCGCACAGGGAGCTTTACACCAAATGTGTTTTCTCGTGTTGGGCAACTGTGCAGTTAATATTTCGGCCAGGAAAACAGCTGTTTTTCAGGTGATGGAGAGTTAGTGAGAGGTATGGTTGTGTTTGTTGGCTTTGTCTCTGCATCTGCGTTGAATACTCAAAGCTTTTCTTTCAAATGCCAGCTTCGCTGCAGTCTCCCCGGCTTTGTCAGTCCATGTTATCACTGCTGCAACTGTATCTACCTCCAGCTAAATAATACCTCAAACTACATACCTCAAGCTAAATAATATCCCAAGCTAAATATTTGGGAGCCAGCCAAGAAGCATTGTGAACCATGGAGATTTCCATCATAGTTGCAGCAAACTTGCTAAAATGCTCCTTGTACCCGTCAGCACTGGAAAGTAGCATGGAAATAAATCTGCGGCTTTGAGAGGTTGCAAACCTCTTGTATTGGTGAGGTACAGGGAAAAGGTTGAGAAGCTGCAATATACAGAACCTAAGATTAATTTGGTATATTTCATGTCCCAAAACAAGCTGGAGGATAAAGGTTTCCCTTCTGGCTTACCAATATAGCTAGGCTAATAAATAACTAAATACGGACTTTGTTTAGGGTAACTACAATGGTTTCTTTAAACATGTTTAGTAAATTCTTCTAGCTCTGAGGTTAATCATAAATAGACAGCCCTCCTTTGAGAGAAAGGTAGGACAAGATCTCTCACTTAGGAATCTGCATCTGAGAAGATTTATATAGAGATGTATATAGTATCTTTACGTAGAGAAGAAATGTCAGATCGAAACTCACTGAATCTTAGCAACTTATACGATATCATAAGAGGCCTCTTACTATCTTTAAAGGTACAGAGATGTCTTCATTATCAAACTGTCCTTCAAAAAATGTAGTTTCTTATGTCTTCCTTAGGCAGAATTAAATTAAGAAAACACTAGGAGGTGATTTAGGTACAATGGTATGGAAAATGACATCTTTTCACTTTCAAAAGAGAACTCTGAAATAAAAGAAAATACAATCTTTTACTCTGTCATCAATCAAATGGATAATGCTACATTTGTTGCAAGGACAGGCATGTAAAATTGACACCTGTTGCAATTTTAATTTGGAAAGCTTAGACATTAATCCTTTTGAAATGGTTTCTACCTCATCTTCATAGAGAGAAACATTTGTGAGCTCGTGAAATTCTAATTGGAGCAGCTCATTTTCTGTCTGTATAAACAGACAGCTTTAGTGGGCTTGTTTATTGAAGGCTCACAGAGACTTTTAATCAACTTCATCTATACAAGGAATGCTTATTGGAGCCATTTATGGAGGTAAGGGACATGATTTGTATTGCACAGAAAAAGGTGCAAGTCAGTTCTTACCCTACTATTTCAATTCATTGCTCTATGTGAGAACTTACACAATCTTTTCTGTAAAGGAGCCCCATGCCTACAGCAAAAGTCTTCATATTTTAGCTTTCCAGTGAGCTGGTCCTCTTGCACCCAGAGGTGCAGATCTCTCAGCTTCTGCACATTGCGGCTTCTAGACACTGTCTCACCCGTAAGTGACAAATGCTAGGATCAACAGTGTAGGTACTTGGAGTCAGCCCCAGGCACTGAGTCATATCAGAGTGTCTCACTGACTTCGTGGTGATGGTATTCTTTTCCTGTTGCTTTCTTCATCAATGGTAGAGCAAAAAGAAAACATAGTAGATTTATCTGCATTAAGACATAATCACAAGAAAATTATTTTTGCACCCCTTAGGACCTACCTTCACATTTATCCTTTTCTTCTGATACTGGCTCAGAAATTCATTATCATCTAACTTGCATAACATCGCTTTCTCTAGGAAGTAAATACTTCTGTCATGGAAAAGCCATTATGAATAAGAAAAGGCCACGGTTTTAAACATTTAAGAAGAGTGGTGTTACCTAGTGCATTCGCAGCTGCATTGCAGTGATTTGTTTCTATTTTCTAAACCTCTGACATGTTTAGAAAGCCAGCAGCCATATGAAATAGCAAAGGCGAGAGCATAACAAGATCAATCTATACCATTCATGAAAAACTTCATGATTTCTGCAAGCCCAGCTGCAGTACCTTCACCCACAGTACCGTAGTATGCCACTAATAAAAGCATCTTCGCAATATCTTCTGAAAAGAAATATTATACCCATTGTTCAGGTGGAGAATTGAGGTACAACATTTTTAAGGAGAGCTTTCATAAAAGTTATCCTACATTTCTTACACACTTTAAAAAATCCTGGCTGAAACTGCTTACCTGTGAGTAGGCAAGAAGACTGTAAAACAGCAGGGAGTCCAGTACAGCCCTCCTTACCCTATGCTTTAATCAGATCACACTTGCTCAGGAACATAACTGCATGCAATAATAATCGGTAGCACTGGAAGACATAGCAAGTTGACATCTGTTTCATCAGAAAGATAACGTTTGAGAAATCAGGGAAGCAAACGTAAGAGGAAAACTGGGAAATTGAAACAAACTGACCAAAGCAAATGGCAAATTTTAGCAGCATCATTAATGGCTGGGGCTAAAAAGTATTAGCAAAGTCATTATCTGTGATTTTAGTTGCAGAAGGAAAGCTGTGTATCTGTTCATAGTGTTCAGATTTTGTCCTTAAAGACAGAAGTGATCTGAGCGTCAACTGCTAGGTGAAGTGCAGGCTGAAAAAATAGAAAATCTGGCTTCTCTCAGACTGTCCTTTTAGAATGATCCAACAATACAACACATAGAATGTATGGACTTAAGTAAAAAGCAAGCAACGTCGCATGGAAAGTGATGTCACTAAAGGACGCAGCTGATGTTTCAGCTTTGAAAGATGCCTGCCAGACAGCTTCCTATCAGTGTTCTATCTGTAAAAATGTAATATCAAATAGTAGTATAATCCAATTCCAGTAGATATAAACCAGCAATCTTCAAACTAAACTGCTGCTCTGTTACAATAATAAAACCACCCATGTAAAGTAGACAAGTGCATGCATCATACATCCTGTAACTGAAGAGAAATGCAGTGGGATGAAATGAGACCAAAAGTGAGAGGTTTTAGCCTACAGAGTAATTGCAGCCATGCTTTTGTCTGAAACTTGTACCCAAATCACAGGATCACACCTGGGCACTTGGTGACAACAGTTTACTTCAAAAGCTTACGAGAATAAATAAAACATAGTGGTCCTGTTGGATACCTAACCAATACGGTACTCTTCATCCAAAAGAGGGTTTTGTACATTTGTCACCTAAATGAAAGACCAAAACAGGGACCAGTGCTAATTAACATGCTATAGCTATGGGACACTGTCTGTTGGACATGCAGTTCAGTTGCAGTGTTTGCTTCTAAACAAACAAAAGGCACAATCATACTCATCTCACTTATGAAAATACCTTACCTGAAATCATAAGACACTTTCTTTGAGAATGGAAAGCAGGAATAAGTGGAGTCTGGAAAATGGCTCAGAGCCATGGCTTTACCCAGAGCACACAAAACATGTATAGAAGAATGATGCATGGAAAAGTGACTTACAGCAGCTTTGGGCTCTGCCAGCCATGACTGGCTTGGCCAATACCTTGACGTAACTAGAACAACCAAAGTGCTGCTCTCCTCAGCATGCCAATTTCCAGCAGTCTCCAGGGGGACAGCGTGACAGCTAGGAAAGGCTGACTGTAAGGGGACACATAGAAGTAAATATGCCAGCAGGGTGTAATTCAAGAATTCCCCTGCTCAAAGCTAAGTTTTCCAGGTCCCACCATGCTCAGGGCTATTTCCCATGGGTGATTTCATGCAAAGGGCTTTACTGGAGCACAGAACGTGCCCACAATGAGCACAATGTTAAATAAGCAAAAGCATTTACTCAATGCCTGTGGCCAATCTAAATATAAAATATCTTCCACTATATTTAATAGCTTGTGGAAGAAAACAATACAACAGAAAGGAATCTGATAATACACAATATGGAAGGGGCAGCAATGTTTTTTGACATATTGCACATTGCATGCCAGGCAGTGCAAGAAAGGCATGTCACTCAGTGCTTTTGATTGAGGGATGCCATGGTGGCATGCCATAGCCAAAAAGCCAAATTGTCATATGCCTTCTACTTCACTGAGATGCCATTCTATGGAAAACATTGTAGGCATGAATGGAAACCCCCATTGACGGCCAGATCTATGCTGGAAGATCTGCCAAAGGAAAATGAGAAGCATATTGGGTCAATTTTGTTGTTTTTATACACGGTGAGTTCTTTAGCTACATTAACTTTATTTAATGAAAAGCAGAATGTAGCACATTTAGAAAAACATTAGTCAGACTTTTAATGCACCTTTCCATTTCAAAAGACATATAACTCAGCAGTCTGATGTTCAGATTCTAGGACCTTGCTTGCAAAATCCCATCATTCTCCTGTTGTGGCTCAGAACCTACATTACCATTTGCAGAACTTAATATTTAGTCCATGAGATATAATAAACATGGAAACAATAAGCCAGACTTCAGATTTAGCAAAAGGAACTAAACAGTGAACAAGTTTTCCTTGTGGCAATCTATTAAAATGAGCATAGACTTAAAAGACTATCAGTAGCAAAAAAAAAAAAGAAAAGAAAAAAAAAGGTAAATTTACTAAATAGCACATACAGATCTGATACATCAGTATACTGCCTGTTTAAGACATGTCTTCCAGATCTGAAAAACTAAACTGATAAACTGCAGGAAGATGACTCCTCTCTTTTTCCCATAGGGATTTGCTTGTGTGGCACTCACACTGAAATCCAAATCTGAGCTGGGCTGTCTACTTATATACACACTGGCACAGTCTGACTTGAAATAATCCAAGTATGAGAATCTGACCTATACTGTTTGCTTTTATGAGATCTGGACGTGTCTGTTTGGAAATTCCAGCAGATTGGCAACTCTTCTATATCAAGGTAGAGTTTTATGTATGACCTTCATCTTGCGTGATACTCTGGCAGTAACATCTACCTGGGAACAGTTCTAACCAGACCACAGAAATGCTAAGATGAGGCTGAAGGAGTTCATAAGAGTTTTAAAAAAGACACATCAATGATATATGTCACATAGTTAATGATGCCACAAATCAGAAAGACTTCATACATATTTTCCATTGAGACACATACTCCTAAAAGAGAATTTTATAAGAAAATCATTGGATGTTTCCAGCCCTTGCAATATGCCCTCTGCAGGCAGCAGAGTTTTCAGTTCTTAATCATCTTCCAGAAATCCCTTGAGATGCCTGCCTCCCAAGGCCCTGAGAAAGTCACTCCTTATGAATCCATACCATTTGTGCACTTCAAAAGGTCAGAGCATAGCATCCCATTTTTATCAACACCTGTGCTTCTCTTCACTTTAATTTCACTCCAAGACCACAAAACAACTTTGAAAGCATTATCTGTAGGTCATAAAGAGATAACTTGATGTGTGGAAGTATAAACATTTATATGTGTACAGCAAGTGTAAGGACTATGTAATTAAAAAAGAGTCAGTGTAAGGAACCCTATGCTTGTCAAATACACATGTATCAGCAACACATATTGAAGAGCAGGTATCAGAACAGAGGGAAAAATACATAATAAGCCTTCAGTAACTGAGAAACAATATTTGCTGGAAATGTTAATGTTCTTCGCAGAAGAACAGTTTAAGAAATTAACAATATATCTAAATGTATTGGGTTTGTGTGGCAAGGTTTTGGTAGAGCGGGGTTACACGGGTGGCTTCTGTGAGAAGCTGCTAGAAGCTTCCCCTAAATCTGACAGAGCCAATGCCAGCCAGCTCCAAGACAGACCCACCGCCGGCCAAGACTGAGCTGACCAGCAACAGTGGTAGTGCCTCTGGGAGAACAGATTTAAGAAGGGGGGAAAAGATGTGTGCAACAGCAGCCAGGAGAGAGGAGTGAGAACATGTAAGTGAAACAACCCTTGGTGCAGACCCCCAGGTCATTGAAGAAGGAGCGGGGAGGAGATGCTCCAGGCGCCGGAGCAGAGATTCCCCTGCAGCCTGTGGGGAAGACCACGGTGAGGCAGGCTGTCCCCCTGCAGCCCATGGAGGTCCACGGTGGAGCAGATATCCACCTGCAGCCCGGGGAGGACCCCACGCTGGAGCGGGTGGATGCCTGAAGGAGGCTGTGACCCCGTGGGAAGCCTGTGCTGGAGCAGGCTCCTGGCAGGACCTGTGGACCCATGGAGAGAGGAGCTTATGCTGGAGCAGGTTTTCTGGAAGGACTTGTGACTCCACGGGGGACCCGTGCTGGAGCAGTCTGTGCCTGAAGGACTGTAGCCCATGGAAGGGACCTATGCTGGAGCAGTTCATCAAGGACTGACTGCAGCCTGTGGGAGGGACTCACATGGGAGAAGTTCGTGGAGGACTGTCTCCCATGGGAGGGACCCCACGCTGGAGCAGGGTAAGAGTGTGAGGAGTCCTGCACCTGAAGAGGATGAAGTGACAGGGACAACGTGTGATGAACTGACCCCAACCCCCATTCCTCATTCCCCTGCACCGCTGGGGGGTAGGTAGAGAATCTGGGAGTGAAGCTGAGCCCGGGAAGAAGGGAGGGGTGCAGGGAAGGTGTTTTAAGATTTGGTTTTATTTCTCATTACTCTACTCTGGTTGACTGGCAATAAATTAAGTTAATTTTCCCTAAGTCGAGCCTGTTTTGACCATGACAATAATTGGTTGAGTGATCTCTCCCTGTCCTTATCTCAACCCACAAGCCCTTTGTTATATCTTCCCTCCCCTGTCCAGCTGAGGGGGGGAGAGTGATAGACCAGCTTTGGTGGGCACCTGGCATCCAGCCAGGGTCAACCCACTACACAAAAGCATTTTTTTTTAAACAAATCCCACAGAAGCAGAATAAAAGAATGATATGCAGTGATCCTAAGATGAAATCTTTAAAAAGCTGTCTGAGGATACAGTAATAGAGCAGTACCTAATTTTACAGTTCGTAGTACATTAAAGTCTTATGGACAAAATCCTCAGATGCCATCCTCTGCATTCTAAGTCTCATTTCTAAGAACTTATGCTGATGCATCCCCATGGGCTCCAATTTTCAGCTTTGTCTGACATGATCACAAGCTTGGGCTATGCGTTCTAAAACATGACTGCTTTTTAAAGTTGCCAGTACAACAAACTGAAATGCTGTTGGTCTGACGGTTCAGGATGACTCAGTACAGTGGCCTGTGCAGCACAAAAGACTTTGCTAGTTTCTCTCCCTTGATTCCTACCTTTCTGTGTCTTTCTGTTCCTCAGCTTCTTTCTTCAAATTTCTTTAACTTTCTCTGTGGTTTTACTCTCCAATCTCTACAAATGTGTTGGTTGCCCAATGCATCTTTACATTATGTATTTTGAAAAAAACCCTCTACTCTTTTTTCTCCTGAATGGATGCCAAGACTTCATGGTTGTTTTTGAGATTGATGCTAGACATATTTTATGTGATCCAGTCAAACTCTGCCATTCAAATCTTGTAGTCATTTCAGCAACCTTACTCACATCCCCACAGTAGTGCTGAGGTACAGAAATTTGAAGTATGGAGCCAAAGTACTCAGACCCTTTCAGAACTAAGCTCTTCACTCTTGACCTTAAGGGTGCTTCTGTGCTACCTCAAATGCAGTAAAAAGTATAAATGTAATACTTACCTTTTGGATATTTTAACTGAGGTTTTTTTATTAGTAAACTTTTATGTCATTGTGGAACTGTTCTTCCTAGACAAGCCCAGAATATTTTCTGGCACAAACACTCCACATCTTCCTAACTGTATGCAAAGAAGACTAGTAAGGGCCTTGATGTGATAAGCTAGAGGTAAATAAGGAAACTGTGCTTCATACTTGCAGTGAAGACAGTGTCTACTGTTATATTGTGCTGCACTTCAGGCTTTTTTGGAAGCAGTAATAGCATCACACCAAGAAGCAACAGTGGGGGGTACCCTCTGGTATTTGCTGCTTCTGCCACTACAACAATGGTCACGCCTTATAATCAACACATAAAGAGCTCGGTAATAGTGAACACTGAAACACTTTTTGTTATCCTAGAGCATGCAAGCACTGGCTGCTGGTAGCCACATGTGTGATCTGGAACTACAGACTTTGGTCTTCCCAACAGCAGTGATTGTATATCCTCCCTAGATTGTCACAGGCACAGATCCTCATCACTGTCATTGGAGGAGAACACAATTTTGGCTGCGGAAAGCGGTTGACAACACAAATAATCCTCTTTGATTCTTCACATTTGCTTGGTGCTAGGTTGCCGTCTTTCCCTCAATTCTAGTGATTTCAAGAAACTCCTTTCTATGTAGCCACGCAGTCATTGTAGACTTTAGAAATGCTTTTCTTTTGCTCAGAGTTAAGAACAATGAAACCTTTGTGTTCAGGATGCACACTGAGGTGCATTCTCTGAGGACTTGAATGATGCACCAGTTCACTACTGCACAGCCCGGATACAAAATGTAATTGACTTCATTCCTTAGTAGATGTTATTGGTTAGTTTTAAGAAATATGCTTGGCTGAAATGGAGAAGTAAGAATTAAATAAATGATAATGAAGAATCACAGTTCAGGAAATACCTGTAAGAAGTCTCAAGCCAGTCAATATTAGTGGTTTATATAACCAAGCAGTATCTGCCAATTTCTCAAACATCCCACAAGGACACAGCAAAGATTTCCCAGCTATTCAGAAAGCAAATTCCTCCAGGACAGCACAACTGTAGTGAAAGGGATATGACAAGAAATGACAAGCCATTAAATCTAGTCCTGTCTCTAACGCTGATGTCCTCTGCGGACCTGTGGGTGTCACTCCCTGGCCAGCATTCATGTTACTGTAATCATGCAGAGTACAACACCCTACTCCCTATCTCACAAGACTGTGTTAAAGATGAATAATATGATTACTGCAAACTCTTTTATTCATCAGAAAGCCACACAAATGCCAAATGTTAGCTACCTACTTTTTACAGGAATACCTTCAATGAAGGAGGGAAATCTGATCTGTTCTGGGTGTCCACACTGCACAGCATCACTAATCTATTTCATTATTTTCTTGTAGAGTTGCAGTCTGCAAGTAGCATGCTGGGTGGAAAGAACAGCAGATTGAACACCCACAGCAAACTGAAATTTATGTTAGTATTTCTGAGTTTGCATCCCTAAACATTAGTGTTTGTAAAGCTAGTTTCACTATTCAGTCGTCTTCTGTGTGCTTCTGGCTGGGCATTTTCCCAGCTTTAACTACGTGCTTTTTGCAAAGGTTCTCTACAGAAATTATAGCAAAGTATTTTAAGGCATTAGACATGGAAAATATTTTTCTAACCTTGCATCACTATACCTTTTTTGACGGAGGCAATGAACGTAGTGTTTCAATTATAGGTCTTACACACACAATTGGGCAACAAGCCAACAATTTTCATCTGTGTATTCCAGGACCAGTAGCACTTGTTTAGCTATAAATTCAGAGATGGTGTAGGCTATGATCTTCTATCAGGACTGGGAGAATACATGCCATGATTAAGTCCTTTCTCAAAACAGTTTAACCTAATTAATCACTTTCCAGTTAAACTCCAGAGACTAAAACCTAATAAAATGTAATAAAATGAGGTATTTCTGATGAGACATCAAGAGGCAGCATATGCTACTGCTCTCATTATTTGTCTTCCAGATGTCTTACTACTATGTAAAAAGAAAGGTAGAGATTATGTGAGAGGAACATTACAGTCATGCAGCGTATGTCTTTTCATTCTCTCACCTGGAATGTCTAGTATTAATTTGGACAAAGCAAGAGTAAAGTACAAGATGCATCTTGAATTTCTCAGGTGGCTAGAACTCTGAATTTCTGCCTCTAGCTTTTATCTTTGTATAATTTTTTATCTATGCTATGATTTGAACCTGTAAAGGTAGAGCCAGTCTATCTTTAAATTTGCATATGTCTTCATTTTCGGGTAACAAATTTTCACACACAGAGAACACATATACTTGTGTAACCAAAATATGTTTGCAAATGTATACAAGTAACTTCTTAATACTAGATCCTGAGTAATGAACAATATCAAATTTCAAATAAACATTAGTGGCACAAGAAGTAGTATCATAAGTCAAATTCTCTGAATTAATGTCAGATGTCAGTTGCTAAACAGAAAATTAAAAACAAAAACAAGGTAAGAAAAAAGGTATTTTGAGTTAAAACTATTTTTAAATCGACTTCTATCACTGACATAATTTTCATCATTTGGTTTATTTTGAATTTTTAAAAATAAATTTAATTTGAAAATACAGCGTTGCTTAGCATAATGAATGTGTCAAAGCAAAATGTTTTATTTTCTAATATTTCTCCCATTTCTTTCAACAATCCCTATCACCAGGTTCATCTTAATCCCCTGATGAGAAACTGCATAGCCTGCCTAAAAAAATTTGTTCAGCTCTGCTCTCAGTTGTATTACTACAAAACCCAGGGAACTGTGTGCGATTCCAAACTGACTTATCATTCTAGGTGCAGCAAATGAATGAGGGTCTTTAAACTCAATGATATGCTGTCAAAGGCAAGATTTCAGTGAAAAGGCTCCTAACTTTTACCCAAATCATCCTATCACCCACAGATAACTCCCTTTCTCAACTGCAAAGTCCAGTGACTTGTTTTCATATGCCTTCACCTATGATGATCTGGGCAGGAAAGGCAGATAAGGGTTTTCCTCTATCAGCCAAAGAGTGCTCACTTCAGCAACTTGTTAATGCTTTTTAAGAGGGTCTTTTCTTTGTTGAAAGTCAAAAAGAAGAATTTCTGATCAGCTGTTTATATCAGCTGAAAGGCAAGCAGTACAGCTGGTACAACTGCAAGCCAGTGCAACTGTAAACGATTAATCCTCGCACATGCTTTCATGGAGTGCTTCTGAGAGTTTCTTAAAAACATGTCTCACAAGGGTGAAGAAAATCCTCATCCTGTAGTGCCACCCATCTTTTAAAAAAGTTTATGTTCTGAACAATTTTCTCAGTTTGCAAAGAATCAGAGAACCCAGGGCAGAAAAGAGTAACAGCAGAGAGTTTTATACTTTCAATAGAAAATTTGATGCCCAGATAAGCCTGCAGAATATTAACAGCAGTTTTTTTCAATAAAAGAGCTAGTTATGATATGCTAATGCTGATATTCTGAATTCCATCAAAATAAGCTTCCCAGTGTGAAAGGACAATAAACCAAACCTGATAAAAGTTACCTTGTCACAAAAAAGCATAAGATCGCCCTTGTCTTGCAGTAAAAAAGCCCCAGTCTTGCATCTTTTGTTCAATAGGTCGTTACCCTGGACCTTGGGCTGGTAACTGGAGTGTTGGGGGATACTGTAAACACAACTACCAAAAGATTGCCTGCTGTTGGAAGCAATGGGGAGGGCAGTATTTCAGTTTTATAAGTAAGTTCTGTTTTACTTAGCTATTTTGTTGCAGTACTCTACATTGCCCTGTGCTCAACAAAGAAAAAGTTTAAATAATGCCATCATCTGAGTATCCAATGCATTCTCCTTAAGTTTTTATTTCTACTTCTCTGAGTTTAATAAAGGTCTGTGTTTAACTATGTCTTTGAGTATAACAAAATAATAAATTGTAATCTTGTAAAAAAAAAAAAAAAAGTATTTAGTATGGTAAAATAATAGATAATCTACCCAAACCACAGAAGCAAATTCAAAGAATTCCATTTAAATAACTGGATGCGTAGTTTATGAATTCAAGTAACCCTTACCTAACACAGTCTCTAAAGCTGAGGGCTTAAGTCATCTCATAACGACTAGCAGTGCTCTAATCCCCAAATTTTTTAAGGCACAAGGTGTCTTAAGTCTTCTTGTTTCATTATGCATGGGACACCACCTTCATTAAGCACTGCTGAATTTATCAGGTTTGACAGTGGTCTTTTGCTTTTAGTAAAAATATATGACTTTCCTTTTTTGGGTGGTGGTCTACTGACTCACATCTAATAACACTGGCTACTAAGCATCCTGAAATACCGGAAAGTGGACATTCTGGATATGCAGAGTAATTTGATACCCACACAAAGTCCTGTCATGCTGCACGCGTTTGATTTCTCTGCTGTGTTGGATGTACAGCGAGTTGAGCATGCACGTGTGGATCAGTAGCGCAGTACGCATGCAGTAGGTTTGACACATTCTGCATTTACTTCCTACGCACTGCACAGAGGCAATGGGAGCATACCGCATGGCTGTACTAGACTGACTCCTGACCAGCTGGATATTTGTTTTGTCTGGGGGCAGGGGTTGGTTGTTATTAGGAATGACTTCTTAAAATCCTTCATACGTGGAATGGGTACAATTTCCTTGGGAAGCATTAATTGTCTCCTTACCCTGCTGCCCAGGGGTTTTCTAATTGCACGGTCAGCTTAGCAGGCTATTGGTGTTGATGGTCCTCCTCATACGAACATACTTACTTCAAGCTGTGGTTTAGGAAGCCCAAGGCCACATACAAAAGTGTTTCTCCACCACAGGTTTATATTTTAATACTCAGTCATGCTTATATACAGAACCCAACTGCAGGAGTGATGCTAAACATGAGTCATTTGGTATTACAAGAGTTCTGCTGATTTTTGAAGAGAAGATGCATTAGAAACTGATGTCTCTCCTTCAACAGTCACCATTGTAGCTCCAGTGCCTCAGTGAAGGCAAGTCACATTCCCTGCAGGGAAAACCTCCTTATGGATCACATAGGATATAATTATCATCTATCATCCAGACTGATCATAACTGTTAGCATTGGCTCAGAAAGACTAAGATTTGCTGTTACTAGACAGTCACTTAAATATTCAGTGAGTCATTTGCTTCTATGTGACCTAATAACTAAAGCTTTCATTTATTTAATACAGAGAGGAAGAAAACAGGAATTCAATGGACCACCGATACACTGTCACAGTGACACTTTTGTGCTATGAAGGACAAGATGCTTGCAAGATAGTCTCAGACCTTCCTCTGCCCCCAAAATTCGAGAAAAGGACTGCTGCTGGCTGGGTAAGCCATCTGACAAGCAAGCCCAACCTAGCAGAGAATTTAAGCATGTGCAGAATTTTAAGTTTATAACCAGTTCTTTTGATTTCATTTGGAGTGCTCACACTTTAAAAATGCTTGTACACTTTACAGACACAGTTCAGGTGAGTAACATTTTTTTGTCACAGATATTGGAGCTTTATTTTAAATAACAGTGGTCTGTTTTTAAAGTCACATAAAATTTCAGTTTTGAAGAAACTATGAATTTGTTTCAAAAATTAATGTAACTTGATCTTGTTATGGAATTAGCTTACCAGATGTTCTTTGGGTGTGCTGGGGTGGACTTGGGAGAATCAAGCCTGTGCTTCCCTATTTAGTCAATGCATGTCTCAGCAAAGCACTTTATTTGTGTTCTCTTGCCTCTCTAGCAGATGGTACAAACTGCCTGTCCTTTCTAAGACAGCATTAACCACACTACTGAAAAGCCTTCACATTGCTAGTAGTCCTGCTTCTTCTCTGGTGCTTCCTTCTGTTACCCACATGTCAATGGCAAAGGCCAAGCCACATTTGCTGGTCCTCTACAGGAGGAAGGATCTCCCATTCTTTTTTGCTTATTCTCCATCAGAGTTTGAACTGTTGCATATATGTGTACTTTGAAAACTCTCTGGGAGGAGAGAGTAAGATACATGCAGAACAGACACAGTCATCCTTCACAAGGTTATGATTTAATACCATGAATACTTGTGAACAGTAAATAAAAGAGCAATGAAATCACTTCTCAGAAAAGTAAGCTTGCTTTTAAGAGACAAGGGATTCTGTTGTCTTCAGCAATCCATCTGCTTTCTTTAGAATTTACAGCACAGATTAGAGATTAAAGAAGCATCACCTATGGACATGTAAATAAAAATAACATAAGTTGGTGACAATTAATTGTGATGTGCTTATTATATTCCAATATAAGAAGTAAACAGTCATTCAGCAATCACAGCATCATTAAAGGAAAAGTATCTGTTTCAGAGTTTACAAGATTGTCCTGAAATAATGGCAGACAATATTGTGTTTATAAGATTTGTTCTCTGTCTGCACTTACTACATGATACTTGATCTCACTATGGTATTGCACTTTGGAATGGAAAAAACCCAACAGTTTAGTCAGGCTTTTAGGAAGCATTAGCTAATTATAGCTTTTCTAATCCCCTTCATTTAGAACTAGTCTCCTGTTTGTAATAGCTGAAATCATCCCCATCTTGCAACATCCCACACGGCCACTTGCTGGATACCCTGTTTTTTCTACAAATATGCATCTCTGAACTCTCAATTCTGTTAGTTCATCTTAACAAAGTGATAGATTATGGTTTGTCTGCTGTTTTACATTATTCTCATGATTGATTTCACCACAGATAAAAATTCAGAGAACAGCCATTATCAATGTTTGTCTTAATCCATATGTAATGAATTATAAAAATCGTTGCACAGCAATGTTCAAAATTCCCTAGGCAATGCCCACATCTCTGACTCATTCTTCTTCTCTTTAACTCTGGACATATTCTCTATACAACACGTTCTTTGATTCCTCTATCTGATCACAGAAAATAAACAGAAAATAAACCAGCTTTGCTGAAACTCAATATAATTCTTATCTAGTGTTCCAATATTTTTCATAGCGACAGGGAAATGTTTTATAACATTCCAGTCACAGGACCATAAAAACACTTAGGTAGGAAGGGACCTCAGGCAGTCATCTAGTCCAACCTCCTGCACAAATAACAACCCCAAAATATCTCACATATGTTTCAGAACATATATAAAAATGACATATATTAGTTTCACTAGCATATGACCTGCTTGCAGAATTTATTCTTAAAATGATTGCTAAAATTTTATTTCAGTTATCAATTAAAATTTTGGAAAGAAGTAGAAGAACTAGTGGTCTCAGTAGTCCCTGAATGAAATAAATATACTTCCAGACTGGTTGGCCATGTAAAAAGAAATGTGTAGGGTTAATGCACCAGAACCATCCGGTTACACCGTATGCTGATGTTCAATAAGATAATAGTGAAACAATAAGGGAGACTAATGTATCTGAAGTCCACAATCTCACATTAGATGAGGTTAACCTTCCTACAAAGACAGCAGGTTTTAGTACAAAGGCAACAACAGCATCACATGGACAATTAAGAAAACATCCAGAGCGCTACTTCTGTAAGAAAAACAGTGAACAGAAATTCTGTGGTTGCTCTGTGTGGCAGAGAGCAATACAAAGATGAGAAAAAGAAGGACTAACCTTCACTTAACATTAGTACCTCCATCAAAGTACAGAATGACTATTATAAAGGCCAGGAATATTTTATTACTAATATCAAGCAGTGCTAAGACAGCTTTCTTCTATGTATCTGTGCTAGAGGTACTCAAGGTGTGTAAGTGAGGGAGCCACAGGCTAGAACTCTTATCCCACCAGGTTCTCCTACACATATATTTCCTTTCCATCTTCCCACGTCTTCAGTTCCAGTCTGGCCCCATGTTATTCTGCAGCTCTCAGATTGTTTTATAAACCCTAATACTTCTGCAGGTCCTCCATTTCCTGTTGGCATTTTGCAGCCTCCCCCCATACTCTTCACAATTTCTTGTTCAGTTTCTAAAACACAGAACCCAAAATATCTTTATTTAGAACTGTTTTCTTGTCACTTCAGAAAGCTGTCAAAGAGTGCTGTTATTGAGATCATTTGAGTGGTTTTAATCTTCCACTGAAGAAACACAGGGCCTAGTCATTTTGAGTAAGAGCAGGCATTTTTTAAGACCCTGCTACTGGGAGGTGCAAAATTGGGGAAAACTGCAAAGAAACACAGAGAATGTGAATTCTTCACAAAAATAATAATTCTGATTTTTTACTATCTATCCTGCCAGGTAAAGATATTCTTCAGAGCTGAAATGAAATAGCTGGGAGACTCTTTCATGGTCTCCCACATCCCTGCTCTGTCAGCATGCGATGGGATGGGCAATGGCCAGGGAGATGGTAAGGAATAGGGAGATTTTTTCAGGATTTCTTCTTAACTTCTCTGAAGGGGTAAGAGCATGAATGAGTGGGTGTGCCACCATGCACTTGTCTCCCTTCAGTGATACTCTTGCTCTCTGTCTGTTGTCACGCTGACATCATCTCACTGGCTCCTTTCCTCCATTTCAGTCTGTTTACATTGTTTCAGGTTTTCAAGGCCATCTCTGCACAGAAAAGGGCTGGAAAACTTCTTTTTTTAAACTGAGAGGAGACCTGCAGTCTGCTCTGCTGACCTGGGACTCACACAATTCTCTCTGATCCTTTGCCAGTACACCAGCGTTTATTTTTTTGTTGCCTCTGTGAGAGGAATAGGATAACTAGGTAGTACGACATGTGATTTCATGGTGGCAGGGAGTATGGAACATGCAGTTAATCTAAACTGCAACAGAAACTAGGGGGAAAAGGGCAAGGTCTATTTTTGACATTTTCAGGCACATCAGGCTTTTATCAGAAATTTGGGAAAGCTGCTGTTCATTTAAAAATAGAAAAGATATGATTTATTTTTAAAAACAACTAATTCCTCTTAGTCCTGTTTAGCATCATGGGGCTCAGTAGCAAAGATGGTTATGGAATAAACATCTGCAGTTTCTCGCAGAAACCTTGCTCAATTTCTGTAGAATTTGCATTAAATCTTGATCATTCTTCACATTCCTGTACTTCTGCTGGGATGTCCCAATTGGGATGCCTGTTACTTTCACTTCTGTAAGGACTCTACACAGGGCTAAGGTGGAGTTTTTTTAGTGCAGCTACAGAAATGATGTGTCTGTAGGTGGCAGAGTTGGTCTAATGGCTCTGGGGTACTTGTGAATTCTGTGGCTTTTCTGAAAATATTTCTGTTTCTTAACAAATATGATTCTTAGACTGCAGTTGTTAGTTGTGGTAGTTTTCAAACGTGCCCCAGTGAAAAAGGAAAGGTACCGACAAGTCGCACTGTGCACCAGCCAGGCTGCCCACGTGCCATCAAGCAGCTGGATATGTTTGGATACTTTTTTACCCACTCTTCTTGAAAAAAAGCCTATATTTTAATGCTTTGTCACTGACAAAAGGAAAAAACAACCAACCTTGTCAAAAGTTTTACTGCTCCTGTTTTTCACTGCTCAGTCTTTCAAGAGACTGGAAACAAAAAAATACTCTCACCCACCCAATGCAGCTTACAATCAAACATAGATTAAATTTTCTGTAGCATTTTGACAAAAATTCTAATATCAGAAATTGCTTTTGGACAACAACCTTACCCTATAAAAATAGTTATGTTAGAAGATGTCTTTGAATTGTCCCATTTCAGCCATGTTTCAGGTGAAAGGTATACAGGCTAAGTTTTACTGCTATTTCTTCACCGTGCTCAAGCAAGCAGCAGAGGGCATAGCTCCCTGCTGAAAGCCTTCCAAGGAGCAGGGTGTACGTCTATGCCTCATTCTGTCCCTCAGGAGCGATATTTTGATTAAACCACTGCAGTTTTCACAGTGAGTAATGCCTCTGAAAGAAGGCATTTCCCTTTTACTATTTATGCAACTGTCAATTCTGTACAAAATCATGAGATTTAGTTATGCCTAATGCAACTTCCAGAATACAGGTGTTATCACAGACCACTGAAGTAATTATTTATATACTGTTTTGTACCGAACTCTAAAAATTGGATATGTTTGGTTACCTTGGACAAACATCTGCTCCATATGTAGAGCTCAAATTTGTTCACAAACAATAGCAGTAATACTTGGCAAAGCCATATTCAAATTGATCAGCAGCTCCAACTGAAGGGTCCAATTCTTGCAAATGCATCATGCAGGTAACAATTTTCAGCAGTCCTATGGCACACAAATGTGATTTTCAACTTCTGGCCCCAAACTCTGAGGTCTGTGGATTCTTTTCAAGGTGAAAGACAACCAAGAAGAGCAAGCCCACTTTCAGAAGGCTTTGATTTTCTGTATCTTTGCTAGTAAATGTTTAAACATCTGGAAGTCAAAGGGCTGAAAACCCTTAATGTTGGGGTAATGCAAGTAAAACATACCATCATAGCAGTCTATCTTTGTCTTTCATATGTTATATCTATAAACCAGATTAAGTCAGTTGCAGCTATATATGCTTCTTTCAGATGAAGGTACAGAATTAAAAGGAAAAAAACCCCATAGAACTACCCCATCATTTCTGATACAGATTGTTTAATGTCGTATCAGTCTAACTGCAAATAATAAAATCTGTATTTATTACCATGCCATGTCAACCTACAAATCTGTTCTATTATCTAAATGTATTAGTTGCAATTCAATATATTCCCTGAATATGAGGTGCATAATTACATTTATAAAGTTTTGTTAATATTTGCTAGAAAATATGGACTATATAAGCTCACAGAACACCTGGTAACAAGAAAAGTTTATGAATACTTCATTATTTGGACACAACTTTTTTCCTTGCTTCAGACTCTGGGTGTTCTCATAACTGGGACAGGGAGTTATAGGACAGGCAGTTTTATATTTTATAGGGCTGTCTGCACATAAAAATAGAGAGATGGATTATCTTTCACCACTTAAAATAAATGCTCAGTTAGTATTAAAAGCCTAAAACTGTAGCCCATAGCAGATAAAACTCCCCTGTTAGGCTGACACTTTTCCGTTTACAAAGAGGGGCCAGGTTTGATCCTATCCACAATAACCAGCTGTGTATAGACAAACTGAGCTCTGTCTCTTCCATTAGCAAAGCCTGGTGCAGGAAGGAGGCACAAGGTAATATGAGACAATAGCTCTTTCACAACCATTGGGGTCCTATTATCTCCTGCCTTTATGCCACAGGCCAATATTCACTATGTCTTCTTTTTTTTCTTTTTTTTTTTGATCCTTATCTCTTGCACCCTATGCAATACTTTGCATAATGATGGCCAGAACTTCCTCAGATCAAGTGATGCCTGATGGCTTAGAAGCGACCTCCTTCTAGTTCACTCCAAAACTTTTCATAACTTTGCAACTCCCCTCTCACTAGTTTACTTACAATAGCTACAAGAGAAGATTATCTAATACAACTTATTTAATTTGACCAGAGCATTACAAATAACAATAACTTGATCCTCTGTAAACATTAAAAAGGATCACTATGAGAGCTGGTGAAGTTTTTTTGAAAATTTTGTAGGATTTTTTCACAAATCAATTCACTATCAAGATATGTAGTATTTGGCACTTAAAAAATGAAAAAAATCCTTTGAACATTCTTGTAATTTAGTATTTTTTGGAACAGTTTTCTTTTTTTTTCCTGTCCAGTGTCCTTAAAATTAGACTATTTTGCATTCATTCCTATACTATGTTAATTTTTAATTTCTTACTCACAGATGAGGTCAACAGGTATCCTGCGATACATAAAGTTAGACACATCTATAGTGGTTTGCAGGTTCAGAGCTTTAGACATTAAAACTTTGTCCCCACTCATCTGGGAAGCCAGGGATCCACTTCTATTTATACTGTGAAGGTTTTGCCAAGGATATCACATTTCTTTAATCCCAGTTTCCTGGAAAGGTGCTAACACTTTCCCTGCAGAGTGTGGATGGCCTAAAATGTGGAGGCAATAATTGGTAGTTGATGGAATACAGGCTTGTGTTTTAAGAAGCTTATTACCATCCATGATCCTCAGCATTCTTATGCCCTGCGCTGATGGGACATTTGTTGTGGTTGCTGTCTCAGCAATTTAGTCCCATAGTTCTAATGCATTAGTGTAACATGACAATGTCTGGACTACAAGTACTCTGAGGAATGCATGAGAGCCACAAAAATAACTATAAAATGCTTTTAATCATATTATTTTAACTTACATTCCTAGATAATTTACTTCAATCCCTATTGTGATTTGTAAAAAGCTTTTATTTTGGAAAATAGCTCAGTGCTCTTTGAGTTCAGAAGTCTTTCCTCCTCGTATGAAGTTGTTGTAAAAAGCCTTGAAATGGTTTTTGTCAGAAGACGGAACTGAAAGAAGTCACCCAAATGGCAAGTGCTGTGCAACAAGCAGTAAGATATCAGCCACCCTTCCTAAGTTGCATCACCTCAGTTCCTAGGAGTTCGTTTCAAGTCAAACCTAATTTCTTTGTCATCTGGAGAAAGGCTGATCGTACAGCCACATTGTAACTTCAGGAATTAAAAAAAAGTGGTAAGTCTATTCAAAGAACTATTGGATTCTTTTCCTTTGAATCCTGGTTCATGAGCTCTTCAAGAACTCCTTCATGACATTAACCTTACTCTCTACCTCCATACAGAAAAAACCCATCTGTTTTTGACAGGTTTTATTTAAAGTTGTAAAAACCAGCAGCTTAGACTTTAATTAAGACATACTAGTAATTAAATATTTTAGAAACAGTGATAGGGTCATAGTTAAAAGGTGAAGTGCACTTAGGGAGGTATAAAAGGGTGTAATGGGAGAAATCATAAGCCAGTTGTGTTAGGTTTCAAGAAGCAAACCAGTTGTTGTGTCAGTCACACACACTCTGCTGCATTTAAATTGGAGGTCTAGAATTACTTTAGAGCCTGGCTGATGAGGCAGTAAAAAGGTCACAATTCTGAAATCTTGGCTCCTCTTCCAAGAGATCATTTTACTGAATCTCTGCCATGCTCACCTCGCACAGAAAGAATATTTCTCATAGTCAGAAAATTGACATTGATTATCTGATCAAGCATAAGATACTATGGCAATTCATCCACATTATATTCCCATTACATCTGTCTAACAAGACAAGATTTATATTTCCTTTGGCTATTATTCCTAAAACTTTGTTCCTTTCTTTGTTAGAAAATTCAAAATTATCTTGCCCCTCTCTTCTGCATTCAATATCACTGAGTTTCTTTATATGATATTGTCCCCCCATCATGCAGGAACACACCATCTGTTTCACTCAAACCATAAACACAATTTCAGATCTTACTGGATTAGTCCTATCTAACTAGTCACTTGGGGTTTTTTTAGCGGTCCAGCTGATAGTTCTTGACCACTGACAGAAGGTCTTTGATATTATCTATATAACTAACTCACAGTGACCAACACTGTCTACAAATGGCTGAGAGCAGACAAGGAACTGAGGTGTCTCTGTCTCTTTAACCGTGCTGTGAGGGTGAACAACTGCAGTTGATTTGGTGCTGTGGCTCTCACAGGAGTGAAGGAACTTCTCCTACATTATTCTAAAGGAACGATAATAATTGACATCAGATCTGGTCAAAAGTCAGGATTTCTGTTCTGCAAGAAACACATTATGTTTCAAAACAGTTCTTTAAAGAATTTATAAATTTTACTGATGGCTGCTAAATCCCTCCCAAATACATTCAAGAGTTCTTACTCTCAAAATGAAAAACTTTTGACCCATGAAAACCTTTGCCCCAATGTACCAGGCTTCTCTGTCCCTCCAGGACTCTGTCCTAGAGGACAGGCAGGAAGCTGGGAGACCTACGTGTCAGTAATAACCTTGTAACTTGGACTCAAACCCCAAATCTTCTCCTGCAGCAGGAGAAGGTCTCCAAGTCCTGAGTGCCCGGGATGAAGGTGGCCTCTTGGGGGCTCCTGGGCTCGGTTCTCCAGAGCAGTGGATTGAATCTTTTTAGTGTCTGGTGCCAGGTTTGGTTTCGGAAGCCTCAAAACATAGTCACTGACACCAGCCTGAGTCTGTTTCAGCACTAAACATGGCAGTAATTTATCAGAACCATTCCAGACCGTAGCAGCCAAGACAGCAGCAGGCCTCCTGGTTCCCCTCGCCCCAACAGGGTGCTGAAGGCTTGACACGAGCCTGGTTACTGAGGTCTTCAGGCTCCCTGCAGGAGAACTATGAGTTAATAACTGGCCAGGTCCAGCATACTTAGTATTTCCAGCTGATCTATTAGTTTTGCTATCTTTGTTTCTCACATAGCGCCCATAGTAAGGTTGCCCAGGGGCCATAAATTGTGCACCCTTCACTTCAAGCAGAAATTTCATGATGTAGTGAAACATTGATATCACCTTAGTAATCTCACTAGGAAATTGGTCAGGAACTAAGCAGGTGAAGCTATCTCTCTTTCAGCAGAAGTTCGTGGTAGTAATTTTCCTTTGAACATTTTCCATTCTGGTAAAACATAATTTCTGAACAACAACAAAAAATTAACAGAAAATTGCAATCCACCTGTAACTGAGACATACTTAAAAGCTGTCACATTCCTAGGCATCGATGCCAGAAGTTTTACAGGTTGTAACATTACTTGCACAATAGTATCTGAAATTTCTGACGTCAGCTGTGGACATCTGCAAAGTCAGATATCAGTAGTTTCCTATTACTGAGAATAGTCTGTAAGAAAAACAGGAAAATGTCAACAGGTTCCATTTTTGCAATGCAGGATGACAAGGCAATGCTTACATAGTCTATAATAAACCTTATTTTATATAGAAATAATTACTCCATACACTCAGTTCAAATTGTTACAAATGTAGATAATACCACAACTATTTAACCATGCTGCAGTACTTGTCAAGCATATGGTCCTAAAAATACAATCCTGCTTCTAAGCACTTGTGAAACGGAGTTTAAGCCAGGCAAAATCCCATATGTGTTACTAAAACTTAACTTTAAAACAAAGAGTGAGGGCATGGTAACTTATTACTGAAGAAATAGGTGACTGTGTGTATATATTCTTGAACTACAAGACAGGACCTAGTTCAGGACAAAACTTTGGAAGTTGCATTTCAATCATGCACTTAATTAGGTATCAGTCCCCAGGAAGACTGTCTTGAAGATTCCCAGCAGTACAGAAATGGCTTGAGATCATTCCCAAAACATCTGAAGCTGCTAGGACTGAGTAGGCTTTGGACTTCCTCTTTTATTAATGAGAGCATTGCTAGTCATATTAATGGAATATTTAATAACATGTTGACCATTTTGTTGCACACTGATGTTGTTATTTGTTTTCCACCACTAAAAGCTACTGAGATTGACTATTTTTTAGTGATTGTCAAAATTAATGTTCTAAAATTCACACATAGATATCTTAAATCATTGACATGGATTTTCAAAAAGGCTGAGCATCTATTGCTTTCTGTGTAGCCTGCACTTTTAGACCATAATTATCCTTTGGATTGTGAAGATTTAGTGTAAAGGTCTTTGGACCACATTTGAACAGTTAGAATGATGTATATTTTAATGTGGCATCTAACTCATATCTGTCTTAATATCAAAATCAATATTAAAAAGTAAACAGATTGCAAACCATACTGTTTCCTTATTACAATCCTTTCTCTTATCACAGTTTCTCATGCCATTCTGAAATCATAAGAAATCAATAAAGGTTGGTTAGAAAATATTACTGTCTTTACTGTTTAGGCAGGCATATAAAAGCCCAGGTGTAGGTTCGAAATTCAGAAGAAAATCAAAGCAGAGATCTTGTCTTAACACCTTTCATCAGCACCAGTAGAATTTTTTTAAAGAAGACAGTAGGTTGCAAGGAGAAAAAAATGGCATGTTTGAACTGGAGTTATCAAGGCAACAATGGTAAAAGTTATCTTTAATAGAAAATCAGATATATTTATAATATATTGAATATTTATTTCTTTTTCTTATAAAAGTTCTTCAGAATTACATGGATTATTAACATGTCAAGTATCTGTATTATGTATACAATTGGTTCCAAGGGAAAGTGTAATGAATTCAGTATTAGTACAGAATTAGAAGTAGAAAACTTCAATTATTTATTTATTTTGCCTGGGACCTGACCACTGGCACAAGTTATACTCTACTGCCAACAGAGACCACCAATCTCCTATTGATATTAAACCCAAGTCAAAAAAAGATGCATCTCTGGAGCTTCTCTGGATCACTTGGAAACCTTCCACATGCAAAGAGATCCTCAATGCTGGATATTCATTCCAAGTGAATTTTGAGGATAGGGACAATCAATCAGGTTAGTAAAAAGGGGATCTGGAGAGGGGGATGTGAGACATTTTCTTTTTTCATTCTCTTTTTCTCTAATTTATAATAAAAACCAAGACTAGTTGCCTTTCAGGAGTATTTATATAGATTAGGGTATGCTTGCTAATTTTGTTATACTATTTGGCAGTACCCTTTAAGAATCATAGAAGATCCAAATTTTGTTCTTTAAAATTAGGACTTGTTGGCAGGTGTTCTTGTGTTAATGGCAAAAGCACTGGTAATTTTCCAGTAGGAAACCTCCAGGATAATCACTGATTTGGGGAGGGGAAGGTAGGAGGAGAGTTTCTAAATACAGTTACTCAATTGTGCTTTTTTAAATCAAAATGCAGTGGGAGAGTTAGTTATACATATGTAAAAGTTACTCACAGTATAACTCCGTATGGAATCACTCTGGACTAGGGTTTTTTCCTCAGAGAGTCTTATTGCCTTGATAGCAAAGAAGGAGATTTCTTTGTGCTGATGTAGAATACTGCAAGTGATGCAAGAACTCCAGGCACATATTTCTAGGCATCATGCACAAATACAGGTGCCTATCACCACAGTAGGAATCAATACACATTTATGTGCTTGTATGGAAGGAATTAATGGTAATGACCAATAAACAGTGTCAATAAAATCCGAGTACACGGGTGGCATCTCATTATCTAAATTCAGAAAATATCAAGTACCTATAACTGTTACTTCTGTGAAGAAAGAGACCTTTAAAATATTGTCATAAATAATACAAATATTAGTGGGAAGTGAATTCCATGAAGTAGGATGGTTTGTTCTGCAGTTATTAAAATCCAAGCACTGTTTCTGCATTATTTTTCCTTTTGTTTTCTCTCTAGAGTAGAAGGTGCATTCACATATATTTCACCTAAATTTTGGAACTGTATCAAGGAGACATGCAGATTTACTATAACCAATGCATTGGAATTAAAACCTTCAATAACTTTGGCCTAACTGCACTAACTGTTGGGGTTTTTTTCTCCAGATGTTTAAAAATAATCTAATGTCAAAACATGTTAACATGGAGAAAACTGCCTGCATGTTATAAAATATTTGAAATCTATAGTTTGCCTGTCAGGAAGACTTTATTGATTGATGTTTTTACCATACTTCATGCATTTGCAGTGCTGAATGGCAGACCTCTCACTGGAACATATAGATTGTGGCAGTTTCATTTCCATTGGGGCCAAACTGATGAGCAAGGCTTGGAGCACACAGTGGATGGAAAGAAATATGCCTCAGGTAGAGTCAACCAAAGAAAAGTCAAAGTCAAGCTTTCAAAGTCTAGTCACATATACCATTCCTAGGGGGGGAAAAAATACGTAGATAGCTTTGATAGTTATTTTATTTTGCAAAAGCAATACCATCTCTGTGCGTGCAAAGTTGACTTTGCAAGAGCAAATTGGGTTTTGTGGCCAGTACATATTAACCTAAATTTAGATAATCTAAATCCATATTTAAATAATGAAATAGGGTTGAAAGGTACAGGTATAAAAGTGAGTAACATCTGCTAAATGCTAAAAAAGATCAGCTGTACAAGTACATTCAGCTTAATATTAAATCAGCTGCTTTTTAGAAAGTCTGACTCCAATGCCCTATTATAATTGTAGCTGGAGCTCCTCAAAGCTACAAGCACACTGATCACTGTAAGGTGGGTTTTTTCCCTGGCTTTTCAAGAACAGCAAATAAGAAGGAAACCCAGAAGAGATTAATGAAGCAAAAAGGTAAAAAAGTTATCTAGTAAGGGCCCCAGCAGCTGTCAAGTACATTAAATGTCTTCAGATAATGAAACAAGGTCTGTTTTACAAAAATTTAAAACCACTTCTAAAGTAAGAGATTTTATATGTTTTCCAGTGCCTTAGTGTTCTGCTAATAGTCATCAGCATGCCAACAAACAATTCATGTTCAATCCATGTAATGTTATCTTTGGCAGCTTTTTAGATTTTAGGAACATTACAACACGACAAACTAATGAGACGGATTATACATTTTTAATTTAGGCATTAGGAACACACAGCCATAAGTGTGTTCCTAATAGGAAATTTTCCACTGTTGAAAGTGCTAAAGCTATCGCATTTGATACAGCCAAGATAAGAAAGGGGTGTCCCTTTAGAATTGCTTTCTGCTGTAAAGAGATAGGGCACTTAAGCTGTGTTTAAGCAGCACATGATTAAGTGTTTATTAGTTTGCTTTGAATCAATAGTTTAAAATATGTTGAAACAGTAAAGATGTTAAGTTGAAAAGACAGCAATTCAGCTTTAAAAAAATACCAGAAATTCTTTAAAAATCTGATTTAAATCAGAATTTTAAGATTGCATGCATTATATGATAATTTCCATGTTCTGTTTCTATATTTAGAATCTCCTCTTTGTATTTTAAGACATTTCGACATTTTTTGTGACCATGTTGCTGAAACATTACACAAATAATCAAGGACTCGACTATTGCCATAGAGTTACATAGTTGTCAAGGAATCGCTAAACATATTCATAGGTGAGAAGGCATTTAAAGAAATTCTTATGATTTCCAAGTTCTGTAAGTTTTGGAAATTTATATTTCACAAAAAATAGCTTAAGATATAATATGCAACATACTAGGCTGAACGAAAGTTCCTTAAAACTCTATTAAAGCAAATACTGTCAAATACTTGTTGAATGATCTATGTTGAATATAAACTATCCACAGCCATGATGTTCATGGCCGTACCATCAATCTTCTGCAGTAAATGGAACTATTGTGAATAAATATTGTGCCATGCATAACAAAGTGGTTACACTCCTGAAAATGCTATTTAATGTATTAAATTTTTCAAAGTATGGAAATAAAGGCATTGCACAGGAGACTGTTAGCAATAGAGAAAAGAAAAATATATGTCCCTTGTAAGTTGTGATTTTCTACATCTCTGTGTACTTACCCCTAAATTGCTTTCAGGACTATGTGCAGTTCTGCCTACCCCAAGATAAAGCCTGGGTATGAGTCCTGACAATGCCAGGGCAAATCAGCAGAACACTGTAAACCTGCAGGTGTTCACAAGCGTGTTCTCAGTTTCATGGTCAGACCCGAAGAGTGCAGAGTGGCATTTCTAACTATTTTACTCTAATTGTGGCATTTCTTTGTAATAGAACCAGCAAAAGTGATCCTGTCAATCGCTTTTTAGCTTCATCTCATTCACTGGAACACGGACAAGTATTTGAATGTAACTGAGGCTTTTGACAAGCTGGATGGCTTGGCAATTGTCAGTGTTTTCCTGAAGGTCAGTTACTGACATACTGAAAACACGTGTCTCTTCCCTTTCCTTATGAAAACTGCAGTCAGTGCTTAGGACTAGGAAAAGCACGTCTTTGTGTTAAATCGGTGGAGATGACTGTCTGTTATCCTGATTTAGCCCATACCGCCAACTTTGCCCATGCTTCTACATGGATGTTTTGCCCAAATGCCCAGTTCATCCATAAACCCATTCAAGAAGAGCTGTACTTTAAAGCATGGGTGCTAGTGAGCTTGTGGTGTTTTGTCCACCTTTGGGACTGCTCACACCTTTTGTGTTTGCGTTCCACTCCGTTTGCAGCTATGTGAACTTTCACAGAAAGACAGTTTGAGTCACATGTGCTATTACTGTCTGTCAACCAGAAAAGAAAATTCTAAATTGGAACTCCAAGAAATCTCGAATCTATGCATATTTAGCCTTTCAAAACCAACTGCAGCAGGAAAAAGAACTTCTTATTATTAAGGACTTTGTTATATTAAGGAAATATCATAAAATAATGTTATATATTACTATATACTGTTAAAATATAATCACTCATAGTTCACACTGCAAAAAAGATACCAGCAAAACCATCTCTCTGAATGCTTTCAAAGTGAATTTCAAGGATAAGCACATATGATCAAAGCAATCATATACTTCATATACTTCTGAATCACAGATTATTTTTGCACTACTGTTTGCATTAATCTGCAAAGCAGAAGCAAAACTTCCTGTTATTTCCTCAAAAGTCTAAATTTTGTCTCATTCATAGTGGTTTGCAAAGCTAAACTAATCAATATTTATAAAGTATATTCTTATTCTTGATTCTGTTAGAGTAAAACTATTGTTACATTTTTAGGATTTTGAAGTTTGGTTTTTTTTTTTTTTAATTTACAGCTTGGCTTATGCAATGAAAACCTGAAGTCCTTGGATTCAGTAAAGACTGAAATAAACATTATCACAGCTTGATCATGATAATATAGAGAGTAGTTAAAGTAAAATCTACACGTTCTCTCATCTGCCTTTTTGAAGACTTCAGAATAATGCAGGGGTTCAGCTGAAGGAGGCTGCTGAGATATGGGAGCTGAAAGCATGATTCTGGACATGAGTTTATGGGATCCCATAAAATATTTTGTATTGTTGGGGCTCCACACTGTAGACAGTTATGGGCTCTTTGTATAATAGTAAGAGTATACAGTTCCTAATTCCTACCTAATCCTACATTTCCAACTGTCTATCTATTTAAAATTACCCTTGGTGCCCATCACCACCATAGCCTCACAATAACCAAACTGAAGTCTTGCTCTGTTAAAGGAAGGAAAAAAGGGAGAAGAAGTAACACCAGAACTGCACTTTTCTTCAGCTGTCTTGTAGAGCAATGACTATTCCCACTAAGCCTCTCATAAAGGCACAAAATAAGCACAGATAGAATCTGAATATCTGAATTTTAGTGAAGCATGTTAAAAATACACTACAGCAACTCCACAGGATTTTAAAAAGGAATGTAGATTTTGGCCCTGGACATCCAAACATTATCAACATGTGTGAATCCTTCCCTTTAGTCTCTACAGACAGCTGAAAATTGATTATATGCTGAAGTGTTTTGCTTGCTCAGGAGCACAGAGTTCTGTATTTTGAACCCCCCCTCCCCCCCCCCAAACACACACACACACACACAGTCCTTCAGTTAGTGATCACTGAACTCTTTGGTATCTGATCCCATTTGAGGAGGAAGTTGGTTTTCGTTTGGTTTTTTTTGAGTAATACTCCTCATTGTCAGTGGTGCCAGCCTAGATGTATCTCAGTGTCAAACTCAAAGGGCAAGCAACTCACCTCTGATGCTATGAGAAAACATTAGTGTTTTGAAACTACCTCCTCTGATTTAGGAATACACTCCCTTGTAGCCTGAGATGTAAATCCTATCTTACTCACGGGTTTCATCAACCCAGCATATCTTCCACAGGGTAAGTAAGCTCCCTTTTCTGATTTTGATCCTAAATCCATGGATTACTGGACCTACAATGGCTCTCTGATTTATCCTGCCCTCCATAGGAGTGTCATCTGGATTATCGTTAAAGAGCCAATTACTATCAGCTCAGAGCAGGTACAGTGTTACAAGGAACAAGACCCTTCTTGTCTTTTAGCTCCAGGGACATTATCACTTTACATTGTATTGCTGCATTTTATTAGGTTTATTTGTCTCATTTTTACTGTAAAATGAGTACTACCTTTACACCACATTATTGCTCTTAATAAACACGATTCTGCCTCAGCTGGGTTAGGCTAGTCACATTTTACAAAGTCTTGTGGGAATTGAGGTAAGATGACTTCAGACTGGTGGTGTTGCTTCCATTGCTCCAGGAAAGGAGATTTGCTTATTTAAACTTCCTTGCAGTGCTGTGTCTCCCAAAGCAGAAGCCAGGCAGAAAGCTGAATTCTTCCCATCTTCATTCCTACAAGACTCCCCAAAGAAATTCATATTCTCATCAAGTCTCAGCCAAAAACCTGCCTGAGCAGGGAGTTTGATGACGTGCCACAAGATCAAATAGCCAGAGTATAGTTCTCCATTCAGTGCTATCAGAGAGTGGATAGGAGCTGTACCAATTGCTTTATTATTGCATTATTTCCTAACAATGTCTGTAGGACAAGCTAAATATCCCTCACTGGCCTTACTGAGGTAAGTATTCTTTCTGTTCTAAACTCTTATGAAACTGTCTTATGCAGTTAAATTATTGCTACCTGTCCTTCCAAAGGTGTTTGAATCGGTATCTTTCCAGATACGGCTAGTTAAGTACTTTGAAACTTTGAAAATAAAAAGCATGCATGTAGAAACAAATTGGGTATTATGAGGATCCTTAATATTTGTTCAAGGTGTTATTAACTGGGCTGTTCAATGGATAGGGGACAGAAATTAAGTACAAACAGTCTGACATAAAAAGCAATGTTTAAAGCAAAGTTGAGTTAGTTCTAAGGCATTGGTTTTTACTTTCACAGTTGGTGATATTTTTAATTTATCAAATCTCAGTTTTTTTACGTAGGTGATAGCACAGTGGTACCAGTGCCTGAAAGTTTCTGTGGCAGTTGGATATAGGGGTGAATAGGATATTCAGAGATGGTTGGTTGTTCCAGTACTTCTCTGTGGTATCATAAATCCTGACTGACCACTTGATTAATCCAAGAATATGAAGCTTAATTTTTTTAAAAAATAGAAAGTTAGTTGGGAAGTATAACAATTTCTCACTGACATTCAATATAAAAGTGAACAATTAAATATATCCCTTCTTTCCTAGCCCCATTTAGCTGGCTCAATTCTGTGCAATCCTCTCTTCTGCTGAAGAGGAAGCACCTTGTCCCATACTGAGCAATCACCAGCAACCCCTCCCACTGAAAGGCAGAGTGGTGAGAGGCGAATTCCAGACAACCAAAGCAAATCTGGAGCTCAGTCTGCTCATCAAAAGCAACGCATCCAAACAAAGACTACAGAAAAATGTGCCAAAGAAATGAGAATGTGCATAGGTTCTTAGCTGCAATATTCCTGCCCTGCCAGAAGTTTTTTAATTCACTGTGGCATTGGGCTAGTGCTTTTACTGAAATTAAGCTATATTATTTTTGTGGTAGGCAACTAGTCTGTTTTAATGCATAATTTTTAACAGTGAAATGTACTTTGAAGTTTTTAATGAATCTTCACATTCCTTCTGATGTACTAAGTAAACCGTGGTGATAAGAAGCAAAGTAATTGTTCAGAGTGAAATTAATCAGTACTCAGCTTCCCACAAGGTGAGTTTATGCAACTGTATGAGATGTCTGTTGGTTTTTGCAATGAAATTGCTACTGTTAGTAGCAATTGCTAATGGGTTGTTGTTGATTTGGCTAATAAAAATAGTTTCTTTTTCTAGTTAACTGATATATGCCTGATTAAAATTAAATTAATAAAGGACTTTGAAATTAAACAGTATTGTAACAGTGCTATGCTATCAGTGTTTTAAAAGAAATTGTGTGATAATTGCTGTTTTATTTCACTTGAAGATCTAATAAAGAATTAATAGACATATGTCCATGGAAAAATAGAGCACCTTGGTCTGGCTGTATGTTTAAGTCACACACTTAGGGCACCAGTTTCACTATTTCTCAAGCAGAGCAGTACTCAGCTTTGCAAATGGCTCTAGCAGTGACAACTAAATTATGTAACAGCCAGCAGTGGCAAAGGTCTGAAATAAAGTCATACTCTACAAGGAACAACATAAAGCATTAGAACAGAAATTAGGTTTCCAGTTGACCCTATTATGTAACTTAAATGTTATTTGACTGAAATGATTAAGTACCTTCATTAAATTATGTAAGTGACTATTATCTGTTGGGGTTTTGCAGCACATGTTGCTACAGATATAGTTTCTTCTTTAACATTTGCATGCTTTTGACTATACAGTAAAAGCAGTGCTGTAAATATTTACAGTTCCTTACACTTCCTCTATAAAATACAGAAAATTTTCAAATGCGTGTTCCCAACAAATTCAAAAGCTGATTTGCTTTAAATGCAAAATATCACCTCTGCTGCAGTCAGCTGCATTCAGTGGGACATATACCTAGGCCCACCTTTTCAGCTAACCAGTGTGTGTATCCAGCACCAGGATCAATAAGGCTTTGGTCTGTGACTTGCCACCCTAATGGAGTGGCAACAATTATCATACCCAGAACATGTGAAATGAATAACTAATTACTTGCCCCAATCTGATTAGCTTATACCTGATTGCCTTGTGTACCCTTGCTGCCTTGTGCCATTAGCCTGTTAAGCACAACGGTAGAAGTCAAGACTTAATTTGATGCAATGCATTTGTAAGAAACACAATAAAATCATACCAAGACCTTTCTTTATTCTGCTCCAAAACAGATGCCACATTTATGACTAACTTTCCATATGAAATAAGTTTTGAGATATCACAAGCAATTTACACCTGAAAAAAAGGAGGTGTCATTTAATCTTATTTTCCTAGCTTGAAATTAAAGGAAAAATTGTTCATTGAAAGTGCAGAAGAGTGAGCACAAACTGCAGATAAGCACATGGCAGCTAAAATATAATACTTCAGCTTAGTCTTAGACCTTCATCTTATGAACAATAAACTCCCTTTTGTCAGGAAAGCTTCTTTTCCTAATAATATCAATCCGTGATGCAGAATCACGAACAAAATGGGAGCTCACCCATGAGCATGGGAATGAGGAGCTCAGTATTCAAAAGCAGGCTCCACTTCTGTGCTAATTAAAAAGCAGGAAAATCAACATTCAGTCAGATATTCCTGCCATCCTCATCAGCAATACCTATTCTTATTATGTTATTAAGCAAAACTAGTAAAATGCCTCTTTCTGTTCATAAGCTTACAAATTACAAAGGTAACTGATACCTTCTTGAGCAATCTCCAAACCATACCACTTTTCTCTGCCTTAGTGCAACAACTGCATCATCCCTTTAACTGCCATGAACAGGAAAATAATAGTTTTCACTCCTCTCAGTTCTCCAGAAAAAAAAAATGATGGTGCTTGTGGGAAAAGCGAGAACAGAGACACAGCTATATCAGTTCAACTCGTTTCAGAGGAGGTATCTTCCTCATGATGGCAAAAAAATTAAACTTCACAAAGAGATCACAATGGGCACACGTGAGAAATGGGAACAAATCTGTGAGGCAGAACAATAGCTTCCTATACAGAGCTTTTTCATTCAGAGTCTCTTTAAAAAGCTCTCTAACTAGTGTCCTGAACTAGGTCTTGTAATTTCTTAGATTTAAAGTGGGCCTGAGCTGCAGAGCTGTGGATTCAATCATTTGGAGGCCTTTGCAGATGTGCACAAGGCTGACAGGAAGTGGGCAGCTGGATCTACTGATTTGTCTCAAGTTTGTCTCCAACATAAATGACTTTATCCTACTTCTTTTTGTGTAACTCCTTTGGAAAATTACTTTAATAACATACAAGTGAAAACATCAAGTAGGAACACCTGTGAAAATCAAATGATTATGACAACCAAGAAAATGAATAAGCAATCCATAGTCTAGGAAACGGTAAGGCAAAGGAAATGTCCTTGACCAAGGATAGGCAAGCTTATTTCATAGTATCTCTAGATTTTGACTACCAGTGAAGGAGAGATCTCTTATCTTTATAGCAAAGAAAGAGAACAAAATATAAACAGGATTTTATTTTAGGACATAAAACTATCACTATGTTGACATCTAACAGTACTTGCTGGCAATATAAAAGAGATGGAAAGGAAAATTAGCAAGTGCAGTAGTTTGAATGGGTGGTTTCTCAATGCCAAAGACTTGAGGAAATTACACAGAAAAGCATAAATATTTTAAGTCTTATTTTAAGAATACAATTTCTGCCTTTTACCAGAATGAACTGTTTTCTCATTTGCTACTCCGTATTTTATCTGTACATAAAAATATTGGTATCTGTGTGCTGTGCATCAATAGGCAAACCCCACAGTAACTCATCTTCAGTCCAAAATGACAGAGAAACAGGCAAATGCAAGCTACCACAGTCACAACTCATCTAGAGAACTTCTGCTAAGCTTCTCCTCATCTTTCAAAGACTTTCAAAATATAGTAACTCTGCTAAAATCAAGTTATTTTGCGTAGCTCCACAGCTGTGAAAAAGTAGTTAACACTCAGAATTTCGTGTCTGATCAGCAGAGTGGGCTTCCAGTCAGACTCCAGCAACCCCTTCCATCTTGATCTGCTGGGCACATTAACCAGGACTCCTTCGTTGGGGTTATAAGACAAAATTGGGTTGGTTAATGTTTGACATTAATTTTTTCTTTAGAAAATCCTTCCTAATTCAACTTTTTTCCTCATGTGTACTGTTATAACCACAAAGGTGTCAGCTGATAAGTGTGCTTTGATGATGCCCAGGATTTTACTGTAGGGTCTGTAGATCTTTTGGAAAAGGAAAGACCTTGTACAAGAAGTCTCACTTCTGTCATAGGACTTTCTAGGAATCTTTCGCGTCTTTAATCCCATCTATAACAGGCACAGCAATGCAGAGCTGCAGTGCTGAGCAAGCCCAGCGGCACAGGAAGGGAAACGCAGGGCTTGGAAGCAGCTAGCAACAGCGCTGGGCAGTGGAATAAACCACTTAAAACTGAAGTCAGTTGCAGTAGACCGCTTACTTAGAAAGAGTCCAGATGTAATACTACATCTTGAAACTTTAAAAATTGTTTTTCAAGCAAAACTGCTTGTCAAAACCAACACATCCGCTAGCTATTCTGAATTTCTTGATTGTGTTATTTATCAAAGAAAACAAAAAAATTGCTGAAAAAATCCCACCGGGATGAGTGGTGTACTGCTGCCTATGTTATAGTAATGCATTATAGCTTCTTTACATGCCTTATTCAAGTTTTTTTGCATTAGCACAGAGCTCAAATAAAATGCGTTTATTTTTTGACTGCTTCAGCCATTAAGTCTTTTCCAATGCTCTGAGGCAACCAAGAGATCACACCATAAAAACTTTAAAATCAACGAACTAAATTGTGCCACAAAAGTCACCGTAGTGTAGCTAGAGCTAAGACAGCTTAAAAAGTGTATGTGCAGGAAAAATACACCTATGGGATTGTATTCACGCCAGTTCAGCACACTGTGACTGATTTCTTTAAGGGCTCTCCTCTGCAGCGCTAAGTGAACCAAAGGTGTAGGGTTCCTCTCAGAAGGGTGCTAAAGGAGCCCAGGTGACAACAAGGCACCTGCTCCCCTGAGGGACCAAGTGCCCTTTGTCCCCAAGGCATCCTGGCAGCTTCCAGCAGACGAGCAAAGGGTGGTGCTGCCACGGGGCGCTGGCCTGCTGGGGCCCGCGGATCCAAGCAGATGCGGGACCAAGCTGTGCCATTTTGGGAGCGGTGGCAGCAGCAGCACTTTCTGTTACTGCAGCCTGAAACGAGCACTTCTCTCACCACCAAACTATTGCCACCTGATGATCCCCTTTTAGATATCCATTACGTTCACTTCCTATTTTGTCTGTGGAGAGCTACTGCTCACATTTGGGTAAATCTGTGAAATCAAGAGGCTGGAATATCTTATCCCTAATATCCACTGTATTGGGCAAGGTGTAGCCTCTGCTTCATTTTCTCATAAATGCGTACACACGCACACACTCCAGGGTGGAGATTTAAGAGTGATCTGGGGAAAGCCCTGAGCTTCCCTCTCTCTTCCCACCCTGGGGGGGGGGGAATCAGCTTCGTTCCTCACATATCCTTGGAACTGCATTTACCTCTTCTCAGGACACCCGTGAGCTTAAATCCATCCCACCCAAGCAAGAGAAACCCGAGGACAGCTGAGGGGCGACCGAGCGTGTCGCATGCCCAGCGGCCCTTGGCGCACGTCACCCGGCGGGACGATGGCTGCCAGGGCGATAACACCTCCGTAACTGGATACGGCAAGGCAAGGGGGCAGCGTGTGTCCGCCATGGCTGGGGGACAGGCCTGTGGCTCAGCTCTGCGCAACCTACACCAGGCCCCCGCTGCAGCTGTGTACCTGAATTCAGTCCCCGCTGAGGCCGCTGGCCACCAGGCTCATCCCTACGTAGATGAGCACTGACTTTGTCAGTGTTGGGTAAGACAGTTTCCTAGGCAGCATTTTTGGTCACAAAAGCATCAGATCTGCAAAGGAATCCTGGCGACATGGGGATGTGCTTTTTTGAGACCACACAAATTTGATTTGTGGTGATGATTTGGCCTGCTCTTATTCTCACTGAAATATTTAGCAAACTGCCCATTGACTGAAGTTGAACGGGGTAAAGCAGTGAATGAGGCTGAAAGACTGAAAAAAATAAAAAAAAGTGTCTAGCATGACAAAATCTAATGCAATAAAATTTCATCTCTATCCGTGACATTCGGTTACCAGAGCAATGTAGTAACATGAACCAATATATAAGACCAAGTCATGCAGTGCCAATACTTTTATTAATGGTACCTCTAAACATACCCTCTCCTGCCCTGCTGTAAACTCAGTCCTTCAGCTGGAGGGGTGTTAATCAGGAGAGAGCTGAGGGCCAGGGCAATCTGGTCATCTGGGCCACCCCTTGAAACCAAACTGCTTCCTGATGATAAAGAGACGCTAACCCTTAGCACACCAACAACGTGCTGTCAGGAAACATTTAGATTTACCCCTGAAAAATGTGTTAGGACAGATTTGGTAGTAATGGCACAAAAAGCTGTCAGCAACTGATGCAATAGGACCACCCCTGCCTTATCGGGAGGTTCCCCGTGAGGAAGAGGGAGGAGGGGGACATCCACAGCCGCTTCTGTGCAAGCAATTGGGCTTCCCTGCAGTCCTCTGAGAGAGGCCAGATCTGCACATACCCCTCCTTTCCTCACCAAACTGTGTGCTCTTCCATTGATTCGCACTGTTGTGAAGTGTGGTCTAATATCCTTTCACAGAACCTTACTTCTTAATTATCTACATGAAACCATATAGGCCATTTCTGCAATGGCAACATACTTTGGCAGCACAGTCCAATGGAGCCATTGTGTCTTCTGTCTGTGAAAATGCATATATGCAAGAGGAATGACTGAAATGGCCAGACTCCAACTATTCAGAGTGCTTTCAGCCCTTGAACAAGTCCTGTAGGATTAACATTAGGCAGGATTTTACAAGGCTGCCAGCTAACGATGTTGCATTTTGCATTTCCATTACATATCCCACAGCAAAGTTTGTAACATGGATTTTTTTTTTTTTTTTTGGTTATTGGGTCAAGGGAGAGAAAGTCTCCAGAAAAAGCCTCCAGACAGCTTTAGGCAATTATTGCAAAGGAAAGTTCTGCCAAGACCTACAGAATTGTTTCCTATTTCGCTCATTTTACCCAGCTTCTGGCCTCCTAGGTTTCCCTGGTATGAACATTGCTGAGCTATCCTGTGATCCTTTAGCCCTCCTTCCAAGTATTTGTTGTATGCATATTTCTTTCTTCAGCTGACATTTTAACTCATTTGAGCACATCTGATTGATGAGAGGGAGGTGGAGAACAGATAGTTGGCTCAAGCAATTGCCAGAACAGACACTTAGGTACAGGAGATCAAGCTCTAGATCTGTTTCTGAAATCTTATTTCTGTGATACTATGGCAAGTTGGGCCAGTTGTGAAAGAAGCATAGACTGAATTGAAATAAATGATTCAAAAGAACAATATTGCAAGTATAAAGGAGTATATATTAAAACTTAATTGTGTTCAAGGCTGTGACACACACAGCGTTCATACTCATGTTCTGTAGATCTGCGAGCATACAGGGATATAGTTATTCCAGTGGGATGGTTAGACGAATGATAAGATACAGCAGCTACTCCTAAGCCCTTATTCCCAAAGATTATGCTTTGAAATCTCTAAACACCACAACAGAAGTGACCTAGCTTGCCACAGGGCTGGAGCTTCCATTAACTAGGAGATCTCTCAGGTAGTCAGTACTTCAAGGAAATTAAAATCTTCTTTTTAAATGGCTAAACAAGGAGTTAACTACCAGTTTGAAAATACTGATGTAATGTGACTACTGCAAAGCCACAAAGTGGTGCAAAATTAGGAACAGAAGAGTTTCTGTGCAGGGCTCCTATGCTAAGGTGACTCAGTACCCTAGAACAGACCTACCATTAAAACACAGCTTTCCAAAACCACCTTCCACTGCTCTCCCTGAGACAGATATGTGACCTGCCCCTGACCTAAAGTCAACTCCTTCTACACATCCAGTTTTCCAGGCTGCAAACCAGAAGGCCCTTCTTTCCTCAGAGAGAAAGAAGAGGAGGCTCAATTTCTAGTTGCTCCTATCCTCCTTAATCTCACCCACGTGCTCCTGGCTTTGACCACAGGACCAGCTGGTTCCAGTCTGACCTAACAAAGACGATGGCTGTTTCCATAGTTAAATCAGCAGTCACTTTTGTGCTGGCTTCTGTGACACAAAAGTCACAAAAAACTTGAATTTCTGCTGAAAGACAGCAAACTAATGAACAGAACAAGCATTAATGGACCCGTTTTGCAAATAAGAAGTGGCACGAGAAAGGCTTACAAAAGGATTCAGAAGATGCATTTTAGCACCTATAATGAAACTTAGGATGAATGCCAGTGGTTAAATTCAGTAGAGAACTCCAGAAAGTGGATGCCAGCCTGCCTCTCATTTACGAGACATCTAAATACCACTGTCACGTAGGAATGCTGTGTGCAGTGGTGCCCACGCAGCAGCCAGCTTATGGAGACTCAAGTGTCCAGACTGAGTGGGGACAAGACATCACACAGCCACTCCAGTTGGATTTAGAAAGGAGAGAGGTGATAGTGAAGCCCTGGGTCACACTGCTGCATGTGGCACTCCTAGCACACACCTGAAGTGTTAGCTGTGCTCATACTAGCAACTGGAGAGGAACAGGACTTGGCCATGGTCAAGTGGAAGCTCCCCAGAGTGGTTTTGGCAAATGTCAGCTAGAGCTTTCTCCGAGAGGGCCCAGACAGACCAGGTGAAATGATGGTTCCCAATAGACCATATGGAGGAAGGTACGAAGGAAAGTTCAGCTGTACAGACTCAGGACATGCTATGGCCCTTGTTCCAGGACCAGAAAGTGGGCCCTGGCTTGTTTTATTTACCACGATAGGCACAGCTGTTAAGTTCACTGCAGAGCGCAGCAGATATGCTCCATTTCCCTCTGGAAGAGCAGGGGGTGTTGGTAGTTAGCACACTCATTCAAGAAGTAGGTGGCTTTTCCCTGCTCAGTGTGAGGGATCCCTGGTGCCTCTGCAAGTGCCCTGATAGGCAGTCTTTGAACCAGTTACACTAGCTTTTAACATGAATTCTTCACTGCTGTAACTGGCTAGTACTTACATTCTGAGTGTGATATTATGCCTCTCTGTAAACTCAGAAAATAAAATGACAGCAACAAGAATATGCAACTAAATTATTTCTTTTTAACTATCTAGCCATTAAATTGGTTAGTGGTTTTATACCTTGGCTGGGTAGCTTTTTCCCTGCCAAACGAGAAAGGTAATTCATAGTGCCAGTAAGAAGCATTAGCTAATGTTTGTACAGTGCCTACCAATACAAGAGTGCTAAGTACTAGAAGTGAAGCACATCTCAGCACTCAAAGACCTGCATGCTGAATAGTTGACCCAGTGCCAGACCGCGATGACTACTGACTCTGAAGAGGCTGAATATAGCCTTAAGCCATAATAGAAAAGAAGTCCAGTACAGACATATAAAGTCACAACATGTGAAGCACAACTAAACAGCAATACACGCTTTTCAGAAAATGAAATGGAGCTTTCTCTGTTTCAATACAAAACAGTTCAGTCAGTCATGTTTTCCTCTTGCATTAATTACTGGATGCAGGATGCAAGAGAAAATTCTTTAGTTTAGTCTTTTTTTAAAAAAAACCCTCAACCTGTTTTAGTAGGAGCTTAGTGCAAGTGGCTCTACAAACACCCCTGAACACATGGTCATGATGCAACACGCCAGCGCCAGTCACTAGGGAAAAGTGAAGCACAATCATAAGACTTCTTAAGCAATATCACACCTAAGCACTGTGTATACCCGAGTGCTGTTCAGATCTGATATCCTGGGTGTTCCCACACTGCTATTAGATGGCTGCGCTGCAGGGCTAGGTTACTAGATCACTTTCTGATTGTGGTAACCCAGAGGTGCAGGCAGTGTAGGTTGTATATACCCTCTGTACACAGAGGGTGAAATCCAGATCAGTAAAAATGACAGTTATCCAATAAATTAATTAAAAAAAAAAGAAAAGAAAAGAAAAGAAAAAAGCAGCAGGCCAGAAAAGAACATTTTGGTAGTGCATTTTCCTGTCCATAATTACAATTCCTATCTTTCTGTAATCATGAAGATCTTTTTCCAGTTAACACCTATTTAGTGTGCTTGTGTGAACCAAGAAGCCTGCCTTGAATCCTAGCAGTGATATTTGGATATCTCATAACTGAGAGAGACAGGTAGGCAAACGCTTTCTGGAACCTCACACAGAGAGTGAGGCGATAGTGGTGCCACGGCTGAAGTAAGCACCACCATTCATCTGAATCAGTCAGGAAACTGAAGCAGAAACCGGTTTCAAATAACTGGTCAGATTTTCTGTATGAATCTTTACTGTTCCCTTTGCAAAACCCCTGCTCAGTGATGATCACCTATGCTCAGTTGTATTTACTGCATGTGTGAATTTGTCCTTGCACGGAGTTTGCTCCCAGAGCTTCGGGCGCTGGCACAGTCTGCCCACGCTCTGCCCGGCAGCTTTCCACATGCTCAGAGAAGTCCAGCTAAGCCAGAACATGCTGGACATACAGAGCCTGCTTGGTAGTGTTGACGTGGCCATGCACAGTACACAAAGGCACCCTGTACACAAATGACTGACTTTTTTTTTAACGCCCGGGGAAACTTCCAGCTAGAAGAAAACACAGAAAAACTTAACCTTGCTCCTATCATGGTTGTTTCTGTCATGTGGCTTTTAGGCACGTGTGGAACTATGTGATGGTAATTGCTTATGGAAAACAGGGGAGCATTTAAATACACTGATTCACCTAAATACGATCTTTTAAATCTGAACATCTTTTATTATGTATCTGAAAGTAATCCTTTTTTTCATAATCCTTGTTGCACTTTTAAGAAAGGGGGTAAGTCACAATCAACAGCACATCCTTAATACATGAGTTATATTGCATACTCTACTTCCACAAGCAGAGACTCCAGGACACCGTGGGTGTTATTCGGGATGTTGTATCGGTGTGAAGGTGACACCCAGACCGTTGCCTTATTTACAGCGACATCTACCGGCAAAAGCAATCTGCAAAGGACCACTTTTTATATAAGAAGGGGTTTTTTTCGGTGTTCATTCTCCCATCTTTGGCATTTTTTTCTTCATCTGCTTCACATCTCACCTCTCAGGTGTTCACAGTCAGTTCAACGTTTTAGATTATTGAATATATCATCTTTTCAAAACCAATATCCCCGTCCTCTATCAATCATCCATCTATCTCCAGAGTATATGTCAAAACAGAAGATTTTGTACCGTCAGCACTGTTTGCTGGTGCATGAAAGACTGCTGGGCATCTCCAACATGCAGGAGACACAGCTTCTGCTGAGGTAACATCGCCTCAATATTGTATATTGAGCATTCTCATATACCTACCTATTATATGTCGCTATCACTGACACCATCCGCACACCAAAACTGAAGCCTTTCTGGGCATAGAACCTTGTCTACAGACTTCAGGAGGCTGGTGGAGTCCACTGTCAGCTCAGTTCCATAGCACTCAACAGAATCCCCTGTGCTCTAGAGTCATGTCCCAGCTCTTCCTGTATATTCTGTGTGTGTATATATACATATACATAACATGCATATAGCATATCATGTATCTACTGATAAACATATAAACAGAAAGAATATAGAGAGATAGTTTAGTATAGTTGCTAAACATTTTAGGAACAATATGTAGGAATGGTAATTACATTAACACCATCAGACTGCGAGTACAGAAGAGTATTTCAAGGATTTGCTCAGGACACCTGCTGAAAAAACTACACACCATGTTACAGCTACTCAAATAATGTTAATTAATAAATAGTGTTTTGCTTTTATTTTGCCATATGTAGTTATTGCTATGTATCAACCAGTTCAAAACTAATTCAGTCAAACAGGTTTGCTGTGGCAGACATTCGTGAAGGGCTTTGCTCTGGGCTTTGCTCTTCTTACGAAGGCCCCCTGAACCAGTCATGAAGATGAGCTAAATTATTTTGAGGGATTCAAGGTTTCTTTTGGGCATTGGGCCAACAGGTTGGAAGTTCTTTGGCTAGTCTCTGCGGACAATTTTAACAAACTTCAAAATTAATATGTTGTTGAATAGTATGTACCATGAGTCTTGTATTATTTAGTTTAATACAACAGTAAGATATTGCTCTTATTTATAACTGTATTTGCAATGAAATAGGTAACAAATACTATTTAAATAATCTTCAGCAATTTTTGGATTGCCACTGCCATCTGCAGACCTGGAGACACAGTATTCTTGCAGCTATTCATACATAGGTACCTATGCTTTCTACATAACCATAAGAATTTTAAAACAATTTTGGAATATAAGTTTGGATGCCGAGATTCTTAGTTTCCAGGTAAACTGTTTATTCATGAAATCATAAACTACATAAGAAACTGGAGTTTAAAGATGGCAAAGGGGAAATAGAAATAAAGAACAAACTCTCTGAAAAACACCAAGGATGAATGGGTTCCTTTTTTTTCCTCAAAATTGCCAAAGTGCTGTTTTTTTAAAAATTTTATTTTATTGAAAGCACATTTCTGTGTGGTGTTCATACAACTGTAGAAAAGAGAAGAACTGGGAACAAAATGTTGACATTCAAATGGCTGATGCTTTATTCAAAATATTTTCAAATCAGACAGAAAAAAACCCTAAATCAGATCTTCATTAAAAATACATTTCATCTATCTGTTGCATGCAATTTGTACGATTTACATCTGAAAAACAAAACTGTCAGAAGCATCTATGAAGTATTCAAATTTATGTACCCAAGTATGTGGATGAAATTTGATAAAATAGAAGTGATTTGACTGTGCAGCACATCAGTTCTGTTAAGAGGAGGCAGAGAACCTTTGTTTTCACATGACAATCCAGTATTCTCCTGTCAGAGACATTCCCTGTCCTCAAATTCTGCTGCGCAAGAGAAGCCAGCACAGATCGTACATGCAAATCTTTCACCACAGTGAAAACTTGTATTTGGCATGAATGACGGAGAGGTTGACAGAAATAGGAAACAACATTAATTTACAAACATTTTTGTTTAACCACTTCGGCATTATCTATCTCCTGTCTCACAAAGGCAGCAGACACCCAGAAAAGGCCATCCGTCCATAGAGTAAGTACTTAATGAAAAAAAGGTATGGAAATAACAGTATCTAAGAGATTAAGTCATGGACCAAATCTCTATTAGGCTAGATCTGTATAAATGAACAATAGCAAGATTTAATATGAAAAACAAGCAGGCTATCTATATGTGCAAGAACATTGGTGGAAATGTAACACTACTGTATTTTTCTAGGATGCTTTCTAAGTTAAGGTTTTTATCCTAAGTCCTAAAGAGATGCCAGGGAAGAAGCATCAAAGAAAAATTAGCATAGGCAAGTAATGGTAATTAAAAATGAAAATGAAATGAACTCTTTACTCCACAGCTAAAACTGCAAAGCAAGATCAGACTGTGGGGAGACCAACAAAATATAAGAGTTTGGTCAGAAGTTAGATGTAGTCTATCTAGCAGCACAGTGATAAACAAGTGTCCTGGTTTCAGCTGGGATAGAGTTAACTGTCTTCCTAGTAGCTGGTACGGTGCTATGTTTTGAGTTCAGTATGGGAAGAATGTTGATAACACACTGACGTTTTCAGTTGTTGCTCAGTAGTTTTAGACAAAAGTCAAGGGTTTTTCAGCTTCTCATGCCCAGCCAGCGAGAAAGCTGGAGGGGCACAAGAAGTTGGCACAGGACACAGCCAGGGCACCTGACCCAAGCTGGCCAACAGGGTATTCCATACCGTGGGACGTCCCATCCAGTATAGGAACTGGGAAGTGGGGGCAGGGAATCGCCGCTCGGGGACTGGCGGGGTGTCAGTGGGCGGGTGGTGAGCAATTGCCCTGCGCATCATTTGTACATTCCAATCCTTTTATTACTACTGTTGTCATTTTATTAGTGTTATCATTATCATTATTAGTTTCTTCTGTTCTATTAAACCGTTCTTATCTCAACCCACGAGTTTTACTTCTTTTTCCCGATTTTCACTCCCATCCCACTGGATGGGGGGGAGTGAGTGAGTGGCTGTGTGGTGCTTAGTTGCTGGCTGGGGTTAAACCACGACAACGAGATTGTTACAATGCTTTTTTTATACTAGTTAATAGATAATAAAAGAAAAAAACATCTCTAGAGCAGCATTTCTCTGGCATTTTTACCTTCATGCTGAGGCTGCAACCTGAACGTGCTCTAAGTCTCTCAGTTATTTGCAGCTTTTAACATCTGAAGGCTAGGCAAGGATTATCTCTAGCAACTGCTCCTTGCCTACCTAAAGCTACAAGAAACTAAATCCCAAATTTCCTTTCCATTAAGTTTATAAAAAATGTATGACATATTTCTTTCTGTTATGTTACTTTATTCATATGCCATATGCTACTTTTTTTCAGTAAAGTTATTTTGCAATTGATTATTTGGAAGACTTGTTTTTTTTCTCTTGGAATTGATTCCTTGAATTCTTTTAGGTCCTAGTTCATGTCTGGAAGGCCAGCAGAGTCCTGTTGCTTCAGCAGACAAATCTCTGTAGGAGCAGACAAAGCACAGGTATGTAGCAAGTGGGTGCATGGCAGCAAACAGATGTCTGCCTGATCTTCAGTCCCCTGTACTCCAGAAGGAAAGACAGCTACTTCCCAGGTTTTTTCTTTGACATAAAGAAAATTCCCAGCTGATGTCAAACTCTGTCTTTGCAACATGAAAGACATCATGAGCATGACTGGCAAAGGCTATAAGCACAACAGAGCACACTGCTTTCCCTCCTGTGCCAAAACCAGCAGAGCTGACCCCAAGGCTCTACTGCAGTTTATTTAATTCTGAGAGCAAGCTTATGGGTGATCAACTATCCAGCCGTGTGCAATGCTTGACAGCTACTATTTTCAGCAAATACCCTATATGTTTTTTTGGTCACTGAGCATTTCATTCTTCTTAGTACAAAGGCTCTAAGTGTGTCAGAGGGTAAACAGTTGATCAAAGAGATCTGGAGCTGGGGGAGGTGATGACATATTTTAGCCTTGTTTGCTCTAGAGTCATCTTAGCACAGTATGGAGCCCTCACGTGAGATTTAATTCCCTGGGAGCACATCATGTAGTCTGGTTGAGATTCAGTGCAGCTTGGGCATAGAGCAAGTTAGTGACTGAGGATGCAACCAAGTGCTCAGTGCTGAGAGTGGGTCCATGCTCTCACAGTTGCAGCAGATGGATAACCTGGGAAGCTGTTCCCAAAGGATTTCAGGCAACTAAGCATTTCTAGTCTTTTTCAGATGCTACCACGAGCTTTCTGCCCAGATGCAGTACCATGCTAGGTCAATCTAACGTGAACACAGCATCTCCCCATTGTGAGAATTACTGTGAATGATGTCTTCTAAAACTTATTTGCATAACTCTATAAAAAGTCAATAGTTCAAAAAAAAGCTATCAGAAATTTTTATGTACAATTGATTGCATGTCTTACCACTGCCAAAGACATTTTACTTTGAACATAAAAAAGACACCTAATACTACATTGCCCAGAGATAGACTTCAAATGAGGGGTGACAATTTTTTCCAAAACTAAAGCTGCAGATGCTAGTTATAGAACTGCAGCCTTCTCTATAAAACTTTAATCTCTTCAATAGAAAATACAAGACACATTCATAAAATCAATTTTTTATTTTGATAAAATCCTTACAAATATTAAAGCACTGGATCAACTCCACTGTTTTCAATACATAAAAAACATGTAAAACTTTTGTTTCTGATATGAAGCAGTAGCCTTATTACTTTCTTTTCTGTGGCAAACAAACTTTATCACCTTCGTGCAATTTGTAAACATTTTGTTCATGTTCTGCAGCTACTTACATGAAAGGGAAACATATCAGATCCAACACTAAGTCTAAAAAAGGGTGTGAAAACACACAACACACTCCCACTCTCTCCATGCACACTTTCCAGACGTCCTCATTCAGAAAGAACCAACCTGAGGTCTTTTCAGCTGCATTCTCCTCCCTATACCAGAAAAGAAAAAGCACCTGCAGGTTTTTCCCCTTTGGTTCATACTTGTATCTGCTGCCGCTGCCAAATGCCTTTTATTTTTCCCATGCTCTACTAGCGTTCTTTCCTTCAGAAAACATTCAGAAGGCATGGAGAGGCCTTGCAGCAATAGTAGCTATATTCTGGGGGAGAGAAAACAAAAAAGTCCAGCTATTTTAAACTAAGCTAAAATATCTATGTCTCTATGTCTAATTTACTCAGTTATAAGAAGGTATATAAAGTCAATCCTGATGGTGATTTCCCCCATGTTTGTCTATCTAAGATCAAAAGACTTGTTGAGGTAAAAGGCACACCCTATAAAACCTATAAAAACCCAAATTAATAGTGACCAGTCATGGAAGATGAGTTGTTCAGAAGTACTACAGAGAGTGGTGGTAGTTGCTGCCCATGAAACTTGTAGCTGCCTCTTTCAGGTATCACTGGTTTTCACTATGTAGTTCTCACAGTCTGAGGGTAAATCTAATCCTATACTAAGCTATATCCTATGGCAAGTTCATTAAAAATAATAAAAATAAATTTGGCGTAAAACAAACAATTATATTCAGATAACAAAAGCTCCTGAGAGGAACACAGGCTCAAGTCAGTTCATAAAGACAGACATTTCAACACATTGCTATTGAGGGTTGCTCTTTTATTAGATATTAACTTGAATCTGATTTCTTTGGCCTGGTCTAACTGCTATCTTTGGTCTTGGAATATAAGTGCAACCACCCAAGTTCAGCTATGACAGCAGAACATCAGCCAGTACCTAGGAGATGTTACATACCTGAGCAGTGGTGTGCTCCACAGCAAGATGTGAGGTGTGCAGCATGTGTTTCACACTGCAGCATGCAACGCTGTCTAGTATGAAACAGTCTGGAGCAACAGCTACCCCTGCCTCCTGATTTTAAGTGGTAGGAGTCTGATGCTACATAGATATAGTGTTACAGTCCCTATTGTTCACCAAATGCAACAGACTGGATCTAGGAATGAACAGTTCCCTCTATGCCCTTTCACCTTGCAGTTTTCAGGTTTCAGGACAATTTCATCAGTATGGGTGGTGGAATTCAGGAATACCTGGATCCACCTGACATGATCCTGGAATATACAAAATCCTTACTATTTGCTTTTAAAAAAAAATAAAAATCAGTACATAATTCTGCTATGAAGCAGTCAGAGTAACAGGATGATATAAATACTGTTTTACTTAAATGCTGTTAGTCATTACCGCTTTTTGTAGGAAGGTAAGCACGGTATAGCAGAAGTCAGCAATGAAATCATATCAGCCTTAAATATTTCTTTCTTGAGACTTACAGTGTGAAGTCTTATATAGAAACTAAAAGTTATGTTAGAGACCAGAAGAACAATCCCAGAACATCCTTTACTGCCATTAGTATCAGGGATCCTGTTCAGTAATTTGGTAGCAAATTCTGGACACCTCCTTCACCACATCTGACCCTTATGATTAGCACTGCCCTCTGTACATGCAACACTAACGCCTCAATGCTCCCAAACCAATGCACTCAAACACAGTCAGACCTGTTAACATTGATGAACCTGCAACAGCTCAGGGCATGCGTGTCTGTGAGAAATGACTGCATGGTAACCAGTAATAAAACAACACCTACTTGTTAAAACAACTCACAAAAAACCCCTAAAAATCACAAAGTATATTAACTATTAAAATGAATTCAGCCTTTGGTTTCAGAGGGAGACTACTCTGGCTTTACTCCTTTAATTCCTTCTGACTTCTCGTCCCTTTAAAGGCTGGGGAGGCCGGTAGTTTCTCAGCAAGCAGCAGGCGACCTCATCCTCAGCAGTGCTCAAGAGGCTGCGGAATTTGGCGAGCTGCAATCAAGAGACATAAGGTTCAGCAGAAAACCCTCACGCTCATACTAATGAAAAAGCATGTAGTAAATATTAAAGACACTTGTCACCTTTTTTCTGCCAGGAAGAATGGAACTGTATTTTTCTATGGCATGTGGGGAATGGCAATTTCACCATTTCTGTCCTTGCAAATGAAAAACGACGACTACCAAGAAGACCTCCCAAAATACACGTCAGAAAGAAACTGTGCATAAGGATTATTTGTCCCCTATATTCACACTTTGTCTTCCATAACCTGATCTAACTCAGGGGTTTTTTATATTTTTTAGTTTGATTTTATAGTTTGGAGATTCTGGAATGTTTCACGCCAAAAATTAGATTTCTTTTGTGCATCTATGTATGTCTTCTTGTTCAAAGAGTATATTCACAATTAACCTGGAATAGTAGGTGTGGTGCTATAGAAAGCTTCCGTAATTAACAGTTTTCATATATAAAACACGTACTCAAGGCAGGAAAGATTCCAAATTCTTCCCTTGTGAAGACACAGAACAAGCAGTTATTCATATCTCAGCCTGAGCTTCTCTGCTTAAAGCTGATCTCAGCAGAAACCCAGATCAGAGCTCCATGTCTAAACCTCGGGAAATCCGAGTCTGATTTCTGACCTGAAGTTTAGTATTTTGTCTAATTTATAATATTTCTAGTATTTACTATTTCTTTATACCACCTTACTTCCCTTCTAGGTTACCAAAGCTAGGACAGCACAAAAATCATTCCATTATAATAGAGCATTTAGTTGTACAGCACATTGCATCTTAATTGCATTAAGAGCAAAAAAAGTCAATACTATCTTACTTCACACCATTCTAAAGCTAACATTTGTAATTCAGGCTCCCTGTGAGTTTCTAAAAACTTGAAATTTATTTTTAATTTCTTTCAACTTGAAAACCACACCAAAAGGAAGTAGTAAACTGTAAAACCCCGAAGAAATAAAAACTTGAGGAATAAGATTAAATGGCGAAACATTATCAGTCACGGTGATGACTGCTTGATCACAAGGGTGGACATTACTGGAAACAAACACTTTTGGCTACATGCATACTTGTATGTATAAGAATATAGCACATTTATACTTTAATATGTAAGGTATAGCTACAGTCTGTGAAAAATGACTAGTGAAGAATCAACATATTTGACACTGTTTCTGACATCATGTCCTCTGAACTTGTTACACATGGGTGTTTGTATACAGTATTTCATATTTTAGAATGCATTAATTATAGATTAGCCCAAATAAGAACCTTTTAACCTGAACAATGGCTTGTCTTTGGGAAGCTGATATGTTAACACAAATTTTCAATCCTAGATCCGTACACACTGCAGTGAGTCTTACAAAGCCAGATTGAGGGGAGTAAGAGATACAGATGACAAAAATACACACACTGAGAAAATACGTGACTTCAAATCAGTTGCAAACAGAATCTGAGGTCTCCTGACTAACAAGCATCCCATTCAGTGAACTGTCTTAACATTTCACGCAGAACTGAAGTCACCATTTCTCCTGAGTATGCAGCCTAGGGTATTGAATTTTCTGAGGTATTTGTAATATTGACCACGAATGAGACAAACACTGTGGTACAAAAATCGTAAGGGTTACAGTATGCCTAGAATATTGATAACATATTGCAGGTGACGTACTTATCAACATCCAATATTGGAAGCTATGATCTGACGCACTTCAGTGTCTCTCCAGTGGGAAAAACTCTTTAGACCTAAGATGATCAGCCCACTGGGTGTCACTGTTGCAACATTAATATATACCATGAAGCTTCATTTAATAAGAAATGTAAGTAGACTCTTTTATGTGGTATCACACTTTTCCTAAGATAGTTTAACATAAACCCCAACTTATTACAGTTGTATTTGCTTTTCATTTTTCTAGTAAATTCACCAAGTTTTACATATCTGGAATGCAAGAAGAAATTTATTACTCATCTGCCAAATAAAAATGCCAGAGAAGAGGTGTGAGCTGGATATGCAAATAATCAAATTGAATGGAATTCCAGGATTTCTAAGCATCACCAGAACCCTTCTTTCTGTAAGTTCCTTTTGGGTTATTTTTGATTGTTAATTTTTAGAGTATGCACATTCTTTTTTAAAAATGGATGATAAATAGCTGTTACGCAAGGAAAGGCAGCAAGAAGTCAGGATTTGATAGACGTATTTTGTCCTTTGAAAATTTGATAAGGTATGCAATGCCAAGCTCTGCAAAAAATGTATTTTTGGGTCGCATTTACAATTTCAAGTCTTACAAAAGTAATGTTTCTAGAGCAGTGAAAAGTAAAAAAATACCTGTTCAGAACAAACACTTATGGGCTCTCTCAGAACAATCCAGATGACACTCTCAAGAAGAGGTGGAACAGTGAGAGAGCCAAAGTAAGTCCAGTAGTCCAGGGACTTGGGAAGCAGACAGCTAGGATCAAAGTTTGTGAATAGTGCTCTTTTACCCTGGAAAGAAAAAAATAATAGCTCATTGTGATTCTAGATTAAATATGTTTAGAAATTTATTTCTTACATGAAGCTAAACAAAAAAAATAAAAACCAGGGCAATATTACTTGAAAGCAAGAGGCCAAGATAAATCATGCCGAAGGAGGTACAGCTTGTTCCACCCTCGGACAGGCTGGCAGCATCCCGGATGATCAGAGCAGGTGAGCCAGTGCCCTTCTGATGAGGTCCTACCTCTGCAGCAGCTTTGCTGCTGCTATCCTTGATGCCAGCAGGACACCATCAAAGGTGTGTTAGCATAGGCTCCCCATAGTTAAACATGAGATGGAAGTTGAAGAGAGAGGTGAGAAGATGTTGGACTTTCAACATGGTCTCTGTGAGGCTGGCAGAGTAACCCCACAGGTTACTGCCACCTGCTCCCCTCCCCATTCACTCTTCCCAGACCCACCAGTTACTACTTCTTCTCCCTGTTCTGGCTACCAGGCCAGAGATGCCTGTATGAAACATGATGTTGTAAGGCTGGCTGATTTCTCTCACACAAACAATACCTTGTTTCTCACCCTGCAGCTCAGCAAAACAGGGGAGGAAACCTTTCCCTCATCTTTTCCACAACTTTCCACAAAGCATGTTCTTCCCCTGTTACTATTCTCATAGCAACAGATTTGCCAGAGACTAGGTTCTTTCTGCGAGGAATTGGCCTTCTCCTCTGATCTCCTATTGTATACAAATTATTCTTTCTCTGCTTAGTTTTCAACTTCACATAAGAAGAATGCTCCTAAACTGTCCCAAATCAGAGTTAGGAATGGATAGCTATGAAACTAGGCACTAGGAAACTTGAAGGTGAAGGGAGTAGCAGCCAGATTACAAAAAAACCCCAAAACAACAAAAGCAACCACCAATATTAGTATTCTTTTAGAAGCATCACCTTGATTCTGATGGTGTCCAAGCGGTCAGTAATCTTCTTCAGCTGAGGGTTGCATTCACCAATCTATTAACGCCAGAGAAAAAAGAAATACTTGCGCTCCAGAGAAAACCAGCAAAAATAAAAAATCAAAAAGCAAATGCATAATGAAACTGTTTTATATAACTTTACTTAAGTGACTGTGAGATCTGATGGATTTTGTGAGTACGAGCCTGTGACTAGCTGGTCCTTAGAAATAGTACTCATTGTGAAGAAGATCCACTCCCTCGCTGAAAGTATTTATTCTGGCTACTCACAGTAATTATTTCAGCTACAAAGGACCCACAATCTTTGCACTGCAGGGGAATAAAAGCCATTTATTTTTCATGTTTTATATGCAGGATATTAAAAGTTGCAGGCTTACATCTGAAATTTAAATTAAAACAGTGAAAACTTTGTTCTTAGGTATCCCAAGCAGAATTTGTGTGCTAAGAAATCCAGTGAAACTTTCCTTGAATTGTTATAATTCAAACTGGAAAGAGACCGAATTACTGAAGCAGTTCTTTGCAACTGCTGCATGTAATGGCTCCCTGACTGTGCTACCACCAGCCCTAGCTGTGCTCAGGAAGCTGTGGCAGCCAGGCAGAAACCACAGATTTGCCCAAAGCCCTATCCTTTGTCATGGATTGTGTGAATTCTCCATCTGCTTCTTCATACAGAAGTCAGTGAAGCTGTTGCAAGAGTTTAATTTCATCGTAGAACAGGTACAGAGGGCAAAGAGGTATATAATAATTCTAAGGAAATTCTCCAGTTTCTGGTTTTGGTTTTTTTTTCATTATTATTTTTCAGAAGAAACTACCAGCTCAGAAACAAACCATTAAAGAAGTACTTGAGTCAATTCAGATTGCCCTCCTAAAGAAACCTGTTAGTCAAGTGCAAGTTATTGGGATCCATATGAGGGCAGCTGAATTAAGTTCCACATCTTACATTGTACAGGAGTGCAGACTAGGCAAAGTAAAAACTCTCACTGTCTTGAAAATCTATTAATCTGATATTTTTAATCTTCAAAGAAGCACAGCTTTCTATATTGGTAAGTAAATAGTACGAAGGAAACAGTGTAACTTAATGCCCATATAAAAGAAGTATCTCTTTAGCAATAATTATACCAAACATCACCATTATTCCTTAGGGTTCATAATGCAGATTTATTAGAAGGGCTGAGGCATTCTTTTCTTACCTTCAGAAATACAGCCATGACTGCTAATCCATCTGACTGACGAGCTGCCTCAACAAAACTGGAATACTTCTCTGAGTTCCAATGGACCACATGAAGCTGAAAAGCAAGAGACACAGACAGCATCAACTCCCGCTGAACTCAAATAGTCACAAATGAATACTACAACTTTACTGGTTCTGATATTCTACTTCGCTCTTTTGTATTCAGAGCCATTCAGTTTTCTAAATGCAAATATTTCATGATATTGGTAAATATGTAGTTCACACAAATGGCAAAAGCATTTCCAGTGGCTGGGTGTATTCAGAATTTAGCCGCAATCAGCACACGACAATGCCTGGCAAACTGCTGTTGGGTCCCCAGATTCCAAACAGAGAAGCTAAGACAAGATATTCCATAGTTACATAACTAAAGCTTTTAAATCCATTTTTAGTACAGCTGATTTTAAAAAGTGATTGAAAATCATGAGGATGTCACTAGTATTTTGCTCCTCTTTTTCTTTAATCAAGCTTTCAGTAACATTAATCAGCCACATAAATAGCTAGAAAAAGGCAGAGAAATACACATTAAACTTGCACCGACCCCTTTTCCCTTGTTTAGTTTAAGCTGAACTTCAAAATTTCATTTTTGATACCTTCCAATTGTCATTTTCTATTATTACCTGTAGTTAGGCACTTACAAGCAGCTTGATTATCTCAGGTTTGAGCATTTGCATTTCCAACATGCATTATTCTGGAACCATCCTGTGGTAGTTGCTTAAGCAGCTTAAAGACACCACCTAGGCAGGTGGGGAAAGGAAAAGCCCGTGACGTCTACCCCCATACCACCTCAGTCCTTCCTGCTAAGCCAGGTTTCCTAAATCCTGGCCACGCTCCACAGCAGGAGCTCCTGGTTCCCGGGAAGTGCCAGGATGTCCCAGCCTTGAGCAATGGTCCGACTGCCAAACCGGAGAGAGCACAAACACTCACACAGCACTTAAGATTAAGTACTTCACAAACATTAATTACTCTCGCAAATCCTCAGTGGATTAGTAAATCTTATTACCCATAGTTTTTAGATATGGCAAGAGAGGCTCAGAAGCAGGGCATGGGACTAGCTTTTCTAAAATCAGTGCCCATCTTTTCAGACTTTGAACTTTACTCTTTAAGAGTGCTGAAAAGCAACTCCACTGAATGACTTAAACTGGGATGAACCCCTGAAAAAAAAGGCTTCCTTTTGGAACACAGCACTTCAAGACCTCTAAAGTAAGAGCAATTTAGGAAAGCTGGAACTTGCTTTAAAGGTTTTCTATGGGAAGCAACATAGCTGCGTGGTTGAAATAGGGATCTAGAAGTGTGAAGATTTTGACTCTAAATCTCAGTCCTTGCCTAACCTCTATGAGTTTCAATTTTTCATATCTGTAAAATGGAGCTCTTACTTGGTGTTACAGAGTATAAACAACGGTTTTTAAGCACTTGGGCTCTAAAGTGGTGAAACATTACTTTGGCAAGTAAGGAATCCCACTGAAATCAGTAATAAGGCATGTATGCTCATGATGAAACACATGCTGGCTCACAGCTGCAGAGATCCTTGAAGGAAAGTTGTCAAGAATATTATAAATTAAACCGGCAAGAGAACATAGTCCACTAAGCCATTCTCAGGTGCATTAATATCCTGGAGCTCATACTGCCTGCACCACTCACTATTACAAGTTCACAGAAGCTACATTAAACAACTTTTAAACAATTACATTTTTACATACACAAAAAGGAAACATAGTCTCAGTCAGAATTGACTTTTATTGTGGATTTTAAAAAAAAAAAAACAAAAAACCAACAAAGAACAAAAAGGAAAATTCCTGCAACTAAATAAAGCCCACTCCTATTCCCTCATAGCTTTGCCAAAAAACCCCCAAACCAACCCCTCCAAAAACCAAAACCCCCAAACAAACAGAGCTGTGAAACACTTTTGGGTACAGCCCCATTCTCAATGGCTTGTGACTTCTCTTTAAGGAATATATGCCGTCTTACCACCGCTCTGTCACTGCAGCTTGTGAAGAGACCTTGATCAGACCATACGTTGTCACAAAGAATGGAGCCATGGATCCCTTCTGCTTCCTGGTGGGCTTAGGGGGCCGAACCTTGCAGTCTTCTTTACCTGTATACTAATTCTTTCTTCGACTCAGACGATGCTTTTTCTTGAAATCTTACACATCTTCCTTATGAAGGTGAGCACTGAAACCATCCTCATGTCTCCTTCTGAGGTATTTTCTTTTGTGTGAACAGTGCTCAGAAGCTTTGATCTTAATTCTGGGTTTCTTATCCCAAAGCCAAAGTGACATCTAGAGAGCTTCTTGTGGAGGGCTACCCAACGAACAGGTGACGGAAAGGTTTTTAGACTGGCTAGCAATTCAGAGATATTTTCTCCTTCCATTTGGTTTCTTAGATGGGAAACATATATATATTTTCTCAGCTAGAAATTTGGTTTTGGTACTTAATGGTTTTAAAGCACCTCTATTAATTCTTTATATTCCATCTCACCTGGTTCCTGTGGAAAACATAAGCCTTTAAACACTGCAAATGTCACTTTTCCCCATTAGTGTTAGAAAACTGATTTTTTTTCTGACCACTATCTCTTACAGCATTTCAAGCAAAATCTGACCACACCACTGCGCATACATTTCATTTTTTTTTCTTCTTTATATTATGTCTTTTATTTGTCCATTACCATTTCTTTTTATACTTTTTACTCCTTTTTAGCCCCAGAAAACTCTTCTACTGTCTGAACTATGTGTTGTTAATGAACTCAGCCTCATGAAAATACTCCATGTTACTTCCATTTGCAAAGAGGAATCGGATACTGAATACTTTTAACTGTAGACTACTCAAACGCACCGAAGGAGACAGAGCAGGAGCGAACTCTCCATGCCAGAGCAGATGGTGCATTTCTCCCTGTGGCACGCTGCCTCCACCAAAACGCAGTACCTCCACATACAGCAGGCACCCCACAGATATTAAGGTGTGGTTCTCAAAGTCATAACCATCACATTGCTAAATGCACCACAAAATACAACACTCTTAAGCACTGCATTAACTTTACACTGCACAGGCCCCAAATCAAATAATTCTGTGGGTTTTAACTGCAGGTGAGTTTGAAAATATTCTCCAAGGGAGAGACAGTGAAAGGCAATGTTTAAAATAACTCTTGCACATTAAATCTTGCTCTTATCAAGCTCTTGTCTTCTGTACTCCTTTTTTAATCCTCTCCAAAGCTTTCAAATAGGTTCTCCTTTGAGAAAGGACCAAACATGCAACACTTCAGGAAGACCGCTTGTATTTCAATAAAATGGGGGGAGAATGAAAAGCGGGAAGAGGAGGGGCAACATTATTCTTACAATGCAAAACTAGTCACAAGCTGAGGTACAGATGACTCGATGTCAAGCCTTACCTCTGCCGCGTACTTCATCCCATCCACCGCGTGCTCGGAGCCGGCTTCGTCGTTGGACCCCCAATGGAAGTGAATCTGGCGCAGCCTGTAGGTCCCGCTGAGCGGCCCCCCGGTCAGCACTGGAAACCCAAGCAGAGGAAAAGGCTTCACTGCAGGAACGGGAGCCGCTACGCACAATCCTCTAACCTCACACCAGACTTCAGTCTTCGGACAGTCCCCTACTCCTCCTCACAAGCTGTCTCAGATGGCTTCCCATTTCTTTGAAGTACTACAGAAAGCCTCACTTGTCCAGGATATGACTTTCAAAATTGCATTTATGTGGAGATTAGTGGGTTATGGCCCACTAAAGGGTATGGTGTTGTCACAGGTTTGTCTTGCTACGGGTTGGATATTTCTCAGTAGATGGGAAAATGTTTCTATTTTGCAAATGGTTTCCTCTCCCGAATTTATTTAAAAGAATCACTGAGAAATTAAGCTTAAAATACAGGTTTTACGAACAAAGGGGAGGATCAGAAAAATATAATGTGAACATAATTTCCCCTCCTTTTTGAAAGTTGGAGGAAAGTAGGTGGAGCTTCAAAAAATTTTCCAGGTTCTTTCCTTCATTTGCAACTAGAGCCAGTTACATCAGATTGAAGTCTGAGAAAAAGGAGCGTATACTAACATAAATAAAATGAAGCCAACACTACATATGCATTGCACAACTGCAGTGTTACTGACACTTAATTAGCCAGGCCTGGAAGGAATGTCCTATGATTAGTGGCTAAGGACTTTGGGCTTGTCTAGTTTGGAGAAAAGGAGATTGAGGGGCGACCTCATTGCTCTCTACAGCTTTCTGAGGAGGGGACGTGCAGAGGGAGGTGCTGATCTCTTCTCCCGGGTATCCAGTGATAGGACGCGTGGGAATGGTTCAAAGCTGCACCAGGGGAGGTTTAGACTGGACTTCCATTAGGAAGCATTTCTTTACCAAGAGGGTGGTCAAACGCTGGAACAGGCTTCCTTCAGAGGTGGTTCATGCCCCAAGCCTGTCAGTGTTTAAGAGGCATTTGGACAATGCCCTTAACAGCATGCTTTAACTTTTGGTCAGCCCTGAAGTGGTCAGGCAGTTGGACTAGATGATCGGTGTAGGTCCCTTCCAACTGAAATAGTCTTTTCTGTTCTGTTCTGTTCGGTTCTGTTCTGTTCTATTCAACTTAACATGCGTATGGGTGGGCTTTTCACTGTTTTGTTTTTGCAAGTGCTTGTGCCTCTTGCTAATCAGATCTGGAACCAAACCATCTGTGCACAGAGACTTGAATGTGAATCACATTCAGAAAGATTCCTTATTCACTGCAAAACAAATCACCCCACTCTCCCAGCTCTGTATCTCCTCTGATGGTTTGGGAATTAGTCTGGCTCATTATAGAGATTTTAAGGGGAAAGGATGGGAGCTTTAAACAGATGGTTTTTAAATTAAGAGCACCGGGGAGGACAACAGTCATTTTTTCTCTCTTCTAGGTTTACTCCAAAACCTAACTTCATTAGGAACAAAATACACCAAATAAAGATAAAAGAAGAATTTCTTAAGTTGCCTATCTGCTAACACAAGTAGCCTGGCTAATGAAAAGGAACTGGAACTGTTTATCTGTGGGGAAAAATATGTGACCTCCTTAAAACTTCAACTCAAACCCATGCTTTTACAGAGCCTATAAACCTAGTGAACAAAGGGGATGGGGAATTGGCACTCCTAAAACAAATTCCTTCTTTCAAGGACTTAAAACTTGGAGGCAAATGATCCTGGAAATGTGTAAAGATCAGTATTCTAACTGGCTGAGGGAAATCAATTACATAGAAATGCATCAGTGTTCAATGAAATATTTCTGCTGAAAAATATGGAAAACGGCCTGATGGTGTATTTGTGCCACATCATACAGTGATGGTAAAACCCTTCCATTCCAACGGTAATTAAGGACAAAGTTAGGCAGAAGCCATTTAAGGCAAATACCAGTATCTCAAAGTTTGAAAAGAGCTGGAAGAAGAGGTCTTCGGAACATCAGGAGATCAATTTCAGAGAATGGAGCTAATGTGGTACCAAAGAGGATAAACAGAATCACACAAACAGTTACAGACTTGACAGCCCAGTTTCAATGCCAGCCAAAGTGAAGAAATAGTTCATATGGAAGTCAGTTAATAATGCATTGAAAGATGCTAATGTATTTAGTACCAATTAATTTGATTTTTTTTTTTTCCATAAAACCAACATATGGCAGGAGTGCTTACTTCACAGGGGTGCCCCACAGACCAAATTTTGGCCCTAGAAAATTCAGTATTTTTTGATCAATGACCTGAAAGAAAACAAAAACATTACTGATAAAGTTTGTCAGTGACAAATATTAGGGAAAATAGTGAATAACTCAGTTTATGGACACAGAAGGATTTGAATTCTTTGATAAGTAAGGCATGATAATGGCCAAAATGTAAAGCCACGTATGTGGCCTGAAGAATCTAGTCCATACATAGAAGATACAGAGTCTTCTGAAGGAGACTGGGGATTATATTTGTTATCTGATCAACATCTGTCATTGCTTTGCCATGACATGAAGTATATCCTTGGAGATACGGCCTGAGGAAAGCAGTAAGAAGAGGATCACATTACCACTGCTTTGGTACCAGTGTAGAGCCTACAGAAATACTACGTTCAGGCCCTGGTCACTTCATGGATGGAGTTAGAAGGTGGAAGAGGTTCTTGGTGTATTCATATTCATATTTGTTACTTTTAAAAAAAAAAAAAGGAGTTTAAAGGCTGAGTTGATCTAAGTCATACCAGAAATAAAGTGTGATTTCAATTTTTAAATTGTGAGGGTAATTAACAATTAGAACAACTTACCAAAGGCTGTGGTAGTTTCGTCATCGCTGGAAATTTTGAAATCAAGATTGTATGTTTTTCTAAGAGATGTGCTTTAGTTCACCCACGCCTACTAGGCTTGAAGCAGAGATTAATTCTGGGAAGTCCCATGGCATCTGACACACTCGAGGTCAGACCAGATCACTGACGGTCAGCTGATGGCTTTCAGGCAACATCCAATGTTGCTTGTATTGACAGGAAATTTAAGAATTAAACTAAGACTGTCCGGAAAAGCAAAGTATGACGCTCTCTCCACCTATGTCTCTCCCTGTTGCCACTAAAAGCTAACTGGTCCTCAGGACTAACGGACAGGGTGATCACAAATTAGTCTTTCTCTGGCTTTGACCCTTGTGAAAGCATCATATGGGCCTGGATCCTCAGCTAAGCCTTACACAACCACAAGAGGATTTTATTACTTGCAGAATCTGTGCTCCTACAGTTTCAAGGGGAGGTGTGCTAGCTTGCCTACCATCCAAGAGAAGGTTTTGAAGATGAAGGCACTAACATTAAAAAGACTATGGTAAACCAGAGAACTTCTAAATAAGAATTATTGCTTGCAAAAAGGGAAGCTACATACTCCTAGAAAAGACTGGGACAGTAACACTTTTCAGAGAAGAAAAGGGATCACTTGGGACATATTTCATTTGTTCTGTATTGGCTCCTTCCTGACATGAGAAGTCCAAGTATGGCTTGTAAAAAGGGAAAACATATATAACCAAACCTGCAGCTAAAGTCAGATAAGAGACTTGAGCGATTCGGTTGGAATGAACCTGTAATGAGACACAAAGGATTCATCTGCAGTGAGAGAGAGCAGCATTTGAAAAATTGTACACAACACTGTTCAAACAGGGGGGCTGGCGCTATCTAGCTGGTTGGGGTGGATCAAACCAACCCTGTGAAAAGGGAATCCTAGCACTTTCTGAGAAACGCAACCTCAAACTCGTGTCCACATATCTTCCCACATTGTATCATGCTGAAAGACAGGGAAAAAAGGAATCTCTCATCTGGAGGAGCAAAGCCTTATTGTTTATGAGGAGTTCATACTCAGTAGTGAGACATGCCCAGGCTATATGTGATCTATTCAGGAAATGGTGGAAGAAGACACAGTGCAACAGGAAAGGAACAAACCTGATTTGTTGACGGTGTCATCAAACTCAACACTGGTGGAGTGCCCATTGTTAAGGATGATTTTAGCAGAAGCCGGATCGTAATTGGGATTTAGAGGACGGAGAGAGGGATCATACTTGGTTTCCTCAGTTTTGATGTCGATGGGTGACTGACGGTCTCCATTAGCGACAGGAAAAACCTCCTTCCAGTGTGCGGGCCCTGCAACGCATTGAGGAAGCCTAAATTGATGGCAGTGCCCTGCTTCATACAAAAGAAAACTCTGCTTGAATTGTTCGTGTTTGCATCTTTTAAATTCAGAAAAGGTGCATCAGAAAAACACAGATCAAAATATTCAGCTGCTTTTGCTGCACCACATTGCAACAGTAGTTCTCAGGACCCCTTTATCTACCTTGCATGGTGTACCTCACTGTATTCGGCCTTTGAACAAGGCCACATGCAGTAGGTAGATATTTAACTATTTACAGTTAAGACTCAACTATGCACAAGACATACTAACAAATGCTCATTCAAATCAAGCATCCTGTATCCAACAGGCACTGTGCCCCAATAGATTTTTTACATGCCATTTTTGTCTAATACCATGTCTTATTATGTGTTTAAGGATTACCTCTTATCTATCTGAAATCCCTGCATTAAAGGTTTTTTAATACCTTAGTCATTGGCTGCAAAAGACCTGAGAACACATCTTCTACTGACTATGCTGAATGAGATGGGGAGATGTCAAAAAAGATAAAGAGGCTGAGTGGTGCATGGGCTCTCCTGGGGCCTGATGGCAGTGCCTGTAACCTAAGCACCGCTGCACACCTGATCACCTCCTCCCAGCGCATCAACGCTGCAAACCAGCTGTCACGACACAAGAGAGAGTGTCACCCTCTAACCATAAAGTCTACACAGACACCCACACGCACACATACACACATGCTAGTACAGTGCTGACAACATCAGCAAAGAGCAGGAATACTCAGGACAGTGGTGCCTGCACAAGGTTTGGATTTCTACCGCCTCCTGCTGATAAATGAGAGCAGATCTTCCAGACACAGACTTGAACCACCATTCACCAGAGTTAGCTAGAAATTAAAACACTAAAGAAGTCGTTAATCAATACTAGTGATCTTGAGTTAAGCTTCCTCTCACCATGCAAGCTAAGCCAAAAGTCAGCTGAAAAGCATTGTCTCTGTAACTCAACAATATGGATATCAGAAAAATGGCAAATGTCATTCTAAAATAGTAAGAAAAGCTTCACAGATGAGACATGTGAGGTGTCTGTTCTTATCTACTAAACATCAGAGGGACCTCGCTAAGAATATATGTGCCACTGTTGAACCATAATTGAATAGTAAACAATGTGGAAAGAGGCCATAGAAGAAAAATAGGAACAATAACTTGCTTGGGGAATGTATTCTATACGGTAAAGACAGCAAACAAGGTTTAGGATGGAAAAGAGGGTAAGGTAAGGGAAAATGGAAAAGGGAAAAGAAAAAATGGAAAAGTCTGCAGGGGTATTATAAATAGTATTATAAAGAGCATAGCACTTGTTTTTCCTCCAGGCTTATCATGGGTAAGAAGCATAATAAATCAACTGAGAAAGACTGGATGTAAGAAAAACTTAAAAATTATCATCGAAACTGATCTTGTAAAATCTGCATCACTGGAAATCCTCATAACTCCCTATGAACTCCTACCTATGAAGGTAACTGATCTCAGTCTAAAAATCAGCTTGTTGGTTTGGGTCTTTCTGGATGGCTTATCACTTAAATAAACACGAGGAAAAAAAAGGATAAAACTATATTACGCTGTGATTAATAGCCTAAGATCAAAAGTTGTCAGATAGTTTTCTCTCCTCGACTTCAATCAAAGTGAACATAGCTCAGAAACTCACAGGTGCTAAAAAAACCCAAGCACCCCGGCAGTAAATCAGGGAGGGAAGTGCCCCACGGCGCCCTGGGGAAGCAGCTTGCACGGCCACCTGGGCAGACACTGATGTTCCTCTGAGCAGCACCAAAAAACAGAAGAGGGAAGCAGTAGCTTGTAAAGACCAGCTTAAGACTTAAACCTCAGGTAGCACAAAAGCAAGGGCCTTCAGTCCTGAGTTTAGTTAAAAAGTCCTTTTGTTAATGACTTCATTAATTAAACTCATTAAGGAAACCGCTTCTAAGCAGAAGATAAAAATCCTAAAGGTTTGAAATATAAAGCTGTTTAAACTTAATTCTTCCCACTTCACAAATGGTCATCAGAGCTATTCAATATTTTAATTATATATAGTAATTTTAATTTATATAATTTTAATTGTGTTTAGATCCTAGTACCTTGTAGTTAGAGATGCAATGCACAATTTTATTCATAAGAAGCATCACTCCATCATTTATACCTAACTACTGTGGTTTGGGATGCTCAAAAAAAAGCTTATTGCTACTTAATTTTAATGTTTCAGACATTCCTTAACTGAGGAAAGCAAAACATGTTTATGTGCTTGACTACTTGGTCCTATTGCTCCATCTCAGAAATACCTATAGTTATTGTACATTAAATAATATGAATTATTTGCATTTGGAAATAACATGAATTTGCCAAAAAGAGGACCCAAGGCTGCGATTCTGTCATTAGCTAATTGTTCAACAATAAACTTCAGTTCTAGAAAGGCATTGTACCTGCTTTGGTACTTGTCCTTAGCTTGGATGACCAAAATCATGTTTTGCTATGGTGATTAAACATCTATCGGTAACACAAGACTGCCAGAAATCTGACCGTTCAAAATACATAGGAAAATATCACGAAACTTCAGCTCTTTTTGTACCACTAGGTTATATCAAGTGGTATTCCTTACTAGATTATCTACCATCAATCTAATACAATTATCATACTCTTGCCATCTGGGAAAATTGTGACTCAACTCATTACAACAGACCCCACCCCAAAGCAAACTTTGTGTACGCCTGTTGGAACATAAGTCATTACAGTTGGAAGAGATGCTCAAATGCATGTCATACAATCAGATTCAAGCCAGTGGTGAAAATTTCTCCAGGGTGAAAATTTCTTCTGAATTTGGACCCGAATTACATGCCTCCATCTCAACATAATGTACACGTTAATTTTCCAGATATGTACTTTAAGACATACCCAGGAAAGTGTAACTCACGGGTTCACATCCCTTCATTTTTTTTAATTTACTGTAGGAACGTGATTAAATATACCAATTTTTGAACTTAGGAAATCCCATTCTGTTGATGGGAAAATGTTCTGTTGCTAGAGGACATTACAATCAAAGCCATTGTGACCAAGAGTTAGGACAAAAAACCCGAACCATCTGCTCTGAAGATTGCATGTCTTTATTTTGGACACAGAATTACCGTATGTGATGCATACCTCTGTTACTTTTAGATCAGACTGTCGCTACTTATTGTACCCACCAGCACTGCACACATTCATTTCATGAAATAGATCTCATAAAGAAGGCAGTTACAAATTTGTCAGGAAATAAAACTCCCTATAGCACCTAACTTTTTTTTTTTATATACAGCTGGAGTTAAAGATGATGAGTTTCATCAAATGTATAGACTAACTTGAAACAAGCCTAGTGGAGACATTGCAAGATACGGTTCAGCTGCAGCGAGCCTCTATATTTGCATAAACAGAGAACGTACAGGTGAAAAAGTGGATTCTTTTTTTGGACAGTTTGCTCTTATATGCAGAAAGGTCATTAGTTTGGCATGGTCTGACCTTTGCAGGATCACGTCCTCATTTACTCCTAAAGAGAAGCCATTGCCCAGTTTACCATATACAAAACGCTTAAACTTATAAAGTTAGGTTTGCCAGTAATTTAGTTGCATATTGGGTTACAATAAGATTAGCTCAAATAAAACCAGTTGGAAATTCACAACAGCTAAAATTAAGTGCTGTTTTTTAAAGCAGACATCAAAATTATGTAATTATTCTCAGGGAGAAAAAAATAGTATAAGGAATTACAGTTGGAGTCGATGATCTTAAAGGTCTTTTCCAACCTAAATGATTCTATGATTCTACAAATTCATATCCCCTTTTTATTTATAAAATGCCTCAGTGTTAATAGCAGTAACTGAATCAAGAGACATTTTTGCAGTAAAACATAATGCATGTAAGTACTTTCCATACATTTTATTAAACAAATAGTAAACTGAAGGCAATTGATTTGTCTTCTGACTAAGGCAGTTCCCCAGTTAACTGAAAGGACTGTTTCTGTGAAGGGGCGAGAACATTCCCCTCTTCACAGGAACCTTGAGCAGCAAAGAAATGCGTGCATGATGCCACGGTGAAGCCAGTTTTCAAGATCTCAGTATTATGCCTCTATACATAAGCACCATAAAAACTGTGAGGTAAGAACAGGGGGATGAAAGCAAAGGCCACGGTTTGCATAGAAATAAAATAATGCCTCTTTGCATTTCAGAAATACGTGCATCAAAGCAGGGGGGAACATTTAATTCTGTAAGTCAGCCCATGTCCTTATACATAGATATACCATATATGCAGACATGTATGTGTAATATCTTACAGTTTATGCACATGATGATTTATGTTGCTGTTATTATTGCTAAGGGGCAAATGAGTTTCCCTCCGGTTAAAAAACCAGCGCTTTTATCACTGCAGGTAACAAATGCAGAACTTGGAGTGAATGCAGATGTCTTTCCAACTCTTCAGGAAGTCAACTTTAATATATGACTGCACCAGATTTAATTAATTTCATTTTGTTTCTGCCTCATTAGTTGCAAAAGTTAATCTTAGTTTCAGGGAAACTATTCTCAGGGTCATGCAGGGCAACAAAATTTTTCAAGAATCAGACCAATCTCCTGCATCTGCTATTCAGCCAAACAAGAAGCAAGCAAACCCAATAAAATAAACGCACAAAAAGAGGAAAAGCTGAGAAACAAAACCGATGCTAGGGAAGAGCAGTGAAGTGTTGGATATCCATGCCTCTCTCCTTTAGTCTCCTGGGAAAGGTGAGGGAAGGGGATGGACTGATGAGGAACTACCCACCCTGCAGCTGCTGGGGGCTCCAAGAAAGGAGAGAAACTCCACCCCAGATATGTTACCAGCCAGTAAGCAGAGTTTTATAGGAGAAATGGGGTCTCAAGCAAGGTCCAGGGCCACCCTGATAGAAATTCTGGTGCCCTCCCCTTCCTAGAAGTTGACACTAGCAAAGGAGGAGGGCTAGGATAAGGGAGGGAAAGCGGGCTGCTTATCTGGACGGTGCAGGTGAAGTCCACAGCACTCTTGGAAAACATATGGAGAAACAAATTTGAAAAACAAGACCCATTTACGTCTTCAGGGGAGGGGTAGAGTAGACTGCATAACAGCAGATAACGCGCCTAATCATTGCAACACCACTGCGATCCACCACCACCCAGTTTTTCAGGAAAAGTATATCCACCCAGAAAAGATGGAACAAAAAGACCAGGAAGGAAAGGTAGCACTCACGCAAACAGTATTCCAAACTCGAAGTAATAATATACACGAAGCATACTCCTATAGGCATTAGTATGTGCAAATATATAGCTTTCTCCTTTTACTATGACGGTGGTTTATTTCTCTGTGTATTATAACAAACACAAGTTATTCCATTTATTTTATCAGAGCTGAGTCTCCAATTTACAAAAGCATTTTCTTTTCTACTCGCATGACCTGCGAGCCCGTCTGCACCCAGGAGCAGCGTTTGCATGACTTAGAATGCAAAGCAGAGGGAAGTCTTTAAGCCTGCTGATGAGCGCATCTTGGGACTTCAAAGACCGACGAGATTAAGGAAACCATGAAACGACTAAAATCCAAAAGCACCTCCTCTTAGGTACATAGTTACACATTCAAATGACCAATTCCAGTACCTAGTATTTCCCACCGTGTAACAGAGGCAGAACACCCCCCGCCATCGGAAAGGCGCTGCCGATACAGCAGCTCCGATCATCGTGGCCGTCTAACACCGACACTGACGCTAACGCTCGATGCGCACACGCAACTGATCCGCTAGACGCGCAAACCAAACCCCTACAGGGAGCGAGAGACAGACCCGGCGGCTCCGAGCCGCCCCCAACCCGGCACTCGCAGGGGATGCTGCACGCACGGAACCCCCCTCGCAGCAGCCACCCGAGACAAAAACCTCCTCGGCCTCACGTGGCACAGCCTCCACAGCGTTTCGGCTCTTTCGGCTCGCCCGTGGGCTCGGCAGCTGCCGAAGCCAGCTGCGGGAGGTGCCCTCGGGGGTGCCTCGCCGGCCGCGGCCGCCCCGCCGGACGGCCCCGCGGGCAGCGCCGCCGCCGCCGGCCCATCGCCCGCCGCTCCCCGCAGCCCTACCGTTGTGCTCGTCGTATCCCCAGTGCAGCATGGCTCTGGTCTGCTGGCGGGACCTGCCGGGACGGGACGGGACGGGACGGGACGGGAGAGGCGGCCGCGCAGTCACCGCCGCCCGCTTTGAAGGCGGCGGGCGGCGACGCCCCGATGCTCGGGCGCCGATAAGGAGCCGGCGGCGCTCCGCGCCCGCGCAGCTCGGCCCCGGCCCCCCGGCCCGTCCGCTCCGGTTCTCGCCCCGAGCCCTCCGCCGCCCCGCCTTCCCGCAGCGCAGCGCAGCGCAGCGCAGCGCAGCGCGGTGCCGTCGGGGCGGCCCGAGGGGCAGCGGGCGGCTGGCAGCTGCCGTGCCACCTCGCGAGGGACGGCTGCGACGGGGCAGAGGCGCTGCCCCTCCGCCAGCCACCTTCCCGCGAGTGGCTCGAGTTGTGCGGCAAGGAAGGACGGGGAAGTCAGTGTCTGTTCCTGGGGCTCCCCCCCCCCCGCCCCCCCAAAGTAAAGCAAAGCGCGGATGGCTGCCCGGCCCGGCGGCGGGCCCCGGTGTTCCCCCTCCCGCCTTGCTCCCATGGGGGTGAAGTCAATTGCCTTTGGAACTGGCCGTAGAGACATCCACGTTTTACCGGCGGGGCCCCTGAGACAGAAGGGTTTCCCGCAACCCACTCGAAACTCTTTTTTTTTTCTTTTCTTTTTTTTTTTTTTTTTTTTTTTTTTTTCCCTTGCAAACCCTGTGTTTCAGGGGCTGTCACGCACGTGCTTCGGCACCGTGGCGTTTAACTCGGCGGCCCGCAGTGACGGGCGCAGAGAGCCCAGCTCTCGCGTGCGGGAGCCGGGCTGCGAAGAGCGGGACCAGGCGCGGCGGACGGGGACGGGGACGCCGCCCCGCCGCTGCCGCTGCCGCTCCCGCTCCCCGCAGCGGGGCCGGGGCACAGGCGGCGGCGGGGAATGGGGGGGGGCACAGCGCCCCCTGCCGGCGCCGCCCAATGGCGGTGCTGGCGGCGGCGGCGGCGGTGGGGGGGACGGGACTGGTGGCTTCCGCGGCGCGCGGCTGTGACGTCAGCCGGGCGCCCGTCGCGGCGGAGCGGCCGCCATGGGGAAGAGCAGGTCTCGGTCGGCGAAGGGGGCGAACGTCTTCCGCATCGCCCGCAGCGGCGCCGTCAAGGCCAAGGCGAAGGGCAAGGCGCGGCCCGTCACCTCCGGGCTGAAGCAGGTGAGTGGCGCGGGGGGGGGGGGGGGCGACGACGACGGCCTGCCGGGGGGTCGGCGCGGTGGCTGCCCACCGGAGGGCCTCGGTCCCGCCGCGTCGCCCGTAGGCCCCGGCGCGAGGCTTCGGCCTGGCGGGCCCGGCCGCTCCCGCGGCGTTTCCTCCGGGCCGGGCCGGGCCGGCGCGGCCCTTTCCTCCTGTTGGGCCTGTTGCGCGGGGCGGAGGAGGCGCTCGTGACTGACGAAGCAAGGCTGCTTTATGGACAGAACCCTTCTGGGCACAGCGTTGCAAAGTACACGATTTCCACCCGAAAATTAGGCTTATATGTGCCTGACATCGTCTTCAGGAAGAGAGGCACGAGAAGTTCATTGGACTCATCTCCTGCAGGCGTCTGCCACATACGACTTCGAGCTGGTCTCCTTGCGGGGGGGTCAGTTAGAGAGTATCCAGTAGCATCTCAGGATATCTGTCCTGGGGAATGTGATGCTAAAGACAACATCAGTAGTTCAGTGAGTTTACGTTTACGAGACCACACTCGCAGCGTCACTGATGGCGTAATTCAGGGTACGGTTTAACAAAATGGCTTGATCCAAACCGTGAGGCACAGATACTGCAAGGGGAGGTCCTGCTCCTTCCCGTCACCTTCCCAACCCCAGCCCCCTTTAGCAGGCTCCGGCCTCTGTTCCCGCGGCTCTCCTTGATGCTGGCTTGGGAACTCCTCGCATACTAGGTGATTCAACTTGCTAAATCAGCAGAAAAAGCAATTAAAAATGCATTTTGCATTTGTCTGTGCTGGGTTGGTGAGTTGAACAAGCTTAATTATGAATGAGTGCAAAGAGAAACATTTTTTGGGTGAAGAACCAGAAAGGATGGAGCCTTTTCTGATCCAGTAGCTCTTTCTTTGTCTCAGCTGTCAAGTAAAACCATGTCGGTGAGATACAGTGAACAGATCTAAGAGCGCGCACTGCCATATGTTTTAATTCCTCTTTTCCACCTTCTTGCACCTTAGATGGGCTGTGATGCTCTGCAGACCCTTCCTGTGAGCTGCTTCAACACACTAAAGCAATGGAAAAGTAAACAAGCAAAAATGATTCTGCCCTTTTCGTGTCCAGAGAACACCACAGCCCAGAGGAGGGAGGGATTGGGTTGTGTGGCTGGGAGCGATGCAGGGGAAGAGGGATGGCGTTGATCTAAGCAAGAGTTTTCCTCTTGGTAGCAGCAAGTCATTATACAGTATCTCCTTCTCAAACCCTGCCTCCAGCCCGAGATGTGTGATCTGCTGAGAGTTCAGCTGGTCCCTCTAGGAAGGCATCTGAGAAAAAAAGCAGAAGGTTAGTGGCTTATTGTTCCCATTAGATTTAGTTGTAGTCTGCTGGGCAGAGTTAAACAGCAGCTTTATAAAAAGGCCCTTTCAAATTTTCTCCTGCAGGCTAAAGCCACTTGACAAGTTAATCTGGAATGTAATAAACTTTGGAAATAAACAACTTCGTGTTGCTGGTGTCACATCTCCACTTAGTCTAGAGGGTTCTGTATAATAAAGGGAGAAACAGGTTTAAAAACACATATTCAGGAGAAGTCAGTAGCTTATTAGGAGTAAAATTTTATTCTGTGTGTTTGAAGCTGTATTCTTTAATTCATTAAGCCTTTGGGGATTTACTTATCATTAAGCAGTATAGGAAGATGCTCAGAAAAATTTGTTAAAATAGGTTTATCCTTTAATAGAGAAAAGCCCATTGTAACTATTCAAACAACTTTTGATATAGATACACATGCTACCTATAGGGCCTCTTTCTATGGAGGAGTCCTGCCAGAGTAGCTGAGGATGCCAGGTATTAAAACTGACTGGATCCTTTCAGCACCCCTGTGAAGGTGGAAAATGGTAACAAGCCCTGATGGGAAACCTAAGATCTTTGAAAATTGCATTGTCCACAGTCCCATCCACTCTTGATTTGAGTTAGGAGCCGAGTCTGTATTTCTTGAGTCACAATCCAGTTTATTATGAGTTAAAGTGCTAATCTGAGTAGGCTTATTTTATCAGCCTCTTGCCACTGCTTTTTTACGACTGGTTCTCTTGCTCACTTAGAATAAATGGAATTGTTAATGTATACATGCTCTGAAATTCTGTAAGCTTTGAAAGCAAAATGAGTATGTGTCGCCATTCGTGGTTTGCTTCTGCCTGTGTAAATTGCTGAGAGGTGAATTACAGGGGTAGCCTTTGGAACAGCAGTAGGTATCCTGAAATTTGGGGTTGCCTGAAGATGTATCGGTGTGCTTCTGGAACATTTGCAATGACATAGGCCATTACTTGGCTACGATCCTGTTCCAGACTTGGTACTTCAGAAGCAACATGCGCTAGGGCTGAGATCAGCTGAACCTTACTTTGCTGCAGTGGTGAAAGTCTATATCCCCTTGTATCCACCCTGCTCCGCAAATTACTGTCCCCAGAGCACAGCACATGTCCATATCTTAGCTCTTCCCCTTTGAAAGCAAGGATCTTTGGTGAAATAACTTATGAAGGCAGACTTGGGCTAGTAAGTGAGGCTGAGGTGTCCAGCGACTACATACACATCCTGGTCTGCTACAGCCATAGAAGATTCTTTAAATACCATAACGAAATCTGGTAGACATTGTTGGCCAGACATGTAGGAATGCAAGGTGTGATGTTGAAAGGCAAACTACTGGACAAAATTAAAAATAGTAAGATCATTTACAAATTGTATGGGGTTTGTGTGTGTTGTGGTTTAACCCCAGCCAGCAACTAAGCACCATGCAGCTGCTCACTTACTTCCTCCTGCACCCAGTGGGTTGGGGGAGAGAATCAGGAAAGAAAAAAAAGTAAAACTCGTGGGTTGAGATAAGAACAGTTTAATAAGACAGAAAGGAAGAAAATAATAACGATGATAATAAAATGACAATAATAATAAAAGAATTGGAATATAAAAAACAAGTGACGCACAATGCTATTGCTCAGCACTCCCCATACAATGCCCAGTTAGTTCTCAAGCAGTGATCCATGCCCCCCGCCCAGGCCAACTCCCCCCAATTTATATACTAGAACATGATGTCTCATAATATGGAATACCCCTTTGGCCAGTTTGGGTCAGCTGCCTGGCTTTGTCCCTTCCCAGCTTTTTGTGCCTCTCCAGCCTTCTTGCTAGTTGGGCATGAGAAGCTGAAAAAAACCTTGATTTAGTATAAACACTACTTAGCAACAACTGAAAACATCAGTGTGTTAGCAACGTTCTTCTCATACTGAATCCAAAGCATAACACTATACCAGCTACTAGAAAGAAAATTAACTCTGTCCCAGCCAAATCCAAGACAGTGTGGCAAGGTTTTGGTAGTGGGAGCCTACAAGGGTGGCTTCTGTGAGAAGCTGCTAGAAGCTTCCCCTATGTCTGACAGAGCCAATACCAGCCAGCTCCAAGGCGGACCTGCTGCTGGCCAAGGCCGAGCCCATCAGCGATGGTGGTAGCGCCTCTGGGAGAACAGATTTAAGAAGGGGAAAAGTTGCTGTGGAACTGAAACTGCAGCTGGAGAGAGGAGTGAGAATACGTTGAGAGAAACAACCATGCAGACCCCAAGGTCAGTGAAGAAGGAGGGGGAGGAGATGCTCCAGGCACTGGAGCAGATTCCCCTGCAGCCCGTGGGGAAGACCATGGAGAGGCAGGCTGTCCCCCTGCAGCCCATGGAGGTCCACGGTGGAGCAGATATCCACCTGCAGCCCCTGAAAGACCCCACGCCAGAGCAGGTGGGTGCCTGAGGGAGGCTGTGACCCCGTGGGAAGTGTGTGCTGGAGCAGGTTTGCTGGGAGGACTTGCAACCCCGTGGGGGACCCACGCTGGAGCAGTCTGTGCCTGAAGGACTGCACCCTGTGGAAGGGACCTGCACTGGAGCAGCTTGTGAGGAACTGCAGCCCATGGGAAGAACTCATGTTGGAGAAGTTCCTGGAGGACTGTCTCCTGTGGGAGGGACCCCACACTGGAGCAGGGGAAGAGTGAGGAGTCCTCCCCCTGAGGAGGAAGGAATGGCAGAGACAACGTATGATGAACTGACCGCCACCCCCATTCCCTTCCCCCTGCACTGCTCTGGGGGAGGAGGTAGAGAAAACTGGGAGCAAAGTTGAGCCTGGGAAGAAGGGAGGGGTAGGGGAAAGGTGCTTTAAGATTTGGTTTTATTTTGTCATTATCCTACTCTGATTTGATTGGCAATAAATTAATTTTCCCCAAGTTGAGTCTGTTTTGCCCATGATGGTAATTGGCGAGTAATCTCTTCCTGTCCTTATCTTGACCCACGAGCCTTTCATTGTATTTTCTCACCCCCATCCAGCTGAGGAGGGGGAGTGATAGAGCAGCTTTGGTGGGCACCTGGTGCCCAGCCAGGGTCAACCCACCACACAAATGAAGGAAGGAACCTTTCCTGGAACTTGACTCTAGCTAAGAGGAGCTGAGGGCAGTATAGCAGGGCCTGTCTACAGCCTAACTTTTGCTTTCTCTGTGTTCTGTTTCTGGATCACTATGGGTTCCCTTTCCAATAGAGCAAGTTTAACTGCTTTCATAATTTTCAGTTGATTACAACATCAGTAGTACATGACTAGATGATACAATTAACAGATAAACTTACTAATATGCACATAATGTTGGCTAAGTTGTACAAAAATGGTGCAATTTCACATGCCATTGGAATTTCTGTTAAAAATACCAATGTGTGTTTTTTCTTTTCTCCCAGATAAACATTAGAAATGCTGAGAAAGTTAGCACAATAAATAAAGCATTTGCTGAAGTTCAGAAAGAAGTACAGCATCTATCAAAAGGCACTACAGCAGAACCTCAGAAGAGTCATAAGGTAATTTCCCTTTGTAAAAATCTGAGGAGGGAAATGACTATACATGTTCAAAGCATTATATTCTGGTTCTAAGACTGCAGGCAATTCATGCAGTTGCTTTAAAGCTATAAAACCAGCTTTATTAATTTCAGTTGTGTTGTAATATTGAATATTCAAGTGCTATATAACTACTAAAGTAAAAAAAGAAGAGAGTGGGCAGCCAAGCTGGAGCATGCTCCCAAAACATATTTTAAAATTATGTTGTAGCTGTTTTTTTATTTATTTATTTAAAGTTAATTCCAGCTGCAGCTGCTTGATTTGAGACTTATGTCTCAACATGGATGGATAGACACAAAGTAAGGATGAACCTTGCCATTCCCTACCTGAAGAACCTGATAGTGCTTTGAACCAAACAGCTCTGCCTCTTTCTGTTCCGATCCCCAAGCCTTCCTATTCCCTCACCAGATCTACTAACACCTGAAATTGCAATTTCTGTACTAGAGCTCTTCTGTAGCACTTAAGGTTCAAGACAGTGTTTCACTTGTCTTCCTTCATCTAGTCTCTTAAACAGGGCTATGTGCAGCCTTGCGCAAGAAATAATTCACAGAACTTAATTTCTGACAAGTTCCTCTGTATAAACTCTTTATGCTGACTCTTTCTGGTCCTCTGGACGTGGTTTGGGGGAGAGAGAAAGCAGTGGGCCAGGATGAGGTACAGATGAATCCAACCTGGCTGTTGGGGGAAGTACAGGGAGTTGGGAGAAGTGGACATGAGTTGAGTGTTATTTACTGTGCCTGGGGTGATCAAGTTTCTGTATGGCTGGGAACAACAACATGAGTGTCAAATGCCTTAAGGAGAGGCTGAGGGAAAAACGAAACGTAGATGACAGTGCTGCCAGCACAGGATGAGGCCGAGCAAGGGCTTCAAGGCAGTTGGTGCCAGTGGCCCTGTGCCTGCTGGTTTGTTATTGCAGACAGCCAGGAATTCGGACTATACCACTGGTCCTCTGCTAATAGGGCTATACATGACATAACGTTGAGTCCCTCAGGTTGTAATAGTATTTTCTCCAAAACTGCAAAAGTGCTGTCAAGAGCGCCTGCGAACTAAAAGCTGAGCTTATTTCCATTTGGTCATGTATGTTATGTTACTGGCATGATGCTTTGTCTTCCTCCTGCAGAATAAAGTATTGGCTGCTTATCTGTTTAGTGAATCCTGTAATCCCCCAAATTATTGAATGATGACTGCAAAATTAGCCTAAATTAAATATGTAAAGACAAACTAATCTTCTAGACAACAAGTATTTATTAGTGTTTTTCTTCCAAGAAGACTAAGAAGAAATTGCTTTCTACTTTAAACTGAAAGTCCTTTTTTTTCAGGTTTCCACAAATCTGGAAGAGGAACCCACAAATGTGGATGCTGCCACAAGCCTGTTATCTCAGTTGTAATGCATAATGGACAATGAAGGGATTGCAAGAAATGAAGATCACAAATACTGATGGCTTTGTTTGTACAATTTTATTAAAAAAAAAATCTTGTTAATATACAAGTATTGGCACACTTTAATACAAACTACAAACAGACCTTTCCTATCATCTAGGAAAGTGGAATGTCAGAAGTCAGTGTGAGAAACTTAAAGTGCTAAAACAGAAGGCACTTCACAAAATTGGTTCACTGAAACAATTTAGCATAACTCAAGTTGATATCCTTCACTTTTCAGCTTGGCAGTGAAAGCTTCAAAATTGATTGAAAGGTTAAAAAAAAATATAGAAAGCTTCTTGGCAGTAAAGCTTCAAAGTAAATGCTGTTAACTGTGAGCAAGAAGCCTAATCATTTTTAAAAAAATGATCAAAAGGCTATAAAGCATTTTCACTTTTCTTAGTAAAGAAAATTCCAAATAACTGGATTACACAGAGGGCACTCAGGTGAAAAAACTTGCCAGAATTTTTGATAAAAGCCCTTTTTTCTAGTTGTTGAATTTGTTTTGTGAAGTAGTTAAAGGAAGCAAAAGGAAATATACTCCCAGAGTCAGTGAACTAAGAAGTTATACATTCATTATTCAAATACTTAGGTTATGAAGAAGTCTAGAATGTTATAGTTAGAGGTAGATAAGTAGTCTGGTTGACACAATATCTAATAATTTAGTATCTGCACATCAAAGAGATCACAGACTCCTTCATTATCATCCAGGTTAAAGTTGTAGTCATCTCCGGGAGTAGGAGAGAGTCGTAAGAGAGGAAAAACTGTAAAGCAGGAATAGTTTAGTTTAAATTAAAACACTTTTGGAATATCAGCCCTATCTCATAATTCAGTATGTTTGTCATCACCACTATCAGGGTTAGTCTTAAAATGGTCTTGATAATCTGACAAGCATGCTAGGATACATACTGTGAATACCTGTATTGCCTTCAAACTAAGGCAGTAAGTAACATGTCTACATTTTTTGCTTCGTATTTTAAGTGAATTTGCTGAAACAGTGATAGCTGTGGAATATGGACTTAAATTCTCCTTCTGCAGCAAAGGAGCTCCTGAGCACCTTTTGAAACTTTCATCAGAAAGCCGTTTATATTCCTTCATCTTGTTACAGTATTGCATATATCAGCCTTCAAATATTTATCATTTTAAGTAAGGAAGTTACTGTTATCCCTATTTCACAGATGAAAAATGGAGGCTGTGCACTGCATTTCAAGCATGGACTTGAAGCCATCTTTTGGGGAGGGAATGCAAGAAGAGAAGCCTCAGCCCTCATGCTGCACCTCAGGAACACTAACCTAGTGCAGATGAGCTGGGCATGCTGTACCTGCTCTGAAAGTGGAAACTGTTTCCATTTCAGCAGCGTATTGGCACATTCACATAATCCCATCATGCCCCTCGGATCTTACAATTACATGTTTTTTTCTGGATAAGCCCTGAGGTCTGCTTGGAGGGCAGATAGTAGTACAGGCTGCTTACAGAGCGCAGGGCAAGAGGAACAGTGCCAGCTGAGTTCACCTCTTTGCCTGCACCTCAGTGAGACAGAGCAGAGAGGCAGGGAGCATATGATCTTACTAGCTGTAGTTCAGTTCTGCACTCATGGCCACCGAGGTGCAAGAGCAGAAGTGGGTGACATTTGTCTGTTCTGTTAGTGTATCACAGCTGGCCATGTATCAGTCTGCATGCAGGCATGTAAATATGTTCTGAAATACTTACTCAAAGCTCCTGCAGGAAGCCTGAGGCAGAACAGAATTAAACCAGATTATTTTTTTTTTTTTAAGGCAGCACTCTAGTCATCAGCCTGTTCTTTCTTTGTTCCTGAGTTAAGGACTGGTGAGTTACTCATGCATGTAAGTGCTTGCTGGATTAAGGCTTTCATATTTCGATTGTTAAATAAAACTGTTGCAGGGAATGGAAAGGGGAGCAAAGACAAGAATGACAAAGATAAGAGGAGGCAGTACAGGGAAAAGAAGTAGTTTCATACTGACTCTTGGCATCAGATTTAACAGACACCTACTAAGAGTGCTGTTCACACAAAAACCATGCTGCTACTTGTGATTATTAGAAAAGTAAAGATGCTAAATACTTACCGTCAGAAGACATGAGTTCATCAATGATATCCCCACTGATATTTCCTGTGAAAGACAAGAGCATGTGTTTAGGAAAGGCAACAATATTCACATTAAAACAGAACTGCAAAGTACAGTATGGCTCGTGCAGCGTAGGAGCTGTGGAGATAGCACGCCATGTATACGTAAAATATATTCATCTTTGTATCCCTCAGTTTTTCCTGATACATTTCTCCCACTGATCCCTTATAACCCTAGAGCCATGTACAATATGAAGCTTACTTGGTGGCAGAGAAAGGTATTTTGCTCAAAATGAGTTTGCTACTCAGAGCTGGCTCAGTGGCTTCATTAGCAGATAAACAGAGGCCTGTCATTTCCTCTGTGTAACTCATCAGTAACTTGGTCACAAAGAAGGGCTCAGGCATCTAATAAAAACATTTAAACAATAACTACTGCTTCCTACCTGTGGGCTCTTCCATCTTTGCTATGTCAAATGAGTTTGGCTTGAGAATACAGTTAACATCCAGGGGCAGCAAACCCTGGTAGTCATTTGAGCTAGCTGTAGCTTGGGTGACATCTCCTGAAAGGCTGGGGTACAACACCGACTCTGGAAGGCTGGAGTATGGAGCTGCTGGGGTTGTACTGTTCTGCACACTGCCGCCTACAAAGACATGAAAGGCATATTAAAACGTCTGTTACAGTAAAAGGCAACGCAAAACACCTGCACCCGACTTTGTCTTTTGAGGACAATGTGGCTAGTGTCTGGGATGAGGTGAGAGGAGTCTTCCCCTTCCGAAGTCACAGGCACTATTTAATCAGGACCCTCAGAAATGCAGTCTGTAACAATGACAGCATTTTCTAAAATCTTTTCCTATTACCCTACTATTATTATGACACACACCCCCCAACCTGATATTCAGGCAGTCTCTCATTGTGGCTATGTGGAAGAAGGTAAGTGACCTTGTGGCACAAAACCTGGAACTGGTGCCTGTATTATCTGTCTCATTAAAAAGTACATGTTCAAATCATGTCCTCCGTTAGAGGTTGGCAATTTCATTCCATACTGCATTTCTGAAGAAGCACCTCAGAATAATTAACAGGATCACATCCAAAACCTGTTTGGTGTAAGATGATAAGCTACAAAGGAAGAATGTGTTTCACCAGACAGAAGAAGAAGAGGGTTCTCTCTAACCTCTTGAGAGCTGTTGGTAAGCCCTTGGGATAGTTTCTTAACAGACAGATGTTATGCTATGCAAATTCTTGATCTTTCCTTTATCTACCACCTTTTATAACAGTTACTTCTTTCCCTCCAGTTCCCTACCTCCCCCACCCATCTGAGGTAAGAAAAACCCTGGACCCACCTGATGGCGTGTCCGCAACTGATGTTTGCGGTAACTCTTGTCCTTGGTTCAGATCGTGTTGTTCTGGTGGATTTTGAGGAGCTGTAGCAGGTTTAAGGGGAGTCGCTGGAGCTGCAGGCTGAGATGGGGGCTGTGCAAGGTCATCGGGCGGAGGAACTGGAAACACCATGGGCTTGGAGGAGCTTGATTCTTTATTTATAAGCAGCACGTGGATAGGTCCTGAACTACTTTTAAGATTGATCTGGTATTTCTTCTGTCCATTCTGTCCCTGTGAAGGTGGTATATTTTGAAAGTTACCGTTCCTTGAGAACTTTGAACTTTACAAAACATAACAGTGACTGCATAGCCTTATTTCCCACAGAAAGCAATGAAGATGTTTGAACAGAATTCTCAAACTGATGCAGAAGATAAATACAGTGCTCTTCTAGTTAGATCGCTAGGAAGAGCTAAGAATTGGCACAAACTTAATCATACTCAGGAAAAAAAAAATTTAACACTAATACGTGTGATCTAATAAAAAAACCAAACCCAAACCAGATTACAAACCTGTAATGTATTTACCTGACCAGAACACAGTTACAGAGGACACAAATATACAATTCTTTGAAGTGCTTAACTAAATCTTGAATTCAAGTTACATGAGACTTATATAGCAGGGCTACATCTTATCAATAACAACGATAAATAATGATTTCTGTACATTTATATCTCTTCCTTTTAAATGGAGCTTCAGAATGATCTTGGTTGGGACCAAGCATCCTAAAACAGCTGGGTATCTCACCCAGACTGAGTGAGCACAGGATCATGAGTCAGTAGAGACAATTTCTCAGCTGATTTGCCAGGCCTTCTTTTGGCAAGTTACTTAAGCAATACAGCTAGGACTAACTTCCCCTAGCACAGTCTCAGTGAGACTGCTGACTCTGCAGTGGCTAATTTAGCAAACAGGTTTTCAGCAAGTATGTTCTAGAAAAAATGAGGATGAGAAGAGTGGGAAAAGAGCCTTGGGGAAGGGGAACCAAAACAAAAACATCCAATTTGAACTTGGTGATGAAGACTAAGATCAGCTGTCTTTGACAAAAAGCCAAAAACCCCACCCCAATATCACAGCTGCTAACTTTGGTCCCACAGAGAACCTTACCATTGCCTGAACTGATTTCAGCAGAGACGGATAAAGATAGTACCACTGATCAGCTTCATGGTTCTAGCTTTGGATGCTCTTACGATATTAGACTGTGCTTAGCCTCACTAAAAATAGCTTGTGAAACTTCTCAGGTGAATTTCAGCCTTCTACAAGCATAGTGGCTATCATGCTTCATACAATGCTCTCTCCCAACTATGTAAACCCTATTTAAAACAGAGCACTGCAACAAAAACAAAAAAAAACACAAAAAAACAAAACAAAAAAAAAATCAAAGAGGGACAGAGGTAAGTAATTTGGCCTCCTGCTTTAATCTTGCCCATTTAAGCCTTTTGGCTAAAGCAAGACTGCAGTCTGTTTCTCTATCCAGTCTAGTACCATGAGACTAAACATAAACTAAATCTAAACTAAATCTAATCGAAACCTGCAACTAAATCTAAAGGGCTTTTTCATAAGAGATCTGTTTTAACAATACAACAGAGAAATGTGACACATAAAAGTCACTGCTAATAAGTTCTAAAGGGAATTCATGACAATTATGCCTAATTTGCAAAGTTGCAACATTTAAAAGCATGAGAGAAGAAGAGAGGGCAAAGAAACCCACTACTATATCTTGTTTTTAATAGAAGACAGAGTTACCATTAGTCTATCTAGGTGTACAAACCCTACTGTTTCCCCACCCAGCCTCTCTTTTCTCAACTGAAACCATCTTAATTTTTATTTCTTTCCCCTCTTGCACACAGATAAGAGATAAACCCTTCGCTCTAATGTAGCTCTTCTTTTCCACTGTCCCTCTAGAACATTCAGGTAAACAAGAAACCAGTACATACCATTTCGGGTATAGGTACTTCTAACTGTGTACCACAAGGTGCTTGAATTGCTAGAAGTGTGTCTCCTGGTTAAATAGCAATTTTTAAGAAAGTGTTAAGTGTGCATATTTTTCCTAAGTCTTGCAAGGTATCCACTCAAATGAGATACGGTAATTCTCTAAGGCCACTTAAAATACTGCATAATTCTAGCATAAATAAACTTGTAGTGGGATTTGCAGAGTTCCTCTAAGATCCAAGTATATAGCATAATATAAACCACAGAATTCCAATACTTAAGACCATAGTTGCAAGAACCTTTTCTCATAGCGATACCAGATTTCCCACTTCCTTTACCTGTTTGTTACTGTACCCAGATCTCCTAGCTGTATACTTAACGTGAGGTGAAAAAATTTAATTACTTTCTTTTTCAGCTAAACAGCTCTCCGGTCCAGCTCACTTTATGGTTTTGAAGAATGGTGGCAGTACAGAAAGATTTAACAGAAGGAAGAAAAGGTATTAATGATCGTCTTCAGTGCCAGCACTTCTAACCTTACAGTTTCTGCAGCACATACAACTAGGATGTAACAGCTGACTATCAAACTCGCCTGTAGCTTACTATGGACACTAAAACATATTGGTTAAAGTCAGGAGATCACAATTACATCAGCAGCACTGACACAACCTGC